>NC_141696.1:1137311176-1137932783 GCF_964263255.1 Lissotriton vulgaris | reverse complement strand
CCGAAAGCCCAGGCACTTCCCAGACTCTCCTGAAATTCTCCATTTCATCATTCTCAAATGACCCGATACCACTAAATTGTGATGTTCCCCCAAAGGACCCGTTAGTACGTCTTGAAACGATCGAATCAGAATTGGAAAATCTATTGACGTTTCTAGAAGAATGTATTTATTTATTTATTTTAGCAATTTATAGAGCGCACAAATACCCAAGGGTGTCTCGATGCTATGGACTGTAAGGATAGTGGGAAGGCTTCTGTTGCTCAAATAACCAAGTTTTCACTTGTTTCCTAAAAGATAAAAGTGTTGGACTGGTCTTAATTTGTAAGGGAAGCAGGTTCCAAAGTTTAGCCGTTGCCACTACAAATCTTCTGTGGGCTCAGTTAACTTTGCTTGTTCTGGGAACGATCAGAAAGTTGGCGGCTGCCGAGCGTAAGGCTCTTCTGGCTGATAAATTCGAAAAGCTTTTTTCAGGTATTCAGGCATTGTGCCATGAACTGCTTTATAAGCAATGCATAGCGCCTTAAATTTATTTCTGCTTTTTATCGGCAGCCAATGGAGTTGGCGCCTAACACTGGAAATTGGCTTATTAGCGGCTGCGTTCTGTATCCAATGCAGCCTATTTAGCACATTTTCTTGTGCATTAATTAACAGGCTATTATAGTAATCAACTCTTGACATAACTAGAGCACTAACAAGAGTTTTTTCAGCACTCATCGGAAGATAGGGTAGCAATTTATTTATCATCCTTAACACGTAAAAGGATGAAGAAGCCACCGCATTGACATGCTGTTTAAAAGTGAGGCTCTCGTCAAACATGACACCTACGTTTCTGGGCTTTTTAACAGGAGTAGGTAATAATACCAGTTCCTCAGGCCACCATGTCGGAGACCATCCTGGAGTAAGGTTGCCAAAAACCATTACCTCAGTCTTGTCCGAATTTAATTTAAGGCAATTGTTTGCCTTCCATGAGCTGAAGGTCAGCATGCCATCATGAAAGCTAGCCACCACTGCCTCCCCGTCTTTATGTACCGCAAGTTGTGTGTCGTCAGCCTAGGACGTGAGACCCATTCCAAAAGTCTTGATTACAATTATATATAAAACAGGGTCGGACTCAGCGATGATCCCTGTGGAACACCACAGGGAAGAGAAAAGACTGATGAGTTATAGTCACCCATGCTAACTGACTGAGTCTGTTCGGAAAGAAAAGAGGACAGAAGAGCCTTGGCGTTTTGTCCGAACCCTAAGGCTGAGACATGGTTGATCAAGGTGGCATGATCAACCGTGTCAAAAGCTGCTAATAATTCCAGAAGCACCAGGACTGCGGAACCTCCTCCATCTAGCACCATTCTTATTTCATCTGATGCTTTGATAAGAGCAGTCCCCTTCCGAAAGCCAAATTGGGTGTCATCTAACAATTTATTCATTTCTATAAACTGCGCTAGCTGGGTATTCATACCAGACTTGGGACTTCCATAGGGGGTTTATCAAAAGCACTGTTTCCTTCCATTTGCGAACCAACAAGGTTACATGTGTTATCAAAACAAATGGAGGGAAAGCATAAGGTCGAGGACCCCTCCAATCCTGTCTGAAGGCATCTATCCCTGTTGAGTCCGGATCCGGATGCCAACTGAAAAACTTCGCTAGTTGAGTATTTCACCTGTTCACAAACAGATCCACATTTCCATCAACGCCAAAAACACCGACCTGTGAAGAGTCCAGTCCCTTGAATCTGTGTAGTTCCTCAAGTACCAATCCGCTTATACATTTGTCAGGCCTGGAATGTGTTCCGCCTGAACCAAGATATTCAGATTCAAACAATAATCCCAAAACACCCTTGCAAGATCCGCCAGAGTCCTTGATCTCGGGCCCCCCAGTTTGTTGACATATCTCACAACTGAGACATTGTCCATTCTCAATAGGATCAAACACCTTGCCTTGTCCTGTGTAAAGCTCTTTATTGCAAAAGACCCTCCAAGTTGCACCAGACAATTTATGTGCATTTTCTGTTCCCCTGTAGTCCAGGTTCTTCCTGTCGAAGTAGCACCACAGCGAGCTCCCCATCCAGTTAAACTCCTATCTGATTCTATAATCAATTCCAGATTACTCCGAAAGTTGCTTTCCCATTCCAAGCATCCATATTTCTAAGCCACCAAAGGAGCTCTGACCTCGCTTCCTTTGAAAGCGTAATCTCCTCTGAATACTTCATACCATGTCTTAAGTGACTCTCTTCAATCACTAAAGAGCACGATAATTCAATGGTCCTGGAAAAATAGCCTGGATAGTTGAGGACAACAGACCTACAATTCTTGCCAACATCCTCACATCTAAAGACAACACTCTTCGTATTTCCTTCCTTTTTCTCATTATTTTCTCCATAGGCAATCTTAATTGACCTTGAATGGTGTTTATCAAAAACCCTAAGAATTGAGTTTCCTGACTTGGAACTAAGCATGACTTTTCCCAGTTTACTATAAAACCGAGACTCTCCAAAAGGTCCACGGCTAACCTCGTAAGATTTTCCACTCTAAATTTTCCCTGATCCATAATTAAGATATCATCTAAATAAATAATCGCACGTATACCTCTCTCTCTCAAGGACGCAACTACTGGTCGAAGCATTTTGGTGAAGCCCCCAGGTTAGAGGATAGCCCGAAGGGGGGAGAAACGAACTCCCACAACTTCCTTCTCCATCTGAACCTCAGAAATCTCTGATGTTCTGACCAAATAGAAATATTTGAATAAGCGTCCTTTAGGTCTAGACGAGTCAACCAATCTCCTGTTTGTAAAACATCTCTTAGCATATGCATTCCTTCCATCTTGAAATGATGGTACACCACCCAATCGTTCAGATGTTTTAAATTTATTACTGGCCTCATACCTTTCCCTTTCTTTTCCACCAGAAAAATATATTGCTTACAAAACCTGCACATATATCCAATTCCTCTACAATAGCTCCTTTCAGTAGAAGTTCTCTTACTTCTTTTTCTACTATATCTGTTAGATCTTTTTTTAACTTTATCATGGAAGGATACTGATTCTGAACTGTTTCTTCCACAAAATCTATGCGATACCCCAACACAGACTCAAGGATCCATGGATCCCCTGTTAACATACACCAATTCTAGTAAAATTGGGCAAGTTTACCGCCCAACTTTACATGGGTAACAAAATAGTCTATTCTTACCTGATCTTCTTGATCTTCTATTCCCTCTTGAGTTTATCTTTCCTTTTGAGGATAAAAGCTCCCTCATTGGAAACCCTATTGAAACTGATATCTGAAACTATAGGATCTGAAACCTATGGAAAACGAGGTCCTTGTAATCCCTTGACCTCGACCAGGGTAGCGACCTCTAGTTCGCCCGGCCCTGTCAAAAACAAGACAGTCAAATACCTTTTTGATCTTCCTTTGCGATTTATGGAGGGAACTAAATGCCCCAACATTTCCTTAATAAAGGATTCTCCAAACAACATGCCTTAAGCTTTCATTCCACCCTCATTATTTTCTAATTCAGCTAGCTTGGGATCTATTTTAAGGAGAATACTCTTCTTCCTTTCCACAGAAATCTCGGTGTTTGCATTCCCCAGCAAACACACCGCTCTCTGAATCCATTCCCTAAGTTCCTCTACTTCCAATACTTTCTTACTAACCTATGCCTCCTCGGCCATATCGAATATCTTTGTTAGTGGTCCCATTAAATCCAAAAGCCTGTTCTGACACATCCTTAGACCCTTATCTAACCCTTTTTTTGAGTCTCTGCCTCCTTTCCCTATGAATACAATTATCTTAGCATCGAGATCAGGAGTCATTCCGATTTTATTTGTCCAATTAGGCCTTGGGCATTCTGAACGGAGCCACAATCTCCCGTCCTTTGGAATCTGTTACTCCAGCCACATTTGTAAATATTCTGCAGCATGAGGAGCTGGACTCCAATCTGGAGACAAAGGGTGTTTCAATAACATAGGGTCACACATTGACTCACCTAAAGGGTGCTTGACCCCACCAATGCCATCTGACTTGCCTTTTGATTTAATCTCAACTGGCTTATCATTCTTCATAAATTCTACCTCAGATTCAAAATCAGATGAGCAAATCAACTCAATCTCTGCGCTTCCAGAAGAATCATCGCACAGGATAGTTGTATGTCTTCTAGGCTCTTTCTGACCTCTAACAAGGTCCCCTTGTATGTCCTCGACACAACCCTTGTTCGTACATTTACGAAAAACCATGACCGTATTTACAGATTTTGCTTTTTTGCCTTTAAAAACATCTGCATCTGTATTTTTCTCTTTCTGCTCACTTTTCCACCATTCTTTTCTCTTGGTTCTGGACCTTCTTGAGCAGACCAAAAATACTCATCTTGTGAGGGATGGACATTATTTTTAATAAAATCCTGAAATCATTTATCCATCTTTTTATCAAAGTCTGTTGCAAACGTATTCAACATTTGACTAATCTTCTCCTCCAAGCCTGACTCCGCTTGTGCATTTCCATTTTCTCTGACATCTTTGAAAATACTATTAAGACCACTGAGTAAATAAACAAGATTAAACAAATCTCACGGTACTCCTCACCAACCAAGATTCTTAATTCCTACTTAGAATTAACACACAAATATGACCGACAGCTTATTTCAAGCACCACTTCTGCACTACCAATTCTGTGCGACCACCCGCTTATATGGATCACCGTTATCACGTCCAAGTGCAAAACCATGTACGCGACTCCTTAGTCAGTTTCTGATTAAACTGGCACTTCTCACGCTGTGTGCACACTTGGAAAATGCATGATAAATAAACGTGCGTATGCCGTCAGCATGTCATTTTACCGAAGCAGCCCGACTCCATGGACGCACCGCTAACGGTAAGGACCGTTCCATCTTAAACAATACACATCCAGCATCGTTCAACTGCAACGTTAAAATCTATTATGCCTGCAGCAAAATATAATTTTTTAAAATAAATTGTAAAGTGCCAAAACATGCTTGTGCAGTGAATCAAACGTATTCCATGTTAATTAAAACAGCCTTCCCACACGGCACAACGATATTCTCAAAATTTCTTCTCAGAAATGTAAGAAATCGACAGATATACTTAGTAGACAAGTTCCAAAACATGTACACTTACATGGAATACTCCTACAACTATTAAGTCACATCATAATCTATCCGATTCTATGCTTTGTCTAAAAACCTAATGTAATAAATTACAGTCTCAGAATCTATGTTTAGATCAAACTTAAAGATATGAATTTCATTCATCCAGAGTTAAATAACACACCAAGCGTACAAAACAGTTTTTTTCTAAGATAGTTTCAGGCACGCAAGACTTATCTTAAGGGCAGGGCAGCAGCAAAAAAAGAAGGAAGATGACTGCAGGTTCCGACACATTGTTAGATTTCATAGAACTTTGGTTGTGTTCTATATTCTTTAAAGGTGCTGCTGTGGATGGAGCAATAAAGGAAGATTGTATAATCTTAGCCTCCAGTCTTGCCATAAAATCATGTCCTCTCAAGAGTACAGCTCTGTCACTGTACTTATTCCATGGTACAATAATGGACTGTATACTTTTAGTTTCATTTTCAGAGCTGCCCATCCCATTTTATAGAATTGAATAGTAAAAAAGGAGCTGGCAAAGAAGGACAGAAGTACTGCCTTCATTAGCCTCTTGAGAACCTGGTGGCCCCATACTTCTCGCTGGTAAAACATTCATCATTTCGTGTTACACCTCCTGCTGCAAAGCCAACACTAGCAGCATCACTGCAAACATTGTCTATGCTGAGTTAGTTAGAAGGAGCTTTAGGAAATACATCAAGTTAACAGATGCAGGAAACTTAAGAGCAGGCATTGTCAAGTCAATTATGACAATAGAGAAGATATTGCAGACATCCTTGGATGACTAAACAGGACTCCCAGTAGATCAAGACTCCTTGAGTAATTAATTGCCATGCCATGGGAATAAAAACAGTGGCAAGAACTTAGCAGACTGGAAATGAACTCCCTAGCATTTCATGTATCCAGCATATGCTCAGATCATATTTTCAGTACAGCTGCAACAATTTCACTGTCAGGAAGACCAGTTTATTTGCTCAAAACTTGGAAAAGTCACAATGATCAAAATGAACAAATATATATTTTTATTCACTAAATTGAGTCAGGCTCCGGAAGACACAAAGTAGATGAGGCTAATTCTCATCCACAAAAACTCTGACGAGTTGATACTTTGCTGGAAGTCCCCCAATACAATGATGAATTCTACAAACAAGACTAGAAAATAACAACACAATGTCTTTTGTTAAAAAATATTAAACTGAACTGAATTATGTCTGGTGAGCCAAGAGATGTATATAAACAAAAGTGAAAAGTATGCTCACTGTGCAGATAATCAAGAACAGTCATGTGTGCTGCGTAATAAATACAACAAACTCACCCTCAAGTCAACCACAGACTTTGCAATGAACAATGTTCTCAGCCTAGTCTGCAATGGATGTTGTCATTTCCTATAATAATTCAATTGGAGCTATACCAGCATTTTAATTGTCATGCTTTGCTTTTATTAAAAATTAACAGCACTCTACTGTTTAATCGTGTGTTTTCCTCGGAAGAAGAGATGCAGCAATGGAAATTAGTCAAAATTAATAAACAGTGAATGATTAGTGATTAATGTAGCATATGAGGGCGTTAACTAAACTTGTTTTTTTTATGTTTGGGTTATGGTTTTCAATGCACCTTTCTAAGTGACTCTGCAAGTGGTACCTGATTGGCCTTTAGTTACCTACCCACCATCATATCTTGGCCTCTCATTTTACCTTGATTCAAAGGCTACATTTTCCTTTTATTGGTCAACAGGACTGGTCTTATCAGGTGAAAAGATAATCTGGACTTCCAGAGTACAACATTGAGGAGGAGGAGGGTCGGTCTCTGGCTATCTACTTACATGGGTAAAGAGACACACCGCTATGGACTGGAATCAGGTGTTTTTTTTAATAATGCTGATTAGGAGCTTGGGTGGCAAATACAAACTAATTAATGTGGTGGACATGATAGGTATAGCTAAACATTCTCTTAGTAAATGTTCTGTTGATCAGTCAATCAGGGTTCATGCAGCTTGTTGTCTGTGAGTTGTACTAGATTGGCCTTTAGTTAATGGCAGCTAAGCCAGAGTAGGGTACTCACTCTGAGATCTCACAAACTCTTTACCTCGACTGTTCAATATTGTGGTTTTCATTTCTCATTTGACACGTCTTTTCTTCTGTAAAAAACCTTGATGGTGTTTGTGCCCTTCAGTTCAGTCTTTAATGAATGCCAACGTTCCCCTGTCCTTTTTTTATGCAGTATCAGTTATACTTATTGGGTGCCCTCCCTGTTTTGCTTTCTAGCCTTGAGAGTTTATGGGCTGCAAAAAACAGTTTTAAAGGTGAATGCTTAACTGTGATCTACTTTCCATGACAGATGTGCTGGCCCATGGGAGTGGGTAAAGTCTTTCAATCTCTCTTCCTCTCAACGTTCCCTAATTATCTCTACTCATTCAATGGTTGATTTCTTAACACTCTTTTTCAAGCGTGAAATCTCGTGTGCTTGAATATATTTCAACCATCAACATGTGGCATAAGCAGTGTTAAACCTCCCCAGGAGGGCACCAAAAATACAAAGTCGCCCAAACTATCATCCTTCCTGTCCATGGAAATCCTTGTGCTGGGAGTGGTCAGTGGTAGGCTACTTAGTATGCACTTTTTATTTAATATCTATGCAGCATAGAGTAACCACTTACCAGTAAATTCCAGACTAGCAAATTTGTAAATAATATATTACAATCCATAATTTTCATATAATTTATATCATTTTATTTTATTGTGTTTGTTACTTGAGCTGCTTTTGCATTAGAAAAATATAGGAATTATTGATTTAATACAGGCTATTGTCTCAAAAGTCCTGTGGTAATTGATACTGGCCTCTTTTTTAGATTTTGCACTGACTCTATCAGAAGTGGAAAGGGTGCTCTGTTGCAAATATATCCTCTCCACCAGTCTCTCGGTCCACCTGCCTTATTTAGAGATGGACGGACCTTAAGTATTCCTTTGACAGAACTCCCATCAGCTCTGTTGACAGAATACTCCCTCTATGTCTCTACAGGGGCAATCAGAACAAGGACATTACACCACCTGCCAAAATTTAGGGTGAACAATGTAATGCCTGTATTTTTCCTCTTTGCTTTCCCTTGGAAAAAGAATAATGAGCCCGGCACCTTTTGAAGAAACTCCCAGGGTCTGGCGATAATTATTTTTTGCTTTCCAAAAATAAACTCTTGCTTTGGGTATTGATGTTCAAGAAACAAGAGAAAGATAAAAGTTTGGAAGGTTGCTGTCAATACCACAAACACCACAAAATGAATGTGATGGTGAATGCTGTAATGCCACATTACGCACCCAACAAACTATTTGTAGGTGAAAGCCCTAGTGGTGAAACCCAAGGGGTATACTTAACATCGGAGTGCCAATAAGATTGAATGAGGCAGCCTTCTCAACTAAGTGTGGCATGCTTCATCCTTGGCAACCTCATCCCACCCTGGTAAAATAATCCTACCAGGGTGGACTCAACCTCATTCGGAAGGAGTTCTTATTAACACAATACTGGAAAAAAAGAGGCGCAGAACATAAACCTTGGCCTAATGGGGATGGGTCCCTCATTATATCTGTTTACCATTCCTTCTGGTTTTAGCTGTATCTAAGGAGCCCACTATCGCACCGGGACACCTCCTCGCGAGGTAGCTGTTCGCGCTTTATAAATATCAGTATTATTATTATTATTATTATTATTATTATAAAGGTCTAATGTTATGTTTACCTTAAGGTATTTTTTAGTTGTTCTGATCCCTTGCTGTCACCTTCTGTAGAGATAGACTATGATAGACTATGAAGTGAATTTGCTTCCTGTAGTGTTTGATAATGTGAAATGCTGTCATGCCGCTCGGTATGGATAAGGATGCTGGGAACTGCAGTGATATCACTTCCTGTGGGGATTCATGTAGAGAATGAGGTGAACTTGTCTTCCTTCTTCTTTTAAAAAGAATGTTGCAGAAAACTATCTATTTGGAATGTAGTATAGGACAATTAAAATATGCTATTGTCTTCGGCTCAAATAGGCTATAAACGCTTATGTATCCTTTGGCATTTTACGGTTCTCTTATGACATTGTCTTGTACAAGTGATTGCCTGCCTAGTTTTGTATCATTCTTATTCCTCATCTCTTTCATCTAATATATGATATCTAACATCCTATTGATGTATCGCTCATGTATCACATATGTGCTGATTTCTAGGCTGTATCGCTTATTTTATTCACCAATTCGTTAAATCCTTTTGCTCAAACTATTAAAATGTATTGAACAAAAAAGGAACCAATATGCCCTGTTCTACTGCATACACTGTTCATTTTTTTGTCTCCATTTCTAAATGTCATCATTCGAGGATTTGCACTTGTGTATTTTCTCCATTTCGTCCTATGCTGAACAGTATCATCGAGCCTATAAGTATGCCAGGCACTGTCATGGCATAGGTGCCCCGACTGTCTTCAGTCACTTACTTTAATAGAGAGAGCTAATACCATGCCAAGGAGTACTTGGGAATGGCCAGATGTTTTTCTGTCATTCTTGTGTCATAAGCCTAAACTTATGTGGAAAAAGACCTTCATGAGTAAATTGACATTATTATTCTTAAATTACTTTAAATGAAATTTAAATGTACGAATACTGCATTGTCCCTATATTAATTTCCCTTGACGGAGGAAATTAATATTGTATAATTATTCGCTAACCCTGAAACGTGTGGCTAGGAAACTCTATTTCTAAATGTTCTGCACAACATCAGCTGCCATCTCTGCACGTTCAAATGTTACTTTGTCTCAACGTTACGGAGAAGACATTAATGAGCCTGTTTTAATCTTTTCTAAATTGTTTTCATTTTACAATTGCAATATTTAATCCAGCATCAGAGTTATGTATTGTGTTTTTCAAAATATTAATTGCTTCTCTAGAACAGTACTAAGCTCCCAAACTCCTAAGGAGCTGAAGCAAAGGCATTTGAAATGACCAGCAAATATGATCTTCAACCAAAATGCTGGAGATGGGTTAGTTGTCATGAGAAGGGTCTAGTTCAGGAAATTGCACCATAGCCATATGGGCTGAGCAGGGAGGCACGCAGAAGTCTTTGGTGTCTTCTAACATCACTTTTCATGTTCTGATGCAAAAACTGAATAGGCACCCTGGCTAGAAATATCAGTCACTGATGAGGTTAGAAACTTCCCTACTCTTCAATCAATGCAATTCCAAGCAGTGAGAGAATTATAGTTCACCATATTGGTTAAACTTGACTCCCTGCCACTAAAATGTTGTTACTGGTTCCTGAATTGACAAGCATGTCCAATGTTTAAGGAAAGCATTCTCAGGACAGCCCCTAATGTAATTTGAGAGAATAAAACTGAGTTATCTTAGGGGTGCTTGCACGCATGTGCATGGCAGTTCTATAAAAAGCTTGTTAGCTTAAAGTACTAGTGCTTTAGAATAGAAAAGACAGAATAAGGTTGCAGGCTTATGGAAGAGAGAATTCAGGGAGCTGTGTCCAGAAAGCACAGGGGGAAGGATTGGTACTTCGACTGATGACACCTGGTGACAGGTTCTGGAGAAATTTAGGCAGCCATGAAATAACTCTGCAAATTAGATTAAGGTAGGTTAGGTTTTTTGTATAGTGCAACTTTATCTGGAGAGGGGTATCGTGATACTCAAAAGAAACCAAGTGCAAGTCAAAACTAGAAAGTCTAGAGACATTTAATGGAATATATATGGAGGTATGACCATGTAACTGGCAACTGGATGGGAAAAGTCAGGTATTTAGTGATTTCCTAAAATTCAGAATGTTGGACTCTTGGTAAAGGTGGAGAGGCAAGGAGTTCCATTTTGAGGCAGAAGCAACAGAAAATATCCTCCCACCAATCGATTTTAATCTGCATCTGGGAAGGCTCAACAGAAATTTGTCTATAACCCCTTAACTGCGGCGGCTATTCTGCCGCAGTGCTAAGGGGGCGGGGCGGAAGAGCGGTGGGCGCATGCTGGTGACAGAACCGCTCCGTCACCAGCGTCGGTTGCGCTGTGTTTATGACGGAGCGGTTCCGTCATGGCCCCGCCTGCTCAATAGAACGCTCAGCGCAGGCGCGGAATTCGCGCCGCGCATGAGCGGCGTGCGGGCCATGACGGAACCGCTCCGTCATCAGCACAGCGCCACCGCAGCTTATGACGGAGCGGTTCCGTCATCAGCATACAAGGTGTTAAATAATCAGATCTTAATGGCTATCCAGACGCGTTCCACTGAAAACTTTGGAATAACGTTGAAAGATTTGGTGAAACAATAGCCTCTTCACACCGAGAATCCACCGCCCATGCGGACTGTCACCACAAAGCTCTTGAGTGACCTACTACATGCGCCGACAGTGGCCACAGGGACCACCCTTCATGACGAGCAATGCGAGAGCTGCCTTTCGCGCTGACTGTGACCGTAAATTACAATCATACAATGTGAAGCTCCAGCAACCACCAGCTCCATGCGCTGCAGCAACAACCGTCTGTGATGCTTGACCTGCTCCTAAAGCCTCCGCCTTGCGGCCCCCAACAATGCGAATGGCACCCATTTTGCCAGACTTGAGAAGGTAACTATTCAGCGGGTCTAACTTGATCCCTGTATTTGATGCGTTCTCTATCCAGGTTGGCTTGAACTGTTGACTTTTTGCTGGTCTATCACAACCAGATAACCATGAGTGGTTCTTTAAGTTTCTTGATGCTATTTTTACCTAAAACTTTAAAAATGTATTGGATTTTATTAGTTATGGTGTCATTTTATTTATTAAAATGTAGACTATTTTTCTATATTGGTTTGGGATTTTTTTTGTGGTGAGTTTACACTTTATTACTGTTATGTGCTGCATAAATACTTTACATAATTTCACTAAATTAAGTCTGACTGCTTTGTGCCAACTACCAGAGGAGTAGGCATTGGTCAATTCAGTGACTTTTCTTGATTGGGAAATAACCTTCTCCACGACTGCCAAACCACATGCTGCAGTTGCAATGTAGCCATTACAACAAATCCATCTTTAACACGCATTCCTTTATCACACATGTCGTTACAATGACATGCCTTCGGAAAAGCTGTGTTGGACTTTAAAGTCCAACGCTTTTCTTACTGTTGCGCAGGCTAGAGTTGAAATAGTAGTTTATATCACTCTAAAGTCTAGTGTTTTTTCTGAAGCATGTCGTTGTATCAATATGCGTAGTAAAGGAATGCGGGCTAAAGAGCTTTTGTTGTAAAGTTTGCAGAATGATGGCATCCATAGTAAAGGCATGTGTTGTTACAGCATACAACCTTCTGGTTCATGATAACAAGGATTGAGTTTATTATTTGAGTGGGGCTTATTTATTTATTTATTTGCAGAGTTTTATATAATGCTGGCTAAACCCGGAGGTATCAGAGAGCTTTACATGAGGATTAGCGTTTTACAAAGATTATAACATGAGTTTCTAGAACATAACATAAAATGAACACACATCCTATGGGGAATAGAAGGTAGAGGGGAAAAGTAAAAAAAGGGGTTGAAATGCTGATCAGATCAGGTAGACTGGCAAGAGGGAAAGAACTTCAAGGGAACCAAAAGGTCAAAGAGAGTCAAACAAACCAGCTGGGGACCAGCGAGCACCACATTCAGTGTCACGGTGGCTGTACAAGATGAGAGGGGTGAAAGAGACAAGGGGGGTAGACTAGAAGTAAAGGACCGTCAGGCGACGCAGGGAGCAGTCCAGCGGTAGAGAATCGGTCGAGCAGCTAAGATGACCTGGGTCATCATCTTGCTCTGCCATCGGCAGATAATCGGAGAATTTGTTGGAAAGGTGGGGGAGGAGGGAGACACAGAGGAGAGATGAGGAAACTATGCCTAATGTCCAGCTGGGTAGGTGACGGCCGAGGAGGTGATCCACAGCAAATCTCTGCTATAGCTGACTAGATAGCTAGCACCAGGGGCATCGGCCATATTACTAGGGCTCCGTGGTCGGTAAAGAAAAATTCACAGTTCTTCAGAGGTTTCGAGATCAAATGCGGGAGTAGGAGAGTCGAGGTACCGCAGTTAATAAGAAACCCAGGTGAGTAAAAAGGTCAAATGAGGGGGTAGAGTCAAGGAGATTAGGGTCAAAAAGGCAATCGCTAACCAGGGAGCTCCCAGCCAGGACTCCCCACCTTGTCTTTTGACCAAGAGAGCATGAACACCTCTTTTATCTAAAAATACAAGTTCTTACAGATTGCAATGCCAATACTTAGACATATTCTCGAAGATGGTTTTAGCACCATAGGCTTTTATCAGTTTCTGCAATCCACCCTTATTGTAGGATACTACATTCTAAATACCTTTAGTATCATTGCCCATATTCTCACATAGTACTAGATTCTGGTTGTGCATTGATTTTACTTATGTCATTAATTTTGGACCTTCCTTTGGTCTGGACTTAAAAGTATTTTTTGATATGTTTTATTACGTATGTTGATTCTTTCATTATTCTCCGGTGTTATTTGTTCCACCATTGTGAACATATGAGCATTAGAGGGCTATGTAAGCTTAGGCATAATGTATAGAATTCATTACCGTCACCTCAGTATCTGTTCTGACCTGTAAAGGAGGCCTATCTTCATGCAAAGTGACCGTTACTATGTAACGATGCATGCAACTGGGCAATAACAGTGGGGGCTCAAAGCCCAGATGCAAAGTCCTTGTGCAAACTGTAGTTTTGCAACTATTTTGAACTACCACAAACCACACCAAACACTAGTGTACGGTTTTAGCAAGCATTATAACTGAAAGCATTGTTAGAACCATATGGAATAAAGTATTGGATAAAACAGCAAAGAGAATCTAATAAAAAAAAGTAACAAAGAAACAACCTACCGGTTCTGTTTGCATTCAGTATGAAGAACCCCATGCAGCAATCCAAGGAAATACTCATGCTGCACTTGGGAATATCAGCTTCAGCTGTCAAACACTGACCTGACTCATTCCTGTTGGCAAATCTTAGCTAAATGCAAGCTGTGCTGTTTTAAATATTTAAAAAGCTGGCAATTGTAGTCCTTTGTCATACCTTTCCACACATTACACAGCTGTTAGAATTGTCATCCTTAGGGTGGTCTTCCATCAAACTGTGTGCTTTCTTACGGCCTCTTTTTGCTGTATCTTTTTGTTGGCCTTTGGACTCTGTGCGCTTTACCACAGCTAACCTGTGGTAAAGTGCATTTGCTCATCCCCTAAACACGGTAACATTGATGTATACACAATCGGCACATTTATTTCACTTATAGGTCGTTGTAAAGTGGTATACCATATACCTAGGGCCTGAAATCTAAATTCCACTAGTGGGCTTGCACCACTGGTTTTGCCACCCACACAAATAGCCTTTCAAACTTGTTTCAGGCCTGCCATTGCAAGGCCTGTGTGTGCAGTTTACTGCCACTTCGACTTTACATTTAAAACCATTTGCCAGGCCTTAAACCCCCCTTTTAGTAAACATATGTTAACCCTAAGGTAGGCTCTAGGTAGCCCTATCGGCAGGGTGCTGTCTAAGTGAAAGGTAGGCCATATAATGGCATGTTTTGCCTGTCCTGGAAGTGACAAACACACACATTTGTTTTTCACTACTGTGAGGCCTCCTCATCTCATACGCTACCATTTGGAATTCCTTAATACACTTTTAAGCTGTAATCATGTTTAATATCCTTGGATTGGTAATGATAAATCCTCTTTACTGGTAAGGTTGGATTTAACATTACTGTTTTAGAAATGCCACTTTTAGAAAGTGAATATTTCTCTGCTTTTACTGTTTTGTGTGCCTTGCAGCCTGTCCCCAATACAGGTTTGTGAAGGGGACAGCTACACATTGTGCATTCCCTTTAGACAGCTGCAAACATAGGAAGGCTGGGTGTGCTAGAGAACTTATCTGCATTCCTCTGCATTCTGATAGCTCTTCCTGGGCAGAAAGAGAGAGGGGGAGCTGACACTCACACCTGAATAGGCAGTGTCCTGTTTCCCACTCTAAGGGCTGAATATCCCCTACTGATAGTCTGGAGCCAGGGCTGGGATGAAGGGGGACCTGTGCCCTTCAATGGCTTCTTTGAAGTCACCCCACTTCAAAGGCACAGCTGGGTATAAGTATTAGGGCTCTGACCCTACCAAGACAGTAAACTACTGGATCTATGAAAATCTCTGCCAGGAGTAGAGTAAAGACTGCTGTGTTTCAAGGAATGCCGCTCTGCTTTACTGCTGCTCTGTAAGAACTGCTTTTCTGCTTTGCTATGCTGCGCTGCTGCCTTCCAATTTCTGGCCTGCTGAGGACAAGAACTGGACTCATCTCACTTGAACCCAGAGTGACTCCAAGGACTTGATAACTAGCCCCCTGTTCTGAAGTCTCAGGACCATAAAAGTCTTAGTACAACTCTGCAACAGCACCTGGACTCTGCCGTCTGCGAGTCCCTCCCTGCCAAATGGTGCCATTCCAGTCCTGGGCCCTTGAATGTGAGCTTCTGCTGTGCAGAACCATCAAAATTGATGCAGTGATGACTCAGAAACAAAGCATAAACCTTTGACACCGACACAGAGGCCAAAAGACAAAATCTCTTCAACGGACTGCATGGCTCAATGACGATGGACAGAACTGCTTGAGGATGATGCAGGGCGTGCATCCCAAAGGGGTTTGTCTAAGAAACCTTCATTGTCTGCACAGTTTGGAACTGACGCATCGAATCTTCGATGTTGACGATTCCTTCATCCAAGGTACTTTTTCAGCAGGATCTCTGTGAGTCATGTAGCTGGCCTGCTGCCCATCGCTGTCGACCTGAACTTTGTATTTACCCCGGTCTTGTACAACCAGACATCCCTGGTAGGAGCTTTATGACTCTAAGTGCTATATTTTCATTTAATCTTTAAAAACTCATAACTCCAGTTCTAATAATTAGATTTTTGTCATTTATTGGCCTCTGCTTGGACAGGGTGCAAACCTCGGTCAACCAAAAAACCCAGTTCTAACAAGGGCGTTGCATTGGTTTTGCCCATGATTGTACATATATACCTTGTCTTTGTTTCTCGACATTAAAAGAAGGGCTGGTGCTCTTGGCTGTCTCTAGCAACAGCATAGGTAGAACATTAACATGGATGTTGCACAATTGTCCTCTGTAAACCCTTCATAATTTATCAAAAACGTGCAGGTACTTTCCCAGTCCATGCTCCTTCTTTGGTGAACTATGCAAACACAACAGGTGATGGACCGAATGTGGATCAATGTCACACACTCAACCCAGTCCAAAGATCTGGGCCCAAATCCATCGTTTTTTTGCACTCCACACCACCCTGGGTTAGACAATGGCGATATGCAAATCAGCTCTGACCCTGTGCCTCATGGGAACAGTCCAGTCCGAACTACAAAAGCCATGTCCTTCCCAGAACGGGATCAAGCATCCGAGGACCGGACCGGTTTCGAGGTAACACCTCTCATCAGCCCGGCTAGCTTAACTCCAGGGGTGTGGAGTGCCTGGGACCCACGTCTGGGCATCCCCAGCGCACTTAGGGCGGAATATGCAAACACAACAGGTGATGGACCGAATGTGGATCAATGTCACACACTCAATCCAGTACAAGGATCTGGGCCTAAATCCACTGTTTTTTTTGCACTCCACACCACCCTGGGTTAGACACTGGCTATATGCAAATCAGCTCTGACCCTGTGCCTCATGGGAACAGTCCAGTCCGAACTACCAAGCCATGTCTTTCCCAGACCGGAATCAAGCATCCAAGGACCGGTTTCTGGCTATCAGCCTTCATCAGCCTGGATAGCTTGACTCCAGTGGTGTGGAGAGCCTGGGACTCACGTCTGAGTATACCCAGTTTTTTGCAATTATCACAGGGATGGTGGCCAGCTGTGGTCAGCAGATCATCACATCTGTAATTGCTTTTTAATAAAGCAACCTGTTATTTTAATTCAGTCCATTTTTCTTAAAGGAAAACGGAATGCATCTAAAAAATAAAAATAAATATTTCTTTTTTTCTTTTTTAAGAGTAGGAAGTGGTCCGTGGGACCACTACCTGCTCTAAAAAATATATTTTTAAACATTCTCAAAGGGGAAGGTGTCCCAATGCGTCACCTTCTGATTAGCCAATGGCCTACCACCAACTTTGAGTTGGTGGTAAAGTTCAAATGTTTTGCGACTGCATTTCGGTTTCAAAACATTAGCATATATATCCCTGAATGTATTCCCTGTTCGAAAGAGATGCCCTGAACACACCCCTTCCAAATAGCGATTCTGTTTTTGGTTGCAAACCCAAATTACAATTCGGCAACTTGTCGCTATCTGTGGTTACAACACAAAGCATTTTTGCGGTCACAAACGGCACTAATTCTGCAAATCTGCCATTTTGGACATCACAAATGCTTCATACATCCAGTCCTAAGTTCACTAAAAGGTTGCAGAATCATTAGTTCTGTACAATGCATCAGTTCTGTCCTGAAGAATCCTCCAAAAACAAGTTTTACGAATGTTGTTAACTCTTTGATGGCCTAGCTCGTGAATTCCATTCGGACTGCCTTAACTGCTTCGAGGCCCTTTCCTAGTGTTCCTATTAGGGCTAGCACCTGCCAGCTATTCTATCAGATTAGCCTGCACTTTTATGTTCTGGCAAGTAGGAAATATTGGAAAAAGAAGTGAAAGCTGTATTTTTGCCTTCTGAAACAGAAATCTAAAATAGTAAATAAACACAAGGATAGACTGATGCCACTTAAGCTATTGTAATACAATTGTATGTCCTCAGATTGCATATGGATTGACACTGATATCATACTTTTACTGCCATCTTCCTGTAACGTTCTGCACTGTTTTTTGAAAATTTAATTAACAGATTCTGAGCAAAATAAATAATCGCCATTGGAATAACAAAGAGAGCCATCTTTCAATTCTGTGGGGTGTTACATACCTTGTAACGTGTTTGAGAGCTGTCTTTATCATTTCATGCGTTAATGAGAGCAAAAAGATGGTTGATCACCATGTTACAAAACAATCCTTACAAATGTACACTAATTATTTTCACCTACCAGCCCGTGGCTGTTCCAGAATAGTAAATAAACGGACAGTATTATTTTCTGGGAAAGGTGGGAATCCTGGAATCCGAGTTCCCAAACACTACACCTGTCACTGCTCGCTGAGGATCTCCTGAAACATCTTGACCACAATAAAAACATCATTTTAGGGTGCCTGAGTCAGAGAGGTGTCTGAAACATGTACATATTAGGTTGTGATTAATTGCCAACCTATTCATAATTTGGAGCTCTACTGAGTCTGAATTATTGGAGTACATACATTCTCTGAAACCCACCACTCTGCTGATATGCTTTTTCCTGCATATAGAGCAATACAGAAGTTAAATATTTGGACTTAAAATTTTCATTAGAAGAGGGAGAGATTAGAGCTACCTTTTTAATAAAAGAACAGCAGTTCTGCCGAAGGTTGATTTCCATTTCTTCACAAAAAGAATAAACCGTATGGGGAATTCTTGCATGAGAAATGCAACTGCACTAATTCCAATTTTCAGTTTTTATTTGCATTCGGCCCTCTTGTGGCCTTTGTCTGCAAAACCTAAGCGCAAATCGGGGATTAGTAAAGTCAAAACACTAAGCAAAGAGCACCAGAAGGAAAAGTAAAAAATAAAATGAGAAAGGAAATTCTTCGTGACCAGCTTCCAGCTCCATCTGAACCATTCAAATTTCTTGGGAGTCAGTCTTCACCTGCACAAAATTAAACTGTGTTTGTTTACACATAATTCTAGATTTTTGTATGAGTTGCTCTAGGGATTCTATGCTAGAGTGCATTCAAGTTTTTATCAGACAGGTATTCAGCTCCATGTTGATCCTTCACGTTCTTCTTATGTATTTCTTCAGTGACCAAAGAAAAAAAAGTTTCCCAATGGCTTGCATGTGGAAAACAGCAAAGTAACAAAATATGCAAAACAGGTTTGAGAGAAACCTTTTAAGGAGCTCGGACTCTGAATTTTCTAAATAATAAAAAGCTGGGAAATTTCTTACCATGCTTGAAAATCGTTCCAAAATGTGTGTGTGCTAAATAGCATGGCTGCTAGAAGGAAAAGATCCACACTCTTTAGTACTCCCAGTGTAGAGTGGTGGGCCCTAGGCCCACATACTACTAAAATGATATACTCGGACATCGTGGTTATACTTGGTTAATTAGCCATGAGCACGTGCACTCAGGCCCTTTTATTGGCAGGCCCACGTCACTTGTGACGCTGGTGTTGGATGGGTGTGGGGTGGGTGTATAGGCCAGCCCTCAGGGAGTGGCCGGTAGACTGCTGCCTGCTGGGACACTAGAACGTGTTCAGCATGGCACTACATTCCTCCCAAACGTTCTAAAAACAAAACAAACAAAAGTCCAATCTGTGGGAATAAACAACAATAAAATGAACATCACATGATCCATCAGCTTCTAGAATCGATCAGCGGGCCAGCTGTGGACATGGGGCTGTTGAGCTAGACTACAACGGTTCATCTTTGCAGGCATCCATAATTTAACCTGAGTGGTTCAGGACACATAATTGTGCCTTGGATACATCAGCACTACTCTGGCAGCCTACCATTGGAATGTGCCCATGGTCTGAAGCTGTTCCACTCTGCTGACGCTGAGGACAGTTTGTGGTAAGTCTCAAAAGTTTAGAAAAGCGGGTGTGTCTGGAGTGTGGTCGGAGTCCATTACAAATTTTTAAAATGGTGTTGTTGACCCACTGAAAACCGCCTTAGCGTGCAGTGACTTGTGTAAGTCTCTGTTAGACGGCCTTGCTATATCCTTGAACCACTGGTGGGGCAATATCAAGTCCATCTCTTGCACTTTTGAGGGGGGGGCGGGGTTAGTTTGGTTGCAATGGGACTGCTTGTGGGCTGTGCTTGGGCTGCGTGTGTGCCTACGTCGAGACAGCAGCAAGCTCTCTGAGGAGCCACCGCCTAGCCGCTCGCTCGCTCGCTCGCTCGCACAAACCTTGAGGTGTAGACTGCTCTATTTCAAGACATGCTCTCTCTCTCAAGA
The DNA here is from genome assembly GCF_964263255.1 of Lissotriton vulgaris. NCBI lineage: Eukaryota > Metazoa > Chordata > Amphibia > Caudata > Salamandridae > Lissotriton > Lissotriton vulgaris. Next base: position 1,137,912,631 of record NC_141696.1, on the reverse strand, counting down.
TCCAGATGTAAACCGGGTGAGCAGGCAGTCACTGGGGCTCCTTGTCAGTTGGTGTGGCAATGGTGTAGTACTCCAGTCTGTTTGTGCATGCTTGCAGCATACGCTTAGGTCCCCCGCCGTCCGTTTGCCAGGTCATTCTCGTGTCACCTTGGCAGCTTGCTGCTTGTGTGTTTGGATGCGCTCCTTCTGCAGCTCGAATCTTCTAGAGCTTCAAGCCCTGCTTCTCATGACTTTCTCCTCCAGAACATGGTCAGTCACAGGTTCCCAAATGTAGACGAGCCGGTCACACTTTCAGCTCCTCTTCTGGGTGCAGTGGCATGCACCATCTTCCAAACAGACCAACAGGGCCTCTCAGAATTCAGTGGTCTCTGGATTATTCAGGTGAGACTTCCAGTCACTCTTCTCTCATCTTCCTGGTACAGCAGCATGCACCTTATCCCGGGTTGGTCAACAGAGCAGTGAAGTGGTCGAATGTTTGCATAGTGTTACAGCAAACAAATGATGGACGGAATGCTGACACTACAAACATTCTCCCCCAGTCACAAGGTCTTGGTAAAATCCATTGTTCTTTTGCCCACTACGCCACCCCAGTTTGGACCCAGCCATATGCAAATCAGTATTGACCCTGTGCCTTATGGGAACAGTCCAGACCGAACTGCCAGGTCAGGTCCTCCCTAGACCGGAAACAAGCATCCTAGGACCAGTTTCAGGGTATGTCACCCTTCTTCAGCCAGGCTAGCTTGAATCCAGTGGCACAGTGAGCAAGGGACCCACGTCTGGGCCAGGGCCGGACTGGCTACCGGGCAGTTGTGTGTGCTGCCAAGCTAGGGGCTAATTTCTCTGTGGTGGGGGCTTATTTCGTTGATGGGGACCTGCGTGCGATTTGAAATAAAAAAAGCGGTACACAGACAAAATATCGAGTTTTAAATTTCGATATACAATTTATCGAAGTTTAAATATCGATGGGACAAAATATCGAAGGTAAGTAATATCGACAGTCTTAATATCGATATTAGTATGATATCAGTAATATCGAAGTTTTAAATATCGATGTTAATAATATCGAAATAAATAACTTCGATGTTACTAATATCAATTTTTAAATAAATTTAGTGTATATGATATTGTATTTATTATGTTTTATTATTTATTTTTAATGTAATTTAATTAAATATTGTCTTTTACTACTGTAGCGGGTTGTGGGTTTATAGGGGAATAGGGTGGGAAGTAATTTAATTATGTTAAATTAATTATTAATTAGTAGGAATTATTAATTAATTAATTGAGAAATAATTTTTAATTAATTTTAATTAATTGATTAATTGATAAATATGTTCTGTAGCGGGTTATGGGTTTATAGGGGAATAGGGTGGGAAGTAATTTAATAATAATTAATTAATTAATATATGTTTGTACATATTTTAATTAATAAATAATTGGTAATTAATTTATATTATTAGTTAATTAATTAATATATTTTTGTACATATGTTTAATTATTAATTAGTTGGTAATTAATATTAATTAGTTAATTACATTAATTAGAGTAATTTTTTTATATATAATTTTTTGTTATTATTAATTAATTAATTGGGAAAAATAATATTAATTATTAAATTAAAATAATTACAGCTAATGTGCTAATATATTTACTTTATTGCTATTGTTAATTAATAATTAATTGGTAATTAAATAATATTAATTAATTTTGGGTAAAGGAGTATTTTTAGGGTTCAGGGTCAGCTTTCAGTTTTTGGGTAAAGGGGTATTTTTAGGGTTCAGGGTCAGTTTTCAGTTTTTGGGTAAAGGGGTATTTTTAGGGTTCAGGGTCAGTTTTCAGTTCTTGGGTAAAGGGGTATTTTTAGGGTTCAGGGTCAGTTTTCAGTTTTTGGGTAAAGGGGTATTTTTAGGGTTCAGGGTCAGTTTTCAGTTTTTGGGTAAAGGGGTATTTTTAGGGTTCAGGGTCAGTTTTCAGATCTTGGGTAAAGGGGTATTTTTAGGGTTCAGGGTCAGTTTTCAGTTTATGGGTAAAGGGGTATTTTTACGGTTCAGGGTCAGTTTTCAGTTTTTGGGTAAAGGGGTATTTTTAGGGTTCAGGGTCAGTTTTGGGTTTTTGGGGTACAGGGATATTTTTAGGGTTCAGGGTCAGTTTTGGGTTTTTGGGGTACAGGGATATTTTTAGGGTTCAGGGTCAGTTTTGGGTTTTTGGGGTACAGGCGTACAGGGTAAAAATAAAAAAAAATTACATTAAATCAATTAAATTAAATTAAAAAAAAGAAAATTACATTAAATTATTAAGTGTTTTATTTATTTTAAATGTATATGTATTAGTTTTAATTTTGTTTTAATATTTTTATTTAATATTTGTAAAATTATATGTATTTTAAAATTATTTTTACATTATTATTAATACATTTTAAAAAACGATATTTTTAATTTCGATATTTTTGTACTACGATATTATTTTTTCGATATTTTTGTACTTACCTTTATGAAGATATGACTCCGATATTTTTGATGTCGATATTTTTGTGCCGATATTTTTGTATTTCGATATTCTGTCTGTCGATATCATGTCAGACATTCAAAAAAAGCAAAACGAATTTCGTTTGGCACACGCAGGTCCCCATCAACGAAATTAGCCCCCAGCAAGGCAGCATACACAACTGCCCGGTAGCCAGTCCGGCCCTGGTCTGGGCATACCCATTCCACTTAGGAAGAAAAATGTGACAGCAAACAAATGATGGACAGAATGCTGACAATGCAAACATTCTCCCCCAGTCAAAAGATCTGGGTTAAATCTATTGTTCTTTTTCCCATTACGCCACCCCAGTTTGGACCCAGCCATATGCAAATCAGTCTTGACCCTGTGCCTCATGGGAACAGTCCAGACCGAACTGCCAGGCCAGGTCCTCTTTTTGCGCAAGTTTGCATAGTCCATCCAACGGCCTCACATGTTGGGCTACAGCTTAGGGATGAATAGGGCAGTCAATGATCTGTTTTCCTTCACCCCTTGAGTACTGGGTGGTGTGAGGCCATGTATCTCCTGTTTCTTCTCCAGGGACCTTCTTGTACCTCCTACGTTGGATTTTTCCCCCTTCTGGAAACTGCTCCAGTGGGGAGTAGCAAGCTCTGGTGGTGGCAGCTTGGGGTGTGCGACTCTCCTCTGGCCTGTATTGGGCCACAGGCGACTCCTTCTCGAGGCACTTTGCGGGAGGGGACTTTCTGTGCAGTCTTTGGCCCACTGTGGGGCAGTGCTGATGCAGTTAGGGTGTAGATGTTGTCATTCCTGCATTCAGCCTATGCTTGGCTTTTCCTCCCTTCTTGACTCTGGGGATCACTGGGTGGCTGGCAGGCAACCAGGCTCTCTCTGTACATGACAGTCTCTTGGAGGGTGCTTTCGGCTGTCTCCCTTAATGCTTGTCCTACTGCTCTTGTGGAGCCAGCAGACAGCTGTAAAGGGCTGTGCGCGTGCAGTGCACAGTATCCATTATGGCTTGCTAGCTGCTTGGTATGGTTTCTTTGCTGTGGTGCACAGTCCTTCTTCTCTACTGGAAATTGGCAGCCCACTTGGCCAGTCTACATGTTGTTTCTGCCGAAAGGCAGGGACACTGCATGCTTCTAATGTGCCTTTTTCTTGCAGGGTAGCTGTGTGCAACTAATATTAATCCCCTTCCACTGCCATTGTCAGCAGGTGGCCACTAGGGGCATGTATTACTCTTGTGGGCAGCCTCTCCTGCATGTAGGCGGCAGGTTATTGGCATAAATGTAAAAAAATGTATTGCCCCATTTAGGCTTTTGCTGAAAGACATGTCCTTACAGTTCTCAGGCCTGTGGCGACGGAGTACCTTTTTTATTAACCACAGCAGCACTGGGGGCTCAGGTTCTGGAGTGAGTGTTACCTGGAGTAGCATTATGCTCTTTGTAGCTCTTTGCATCGTGGGTGTTGCAATCTCTTGCAACACACAAAGATGATGGACGGAATGTTGAACATTGTCAAACATTCACCCCCCAGTCACAGATCTGTGTTTAATCCCTTGTTATTGTGCTCACCACGCCACCCCAGTTCAGACATAGCCATATGCAAATCAGTCTTGACCCTGTGCCACATGGGAACAGTCCAGACCGAACTACCAGGCCATGTCTTCCCTGGACAGGAATCAAGCATCCCAGGACCGGTTTTGGGCTTTCAGCCCTCATCAGCCAGGATAGCTTGACTCCAGTGGCGTAGTGAGCACGGGACCCAAGTCTGGACATACCCTTCCCACTTGGCAGGGTATGCTCAGACGTGGGTCCCTTGCTCACTTTGTCACTGGATTCAAGCTAGCCTCGTTAATGACGGCAGATTAGCCAGAAACTGGTCCTAGGATGCTTGTTTCCGTCCAGGGAAGACATGGCTTGGCAGTTCGGGCTGGACTGTTCCCATGAGGCACAGGGTCAGACTGATTTGCATATGGCCATGTCTGAACTGGGGTGGCGGAGTGAGCTATAGAATGATGATGGATTAAACCCAGATCCGTTGACTGGGGGTGAGTGCTTGCAATGTTCAACACTCCGTCCATCATCCCCTTTGGTCTTGCGTTGCAATCTCTTGCCTTGCAAAAGGTACGATTCAGAAAAGGGGGTGGTGATGAACAGAGTGTCTGAATTAAGCAGACCACTCATACCCAGTCCAAAGATCAGGGCTTGATCCATCACCGTTATTTAGCTCACTGATCTCTTGACTGGGTGAGAGTATTCTGCTTTATTCAGAAACTCTGTCCATCGCCACCCCTTGTTGCAAAAGGTAGGCAGCACATAGGGTGTGTATGGCACTCTCTGGTTCAGTCTCTAAAAGTCCCTGTTCTTTTTGTTTGTGACAGTTTTGTAGTACCAGACATTCTGGGTGGAGATGTAAACTGGGAGCCTTCCACCCTCCTTACTCTTCTCAGCTGATTCTGATGCTGCTGGTAGGGTGTTGCAGCACAGTGGGACCTCGCTGTCATCCTCTGCTGCCTAGGTGGAGGTTGCTAGGCACTGCATGCACTATAAGACTCCTCGGGAGGCCAACCGGTCTGTTTTCTTCTGGCAGTGTTAGCAGGTGGCCATCGGGGGGGGGGGGGTGTTTGGTGCACTCAGCACTCTTCCTGACTGTTCCTCATGGCCTTGCTGGGCACAGTGCAGGGAGGACGGCAACTAGGTGGTACTGGATCCACATGCTTTGCCAGCCCTTGGCTCTTGCAGGCCGGGTGTCCTGGCATCTTTGTAGTGGGCACTGCTGTGTTTGCAGGATGGGTAAATTGTATGCCTCACCTCACTGGCTTATTCTCCACCACACTTGCAGGCGGGCAGTTGCTGAGGCATCAGCAGTTGGGTGAGACAGTGTCATGGGTATTACGGGCCTTATTTTTCAAGGCAGGAGGGCCAACTTATACTGTCCTACGTGTCTGCTCAGGCAGAGGCAGCTTGCTTCATGCTGTGAGCCTCGTGGGACACTGTAGATAGTGGGACTGGGTTAAAACACTCAGTGAAGGTGTGGTTCTCTGAGCTGCAGCTAAATAACGATGCAGCCGCTTCTCATTCTAGAGGTGGTCCACTGCTCTCAACGAGTCTGGCCGATGTGAGATATTAACACTCTTCCCGTTGGCAGCAGTCTCCTTGCAGTTACGGGGCCACACTGGGACTAGAGCTGCAGGTGGGGCACACAAGTGTAGGTATGGCATTGCAGCTTATGCTTTCCGGAGGGGGTGGACTTTGAAGGGCCACTTTTCTTGCAATCCCTACACGTGGCAGCCTTTCTCAAGCTGTGGTCTGTGTCTTGCTTGCTGGCTCAGCTTAACTTGCCGCCGGTGGCTATGCCTCATTCTGGCAGCAGACATGGGTTGCTCGATATTTTCCACACCTGGGGCGTCACTGCTTTTTGGCGCCGCTGTTGGCCTGGCTCTCCTGTTTTCCCTCACAGGGCCGGGGGCACTGCTGGTTTTCTGAAAACTGCAGGGAAGGCTGCTTTGTCTTCTCGTTGCTCACGTGGGCACTGGAGGTGGGGGTGGGGGTCACTCGATGGAGGTGGGAACTCGCTTTTGCCTCTGCTGGAGTGGTGCCACAGTCAGCGCCAGGTTGCATGGTGGGATGCCTTTTAATACAGCCATTGATGCGGAGACTGAGGCGAAGCAGTCTCTTTCCTCTCCTCCTTTACGGCAAAGCCACAGTTCACCCCTTTGGTGGACCCGCTTCCCCTGGCAAACAGCAAAACCGTGCATGTGGAGTGTTCCCTGTCTCCTTCACAAATGGGAATGGGAGGCAGTACGGCTTGTGGGGTCTAGAACCCTCATTACCATTGTAGAGTTGTGGACCCCAGGCCCATATGCTACTAAAATGATCGACATGGACACAGTGAGTACACTTGGTTAACTGAACACGAGTGCGTGCAATCAGGCACTTTTATTTGCTATCCCACAAAACTTGTGATGCCTGTGTTGGATGAGTGTGGGGTGGATGTATAGGTTAGCCGTCAAGGAGTGACCAGTAGACTGGTGCCTGTTGAGACACTGGAACGTGTCTAGCAGGACACTACACCCAGCATCCTTTGGTACACCAGTACTGTTTAACTAATGTCTCAGGCTTTTACTTAGTTCTTAGGACCTAGGAGAAATGTGTTCTTTGCATCTAGCTTGTGATTCAAACAACGTGCAAATTTAATTTTTTGGGGTCTAAGCTTCTGAATTCAGGCCAAAATGAGAGGAAGGTTGAAACTCCACACACATTGTATCAATCTTGTCCCATTTATAACTAACTGCTGGGCACAATTTTGGAGTGAAGCCACAGTAAATCGTTATTTCTGAGAGCTCCGAGGGATTCATATTATGAGGGCTTGTGCACATTAAAAATGCTTTTATTTTATTTATTATTGCGTTTTCTTTTGTGGCGGTTTGGGATTTTTTGACTACCCCTGCATCCTTATAGGCAGAGCTGTTTACCTTAAGGTAAAACGACCACTCATTAAGTTGCTTGTAGTTATGTCCATTCCCACTCTTTGTTTTAGTGCATTTGGCGATTGCATGAGAATGCGGTTCGTCCCTCCTTTCCTTCTTTGCCCTCATGATTTTATCACTTTGAGCACATTTGGGAGTTTGACTGATGGTAGAAATCCCTTTCATTAGCTTTGGCTAGACACATTCTGAGACCTCTCTAGAATCTCCTTTTCCGTGAATATTTCTAATGTCTATTAGAATCGTCTATGTTTGCTTCCCCTCATATTGTGGTTTCCTGTCCAAGATGCTTTGGGTTAGCCCATTCCCTCTCATTTACACTAATCCAAAGCAAGAGCAAGTTTTGATCCTCGCATCATGATCATTTTATTTGAACCATCTCATTGGTAACCTGTCCTAAGGCTTTCTCCTGTGTCTGCTCAAAAGCTATCTGTGAGGATATTTACTCCTCCCTATGGCAGTTTGCTGGAGTAAAGCCGTCCCATACAAGTACAGTTGGCTCAATCTAGACATATCCGGTCCTTGGATAGGTCAAACACAAACACTAATAGATTTCCAGGTTCAATTGGGCATAGGAAGCACATTGTTGAAAACAAACTCTTGTCCAAGCACGATTTCCTTTCAAAAGGACAGCACTGTATCCTCCTCATGTTATTACTTAATATAGGCCCTCATTAGGATTGCGGTTTTTCTGCATCCTCCGGGCCGGCGGAAGTGACCGCCGGCCCGGAGAATGTAGAAAAACCGCTGCGGAGACTTCAAAGACCCCCTGCCAGATTAGGATGGCTGGGGGGTCAGGAAGACCGTCCGCCGCTTTTCAAGCTCTAATATGGAGGCGGTGTCTAACAGACACCGCCAGCCATATTAGGATGGGGAACACTGATGCCTTTCCGTGGCGGCTTCTCCGCCGTGGAAAGGCATACAGAGAAATCTTTGGGGGCCCGTTGCGGGCCCCCAGGGTGATGAAGGGGTGCACATGGGGGTTACCTATGGTACCCCCCTGCATTTACGTGCACGAAGCAGCAGGCACCGCGCGGTGCCTGCCGCTTTGTGCATGTAAATGCGATGCATGCATATTTAACCTTGCGGCGGGTGCTGCTTCAAGCAGCACCCGCCGCAATGTTAAATATTGAGGATGTGACCGCCAGGGTGGCGGTCACATCCTAATCTGCATGGAGGGACCGCCACTCCCCCTACGCTGTGAAATGATTTAGACAGCTGTCAAATACATTTTGGTTTCTTTATGTATGTGCTTTTTTAGGTTTTAGGAGTAAAAAACATACCAAATTGCACTGATTTTTCCAATATTTTAACCAGCCTCCATTTAAAAATACAGGCTAAGTCAGCATACACGCCTACCTTCTTGCTGTGTGTCGGGCTGGGCAGCAGTTCTTGGACCCTACTGTGGATTTCTGCTAATAGCGCTGCAGCTTGCCGCACCCGCTTCGCGGGTGCCGCTTCGCGCTCAGGACCGTGGGCTCAGGCGGCAGGACTGTGCTGCCCCAACTGTGGGAGACTTGGAGTGTGGCAGTTGTCTCAGTGGTGGTGCGCGGCAGGGACTCTGTCTCCCAGGAGTCCCTGCACACCCAGGAAGATCGTGGACGTGCCCCCTGATAGCCACGCCCCAAGCCTGTCCAGGTGGATATAGTTAGGCTCTCCCTGCGAGCTTGTGGGACGCCTACCTTCTTGCTGTGTGCCGGGCTGGGCAGCAGTTCTTGGACCCTACTGTGGATTTCTGCTAACAGCGCTGCAGCTTGCCGCACCCGCTTCGCAGGTGCCGCTTCGCGCTCAGGACCGTGGGCTCAGGCGGCAGGACTGTGCTGCCCCAACTGTGGAAGACTTGGAGTGTGGCAGTTGTCTCAGTGGTGGTGCGCGGCAGGGACTCTGTCTCCCAGGAGTCCCTGCACACCCAGGAAGATCGTGGACGCGCCCCCTGACAGCCACGCCCCCAGCCTGTCCAGGTGGATATAGTTAGGCTCTCCCTGCGAGCTTGTGGGACGCCTACCTTCTTGCTGTGTGTCGGGCTGGGCAGCAGTTCTTGGACCCTACTGTGGATTTCTGCCAACAGCGCTGCAGCTTGCCGCACCCGCTTCACGGGTGCCGCTTCGCGGGTGCCGCTTCGCGCTCAGGACCATGGGCTCAGGCAGCAGGACTGTGCTGCCCCAACTGTGGGAGACTTGGAGTGTGGCAGTTGTCTCAGTGGTGGTGCGCGGCAGGGACTCTGTCTCCCAGGAGTCCCTGCACACCCAGGAAGATCGTGGACGCGCCCCCTGATAGCCACGCCCCCAGCCTGTCCAGGTGGATATAGTTAGGCTCTCCCTGCGAGCCTGTGGGACGCCTACCTTCTTGCTGTGTGCCGGGCTGGGCAGCAGTTCTTGGTCCCTACTGTGGATTTCTGCTAACAGCGCTGCAGCTCGCCTCACCCGCTTCGCGGGTGCAGCTTCGCGCTCAGGAACGTGGCCTCAGATGGCAGGACTGTGCTGCCCCAACTGTGGGAGACTTGGAGTGTGGCAGTTGTCTCAGTGGTGGTGCGCGGCAGGGACTCTGTCTCCCAGGAGTCCATGCACACCCAGGAAGATCGTGGACGCGCCCCCTGATAGCCACGCCCCCAGCCTGCAATGCCCCTTATTTCAACAGCCCGTCTACCGTCTCGTGGGACGCCGAGCGAAGCCCGAGCAAAGGGCGGGCAGTCTGTGGCAGTCAGAGGCTGACAGAGGCTGGGCTAGGTCCCCAACATCTTCTATATTGGCCCTGAAAGGTACTGTGTCACTGTCAGAGGGCAAAACATCAATCATGTCCACTCGCTCTGGGAAACCGCTCAGAGCTGTAGGAGAAGGGGTTGGGGGGAATCCAATGATAGGCACTATGGATAGGTTTATAACTAGAGTAGCGGCAGTCATAGAGAAGGAGATTGCAATGACGGAACGTCGCCTCTCCGGGGATCTTTTACCAGCCAGACGATCCTCTCTTGGCCCTGCGGGTAAAGTCTTGTCACCTCTCACAGTTAGGGCTCTATCCCCACCTATTGTAGAAGTGCCTGAGCATCCCCGGCTATCCGAAATAGGCGGAAGTATTGACAGGTTGGAGAATTTAGTAGTACAGCTAACACCTGGTGTTGCTAGTGACGAGACTGAGGGAGGGTGTGTCTCACCTTTATCTTCCCCTGTTATTAGTCATAACCCCCTGTTGCCAGACCCTGTTCCTCCTGTGGGCACCTCAGTGCCTTGCGTGTTTCAGGGTGCTTCAAAACGTGCCAAGAGGAAAAGAGTTGTGAGCACACGCAAAGGTAGTCACCCTACACTGTACAAGCGCTTCAGGAAACAAGGGTTAAGGGCCACAGTTGAAAAAATAGGTAATGGTCAGAGTCCTGAGCACTTAGATGGGTCGGGAGAGCCCCTGTCCCAGGTAAGCGGTCTTGATTCTAATGCTAAGCTATCTCCAATCCAAGTCCCTGTTTGCCTGGACCAATTTATCAACGCGCTCAATCGCTCTTTGATACCGCTCATAGACCAAATTAAGAGGGTGGAGGCCAAAGTAAATAGTCTTGAGCAGTCGACTCTTGACAACTTTTTTTCACTCAAAACCCTGATCAAACAACAGACTAGAAATAGTCAGGAGTCCATATGTGGCAAGTTGGGAAAAGGAGCAGCTGTTGCAGCTGCTCCGCTACAGGATCCAGTCACGCTAAAGACGAGGGGGCATATTACCAAGCAATAGCGATAATTATCGCTATTGCTTGGTACTACTACTGCGGCGATTTTTACCGCAAATAAACCTTGGAATTACCAAGGTTTAACGCAAATACGGTAAAAATCGCTGCAAAGCATGAATATCGCTGAAAAGTCAGCGATATTCATGCATTAGCGAGCTAATGCTCTTAGCCATGTTATCCACCTCCCATTGGATAACATGGCTAAGAACTGCTCAGGGCAGGTGTTAGCTTTTGGAGATATTCCCGCTTAGCGTGAATATCTCCAAAAGTTGGTAATAGGAGATAGCGATGTTAGCGACTGTTTTCAGTCTCTAACATCTTGGCACGCCCACTTTGCATCTCATTAGTGATAAATATCACTGATATGCAAAGTGGGGCCCAAGATGGTCGCTATCTCCTACTAGGTGTTGCTAACGGGTATTAACGGCAGCAAGGTAATAGGGAGATAATTTTATCTCCGCTTTCTTGGCTTTTAAAGCCAAAAAAGCGGAGATAAACCCCCTTGATAATATGCCCCGGTGTCTCCAATAGCACCAAGTGTGGCACCAACTTCAACCAATATTGCCCCACCTAAGTCCAAACCAGGTCCTGCCCCGCAATCTAATCCACCGCAAGGGAATTCCACTAACGTCCCCAAAGCCCACAAGATAGCCACGCAACCAAAGGCTCCAGTGGGTGGGCATAATCCCAACTCCAAACTTCAGCAATTACCCTTAAATAGTGCTAAGACCAAGGCAGATGGGGCAGCTCTGCTAGTTAACCCTGTCGAAACTCATTCGGCAGCGCATGCTCCAGCTGCACCCGCCTTGAAGAAATTTCCCCGTATTCCTTGCACTGACCTTCCCCCGGGTTGCCACCCCTATGTAGTTGTACTGGTTAAGGTCCCACCCTTGAAAGATAACCAATCAGAGACCCACCAGGCCTTAAAAAATAAATGCCTTCACTGGCTAAAAACAAATAGACCACTCCCTGCGGGTGTTGATGGATTAATCCTCGGTGTCCGCAGGGTGAGCTGGGTTGGCAAGAGTAAGAAGCAGCTGGAGGGGGACTGTGTCATTATTAACTTCCAGGATAATAGAGTGGCCAGATTAATATGCAGTCAAGATCAAACGGTGGGGGGCATTGGAGTTAGTGCGGTGGACCTGACCTATTTCTAACCGTGGCATGTAAATCATGCCATCCTTAGGCCTGTGCTGGGGGAAACAAGCAAGGGTGCTATTGGCGGAATGTACAGCATGTTTGAGCCCTTTCCCTATCCACAGACTAGGTGGCTCGGCCAAAATTGTGGCCCTATGAGCCACTGACTTGAGCTAACGGGAGGTCTAGATAGTGGGGAAATGGGTGAGCCCCTATACGATACAGCAATGTCACCTACCCCTTCCTCCCCTAATGAAACCCAAACTATACCACTGGTTACTTTGGACCCTTTGGGGGACCCAGTTCCTAGTGGTCATTGGGGAGCATTGCCAGGTACAGGTAGGGCGGCTCCATGCCAGGAAATAGTTTCCTGTTGCGCTCCTGCTGTGACGGACCAAGTCTTAAAGGTCTTCAGCTGGAACGTTGCAGGAATAACTAGAAAACTGGCACTGCCCGACTGGAATGCATTAGTGGAAGAGTATTCCATATGCATTTTCCAGGAGACGTGGAGTAGGGAACCAGTACACAGGGCGGGGTATTCTGCTTATGCCATCCCAGCTGTCTGCCCAGACTCGGGCAGAGGACGACCTTCGGGGGGACTTCTTATCTGGGTAGCTTCATCCCTAAATTGCAGGGTAGTGGAAACTAAGACCAATAGCCCAGATTTACTTAACATCACATTGAAGGACGCCAGGGGCCGTGCTGTTTTGAATATATTTAATGTTTATGCCCGTGGCACTAAGGGAGGGAGGCAGTCTCCCACAATTGCTCTGTTGGAGGACTTGCTAGGGGCAACGCCATGCAAAGCCTGCAGCTTGGTTGCAGGTGATTTAAACTGTACGTTCGAGCCCTTGGGTTCGGAGGTTACCCAGGACAGGACAAGGAGGATGGTAGGAGGGGGATACCTGTCCTAGAGCTGCCCCCGATCAAAAAATGGACTGAGGTGGCACTGCAGCTAGACGCCCTCAGTATAGAGTACGGTCTGAGGGCCCTAAATGGAAGGACAAGCTCGGACAGGGGGGGTGCCCATACATATAATAGGCCCAATCACACATCAAGAATCGATTACATCCTGCTTGATGTGTGCTTATGGAGCTCAGTGAGGGATATGGTAATATTACCTTCAGTTGAAAGTGATCATAATCTGTTGTCCCTCACTCTAGCCCCTTGGTTGGTCTGTTAGTAGTGGGGGTCCTGTATCTAGTCCCACAGTTGACTTAGGTGAGGCGGAGGTATCCCTTTGCGGAAGACGCCTGAAGTGGTCAAAACTTCTCTTGTCTGCAAGCAAACTTGAGGCTGTGTCCCAATTACTGGCCCTAGCCCACCAGAATCTAGGCGCAGTTGAAGGGGGTTTGGGGGAGGTATGTGAAGTATTTTGTGGACTAACTGGGGCCCTGACAAATCTGTTTACTGTACGTAAGAGGCATGACGGGGCGAAAGAAAGGGCCAACAAAAGAGACGGCTGGTACACCCACAACTGTAGGGAGGCGAAAAAAAACCTAGTCGAGGCAGTTAAAGCAAAATCCCAAGTCAGGACAAGGGAGGCTAGGAAGGCCTACTCCAAGTCGATCCAGATGGCAAAGAAGGAATGGGAGGAGAAATTCTGGGCTGACTTGCTGGTTGCTAGTAAAGATAAAGATGCTAGGGGGTTCTGGAAATTGATAGGCTCCCGTAGTAGACCCGACGATACTCTGAGAACTTGCACCATCCCACCCCAGAACTGGTTTCGTCATTTCGGGGCCTTATATTCAGCGATAGAAGGGCCCCTAAACGAGCCAGCTCTATTCCCTTTCTCTACGGAGGATAGCTCCTTTGGCTTGTTCACACCCCGGGAGGTCGAGAATGCCATCAAAACCGTGGTCCCACTGAAAGCTGTTGGCCCGGATAGGCTCCCAGGGGATTTACTGCGGGCCTACCCATCTGATTGGGGCCAAATGATTTCGGACCTCTTGAATGCCATCTTGGAGGGCGGCCCGATCCCAGAGTCGTGGAGAGGGGCAGTGGTAGTCCCCATATACAAAAAGGGAAGTAGAGACATTCCAGGGAACTACAGGCCAATAAGCCTGATTAACTCTACACAAAAAGTAGCTGGAAAAGTCATTCTGGGGAGAATCCTTCAATGGGTGGATGAGAATCAAGTTCTATCGGACTTCCAAGCAGGCTTTCGCTCAGGAACAGGCACAATTGAGCAGGTCTTTAGGCTAACACTACTGCACTGGAAGGTGGTGGAACTGGGCAAGGGCGGTCTCTATTTGGCCTTCATTGACTTGAAGACTGCCTTTGACCTAGTTCCCAGGGAAGAACTCTGGAGGGTTCTCCATCGTTTGGGGCTGCCCCCGTACATTTTGTTTCTTCTTATGAAACTCCACACAAACAATTTCGCCCAGGTTCGCTGGGGGAGAAATGGCGAAACAACAGATAGGATCCCTCTCTGTAGGGGTGTCAGACAGGGTTGCGTGTTAGCTCCCACACTTTTCTCCCTATATGTAAATGGTGTAGTGGAGCATCTGCTACAGGAACCTGCGGACGCACCCTGTCTGGGGGGTGTGCGGATCCCAACATTATTGTTTGCGGATGACACTCTGCTCATTTCAAAGACCCCCCAGGGGCTCCAGAAGTTGTTGACCCGTTTTCAGGACTTTTGCGTAACCAGAGGGCTGGTGATAAACGTAGAAAAAACGAAATATCTGATACTACGTCCACCAAGGAAATTAGGTCGCCCTCCTACTTTGAATTCAGTCCCTCTGGAGAAAGTGACCGAATTTGATTATTTGGGTCTACGCCTGAATGATAAAATGAGCTGGCCTTCACATATCGACAAGATGGTCCTCTGTCAAAAAAGGGTTGGGGGTGCCTTACTCAAGGAATATCATGCATCCCCCAGATCTTCAGTGGCACCTGCAATTGAGATCTACAAGGCAAGGGGGGTTACTTCAGCCTTGTATGGCGCAGAGTTATGGGGTCACTGCAATTTGGATTCCCTATCCAAGACTGAAAATAAGTTCCTGATGGACCTCCTAGCTCTTCCCTTGAGCACTCCAACAGTTCCAGTGCTCTTGGACTTGGGCTGTAAAAGCATCAAAGACCAGGCCCGTCTTCGCCCATTGCTCCTATGGTCCCGCATATGGAGGGTCCCGGAATTAAAATCCTATGGCGACGGCCTATCAGAAATATTGAACACGGGGGGCTGGAATAAGATCAAGTGGCTGAGGGACATAAAAACTCTTTTGGGGGAACTGGGCCTAGGAGACTGCTGGACTACAAGATCTGCTCCTCCTAAGGCAGTGCTCAAAAAACTATATTGGGACTGGGTCTCTTGCCAACTAATTGGGAATCCACATCATTGCAATTCGACGGCAGCGTTCCTCAAAATAAAGGATGTGGTATCATATGAACCCTATATGGACCTAATTACTATGCCAATGGACAGGGCCCTTTACTTCAAGTTCAGAGTTGGCACTCTTCCGTTAAGAGCAACTGTATCGAAGTGGAAGTCCTATGCTCATTTATCCCCCTTTTGCGCTTGTTGTCCAACCAGGCCTGAGACGGTGGCACATGTACTCTTTGAGTGCCCAGACTATACCCATCCAAGGAGATACTGGTTGAAACCCCTCTTCAAACGCCTGGGAACACGCATGCATTTGGTGGCTCTCCGAATTTTATTGACTGATACCTCTCCACTTATAGTTTGTGGTGTCTCTAAATTTTTAAAACGTTCTTGGTTGATTCGTTGCAATAGATTGACTATATCGATTTAATTCTTTTTTAGCTAATTTATCTTAGGGAGTTCCCTAAAATTTTACCTTTTTAAAATGTATGACATACTTGTACTTTTTCTAAATGTTGTTTTTTAACGTATGTTATGCTTGTAAGATATCTTTGCATATCGAATAAAGCTTTCAACCAGCAACCAGCATACAATACAGCCATTATTGCATTTGGTCCATGTGATTTGGCTGGCTTAATTGGGGTGACAGCCACCGCCAGAGTTGTCTTCACATACTGATCCCACCCAACACCACTCCTCAGAGAGCTCCAATGGCTCCCCATCCAATTTATTCTTCTCCAACATGCATTCAAGCTACTACACAACAGAACGGGAGCTCAATCATTTTCCTACCAAGCTACCAAATTTTTCCCCACTACATCTTAGCCTCCTCCTCATTTCTTGAATTCTGTAAGAAGCTAATGACCTGGCTTTTCAATTAGTCTCCTTGTGGGCTGATCGAGACTGCCTGTACTCAGGCCCAGACTCACCACATGCCTACTAAGTGTCTAGATACCCACACGGGTGACAAGCAGCACTCTACAAATCCACTTTACATTACAGCATGCTTTGCAGTAACAGAAATTCTCTTTTTAGATTTTCCATCTTTCACTTTCTGAGGGAAAAAAACATCAGTTTTTTCAGTGGTATAGGAATTCTGACTTGTTCATGGCGTCACAAATACAAAGACAGGAACCTATTCTTTCTTAGGGTGACAAGCTTGAGCTTAGTCAGACCTTAAAACGTAAGATGGAATATGTTTTCTCAGCTTTTCGTAACAGGGCCTTGCTGACAGAGATACAATGAGACTGTTGGATCTTCTGGGTCAGCCGAGTCTCTATAGATATAGGCTTTGATATACAAACAAGCATTAGAAAAGCTAATAGGTTTCACATTTGGACCTATTGGCTTTACCAAAGGCCTTGTACCCTTCTATACTGCATAACAAAATGCAAAAAACAAAAGTTGCACTGTTACGCATGCATGCCTTCAAAATTATATTTGCGATCAGTAAATAAAAAAAACAGAAGTAGCACAAAAGAGATTTTAAGTCAGATGGGTGGCAGCAATTTCCTGCCAGGTCCTCCCAAAAAAATATAAAGAAACTAAAAAAAACTGTAAATGAGGGAGGGGAGATCAATTTAGAATAGCGACTTAGGAATGGGAAGCATCGGGGAGTGGCAGGGTAAGCGGAGTAGCATCAGAGAGCTGGTGACAGAGCGTAACATCAGAACTCAAGGGAAAAGCATACAAGCAAGAAAGCAACATGAGGTGGAGAAGCGCAAAAGGGCAACCATACAACAGAGGGTGGCAGGGGTGAAGCACACAGGTGAGAGAGGGTTACCTGGAGTGCAGCAAAGAGAAGGACATGAGGGAGACTGCTGGAAAACACATGCACTCTCTTGGAGTGCTTAACCAAACAGACAAATGTAGTTCCCAAAAACTAAGCAGTGAAGGGACTCAAGAAAGGATGCTCCAGGGGAAGGACCAACACAGAGGAAGATAAGTCCACACAAGGCAAGAAATAAAAAGCAGACTAATAAAAATCACTATAGAGTCAATCAATATTAAGCAATGTGCATTAATTTAATCCACCTTAAATTCACAATGAAGCTTTTGCAGCCAGACATGTTATGAGGTCTGGGAGGCTCGATTTAAAAAGTGGACTCTACCCAAACTAAGGTCACACTTACAGGATCGATAGGATGCAGGGCAAGAAGCACAATAGCTTTGTCATGCAGAATAACAATAGTGAATGAGAGAGAGGAGAATTGTTCACAGTAGGGTGAATAAACAGTTAAACCAATTACTTCAATGTTGCATCGCATTGCATTTACCCCCCCCCCCCCCCCCCAACCCCACACACACACACACATAACTGTCAAGGTGAAAGGCTCTCTCAGGTATTACGGGCGGCAGAATGGCTTTCTTCAAGAAAGCCCAGGAGGACCAGGTATACAGTAGGGTGTAAAGTAATAAGCCTTCCACAAAAGCTCTGAGCCGAGCCTACCCAGTTAGCAGTCAGGAATAAGTGAATGCCAAATACTGCACATCTTCCACAATCCACACTGGTCCCCCAGGTATCCGTGAAAAAACCCTTTGTGGCATCCATAGTCTCCATTTCAGTCATGATAGATGCCAATGCTTTCTACAGTGTTTTAAAGAAACAAGGATGCACAACATGTCACGTGCAAGCTGCGCCAGTCCCTGCATGCGTTCCTGGGTAGTCTTAGAAGGAATGCACAATCACCAGCTGCTTCCACAGGCACAGCAATAGCAGTAATCATAGAGAATATACACAGACTGAGCGAATGCGAGGTGAGAGACTTCCGGAGCAATCAGAGTTACTGGGCCCCACTTGTGATAACAAAGGGTCTTTCAATGTAGGAGACTTGGAGGCCCCACATTATGGTCCATCAAACAGGGCACCACTTAGCCCTTTCATCACTTGATTCTTGGGGAGGTCAGGCCAACCACTATAATGCTTATTAAAGGAGGTCCTGTTGTCTAGAAATTCAGAAATCAGACACTGAACAAATAACAGCTATCAATAAGTAGTCAGTTCTTTTGCTTCTAAGAAGGAAAAGTACTTTCATTCATGCAAAACTAAATACTAGGAACAATATTACGAACATTTACAAAACAGCAGATAAAAAAAATGAGTTGGAACACATTTAAAAGGCCTTCTAAATTACATGGAGTGTGCACTGTAGTTAACTAAGCCCCTGAATACAGAATATAACAAACTACCTTTATTGGTTTGCAGTTGCGCACTAGCAGACCCTAACTTCTAAAACCACAATACCCCCACACATACCTATATTCAATCATGTGGTAGGCACCTATAAAAAGTTAGGTCTTCTGACTTTGCCATATGGCGTTCAGTATACATTCAACAATGAGTAAATTATTATTTCAAGGGGTCACCACAAACATAAACATACTTTGAAGTCCACTGTTAAACAAGTCTTACCTATTGGCTTTGACACACTTTCAATAACTGTTGCAGAACGATAAACATTTGAAATGAATCAGTTTTTTTTTACTTGTGAGTCAAGTTGCTGAGGACCCAAAAACTAAATAAAGCAACACTCACTCAAGGAACACTAAAAAGTTGGTTCTGGGAGCACTTAAATCACCCCAAACTCCACCATGGCCACTGGTTTAACCTCATATGCGATTTAGGATGACACGTTTGTAATCAAGCCAGTGGACTTATGGGGGTCTCGTTGGGCCCCTAACACCAAGCAACATTTTAGTGGTGTCCCTGCACTTCTGGGGTGGGGACACCATGGAAAGGAATATGCTATGTTATTATGAGCACAGTTGGCCTATGGGGTGCTTTTTCACCCTGTGGTGAGTATTCTCTGTGAAAGACATTGTTTTGGCTGCATGGAACAGGAAATATGTTTTCCTTTTTTCCTGTTTGAAAAATGAGTGGATCACCTGCTTTTGTGGGATTTCACTCATATGGGTGTCCCTCTTCACATTGGGGCACCAGCATACTTCTCAGAACCACACACCTGTCCCAAGGTTGCAAGGCCTTGCTCCTCTCTACACTGCCCAGCACTTGTTCCTAGAAGCTTTATGGGGAAGATGCTTTCTCGTGCCCTCCCCATGCGGTTAAATCCAATTATGGGCAGCAGGATATCAGCTTGTGAAAAGGTCTGTGGTGCCTATGGAGCCTTCGCTTCACAAGGCCACCGTGGTCAGCACCAGGGTCTCCTCAGGCAGGATAGACCACTATGGAGGTCCCCACCTCTAACAGAGGCAATTGTATGAATAGAATGACAGCCTGATTGGTTCCCCCAAGGAAAGCACTGTAATCTGGCTCGGCTCCAAGAGGGCTATTTATTGATCCTGCTTTGGATCAAATGACATGTAGGGTATCCCCGACCCTCAGGCCTTCTGCTGCCAGCTGTGCTGAACATTAGTGGCCAACAACTCTCTCAATATCTCCGGACCCATTTAACTGTTTAGATGGAGCTTGTTGCTTGTTGACATTGGTGGCATACTCTAGTCACTAGGATTGTCGTATATTCCTACTCACTCCCACATTTATTTTTTTATCTCACTTTATGGATGGGTAGATGATTTCCGGGTCCCTGACATGTCTGTTTCCTCTTTCTCAGCAGCTGCTGACTGAAAACCTGGACTTCTCCTCCAACACAGCTCTTGAAAATCTCCTGACCTTGGGTCATCTTAGAGCAGCATCCTACAATGCTCCAGGAAGACCACTGTTACTGCCTGCACTCCCAAATCACCCAAGCCTTCCACCATTTGTAGGGTGCTCGAGAGCCCAACAAGAGCCTGGAATGCCTACTCCTATGGCACCCGCAGCCGGGACCCCTCCACAGAATCCAATGGAAAACTCATCTTTCAGATCTCCAGCAAGTCCACCCTGTAAAGCCCCCGAGATGAGGCAGAGAGTTAGCATCACTAGTTTAGAGGTAGAGTCCCAAAAAAACTCTGAGAAAGTGTTCTCTCACTTCCGATGGGGGTTCAACCACAATGTAGATTTGTCTTTCTGCTTTTGTTGAATTCATTCTTTTGAAAGATTCCTCCCTGTGCAGGGATTTAAAATGGAGGTGGAAAGTTGTAGAAGATAGTAGTCCGTACCTAATACAGAGATTCCAAGTCATCCCTCCACCCTAACCTGCAAATGCAGAGAGCAGCCGACTGGCTGCCCAATTCCTCTGCAAAGCCTTCTGGGAAGGATCAAAATGATAACTTAAAGAATCATTTCATCACATTTCTCACCTGAGTCAAGCTCCGCTCACCCAGCTGGTTGTATTCCCTCCCAGCTCCTAAGAACCCCTTTCCTGTGGGGACTGAAGCCAAAGATCTGTGTGCCCTCCTTTGTCCCATGTGGAAACACCCTGATGGAGATGGCTAATCAATAGAGATTTCACGCCAATGACTTTTTCTGCAAAGGCAAGGCTAATCTTCTAAGACGGGTCTATTTTTCCAAAGATGAGCACTGAATTGTCAAGCAACAAGCAGAGTAATGGACTTGCCCATCAGAGTAGCACAAACAGTGACTTTCACTAAGTCTGGATCAATGCATAAACAAACACATTTAAAGTGAATTAATCTGATTGTCTGTTTAGGACCCCAAAACATATTAAAAAAAAGTCACACCAATCACGTTCCTATTTTGTGGTATTCAAAAGTTATATTTGAGGCGCCCTTTACCCAAAGTACTGAACAGTGTAAACATTGAAGATGTTACACGTTATCCAAGAAGAGCAGGGACATTTTGTTTTGGATTTCCAACTGACTTGTAAAGCTATGGCAGTCTATAACCAGTTTATTCTGAATCCCATTTGACCAAGTGCTCTCTGTACCCAAATACCAAACTGTGTCAGACAACAGTGATCCTTAGTCAGCCTACACACATGTTCGCAAGCTTGTGCAGATACGTTCCATGTGTCACCTGTGCACAGTATTTTACCCAGCTGTTCAGGAGCAGACATAGAGGTGGGCGCTAGAGGTCACTGCTCAATTCCATTTTTTCTGTCGTTCACAGTCAATTTCGAAGAGAATTATGAACTAAGACTAACAATATTCTACAACTGTTGCCCTTAAACCCCTGCTGAACTACAAATGGATAGGCCAAGGTACAAACAATGGAAAGAAATGAAGACTGGCCGCAAAGAGATTACTTTTTTAGAACAATAATGAACGTCAAGAATTAAATCATATCATCAACTCGCATTGGCCTTTTCTCAGAAGCGACAATTAGTTATCAGAAAATCTATCTGATAAAGCTGATATAGCATTTAGAAAAACATATAATCTGAAAAATAAATTAAACAATAGCTTGTTTCAATCTAATCGGAGGAGAGAGCAACATGCATGGAATGTGTTAAATGTGTCAAATGTGTATGTATGCATTAAACAAGATCAAATCATTCAATGTTTGTGAGAAATTGGGCTGTTGGTTAAGGAGGGTGAAAGCCCACTCACGCAGCAGCCACAGACCTTATGAGGGTGAACTGTAAAAAGTCACTAAATTAGCCTGTGCTTAACCCAGGCATAACTTAGAGGCAATGTGTAAAGGATTAATGCAACACACAAACAGAAATAAAGTGAAAATACAACACAAGAAAAATCCCACACCTATTAAAATACATAGAGTGAAATTTAATACATTATTTGACACCAAAATGACAAAAAACTAATCAGCAGAACCTGAGACAGGCAATTTGAAAGATTTAAGTTAAAGATAACACCTAAAAGCACAAAGCGCCACTTGTGTTTATTTGATCTTGCGAGACAAAGGGTAAATCATATGTTCAGTGCTACGATGGAGCACGGGCCAGATTCAGGGACTTGGTTAGTCCCGCTGAAAGTCCAGCGTGAATAGTTGTGTTTGCAGTGAAGGAGGCAGCAAGGAGCGGGCGGAGTGTCGCGGATGGTCATCACTGTAGCTCAAAGAGCAAGCCTGGTGTTGTGACTAACATTACTATAGGGTGAGGATCCTGTCAGCCGTAATAGATGGCCGTTACTGGAGATTCGCATTGGTAGTCACTGTGGGCTTTTTTTTCTTTTTCCCCCCTCTTCCCTTTTTTTTTTTTTTTTTAAATTTTTACTCCTCCTGTTAAAGTGTTCATGTATTATTTCATGTGTGAGTAGCGATTAATATATATATTTCCCCCCCCCCGTTATTTTTCACGGGCGAAATATTCTTAATATGACACTTATTGTTTAAACCACAAAAAAGAAGAGAAATTAGTTCTTGTTCATATTCCAGTTCTATTTTTTTAAAGTCTCAGAGATTTCTTTAAGGTAATTTTCTGCTTGTATTTCACTGGTGAAGCTCCGGGTCGATCCTCTGAATATTATTTTCTGTCTTGCTGGGTTTTGTAAATATACTTTAGCACCAATCTGTTCAAAAGGATTGAATAGCTGCCTCAGCCTCCATCTCCTTTCCACGGTTGCGTGGGCAAAATCTGGTCTAACAAAATATGTACTACCATTATATTCTTTCTTGCTTGTAGGACGAGCTAGATCATATATAGAGTCCCGAAGTAAGAAATTTCCAAAAAATACCAACATTGCCCTTGGATATTTAGATTGGTTCTGCGTTTTCTTAGACTGAGTTAGGGGAAAACGATGAGCTCTTTGAACTTCTCTTTCTAGTTCCCAAAACCTTGATCCCAAAGACTTTTTTCTGTAAGGAAATATTACAGTGACGCAGGGCTAGGGGGGGAGTGCACTGAGGCGTACTGATCAACGGGCGCCCACACCTGGATCCAGCAGGAACCAGGATGCCTCAAGGGGAGGTAAGGGGAGGGGGGGGGTGGGGGCAACCAAACAGGCAACTAATCAGCTCAGAATCTATGATTTACATACTTGCGAGAAAATTGAAAAAACGGGCATTGTTCACTACTAAAAAGTGCAAATACCAATATATACAAAAAAAATTGTCTAATACTTATAAATGGCTAAACTAAAAATCTTGAGTATCAATATATGTGGGCTTAATGATCTTAGGAAGCGACAAAAAATTGCAATTGGCCTCCAATCAACCAAGGCAGATATTGTTTGTTTGCAGGAGACTCATATTGAGGGGTCCCAAAGACACATATTAAAAAATTTGGGGTATAGACTAGTTGTTGCTACAACTCAGACAAATAAAACACGGGGGGTGGCTATTCTGGCACGGGGTAGTATAATACGCTTTACAAGATCTGCTGCAGATTCTTGTGGCAGATGGGCAATTACTGAGGGTATATGTGCTGAAGGGAAAAAGATCACAATTTGCTCAGTTTATGGCTGTGTTTTTGATGACCCCGAATTATTACTGTTTTTATCAAATGAACTAGCTCATTGGCCGGTACCCATGGTTATTTGTGGTGATTTTAATATTAACCTCCCAACAAATTGGTCTTCTGGCCATAACTTCAACTATCAAGGAAGGAAACCTAAAACTTTCAAAGCATTGGAATTACTTTGTAATACTCATGGGTTAGCAGATTGCTGGGAGATAAAACGCCCTTATAACCCAGGCTATACTTTCTTTTCTCATCCTCATCAAAAACTAGCCAGACTGGATTACTTTTTTGTTTCACACACCATTGTATCTAGCTGCTCAATAGATCGGTTACCAAGGGTTCTTTCTGACCACAATCCTTTACTTATGTGCATGAACATGGAGACGATACAATCAGATCGTAGCTTGTGGACCTTTGAAAGATCTTTATTGCACAACGAAAAATACTGTATACATATGGAGAATTGGATCTCAGAATTTTTAAAGTTTAATGTGGGTAGTGCCCCTTTGGATGTGGTCTGGGACGCATTGAAAGCAGGTATAAGGGGCGAAACTTCACAAGAGCTGGCTCCAATCGTGATTTGAAAAGTTCTTCTATTTGATCTGCTAGGTGGGCAGGGAAGCTAGGGATAGTGGACACCCTGAACTCGTGTGTGGCCAATATTTTAAAGAAATGTGAACATATTGACAAGTTTATATGGGAATTTAGAGTACAAAACCCTGTCCAGAAGTATGGCGGGTAAGATCATGTTGGTCAAATGCCAATAGAAAGACAGAGGCTGACTATAGACCCCAATTTAGATATAACTCCCGCTACTTTGCCCACAAACTATACCTCACAAGGGCACAGGGCTGAGATACCATGTGGGGGGAAACAAAATGATTTTCCTGAGGGTAGGTTAAAAATGTCTACCGGCGAAGAGAGCACTATCAATAGACCTGGTACTAGCAAGTTAGGCACACTAAACCTTCCTCCACACGCCGCAGCCTTAGTGGTAATCTTAACAGGGGTACCTTGCTTAACAAATGGGTCAGTGGAAACTGAGTCGGATCTTATGAACAGGACTAAAAGGTGGTGCTCACAGTTCAGTAGCGGGAGTGTTGAGGTCGCCGCAAACATTAACATGGTTAGACGCATGGAATGGGTAGGTAAGAGAAACAAATGTATACCAGGGAATTGTGCGGTGGTCAATTTTAATAAGGCTAATATTGCTGATAGTCTGCTGTGGGATGGATCAGAGATCAACGGGACTGGTATTAGGCTGCTCCCTCTTGGGTTCTTTTATCCTCCCCACGATCCTCCTCCTCCCCTTCATCTACAGCCTAAAATTCACACCCAAAGAGCGCCACTCTTCCTGCGCCCCGTGTTAAGAGTCCCAGTCAGGGAGAACATCTCCTATCAAACACGACAGTCTAGACTGAGGGAAGAGGTCCAGGGTATAACTCCACCATGTTTACCCAGTTTACAGAGCCACGGGAGTCAGCTTGCTCTATGTGTGTCACACAGTTTTTCTCCCCTTTCCAGCCTGGAGGCTAACGACTGACTAACTCACAGACAGCAGGGTGGTACAGTACAGGAGAGGGAGAAAGACTGCTGCGTCACCCATAGTTTATTGAGCTGGAACGTGGCGGGGCTGAGAAATAAAGTCGTAGATGAACGGCGGTCCTACTTTGTGTCCCAATATGACATTATCGCTCTACAGGAGACCTGGGACACGGAGGATAATTTCTATATGGAGGGGTATGGCAGCCACCTTGTGAAGGCGATCCCTGGCTTAGGTGGGAGACCCAAAGGAGGGTTGGATACGCTTATTTCACTCAAATTAATGGGCTCTTTTAGAAAGCTGGAGACAACCTCAGCCAATATTCTGTGTCTAGAGTGGATTAGCCTTAAGTACTCATCCATTTTATTGATAAACTTTTATAACGCCACAGACAAGAACATGCAAAACTCTCATCTAGATTCTTTTTCTAGTTTCCTAGATGGATACAAGTCAAAACATAATGCTTTATTCGAAGTAATATTAATGGGCGATTTTAATATACACCCTTGTAGGTGGGATTGTCTGGCAGAACACCAATCCGGTCCCCCTGGCTCAATCACCACTCATTTTGAACACACACCAGAAGGAGAAGTTTTGGAAATTTTACTTGCCAACACGAACCTTTTTGAGATAGACGGGGCTAGGGGAGAGGGTAGCGCCCGACCTTTAAAGGTAGAGACGCGGACACGGTGATTGATTTTTTTTTTTTTTCAGCAGGCATAGTAAAAGTGACAATTTCCTACAAAGTTGTAGTATCAGCCTTTAGTGACCACAACCCCCTAGAATTGCTAGTGACATTTGGGGACGCCATAACTAGACGGGAGGAAGGACTGGCTGGTCCTACCACTGACCTTGTCCCCAAAGATCAGGGTAGGAGACTTAATTGGCCCAAGATAGTCCCAGTCACTTTTATGCAGGATCTTGCGACTAAGGTACATGCAGACATGGTAACTTGTACAGATGACACGGCAGCTGATAAAGACATAATCGGCTCTTTTGTCGCCATCTGTACTTTAATAAATGTAAATTAATGAGGATTTGAGATGTAAAAAAAAGCGGGAGGCCTCAAGCCAACCTAGGTGGTTTGATGCTAACTGCGCAAAAACTCATAAGGAACTAATGTCAGCCTTAAAACAAATTCCCAGGAATCGCACGCTTGTGGCTGGGCGAAGAAAGAGTTACAAGATGGCGATGGCGAATCGCAGAAAGGCCATAAAGAGGGAGGCCTGGGAAAACCTTATGTCAACTGATGTTAATAAAAACAGCAGTAAATTTTGGGCCACGATTAATCACTCATACTTTACAGGAACTGATAATTTGGTCACGGACTGCGTGATCGCTGACGAGGCATGGGTTGCTCACTTCAGTAAGATATATGGCAGTGAGGAGGGCGTTATGGAAGAGCTGGGTTTTGCACCCATGCACTCAGATACTCCATTACGCTTTAATGAGGTTGAGGTCCTAAAGGCCATAGAGAGGATGACAAAAAACAAGGCACCTGGCCCAGACGGCGTGCCTGCTGATTTATACAGGACTCTGCCTATGTTTTGGGCTACAATACTAACAAACGTCTTTAACTCTACATTGACAGCAGGGTTCCCTTTATCATGGGCTACCTCCACTATAATACTCATAAATAAAAAAGGCTTGAGGAGTGACCCCGCCTGCTACAGGCCGATCTCATTGATTGACTCTTCCGTTAAGATCTTGGGTAGAGTCATTCTACAGAGACTTGGAGACTGCCTGGAGGAGAAGGGGGTCCTCTCTGAACTACAATATGGATTCAGGGCCAAGCGAGGTACACTTGATCAATGCCTAAATCTTTATATGCTAATTGGTAAATATAAAATGTCAGAAAAAGATTCCCCTTTGGGTGAACTTTTTAAGCTAACCTATATCTGGAGACACACATTCATAGTCAGTACAAATATCACAACTTCGGAGCAGCAAATGATGTAATCGATACAGTCATACAAAAAATTTACATTTTATTTTGATTTATTAAAAACAGGGTTAAAAACAGATTTAAAAAAACAATATACAATATATAATGGGACAATACATAAGGAAAATAATTCCAATTCATAAGAGGGAAATACAGTAGTTCTAAGCATCTATAAGGGATCACACAATAAAATGTATATTGGTCACTTTAGAAGGAGTTCTTTGTCCAATGACTTAGTGTATTTCCACCCAGCAAAGCATCGACACGTTTCGGTTATGGTAGATATAGATTCAGAGCCAAAAACCTTCCTCAGGAGAAAGCAATGGTATCCCACTATAACCATGTATCTAGAATGAAAATATATACAATATAAGATATACACACTATGTATTACATGACTGATTACAACAATACAGTCATCAATCACAAAATTCTGCTCCTACACATACATACATTCTACCTCTAATCACTAACCATGCTCAGCTACACATTGTTTCCTCTTGAGATAACAACATGTTGATGTGTAAAAGTATTATCACATTCCATATTTTATCACAAGCAAAGGTCAGCTACACATTGTTCCCTGTTAACCCTTTCGATGCTGATGACGAGCTCAGCTCGTCATCACCCACGGGTGTCATGTGCTGATGACGAGCTGAGCTCGTCATGCAAACAGCAAAATGGTAATTCCCAGCACAGGAGGGGGAAAACGCCTAGCAGCCAAGAGGTTAAGATAGCCACATGTTGGTATGTTAGCATATTTATACCTAATCACCAGTATATTTTTAGTAGGCACAAAGTTCTCACAATTGTCCTCACTACACATTGTACCCTGTTAGGGAAGCTACTTGTTGGTATGTTAGCATATTTATACCTTATCGCCGGTATATTTTTAGTAGGCACAAGGTTCTCACAGTAGGTTAGGGGAGAACTTTAGTTAGTTGGTCACATACTATTTAGTTCAGATACGGAACATATTAAATAGCCATTTGAAGCATGAACAGCAAAGGGGGGCACAAGACGCTCCTAAATAAATGAGATACGATTATTGTTTTAAATTTAGATTACCTTTAGTGAAATCAAGTAAAATCAGTGTCAGTGCTGCTGTAGTATACAGCTACCTTCAGCTACCATCCGGTGCCTGAAGAATCAAAGCAAAATAAAGTCTTGACGATATAAACATAGTGACCTCCAAAGTTGTCACATATCTTGCTCTAAAGGGTGAGACTAATTTCATGGGCATATATATTCCCCCATATTAGTGAATGACATATCCGTTATTGGCAGTTATAGCCCTCACTCTACAATTTCCTTCTTTTAATGGATGGAGAATAACCAAGCCCCTATACGGTGACTAGCACCACCCACGAACCCTCATGGGAGTAAGTCTACAGCAATCAATTTTAGTTTCAATATTTATCTCTCTTTTTTTGCTACCAGTGCGTGTAAATGTAAACTGCACTATTTCACCTGCGACATATAAATTTCGTCGTTCGTTCTTAATCGTTTTTTTTTGTAGCTAGACCGCCTGCAGTCTAGGGATTAAAAAAGGGACAGAACGCGAGAATTAAATTCCGTCCTCAAAAATTAAATGCCGTCCTTACATTATTTCACGAACTCTAATAGATCCTATTTGCATCACGTACCTGCTAAATACAGTTTTGAATGGTCCGGTGGGGTTCTGGATACTCGTGATGGCAGTACCTGTCAAAGCGCCATGTCTCCGAGGGCTATATACACAGGTTTACGCTCGCATTGTATTGCGCGATTAGTTTCAATTAAGGGCAGGTGCTTCCGGGTCATAGTATCCCATCCGCACTGGTTCACAAAGTTAGACGACTGACATAAAGCCCAGCGTTAGTGTTCATATTACGGGAAAGAATACCCTAATACTCAAATTTTATAAACCAAACTGCACTGGTCTGCTGGGATCAAAAAAAGGGCAATGTAGTTAGTCAAGCCTTCTTTTTTGAAAAGCGTAGTACATGTTATCTTTTTTAGAAAGTAGTTTCTTTTCCCTCAATAGGTGCTATCAACCCGCACTACCACGACCGCATTCACAGTCAATTATTGGTTATGACATGATTTAGACTAGAGAATATATTGACAAAACCGGCATTATAGTCCTTTCAAAGATGGCGGCTCATTCAGCCAACTCAGTCCTGGTCTATTAAACTTTACATGTTCAGTATTATCATGCACCTCCGCAATTAGACAGTAATTTCATTCTAATATAGAAATGCATGTCATTACAATTTATGCAGAGTCATTACATTTACACAATAAAATTCCAATGCAATAATAGAGAAATTTTGTTTTTGTTTTTTAAGCTTATACATTGCGTACATATTGGCATTGACATACCATAAGGGATTTATCATCTTTGAGGAAGTTAAGGGCCAATCTCTCTAGGGAGCTGATGTTATAGATATTTGGTCTTTTGGATTTGCAAACTATATTATGGATATCACTTTCTACTGCAGTTGTAAAAGGTTCTATGTTTTTGCCAACCATAGACAGCGTTGGAGTAAACGAAGATTTGGGTTTAAAACCTGAAATGTTAGTACGTTCTCTAGGTTCCCTGTTCTCAAAGAATCTTCTCAACCTAACCTTCCTGAAGAAGGACCGCATATCTTTTTCTAACTGGAACTTGTCAATATGGGCACAAGGGACAAAGCTAAGGCCTCTACTTAAAATACTCATTTCCGTCTCACTGAGGTCTCTTACAGATAGATTGATTACAGGTATTCGGCCGGTCTCCAATAGCGTTTGCTCCTTGTGCTCATATATTCCTGTTGCTGAGGAGGGCCCCGGTTGTAATGCCCCCTCCTCGTGTTCCCATTGTATCGCTGCTCCCTCTTTGGGCGCGGTCCTAAAAAAGGCCCTTGGTCATTGGGATAATTTCTTCCTGTCTGTTCTTCTCTTTGTGGACACTCATCCTCGCTACTGGATCCAGATGATTCAGAGAAGGTGACCTGTTTCCTACCTCCTCGATTATAGACCTGCTTATTGTGAGGTCTATCCCAATAAGGTTCATTTTTTTGTTGGTAATAATTTTCTTGAAGAAACAGATAAACCTTTTCAACAGAAATTTTTTCGATATCTTTCTTCAACTTGTTTGTTTTCTTGTTGGTAAGATATTCACTATACCCTTCCACGTCTCTATTAATATCCTCTAATTTCTTTTTTGCTTCTTCCAGTGCTGGACAGCTTTTAAGTTCACTCTCCAATTTATCTATAGCCTCTTTTTCTAGTATGATCAAACCCTGGGCTGTTTCGATAATTAAGAGCATCCAGTCACGGCTGCATCAATTGGATATCATAGTCCAAGTGTCTAGAAATTTTTTGTTTTCGAAGAAGAGGCCCGGCTCATTCCATACCTGTAAACCTATTGGGATGGTACCTGATTTAATATATTCACATAGGAAGTCGGCATGGGCTTCAGTGCGTATAACTTTCTTTTTTAGATTGAGGAGCTTGCCCCAATTTTCACCTTTACCAGTCAAAACTGTGATCTTATTACCATTTTTGGTGTTGATGATTCTATTGAGTTGGTCCTCACTGAACCCAAAGGTTCTAAATTGATCCATAAGACTCAATATCTCACAAATAAGTTGAGAAGAACTCTCCAGCGGTAAAGGCCGTACACAATGTCTCTAACAAAAGAGAGGGGCCCAAACAAACCAAAGGGGTAGGGTACCAAAAGACAAATTGTCAGAAAAAGATTCCTGTTTGGGTGAACTTTTTAAGCTAACCTAAATCTGGGGACACACATTCACAGTCAGTACAAATATCACAACTCCGGAGCAGCAAATGATGTAATCGATACAGTCATACAAAAAATTTACATTTTATTTTGATATATTAAAAACAGGGTTAAAAAACAGATTTAAAAAACAATATACAATACATAATGGGACAATACATAAGGAAAATAATTCCAATTCATAAGAGGGAAATACAGTAGTCCTAAGCACTATATATATATATATATATATTGAAACAAGCTTTATTTCGATATATTGCACATATCTTAAAAAGCATTACAATACAATAAAAGATAAAAAACTCAGTACAACGATAAAACATTTCAATTCATTATTTACAGAAAGACAATATGAGCATTAGTGCAGAATAGGGGGGTGATTAATGGGGCACTGTTAGTAGCCTCAGGGATCGGATCCGCCATACACAGGCCAAAAATTTAGCAAGGCGACAAGCAAACAGGGGGCGGGGGTCAGATCTTAAGGTGGGATCTCATGCCGAGGCTCCTACACAAAGGCTTTAGCCAGATGCGACACGGGGCAATGTAGGATGGGCACTCGAAAAGTAGGTGGGGGACAGACTCTGGCCTATTGATACAGAAGGGACAAAATGATGATGATTGCGAGAATGCCCTCCAGCTGGCAATCAATTTTCCCACTGGCAGTAACCCCAACCTAAATTTAATATATAGCGCCCTATCCCAAGATTTGTTAATCAAGTCCATGTATGGTTCACAATATGGGACATCCTTAATCATCAGAAATTCAACAGAAGTTCTACAAAGTTTTGAGTTGCAATTTCTGGTGTCCATCACCCATGACCAATAAAGCGTCTTTAATGTCTGCTTAGGCGGGGCAGTTCTATTAGCCCATGCATCCTCGAGGCCTAGTTCAGTAAGAAGACACTTGACTTCCTTTAGCCAACAGATCTTAGACCAACCAGATGTTAAAAGCAGTTCCCTTAGGCCTTCAGCATAGCTAGACAATTCTGGTACCCTCCAGATTCGTGACCAGAGGAGGAGGGGGCGCAACCTTGCCTGATCCCCTATTGGACGAGTGCCAGTGTCTAGCAAAATTGGGAGGGCAGGTGTGCTGTACGGCAGGCCCATGAGGTCTTTATGGAATTTGTTTTCCGATCTGGTCAAAAGGTCTATTTTCTGAACACCCCATAATTCGGATCCATAAAGGGCTGTACTCACCCCCCTTGCCCTGTAGATGTCCAATACAGGACCAATGGGTTTAAGTGACGAGGCACGTTGTTCTTTCAAAAGTGCCCCTACCACCTTCTTATGAACCAACTATGCCTTTTGTAGGTGGGGTTGCCAGCTCATTGAATCGCAAAGACGGATGTCCAAATAGTCGAACTCCTTTACCCTCTCGAGTTGAACAGAGTCCAGAGATGGTGGAATGACAGTTTTCTTCTGGGGGTTCAAGACCAGGAACTTGGTTTTACCCACGTTAATTGCAAGACCCCTAGCATCACAGAAGTCCTTGAACTAGTGAGTAGGCTTTGCAGACCTGCTGGCGTTTTTGAGATCAGGAGGGTATCGTCTGCGAATAGGAGAGTAGGAATTTTTCTACCAGCCAGGGAGGGTGCATCAGCTGGATGTTTAAGAAGATGCTCCACCACTCCATTAACGTATAGGGAAAATAGAGTGGGGGCAAGCACACAACCCTGGCGGACTCCCCTATTCACAGGAATACGAGGTGTTTTTTGGCCCTGGTCTCCCCACCTGATCTGGACAAAATTGTCCTCATGTAATTTTATGAGCATGTTAAGTAGATACTGGGGGATGCCCATTGCATCCAGAACGCGCCACAGTTCTTCACGTGGGACTAGGTCAAACGCAGTTCGTAAGTCTATGAAGGCAAGGTACAAACTGCCCTTACCCAAAACAACCACTTTCCAGAAGATCATTAATAACCGGAATGTTTGTTCGATGGTACCAGTGCCTGATCTGAACCCAGCCTGGTAGTCCGAGAGAATCTTTTCCTCCTCAATCCACTGCTGAATCCTCCCTAGGACTACTTTGCCCGCTATCTTTTGTGTGGAACCAAGCAACCTAATTGGGCGATAGTTTGCAGGGTTGTCCCGGGTCCCTTTTTTGAAAATTGGGACGACCTCCGCTCCCTTCCATGAGTCCGGGAGGCGCCCGCCAATCAGAGCAGCATTCAGAAGTGCGGCAATAAGACAGCTCCACTCTACTATGTTAACCCTAAGTAGGTCACCTGGAATTCCTTCGGGCCTCGCAGCCTTGTTCGGGACCAGGCACTTGATTGCCCCCTCTACTTCTTTGGTATGAAAAAGATCAGCCTCGTTGTAATCAGAGCTATTGAAGTGAAAATGAACGCTGGGCAGTTGAACCATTGGACTGACTGTGGAACCCCCGGTTAGGGAGTAGAGCTGGCAAAAGTGAGCAAACCACACCTCCCCAGTTATGTTGCAAGTCATTAGGGAGTCTTCGGGTTTGTTCTTCAATCTCACCAGGTCCCAAAAACCCTTCGAGTCTTTCCTGGAGCTCGCCGCCTTTAAATCAATCCAAAATTGGGTTTCGTGATCGAGTCTGGCCGTGGTTAATGCCTTCCGGTAGCTTTTCCTAGCGAGTTTTATAAGGTTGGTGCCCTTGGATTTCACTGCTCTGATGAGTTCGCATTTTGCAGAGCGACAGGCAGGAGAAAACCAACTTGCTCTACCATTAGGAGCACTTCTTTTATTTAGTCTCCCACCTGCTGGGTCGATAGTAAACAGTTCTCCTAAGGCTTTAGTTGGTTCTGCAAAGAGAAGCGGGACATCCAGATTACTAGGGCTCGGGATGTCAAGCCTCACCTTTACATTAGTCATTATGGAATTTGCTAAAGTCATCTTCCCTTCGTCCATAGCAACTTTTCTCCATTTAAGCCGCCTTCCACAGTTTGAAGGGCACACGTCATGAATTGATTTCCATGAGTGTGGGGGGAGATTGGCGTCAAACCCCTCTAAGGGGAGGACAAAGTCAAAGCCAATTGATTGTGATCACTGTCAGTGGTTGGTAAGACCTCCATGTCAAACAAGTGAGCCCAAAGCCTGTGGTTTAGGAGGATATAATCAATGCGAGAAGTATGGCCAACCCTATTATAAGTGTGTGCCCCATTAGGATCAGACTTAGTTCTGCCATTGGTTGCCCTTAAACCAAATTCCAAACAAAGGGCATTGAGATCTATATCCCCTTGTGTCCATTTTTTGATAGGGTTGAGTGTTAGCAGAGGAATACCTCTCCTAGTGTCTTCCTCCCAGGTGTCTAAGATGTCCTCACTGGCGAGAGGTTCAAAGGAACAATTAAAGTCCCCAGTGAGTAGCACAAGAGAGTTGGCATTACAGGTTCCAAGTTCTTCCTCTATGCCTGTCAGTGGCAATGTGGAGACGCCACCCCTTGCCCCCCTTATGTAGATGTTAAATAATTCCAGCTTTTTCCCCCCCGGGCCTTTAACTGATATTCTCTGTAGGTCGGGGGATTTTGTAGGTAAGTGCCTAATGGATATGCCCAGAGAAATACTCGCCCAAATTAAGAGGCCACCTGATGGACGCCCTTTATTGCCAGATGGTAGTATTGCAGGAACAAAGTAGGTAGTGTAACCCACCTTGTGTCAGGGTTCTAAACACCAAGTTTCCTGCAACATACAAATCCCGAAGGATTCAACGAGGGTGTTCCAATCGGGGATATTAAGGTTACGAACAAGACCTGCTAGATTCCAACTCAGGATCCTGAGCGCAGTGCTCGGTGCGGTGCTCCCAGTAGCCCTCGCTCCCGATGTTGGAACGTATACAAGGGGATTAGGATCAAGGCATGGGCTCCTTACCACGGGTGATAGCGGTACATCCACTATATCATTTCCTGCTTTGGGATGTAGCCCCTCCCCCCTTATAGTTTTGCCTACCCGGGTAGCGGGTTCAAGCACTAACTTAATTCTATGGGTGGAAGCAAATGTAGGTGGCCGTGGTGATAGGGTGGGCTGGGGCGAAATGGCTAGAGCCTGGGCTTCCTTGTGGACGGCATTACTCGGCAACCCCAGATCGACTTCAACACCCAGAGTTAATGATCAAAGGGATGACTTGTGGAAGGGTGGAAGTCTGGAGTGCTAAGCAGTGACCTAACGGGCTTCTATATATAGGATCACACTCCAAAATGTATATTTGGTCACTTTAGATGGAGTTCTTTGTCCAATGACTTAGTGTATTTCCACCCAGCAAAGCATCGACGTGTTTCGGTTATGGTAGATATAGATTCAGAGCCTAAAACCTTCCTCAGGAGAAAGCAATAGTATCCCACTATAACCATGTATCTAGAATAAAAAAATATAAAATATAAGATATACACACTATGTATTACATGACTGATTACAACAATACAGACATCAATCACAAAATTCTGCTCCTACACATACATACATTCTACCTCTAATCACTAACCATGGTCAGCTACACATTGTTTCCTCTTGAGATAACAACATGTTGATGTGTAAAAGTATTATCACATTCCATATTTTATCACAAGCAAAGGTCAGCTACACATTGTTCCCTGTTAAAATAGCCACATGTTGGTATGTTAGCATATTTATACCTAATCGCCAGTATATTTTTAGTAGGCACAAAGTTCTCACAATTGTCCTCACTACACATTGTTCCCTGTTAGGGAAGCTACTTGTTGGTATGTTAGCATATTTATACCTAATCGCCGGTATATTTTTAGTAGGCACACGGTTCTCACAGTAGGTTAGGGGAGAACTTTAGTTAGTTGGTCACATACTATTTAGTTCGGATATGGAACATATTAAATAGCCATTTGAAGCATGAACAGCAAAGGGGGGCACAAGACGCTCCTAAATAAATGAGACACGGTTATTGTTTTAAATTTAGGTTACCTTTAGTGAAATCAAGTAAAATCCGTGTCAGTGCTGCTGTAGTATACAGCTACCTTCAGCTACCATCCGGTGCCTGAAGAATCAAAGCAAAATAAAGTCTTAACAATATAAACATAGTGACCACCAAAGTTGTCACATATCTTGCTCTAAAGTGTGATACTAATTTCATGGGCATATATATTCCCCATATTAGCGAATGACATATCCGTTATTGGCAGTTATAGCCCTCACTCTACAATTTCCTTCTTTTTATGGATGGAGAATAACTAAGCCCCTATACGGTGACTAGCACCACCCACGAACCCTCATGGGAGTAAGTCTACAGCAATCAATTTTAGTTTCAATATTTACCTCTCTTTTGTTTGCTACCAGTGCGTGTAAATGTGCACTGCACTATTTCGCCTGCGACATATAAATTTCGTCGTTCGTTCTTAATCGTTTTCTTTTTGTAGCTACACCGCCTGCATTCTAGGGATTAAAAAAAGGACAGAACCCGAGAATTAAATTCCGTCCTCAAAAATTAAATGCCGTCCTTACATTATTTCACGAACTCTAATAGATCCTATTTGCTTATGTATTGTCCCATTGTATATTGCATATTGTTTTTTAAAATCTGTTTTTAACCCTGTTTTTAATATATCAAAATAAAATGTACATTTTTTGTATGACTGTATCAATTACATCATTTGCTGCTCCGAAGTTGTGATATTTGTACTGACTGTGAATGTGTGTCTCCAGATTTTGGTTAGCTTAAAAAGTTCACCCAAAGGGGAATCTTTTTCTGACAATTTGTCTTTTGGTACCCTACCCCTTTGGTTTGTTTGGGCCCTTCTCTTTTGTTAGAGAAATTGTTAAATATACCCAAGCCAAGGTATGACTGCTATAAATAGCCTTTATGGACCTGACATCGGCCTTTG
Organism: Lissotriton vulgaris; assembly: GCF_964263255.1. Taxonomy (NCBI): domain Eukaryota; kingdom Metazoa; phylum Chordata; class Amphibia; order Caudata; family Salamandridae; genus Lissotriton; species Lissotriton vulgaris. The sequence continues at coordinate 1,137,876,200 of NC_141696.1, read as the reverse complement.
ACCTAGTCAATCGAGCTAAGCTGTGGACCATTCTGTTTAATCTAGGGTTAGATCCGCCATTGCTGAATTTCCTAGCTGTACTACACCAAGGACTTTTAACTGCCATTAGAGTAACTAAGGAAGGGGATGTACTAAGTCTTTTAGATCTAAACGTGGTGTCAGACAGGGGTGCATTCTTGTACCCCTTCTGTTCATGTTATACATAAATTCTCTTGAAAAATCCCTGGAAGGGGTCACACCAGACATACCGTGAGCTGGGAACTATGCGGTACCAGCCCTTCTTCACGCGAATGACGCAGTGCTTTTAGCCCGCACAGGCTTGGGGTTGCAGAGACTCCTTGATGCCTTCGGGGAGTTTATGCAATCCCTTGATCTCCAGGTAAACAACAAAAAATCTCATGTCATGGTGGTGAACAAATGTCCAAAGGCTGCTAAAATAAAATGCTTTACCTGTAATGGTGAGGAGGTATCCAGGGTCCCGGTATTTTCATACCTGGGTATAATTTTTAACGAAAGGGTACCTGGGCCCCCCAACCTCAAGCAAAAGGTACAGCTGTCACTAGATCCTCCTCAGCGCTAATGAGCTTCGCCAAACGACTGGGGTCCCGTCCCACTGAGGCTCTTCTAACAGTCTACAAATTCAAATGCCTTTCAATAGCATTGTATGGTGCATCATTATGGGGCAATTTACTGCAAAGCAAACTGCAGACCATAGAGAATACATTTTTAAGATCTCATTTAGCAGTCCCCCAATCAACCCCAGTATTCTCAATACACTCAGAGTTAGGACTTGGTTACATCTCTGACAAGATACAAATAGCTCCATTAATCTGCTGGGCCAAAACATGGTTGAATATCGAAATCACTCTCAATCACACCATCCTTAATGATTGCATGGCACTAGACAGAGTAAATAAAATCCCCTGGTTAGTATACATCAAGAACACTCTGTGTAGATTGGGCCGGCCAGATTTATACACTTCCCCAAATCTGATACAAAAGGGCGACGTTAACTGGATTAAGGAGAGCTTGCTGGGATTAGCCATGCAAGAACGGGAAGCAGTGGAGGTTCTAAAACCCAAAACCAGAGCAAATTATATGATTCTGACCACTCCAGCAATTGAACCCTACCTACGGATTGTTACCATCCCGTTCCATCGACACCTTCTGGTTAGATTCAGATTTAACATTATACAGTTCTCTTTGGGCCACTATCCAGTATGGGGAAAACTCGACCAGTCTATTCCCTGCAGCTGTGACAATTTTTCTGATCAATCACTAATGCATTTTATCATGTTTTGTGACCATTTTTCTAACATCAGAAAACAGTTTTTGCTTCCACTATTGAGAGAGGCGGGTTTCACACAAGTGCGCCCCGCACTACTGTACTTACAACTGCTGGGTAGTGTTAGGGTGATGTATGGGGTTGCACGTTTTCTGGTTGCTGCTATGCGCATCAAGGCAAAAAGGTCGGCTGATGGACAATCTTGAGGTGTGATTTCATTTTAATTAACTTTTTACTCATTTGTATGAGGTGTCTTTTTAATATTTTAATCATTTTTAACAGTACATTTATGAAGATGAGTTGACTCTTTTTTATAAATGAATCGTCTGTTTTTATGTAAAATGTTATGTGATTGCTTTTATGATTTTAACTAATTGAATAAAGCTGATTTGACTTGACCCTCCACCAGCCAAAATCCAGGGTAGATTAATCAATGTCATGATAGGCTTTCCTGCTTGTTCAATAGAACATGGACAAAGCCCTCTTATGGAGTGCTATTTTTTCATTCTATTCACCTTTTAACTCTGTTACTTCCCTCTGTCCATACTCTCCTGAGCCACTGGACTGATCCATGGGGAAACTCATCTATGGACCCCTTCTGTGAGGCACCTAACTTTACCTTGCTCACATATGCATTCCAGTAGGCAGACAGTATCAATATGGCCAGCAAGGCGCTGTTGCCCATTCCACCCCTTGGATCAGGCTCCTGTCCCTAACCCAAGGAAAATTCTGTCCATAGGGAAAACAACCAAAAGAGGCAACTGACAATTGTCACTGTCAAGAACCAGGACCTGGAGCATCCACCGCCATGCGGAAGCTTCAAGCAGGGACATTGGGTAGGCCTCTATTCCAGCCTTTGGGATGGCAAGAAGTTCCCTACGGGCACCTGAATTTTGATGACCTCAGATGCTCTCAGAAGTGTGGAGGCAACAGTCCTGAGTGATAAGCACCCTCCTTCCACTCTGCCTCAAAATAGTCCCAGCGTGGTATCCTGAGACTAGCTGTTCCGCCTAAGGTATGTATCCTGAGGCTGAACAGGGTACAGGGGTGATTCCTCCCTCACCCTGGCCCTATATCTGTGCTCCCGTACCCTCCACTTGGTAGTGGTGCCCCCAGAACATTTAACTGTCAGGGCAGCATCACCTCCCAGCTTTCCTAACACCGTGGGCAGCTCATTCCCCAGAATACAGTCCATGGGCACCTGGGGACTCATTATGACCATCCTCTTGGTCACCTAACCACTCCACTCCAAGGATTCCAAGGTCATGAGGTGAAAAAAGGCATGGACCTGAGTTACCCTACACACCTGGCCGGTGTAGTGCTCTGAAGAAACCAGCCTTTTCACTGCCATAGTCTGACCCAGTGTCCCTCAAAGTAGTGACAGGGATCCCATTCACCTTCACCTGATGAAAGTGATGACTTCTACCCTCAGGGATCACAAGCTCATCTTCTGAGTCTATATCCCTGCTAAGAGAGATCATGGCATGACCTATGACCTGTCCCTGGGGGCTTTTTCCCCCTAAGGCCACATTGGCTACTGCTATATAACTCCAGTGGCTGGCTTCTTAGGACAGACAGAATCCCTCCTCTGTGTCCTAACTGGGAACACTCAATGCAGCGCAGTGGGAAATAGGGGCATCCTGGGTCACCACCCACCAGAATCCCCCCTGTTTCTCAGAATCATCTTGCGAACCCTTTCCTCCCACCTTACTCTAGGACTTGTCTGGGTCACTTTTAACCCTCATCTCACTTGGGAAAACACCCTATATGGGGTCACTCCCAGATACTTACTTGGACACCCTGGAGCTGATCCTGAGGATCTTCTACTTAGCAAGCTCCATTGGGTCAGAGAGCTTACTTTATCTATTAGATGCCTGACGGTGCAGCTCTGACAAATAATTGCTAAACGTGCTCTCTGGCAGACAGAATGTAATCATTCACATCACTGCCTTCACCCACCCATCAAGTACATTACAAAAGTAGTCAACGAAATCCACCAAGGACTGCTGGTGCAGTTTCTGTCTGTCTGTACATTTCTGACTGTGATAAGCCATGCTTTCTGTGAAGGACGTCCTTCAAAGTGGATACCTCATTCTATCCCCCTTTCCCAGGGCCAGCTGAGCATCCCGCCCCTCATTAAGTATGTACCTCCAGAGACTGGCCCCCCAATCTTCCTTGTGGACCCTATGCAGCTCCAGAGCATCCTCATAGATTTCAAACCACTTACATATACCATCTCCCACAACAAAGTTAAGCACCAGTTCCTGGAGAACGTGGACCCTCTTGTCTCTAGTGGACACTGCAGGTACGCTGCCACCCTTACTTCTGGAATCTGCTTAAGTTGCTTTGGGTTACAGCTCCTTAAAGCTCCTCTCATGAGCTAGTCGCTCTAAAGACAACTTCTCCTCCATTTTTACTTTGGCCATCTGCAGCTGAAATTTGCTCTTGGATGTCCTGTAGACAGCTCTTCTGAAGGTGGACCATGAGAAGATACACTGCTTTTCACCCTGAGAGTGGGTACTGCTCCTCTGGTTGAGTTGTTCTCCTCCTCCGAGTGCTGCATCTCAGGTCTTGTGCCCAGGTTCTCCTCCTGCCCCTGCATATCTTCCTCCTCATCCTTGTTGCTAGACCTGTCAGCCTTAGGGTGGTCTTCCCCAACCCCCTTTTGCCTTTACCCTACTATTTTTCTGAATTCGGGACACATTGAGGCACTACAACCCCCAGAATCCCTCAGTGACTGGCGAGGGGAGGGGGCGGTAGGCCCACTCTGAAGAATGTACTATATGTACATATAGCATCCCAACACAACTCCTGCTGTATAGGATACAATAAGGCACTACAGCCCCCAGAAACCAACATTGACTGGCGAGAGTGGAGAGGAGATGGAGGGGTCACTCTGAGGAACACTCGGTATAGTATCATCACAACTTCCGCTGTGTGGGACACATGCGGGCCGTGCCCAGGGAAAGCCCGGCCAAAGGGTGGACTAGTCTTTGACATTACCACCCAGAAGAGGCAGGGCTGGGCCACCCCTGGAAAAAGCCTAAGATTCTGTACTACGGGCACTGCAGTTTGGCTCCCTTTTAGAAGAAAAACAGCCCATACCATGGGATTGAGAGACTGGGTTAAGTAGCATTATTATTTCCCAGTTTCAGCTTCAGGGCCCGAGGAATCAACTAAAAGGTGCTCAAGAAGCAGGGCCAAACTGTATACTAAATGAGATTAGTAAGTAAGTAAGGGTTTTATATAGCGATTGAATGCTGAGGCATTCTGGTCCTGGTGAAAACACAGAAGAAAGAAGAGTCTATAAAATAAGATTAGCTGCTAAGCCGGAAAAAGCCACGTTTTTAATAAACCTCCGAACTTAGACCGAACCGATTGAGATCTAATATCCAAAGGCAGTGTGATATTCTCAAAAAATGAAGATGAGAAGAAGAGGTTCTTGAGTAGTTTATTCTTGTACAAAGGATCCCATCCAACAGCTTGCGCGGTCAGGAAGAATCTGAACAGCATCCTTCAAATCCTCAATGACATCATAACATTCTATGCTTGTTTATATGGAACCAGAGCAAACATACAATTCTAGTAATCATGAATACTAATAGAAATATCACACATCTCCCTCCTATAACGACTATATACAAGCTCACATTTTTCAACATTTTCTTAACCTAATACATCATACATAATCCTTAAAGTGTGATGGACATTTTATAGACCTCAAATAATGACGTTGACAATTGTCCTCTCCCCTGTTGTTGGAAACATGCTTATCTAGGCTTTCTCCAGCAGAAGAACTTTTTTCTTCCATTGAACCACTAACAGAACTATCATTTCCAAGTAAAACATCATTCGACTTTGACTTGACAATGACCACCCTATTAAGATTCCATATTCTGTGATCCTGAGTTGCCACCCCCGAACAAACCAGGTCGTCTAATAGCTACCCAATCTCCCACCTTGACCACCGTTCTTTTCACAGAATTTTTTGCATCAACATTTTTTTTCCTTTCCTGAGCCTTATGTTCTTCTCTATTATATAAATCTTGACCATTCACACTTTCAATTCTATCTTTAAGATTACAATAATCCTTCACCTAAAATGGTTCTAAACAAGTATTTGCAAACCTTCCACGAAAAAGGAAAAAAGGAGATTTTCCAGTTGTAGAGTGAGGAGTCAATCTATATTCCTCTACTTTCTTATGTACTTCACACTTCTAGTCCAAATGCATTGATTTCGCAAGAGAAATTGTTTCTTTTAATACTCTGTTGTATCTCTCAATCATTCCATTTCCTTCAGGATGATATAATGAGCATGTTTTATGTGCAATATGATTTTTAGACAAAAATTCCTCCATATCCTTAGATGTCCGTTGTACACCATTGTCTGACAAGATAGATATTGGATTACCCTCTCTCGAAAATAATTCTTTCAAACACCTTATCACACTTTGTGTATCCATACTGGATTTAAAGAAAACTTCCGTCCATCTAGAAAACATGTCCATAATGACCAAAAGAAAAGTTTGAGAACCTCCACTATGAATAGGTCCTAATATATCTAATGCAATGTCCTCCCACGGAGGCTTAGGACATCTTCTTCCCACCATGGGTTGAATTCTAACAAATTTGGATTTATCAGATAACCCGCATGGGACACACTCACAAATCTCTCTTTCTATGAACTTGTCCATCCCAGGCCACTAATAAGTACTACGTAACCTCTCTTTTAGTTTTGGGGATACCAGAAAGTGAAACATGGGCCATGTCTAGTAACTCCTTTCTAAGACTGACTGGAGGAACTAATCTTGTACCTCTAAACAGTATTCCTTTATTAATCAATAATTCATGCCTCACATACCAAAATGGACTCGTAGGTAAAGACCCTGCCTTAGCACTATCCAAGTTACCACTTAACAAGGATGAAACTTCACACAATGTTAAATCTGAACTGACTTCTTTAACCCATCTCTCTTCAGATATACTTGCCAAATCCAAAGTACAAACCCATTCTTCTTCAAATTCATTGTCTACACCCTCAAAGTCTTCACCGACATCTGAAATTTCTGGATCAATCTCAGGAAGAAGACGAGAAATAACATCTGCTATTTTATTCTCTACACCAGGAATATATCTAATGCGAAAAGAATATTCTTGCAACCCCATTATCCATTTAGGTTTTCGGCCAGAAATCAAATCTAATCCCTTCTTTTCAAAAATCTCCACTAAGGGCTTGTGGTCAGTCTTCAAATTCAGTACCCCATAGAAATTTTTAAAAAAAATGTATAGCCCAAAAGACCACTAGAGCTTCTCTTTCACCTACTGAGTATCTAGTCTCAGGATCTCTGAGACTTCGAGACAAGAACATAATGGTTTTAATTCCTGATGGACCACAATGCTGCAATACTGCTCCTAAACCCTTCTCGCTAGTATCTGTGGTGAGAATAGCTTTGAGAGAGGTATCAAAACCTTGTAAGGATGTAGCATTTTTTAAACTGTTCTTAACAGCAGCGAATTTTGCATCACATTCAGGAGACCAACAATAATTGACACCTTTCTTAAGTAAGAATCTCATGTTGACTGTAACCTCAGAGAAGTTTTTTACAAACTTATCATAATATTCCACCATGCCTAAGAACTTCATGAGTTCTTCCTTATTCTTGGGAGGACTCATTTTTTGAATCATGTCAACCATAACCTCTTTTGGACTTACCCCATTTGCATCAATCCTATGACCCAAAAAATGTATTCAATCCGCACGGAAGTTACATTTCTCTTTTTTCACTGTGAGGTTACATTCATTCAGATTACGCAACACTGCCTTTAACCTGCTGTCATGCTCATCCATGTTGTTAGCAAAAATCAAAATATCATCTTGATAGACACACACACCCGGTAAACTTTTCGACACTCTCTCCATCACCCTCTGAAATACTGATGAGGCTGATACCAGATCAAATGGCATCCTTTTAAATCTAAAAGTTCCAAAAGGCGTGATGAAAGCGGCAGATCTCTGCTTTTTTGCTCCAACTCTATCTGATGATACGCAGATGTTAAGTTGATGGTACTAAATACTTTTGCACCTCCCAACAAAACCAATAGTTAATTTTACTACATTTTTATTTAGCTGGAGCAAATCGATGCATAGACGAAGATCGCCATTCGGTTTCCTTGCGGCCACTACCGGAACAAGCCACCCCATTCCCTCAACTTCCTCAATGATTCCTCCATCCATCAATTTCTTTAATTCTTTTTCCATGTCCTCTTTTACAGACAAAGGGACGTTCCTCACCTTACAACGTTTAGGAATAGATCCACTTTTCAATTTGATGTTATGTTAATAACTTTTATTAGGTGCACAGCTGCCCCAGCAAAGGGGCGTCCTGGCGCCTGATCAAGTGCCACAACACAACAAGTCGATGCTGGAAGAGAGAGGGAATCAATCAACAGTAGGGAACAGATGAGTTTTTATGGCGCGTCTGAAAAGAGTCAGGCTGTTCAGGGCACGAATGTGGACAGGGAGAGAGTTCCACAGTCCTGCCGCTAGAACTCGAAAGGAACGACCTCCCATCCTACTCAGTCTGAACCTGGGCTTAACGGCCAGATGAAGAGATTCCGACCTAAGAGCCCGCGTAGGAACATAGGGGGAGACAAGATTCACAAGAGCTGGAGGAGAGGAAAGTTTCAAGATCTTAAATGTCAGGCAAAGAGCCTTAAATTTAATTCTCTGTCTGACCGGCAGCCAGTGAAGAGAGGTCAAGACTGCAGAGACAGAGCAACGCCTAGGAAGGCCAACAATGGCCCGCGCAGCGGCATTCTGCACCCTTTGCAGCCTGGTAGCCTCCACCTGATTCACTCCGAGCAGCAGCGCACTCCCATAGTCCAGCCGGGAAAGAATGGAGGCTTGGACCACCAGTTGCCGAGTAGGGGGGTCGAAGAATTTGAGGACTGGTCTCAGTCCTCGCAGAATACCATAACAGGTAGCTGCAATCTTCTTTGTGTGGCTGGTAAAGGAGAGTGTAGGATCCAGCCAGACCCCCAAGTTTTTAACTTCGGCAGCTGGGATGGGAGTCACCCCCAATTCTGGAGGCCACCACTGGTCTCCCCAAAGTTCCGCCTGCTTCCCTAGGATCAGGACCTCGTTTTTTTTGGCATTTAACTGTAAGCAGTTAGTGCACATCCAGTTTGCCACGGCTATGAGTCCTGCGCGGAATCTGGGAGCATTCACCTCAGGGTCCCCACTGAGTGTCACCGCCAGCTGCGTGTCGTCGGCATACGACGACACGCAGCCCAACTCATGTTTGAATACATTAGGAAAGTTTTCAACAAGAGACATCACCAATTCATTATCTTTATCTTTGATACAAGTAGGTGTAGAAGAGAATTCATTCTTAGAATCAAAAACGTTATCACACTTACTTTCAGGTGATAAACTAGATTTTGGATCACTGAAACATTTTCTCTGAGTTGTATGGGAGGATCTGCATTGAGATCCAGAAACACTCCTACATCCTCTTGATGTAACCAACTTATTAAGTTGTCTCCTTTCTTGGATACATAAATCTTACTTGCAATCATTCTGTTCTTGTACTCAATCATGCCCATGAAGAACCCATGCAGCTTAATCGGTTCACCTCCATAAGCTAATGTAATAATATCAAGTTTAATGAGTTTGATTTTATCTTTAAGTTTCGAATTATAAAATGAATTAGAAATTATGGTTATCTTAGCCCCCAAGTCAAAAAGTACTCTCGTAGATTCACCATCAACAAGAATTTCGTCTAAGGGACAATTTCTCATCTTAGACATATCTTGAACCTGAACAACTATTTGACCACACTCAAAGTCATCTTGAGAAGACTCTGAATTACTTTCGTACACCTCTATTTTCTTTACTTTTGGAAACATCTTTATCGTACATGTTTTAGAGAAGTGATCCTTTCTTTTGCATTTTGAACATGTGTGGTTTAGCGCAGAACATCTGCTGTCGTTAGCTAAATGCCCAATCTTGTTGCATCTAAAACATTTCAATGTAATGAACTTTTCCTTGCTATTAAATTTCTAATTTTTAACTTCCCTTTTCGTTTTGTCATTGACAATTGAATTAAACTTATGTTATTTCTCTTTTACAGAATGTACATTTTCCTCTTTTGAACCACCATTCTTAAGAACGTCTACACATTTCAACAAATGCTCAATTCTCTTTGCAACCTCAAGCTCCTCATCAAGAGTCGGCTCATCTCGAAGCCATAATCATGCCCTCACTTTTTCCATGTTACACCCTAACATGAATTGATCACGTATGTGATCATCAGTTAAATTATCATATTTACAAGACGAAGCTAGCTTTCTTAAGTCTGTTATATATGTTTCTACAGATTCCCCATCTTTTGAGTGCTTTTTCCAAAATGATATCTTTCAAGTATAGTACTAATTTTCGGGAAATAGTGTTTGTCTAATTTGTAGATGCAAACCTTATATTCATTCAACCCATTAGCCTCAGATGGTGACAATTCTGGTAAATGATCGAAGACTTCTTGTCCTTCTGATCCCAAGCAATGTAAAAGAAGTGAGGTCTTTCTTTCTGCACTTAAAGATGTTCCGCAAACTTTAGCGTATCTTTCAAAGACGCTCTTCCATTTTTCCACCGAATTGGGGGATCACCCGGAGATTCCAGGAAAAAAGGTCCTGAAGTTACATTCTGCATTATATAAAATATAAATTGCAAAAGTAATTGAATACATGAAGCACCTACAAAGCAAACCAAGATTATACTGTCTTACAATATTGTAAATACTTGCTGTGATTACTTTACTGACAACAAGTACAAGAGTGTGAATCACAGAAAATCAAGCGTGCAGATCGCTGATGAAATGTAAAATCTGCCACACTGAGTAAAGTAACTCATATAGCGCTATAAGCGTGCAAATCACTGATGAAACGTTATGATCTGCCACATCCAGTAAAATAAATATTTTAATAGTACCTTTATATGTTTTATTCCTTTCTTCGTTATATATCAGCGCACAGATGAAGATTGTATAGAAATTCCGCTCCAGAATCAATTTACCGATGTATCCTAGCAACAAAGAAATTCAAGATGGCCACAGCTTTATCGTCATCACATACAAGTGTGATGATTCTTACGCCAAAGCGTGATGACGAATGACGTTGTTGAGAAGACGATGTCGTCTTGAGAATAGAATGAAGATTTCCTCAAAGAATCGCAGAGCGCGCCAAGTGCATTTTTTGATTGCCGAGAGCGAGGTACGCAAACAGGCAAGTAAATCGGTAAATGTTTTTCTTTAAAACTGAGTATAAAACCATGTTAAAAAAAAACTTCCAGAGTCACTTTATGAAGTATAATGTAAATTCCTTACAACTTTAAAAGGTAATGTAATTCAGAAATTAACGATTCACAGCATTTTTGAAAAACCAAGGCTTTTCTTGAATGAAGAAAAACATTAATATGGTAGTTCCAAGGTAAGGTTGGTCATCTCCTTTTTCAATCAAAACAGCACTATGACATTAAAGACTGGAGTAAAACCAATTATTGTCGCTGTTGCTGTTATAGTTTAAATCCCCTTAAGCAAATGTGTGGCGAAGCTCAAATCCCACTAGACCTAGGTACAAGTCAAATAAAGATGAACTTTTAAGTCCTCACCTTGAATAAAGATATTCAAAATCTCGATTCTCTTTAAAGTATTAATAATTCTTGAGTTGAGATCCTTTGATGAATGAAGATGCCGACCACGCCAGTGTGATATTCTCAAAAAATGAAGATTAGAAGAAGAGGTTCTTGAGTAGTTTATTCTTGTACAAAGGATCCCATCCAACAGCTTACAAGGGAAATTGAATCTGAACAGCATCCTTCAAATACTCATTGACATGATAACATTCTATGCTTGTTTATATGGAACCAGAGCAAACATACAATTCTAGTAATCATGAATACTAATAGAAATATCACAGGTAGCCTGTTCCAGAGATTGGAAACCAGATACCATAGGCATCTACCACCACATCTGGCCTTACTCCATTTTGGAATTTTGACTTTAATGGACGCCCTGGACAGTACCTTTGGAATAAATTGCGGTATGCCTCCATACAAGGTTTTGTGGGCCAGACACAAAGCCTTGAATTCAGTATGCAGCTTAACAGGAAGCCAGTGGATACTCCTGATGGACCCAGAGATGTGATTGAGTTTAGGAATATTGAGTAATGTCCGAGCAGCAGTGTTCTGAAGAGATTACAACTTCTTTAGCTGCTGTTTGATGAAGGGCATTGCAATAATCAATCCGGGATAACAAAAGCGCTACCACCACCGTTTTTCTTTGTTCCATTGGAAGAAATGGTAAGATCTTCTGTAGGATCTTTGGTGTAAAATCACCGGCTGAGGTAACCTGATAGATCTGAGCAGTGAAACTAAGCTGTGTGTCCCAGGCGACACCCACATTTCTCATTTTATCCACTGGTGACGGACAGTCTCCTGCCCCCGTTGCCCACCAGGCTGCATTCCAGATTGGAGGGCCATTACCAAACTCCATGATTTCAGTCTTCTGTGTGTTTAATTTCAAATAGTTGGTGTGCATCCATTGTATGATGCAATCAAGACATCTATGAAACATTACCAATGGCACCTCATTCCTTGAAGATATAGAGACTATGATTTGAGTGTCGTCGGCATATGACACAAGTGACAAGCAAAAGTCTCTAACTAGTTTGTCCAATTGGAACACATAAATATTAAATAGTGTGTGTGAGCGCGCCGACCCTTGTGGGACTCCACAGGGGAGATAAAATAGGTCCAACTTCAGGTTATCCCAACAAACAGACGAAGGAAACAGAGGAAGAGAACAACATGAAACATGGGGAAACGGGGCGAAGGGACAGGCTAAACAAACGAGCATGGGAGAAAAAGGAAGAAAGATAAAATACTGGTGGTGACCGTTTATGGGATTCTGTTCGACTCTTCGAGCTCTCACGGACGTCCAGATCTCCCGAGGCTCTGCCGGGAGCAACAACGCTACCTGGTGTGGCGCAACCTTGTGTATTTTAAACTGCAAAGACTGCTTTTAAAAACTTACTTCCTTCTGCTTTGGGGCCGCGCTCTAGACCTCGCGCACCCATCGCCGCCACTTCTTCACCTTGGCCGGAGCGCCTACGCTGATCGTTCCCTCCCCCCTCTGACGGGCAGGTCACTGGGGCGGGGACGGACGTGGCCACCATCTTGGGCTGCTCGGTGATTGGCGGGCCATCTCCTCTGTCCCTCCACCCCCTGCCACGCCCCTACAACTTCCGGTGGCCTACTTTATGGCACTTCTATCCCGGCCGCGCAGCGGACGAGCGCAGCGGGCGCGAGGAAGGCGTGCCGAAGTTGCGCCTAAGTTAAGCCCGTCTGCGCCCGTCCGCGACGGGCCAGGACCAGGGGCCACTCCTCCTGCCCCTCCAGTGGCATACACATCTGCACAACTTCTCTCCTACACTGCTGATGTGCCCCTATCTCCTTCTCTTACGCAGCACCTCACTTCTCTTGGTATCTATGTCCCCCATCTAGGCTGTGTCACTTCTCCGCGGCCTACTCTTTCCTTGCTCATTCAGGACACCAAGCCTTCTCCTACTACACCTGTACCTTCACACACTGCCTCTGCCTGCCTTCTCAACACTCGCTCGGCAGGCAAGCACCAATTAGAACTGTTCAACCTCCTAACCACAGATTCCCCTGACATTCTGTTCTTAACGGAAACATGGTTCTCTGAGGCTTCTCTCCCTGACATTCTTGCCATCCTCCCCGATTCTTATTATGCCCTCCGGGCCGACCGCCCTGACGGCAAGATCGGGGGGGGTGTAGCCATGATTGCTCGGACTAGTCTCCAATTCCAGCTTCTTTCCAATCCTTCTATAGCTGGGGTGGATTTTCTGGTCGCTCGCTCCACTAACCTTCCCGCACCTCTCACAGTTGTCCTTGTCTATCGCCCCCCCCCCTGAACATGCCTCTGTTTGTGGCCTCCCTGCAGGAACTCCTTGCTACCCTTGTAGTTAATAACTGTTCGGTTCTCCTGCTAGGCGACTTCAATTACTGGCCTGGCGACCCCAGGGAGGACTTGGCGTCCAAGGACTTCACGGCTACCCTCATGTGCCTTAACCTTAAGTCCCATATACCTACTCCTACCCATAATCTTGGACACATCTTGGACCAAGTCTGGTCAACTCAGGACATAATTTCCCCCCCCAGCATCCTTCCTTGCACTTGGTCTGACCACTCCCTTATTTTCTTCACTATTAACCTTAGTTCCCCTCACAAATCCCCTCGTCCCAATAATGTTTATACTCGCAGTTGGAATCGCGCTGACCTGCTCTCTCTTTCTCATTCCCTTGCCTCTTCCTCACCTGCTCTCAATGACATTCCCCTTGACTTACAGGCCGCTGCAGGTAGCAACTGGTTATCTTCCGCTTGCGACTTAGTCGCCCCCCTCAAGCCAGTCAAGTCCATTCGTCCACACGAGGCCCACCGATGGTTCAACTCTGAGCTCAAGGTCCTCAAACTGGAACTTAGACGCTCAGAGCGCCTTTGGCGCCGCAGCTACTGCCCCGACCTTAAGGCTAAATACAAATCTCTCCTTAAAGAGTACAAGAAAGCCATTCTTGTGTCCAAGACCAAGTACTTCTCCGAGTAGGTAGCCCTATCTGCTAACAAATCTAAAGAGATCTTCTCCTTGGTTAACAACTTGGCCACCTCTGATCGTGCATGCCCTAACTTTATCCCTTCCCAAGCCCTTTGCTCCTCTTTAAACGACTTCTTTATCGAGAAGATCGTCACAATTAAATCTAACATTTCTACTATTCCCTTCACTCTACTCCATCCTGTCCCCTCTGTGTCTAATTCTTCCTTTTCCTCTTCCCCCCCCCCCTTTCTTTGGACTCCTTCTTGGCTCTGCTCACAAAAATCAAGTCTGGCTCTCCTAACGACTGTGCCCATGCTCGCATCTTGAAAGCTCTCTTTTCTTCTTGCCCTGCCACCCCTCTTTCCCTTCTTAATGCTTCTCATTCTACTGGTTTGGTTCCTTCTTCATTTAAAGCTGCTATCGTCTCCCCAATTCTTAAAAAACCTGGCCTTGACTCCTCTCTCCCTTCTAATTTCAGACCCATTTCTCTCCTCCCCTATCTCGCTAAAATTCTTGAAAGCTACGTCACTTCCTGTCTTTCTTCTTATATCGAGCAAAACCATCTCCTTGCTTCCCACCAAGCAGGTTTCCGTTCAGGTCACTCGACCGAATCAGTGGTGCTCGCCGTTCTCGACGAGCTGAAAGCTAAGGCTGACACCAACTCCCCTCAAGCTTTGATCCTCCTCGATTTGTCCGCTGCTTTTGAGACTGTCGACCACAACATCCTTCTTGACCGTGTCAGCGCAGCGGGCATTCGGGGCCCCGCCCTTTCCTGGATCACGTCCTTTCTAACAGGACGTTCACAAGCTGTCCACCTTCCCGGTTTTTCTGCTCCCCCCTACCGGTGCCCTGTGGGGTTCCCCAAGGTTCATCCCTTTCTCCCCTCCTCTTCAACCTTTACATTCACCCCCTTATTTCTTCTCTCCTTGAGCTCAGGGTCTCTGTGTATAATTACGCAGATGACCTCCAGCTCGTCTTTGATCTCTCTTCTTCTTCTCACTCCCTATCTTTTTTTCATTCCACTATGGTCTTTATTTCTGGGTGGATGGGCGCCAATCACCTCAAGCTCAATCGAGACAAGACTGAGCTTGTCCTGACTGGCGGCTCATCCAGCCCTTGGTCCTCTGCTTTTTGGCCCCCTATCCTTCGCCCCTCTCCCACCCCCGTTTCCTCTGATAGAACGTTGGGCATTAAGGTCAGCCAGGACCTGTCCATGCACGGCCAGGTCAGTGCTGTAGTATCCTCCTGCTTCCTTTCCCTTCGGTTGATCTGAAAAATTTCCCGCTTCTTTTCTCTTGACTCCCTTAAAATTATCATTTCTGCCCTCATCACTTCCCGCCTTGATTATGGCAACAGCTTGTTCGTGGGTATCCCTGCCTACGAAACTCGCCGCCTTCAAGCAATCCAAAATCAGGCTGCCCGTCTCATCTTCCATTTTCCCAAAACTCACCATATCACCCCTGTCCTCAAATCTCTCCACTGGTTACCTATCCCGCAGAGATCCCTGTTCAAACTAGGGTGCCTTGTCTACCGGGCTGTTGATCGCTCTGCGCCGGCGTTCATCAATTCTCTGATTTCTACCCACACCCCTGTTCGCACTCTCCGATCATCTTCCTTTGCCTTCCTCACTGTTCCCCGTTTCCGTAAAACTCGCACTGGTGGAACTAGATTCTCTGTCCTTGCGCCCCGGTTTTGGAACTCCCTTCCTCTCTCTATGCGTTTCTATCCCCATCTTCTCACATTTCCGTAAAGCGCTCAAAACATTCCTGTTTGCCCAGGCCTTCCCCTGCTAACCTCCTTGGCCCTGTCTGTTCTGTTCTCTAGAGCTCTCAGCGCCAGGAAGCCGTTTGACCACCGTGCGCTCTATAAATACTTTCATTCATTCATTCAAACTTTATGTTCTCGATTGATAAATTTACACAGGTGGTAGAAAAAATGTTAAACAACTGGTGATAAGACTTCTGGCACCAGTTTGCATAAATCATCCCCTAAAATCTCAGGGAAATTTTGAAATAGAAATACAAATCCCAAGGTATCATGCACAAATTCCACTTCTGTAGATAATGATGGCACTGTTGCAGAAATAAACTATCTAATGGGAACATAACACCTGCACCAGTAATGGCTCCACATGCGCTGCTTGATCCAATAATCATATGTATCACTAGATAGGCCCCCCTAGAGCAGCTTAAGGAAAGAGAGCGAGTAATCTCAGGCAGCAGTGTGAGGGAAGTTGATTTAAACAAAGCAATCCAAAGTGCTATGACAAAATCCTCAGTGGCTAATATGACAGTGTTACACTTGCAGAAGGAATTTACGGAATTAAAAGTGACAGAAGCTTATGTAGCAGTCATAATAAGTTTGAGAGCTTGATAAGGAACTTGGGTCAATCACATGCACAAAACGCCTGGTATAACACGAAATAAGGAGTCACAATTGAAACCAATCGGGGTAAAGCATGGACATGGTGCAGCACAGACATGGAGGATGCACACAAGCAGGGAATTGTAAATGCACAGTCTGAAAGGAAGAAATTGTTGCAGCATTGAATGAGGAATATAGATATTGTACACATAGTAAAAGTGCGTTGTGGATCCACAAGCATTTTCCAGAGGTAGAAAGGGGAGGAAAGACCATGAAACATGTTCATGTTCAGTAATCATATATGCCCATAGACCCAGCACAAAGAACAAATCAGAGGAGCAGTAGTAGTTATGAACTTTGTCCTGTATTTATGATCAATGTACCAAAATACTCCACAAATAGCAGGGAGGATGAAAGCTCCTTGATTAATAAACGTAGGCTGATCTGAAAAGCCAGGTTTTCAGCTTTTTTCTGAAAATGATTTCAGCAGAGGCGAGCCGAAATTCCAAAGACAATGAATTCCAGATTTGTGATGTCAAATAACTAAAAGCACAACCACCAATTCTTGCGTTTTGCAAATTACGGGGCACAGACCTGTTTAGCAGAACTTGCCCTAAGATTTCTGACTGGAACACAGGGAGTAATCATTGACTGTAAATAAATAGGGCCCTGGCAAGAAAGAACCTTGTAAAAATAGCTGAGTGCTTCAAAGTGAATTCTCTTCACTCGCAGACAGTGCAATCTTTCATGGAGGATCATATAGGAAATCCAAGCAATGTCCTAGCGGCCGCATTCTGGATCTGTTGGAGCCCATTTAATCACAATTGGGTAACACCCAAGCAGAGAACATTACCGTAGTCTAATCTGGATATGACCAGTACCAGGTGTACAGTTTTTGGGGCTGACTCAGAGAGGAGATGAAGAATTTTCTTCAGAGATATCAACATCTTGAAGCACTTTCAAGCAAAGGCATTATTCTGGGCATCAAAAGAGAGTTTTTCATTAATCATATGCCTAGGTCCATAACCTAAGGTTTAGAGGGTGGAAGTGGAGGAGGATCAAGGCTGTTGAGCCACCAAGCATCTGACCAGATGTTACAATGCGTGACCAGTACCAAGACCTTCGTCTTTCTTGCATTCAACTACAGACAGTCATGGTCCATCCAAGTAGCAACATCCGACAGACGTGCACAATGAGATGAGGACATAAGCTCCCTGTTCTGGGATTAGGTGATGACAAGTTGTGTGTTATCAGCATAAGAGATTGCAGTAAAGTCATGGAGCTCAATAACCTTAGCCAAGGGCGGACACAGATTTGAAATGAGTAGGACTTAGTAAAGAGCCCTGTGGCTCTCCTTGCTGCAAGGAATGGATCGTCGACTGGAATGGTTTTTGTACACTGGCAGCTTTCCGTGGGAGTGCTGTGGGGCGGTAGGCGGGGAGGGGCAGGTAGTGGGCCAGTGGAGTCCGACAAACGACAGACAGGAGTAAGGTAAATAATTTAATAAATAAACTTTACCTTTCGTGCGCCGCACCGCTGAGTTGGCGATGCAGCACGTGCAAGGTAAATTGTTTTATTTATTTAATTACTTACCTTACTCCTCTCTGTCCAACGTCGGACTCCACTACCCCTGAGCCAGCCCCTCCCCCACCTAACCATCCAGCAGTACTCCCACAACGAGCCACCACTGTTTTTGTATAACATTGAAAGTGCGTCCCTGCAGATAAGATGCCAGCCAACACAGCACTTTGCCACCATTACCACTGTTCCAAAGCCTTTCGACCAAACTTATGTGGGATACAGTATTGAAGGCAGCACTGAGGTTAAACATGAGACTAGCCTTAGTGTCGCCCTTGTCCATAATCCGCCTTGCCGACTCAGAGGCAAGCAGCAAGAGTGACTCAGTGTGCATTATGTGTAATAAAAGTACACCAGCTCAAGCACCAAGCCCTATGGCACACCAGGAGATGTATACTTAAGTAACCCTGAATAGTGGCTCTCTATATAAATTTACTACTGAATTCCATCCTACTCGCACTTGTCCAAGTACTTGGTCTGGCGTGGAAATTGTCCCCTTCTATAAGAAAGGTGATCGAGGTATCACAACTAATTATAGACAAATCAGCCTAATCAACAGTCTGCAAAAGGTGGTCTGTCGACAGTACTTGATAAACTGTACCAATGGATAGATGACGCTAATATTCTTTCTAATTCGCAAGCTGGTTTTAGAGAACACACAAGTACTATAGATCAGATTTTAAGATTCTGCACTGTGTATTGAAAAACTATAGTCATAAATAAGGGCTAGCTGTATGTTGCCTTTGTCGACCTACAATCTGCTTTTGACTTGGTACCAAGGGCAAACTCTGGACAGTGTTAGAGGAGATGGGGTTCCGAACAGTATTTTGGCAATGCTGATATGCTTGCATAGTGAGAATTATGCACAAGTGCGCTAGGGTAACCAGGGTAAATTGACTGAATGCATCCAAATTGAGAAAGGAGTGATACAGGGATGTGTCCTAGTCCCAACGCTTGTTACTCTATACCTTAATGATGTAATTGCACACTTTGGTGCTTGCGAAAATGACTCCACAATTTTGGCAGGTAGCAAAGGTCCTGCATTATTATTTGCAGATTAAATTCTGATGATTTCAAAGACCACAAGAGGATTGCAAACCATAAACAATTGTTTTGTTGGATTTTGTATGGAGCGAGGATTGGAGGTAAATCCATCGGAAAAAACATATATGATCATTAATGCCCATAAATCATTCAGGAGGAAGATTTGTATAGGAGACGAAAGACTTGAAAGTGTCAGTGATTTTAATTTTTTGAGCATTCAAATAACGGATAAAATGTTCTGGACAAAGTATATTAGCATGAGTCAATTGAGACTTCAGCAGAATATTTCGGGCATATTTAAAGATCTATCTACTCTTGAGAACAAATTATTGCGCTCCTTGACTAACCTTCCATGGGTGCACCATTGCTTCAACTGTATTTGGGTTTTGGAATGAAGACAATATCTGCAAAGGCTATTTTGTGAGATTTGCTACATTGGCAATGACAGTGGTATAAACAGAAATTAGAGCCATATCGTATAGCCCTAGAAGAGATTCTTGCCCTTGATATGCATAACAAGGGGGCATATTACCAAGGGCATTATCGCCGCATTAGCGGGACTTTTTCCTGCTAATGCGGCGATAATTTTATCGCCCTATTACCAAGCTGTCGCTAACACCAGTTAGCGACAGCTTGTAGGCGATAGCGGGCATTTAGGGGCCCACTTTGCATGTCATCGCTAATGACATGCAAAGTGGGCGTGCCAAGATGTTAGCGACTGAAAACAGTCGCTAACATCTCTAACTCCTATTAACAACTTTTGGAAATATTCGTGCGAAGCACGAATATCTCCAAAAGCTAACGCCTGCTAAAAGCAGTTCTTAGCCATGTTATCCAATGGAAGGTGGATAACATGGCTAAGAGCATTGTCACGATAATGCATGAATATAGCTGATTTTTCAGAGATATTCATGCCTTTCGCAGGATTTTTACCGCTTTTATGATAAACCTTGATAATATTAAGGTATCTCAGCGGTAAAAATCCTCGGTGCTCAGCGATAATTTTTTCCCGCTAACCAAGCAATAGCGATAATTATCGCTATTGCTTGGTAATATGCCCCAAGATTCCTTGTATTAGCAATGTCAATACAATGCTCTCATGCATTGGCTTTGGAAATCAACTGAGGAACAGAATGGGGTCGGCCGTTAACAAGGCTTCAGCTAAAAGGAACATATTGGAAAAATGTGTCCGACAAAGAGTTGACTGGGCTTAGATTGGGCTCCTTTTCTGCAGCTTTCTTGGACAGTAAATGTACTCGAGTTTATGAAAGCTACTGGCAACTGAATGTTGTAGTTCAGAGTGGGCACTCTACTGGTAAATGACTTCTCTTCCAGGTGGCTGAATGCAAATGCTCATTGTAACATTTGCCCTGCCATGTTTTTTTTCCGAAGCTTTATATAGCGCGAACTGTACCCAAAATCGGGTATCAGTGTGCTTTACATGAGCACCAGTTGTGTTACAGGATAACACATTCATTTTTGTTAGGCACGGGGAGATTATCAGGCATATGCATCAAAGCTTTTTGTGATCGCAAACGGTGCGAAACGCAAAATCGTCCGTTTGCGATCGCAAAATCAGCTTTTAGGATGCATCAAGGATGAAGGCCCTCGCAATTTGAGAATTCGCAAATATTTGCGAGTTCTCAAATTGTTATTGCATTTAAGGAATCGCATTTTGCGATTCCTTAAATGCAATGCATGAACGTTTTAAAAATAGCGATTTCACAATTAGGGGGAGCAAATTACCATGATGTTGAACCTCATGGTAATTTGCGAAAACTTTGAAAAATTCACTTTTGTGCATTTTTCAAATGCACAAAAGTGCATGTGTGTGCACAACATATGTGCACAGATTAATTTCAGGGGTGAAACAGGGTGTCCTTTGGAAATCGCATTCTCAATTTGCGATTCGCTAATTGCGAATCGCAAATTGAGAATGTCTTCCCATTCATTCCTATGGGCCTCTAAGCCCGTAGGAATGAATGGGGAGGCATTCCTTAATTGCGACTCGCAATTTGTGAGTCGCAATTAAGGAATGTTTAGAAATCGCACATTTTTCAGAGATTTCTTCATGCATAGGCTTTTGCGATTTCTTAATTGCGATTCCTTAAAAATCGCAATTAAGAAATCGCAAATGCCAACAATGATGCATGTGCCAAGTGATTTGCCCAGAATCACAGGATGTTGAGCATCATTGTCGAGACTCAGTCTCCCAGATTTGAGGTCCACCGCTCTAGCACTTAGGCTCCATTCTCTTCCCAGTGTAACAGAGATGGCCACAAAGAAGCACCTGTTTGGCACTTTATATTAATGCTGTGGATTTCTGTTATAGGGTTGCTTCTTGCCTGTGTCTCCTTATAAGTAATCTTATGCTTTGAAGTAATACTTCAGAGCATAAAACGCAAATTAATCCACTGGTGATTTTTGGGGATTTATGCTTTTATCTTACAATGTTTTATCCTACTTTTATTATATTTAACACAAAATTTTTGTATTAGTTTCCACATTTTAAAGGTTATGGTTTTAATTTGCAGTGTGCTACTGTATTATGATTGGTGGAACAGATTTACTGTTTGATGTATGATCTTTTATGGTTTTCATTAACTAAACTAAAGACTTTCTGATGATAACGATGAAAAATTCCTTTCTGCTGGCCCTAGGACTCCTTGCATTTTATCACTGCTAACCACAGCTAAAGTGCGTATGCTCACTACCTAAAACATAGTAAAATTGTTTTACACCTGATTGGCATGTTTAATTTACTTATAAATCCCTAGTAAATTGGCATACCATATACCTAGAGCCTGCAAATGTAATGCTTCTAGTGGGCTTGCAGCACTTATTGCGCCACCCTCTTGAGTAACCCTTTAAAACATGTTACAGGTCTGCCAGTGCAGACTGAATGTAATTTTAAACTGTCAATTTGACTTGCCAAAATATCCCTATTGCCATGCCTTAAAATCTCCTTTTATTACATATGTCACCCCTAAGGTAGGCCCTAGGCAGACCCTAAGGCAGGGTGCATTGTAATTAAAAGGTTTGGCATGGACTTTTAAGTTTTACATATCCTGGTAGTGAAAAGCAACTATTGTGAGTCCTACCTCTCCCATGAGATAACATTGAATTGCCTATTACATTTATTAGGTGCTAACATTTGATTATCAGCAGGTAGGAAGTTCAGGTTTTGTGTCTAAGAAATTATAAATTACAATTCACTCTAATGGTAAAGTCGGATTTTAAATCACAATTTTCAAAATGCCAATTTTAAAAAGTTGTAACCAACAAAACAGTTGCCAATACTAACCATTCCTCATGAATGGCACCATAAATCTGTGATCACACAACCAAATTGATGTGATCGGCATTCATTTTAACACTTTTTTTCAAGATAAATCTTCAACATAGGTTGCAATATTTACCACTCTTTTCAACAAATCGTCAAATGATTACTTATACGCAGCACATACAAAACACGCTTTAAATGTGACTTACACACCAATGTATCCGGATGTATCACAGCATTACACATAACACAACATGACAAATCAATATCGTTCTATCAAAAACCATATATCAAGAAGAAATGTGCCCACGTCCTGAATTTACCAGGCACAACAGGAGCTTTAATATTATGTCATGAATTTAGTGCTCCTCAAATTGGGCTTAGGAACAAACATTGTTAAATTGTATGCTCAGATTAATACTTATATTGGAATCCTTTTATCAATTGAAACACTGAGCCTCAATATCCCTTATTCCAAATACACTTTTGTCGGAATACTGTCAATGCTTTTCAAACCCTTAAACATTTTTGGCGTTCTCCTCAGGTTTCAGTACAAATGAGCACTCATTCTGCTTCTTCGTCTGAACACTCAAAATGTTAGAAAGTTGGCATTCTTGCCCCAGCTATTTGGTGGCTGCAGCCAGTTTCTGCGTCACATAACTGGGTGTAGTTTGCACTTGACCAGATATCCGGGAGTGGTGTTTTGTGCTTTTAGGTCCTATACTTACCTTAAACCTTGAAGATTATGTATCTCCAGTTCTACTGATTTGAATTTTGTCATTTTGATGTCAAATGATTTACTAAAATGTACTTCATTTTTCTAAATCAGTGTGGGATTTTTCTTATGTTGTGTTATTTGCTTCATTACTGTTTGTGTGCGCCACAAATACTTTATACCCGGCCTCTAAATTAAGCCTCACTGCTTTTGTGCCAAATTACCACAACGTTAATTTAGTGTTGTTCTTGGTTCACTCTAACAGGGATTCTGGCTGTTGCTTGAGCAGTGTTAACACCTCACTCAGTCAACAAACCACAGACTAAATTAGCCTGTGCTTAACCTTAATCAAATAGGACAAAATTCAATAAATTATTTGACACCATATAGACAAAAATTCAATCAGTATAACAGGAGATATGCCATTTTAAAGGTTTATGGTAATCATAGTGCCTAAAAGCACAAACCATCACTCGCAGTTATCTTTTATTCGAGACTGGGTGAAAGTCACAAGTCCAATCCGACCATGATGGAGCGTGGGCTGCATACAGGGATCAGGTTAGTCCTGTTGAAAAAATTACCTTCTAAAGTCCAGAGTAAAGAGTTACATTCATACTGGAGGAGACCACGAGGAGAAGGAGGAGCTTTGCGCAAACAGCAAGCCAAGCATCACGGACTGTTGTTGCTGAAGAGTCACGTTGGCAATCACTGCGGGCTGTTGATGCTGTAGAGTGAAGTGCAGATATCGCATTGTAGATCGTTGCCAGTGTTTACTGTAGCTCGAACAGTTGGGTTCACCAGAGCTTTGCATTAGCTGTCTTGGTGCAAAGAGCCCAAAACTTCAGGATTGTCCCTATTCTTCAAGGAGGAGCTTACCTGATGGCACAGCAAAGGGTCCTGGACCTATGGAGCACCTCTTAGGGATCAGAAACTCACTTCAGCATAGGCAACAGGGCTCAGGCAGGTCCAGTTGCGGGTCCAGGCAGGTCTATTGCAGCAGGTCAGCTGGACAGTTGCAGGGAGTCCTCTGGAGCGTGGTGTGTCTCTGTAGCTCAGAAGAGAAAGTCAGTCTGCTGACCCTGGGATAAAGAGTGCAGGTCCAGTCTTCATTCTCAGCAATCTGGACAGGCATCAAGCAGTAGGACATCATTCTTATGCAGTGTCCACAGATCCAGGAGTGTACACAGGAGTTGGGTCTGAGGGTCCAATAGTTAAACCTGGTCCAGCATTGAAGTGGGTGAAGCTTCTGGAATTTTCCTATACAGAGATGTTCGGAATTTCCTGCTTCTCTGGCTTGGTCCCAGCATGTCTGGGGGCACAATAGGCTTGTGTGAAGTCCTTTATCTGTGAGCTTAGTCAGTGCCTTTGAAATGCAACTATGGTGAGTGACAGCTTGCCCCCATCAAGTCAGAGATGGCCCATCATGCAAAACACCCAGACCTTTCTTTGTAACACCGTATAGGAGGAATACACAAAGGCGAAGTGCCAACTACACCTTATCATGTGACCCAGGATATGGGCTGCAGACACAAAATGGTTAAGGGAAGTAAATGCCAACTTTCTAAAAGTGGCATTTTCAGAATTGTGACTTCAATTCTGGCTTTACCATTAAAGAAGGTTCTAATTTACAATTCCTCAGACACCAAACAGGACTTTCCCACCTGCTCCCACTCGGAAGTCATCAGTTATTAAATATAATAAGGTAACCCAATATTACAAAAGCGGGTTTAGAAAACACAAGGATGAAGGCAAAACGGTTTGGGATGACCCTGCAGAGGGCCAAGTTCAACAATGTTCAACTTAGAAGGTGTTTGAATTTAGATCATTCATGAAATGTAGGACAAAATATGTCACCTACATTTTTTTATGGCCTTTTAATATGTTGTATGTTGGGAGCATGATTAGGAGCTTGAAGTCATGCATCTCTGAACATGGAATGCTCAAACCAGCAGACGAATGATGTGCTACCTCAATTTACTTCAGAGAAAAATTAAACGTTGACTTATCTCTGTTAACATTTGAAGGTGTTTGAAGAACAGCAGAACACTACCAAAGCTGAAACAGAGGAATTCAGTTAAGACCAATGGAATTTCAGCTGATCATGTTATTACCCAATTTGAAATCTGATAGACTTAATATTCATAAAGATCAATCCCACTTCCTGTAATGTACAATTCATGAAATGTCTCTTGGCTAAATAGGTTCTGTAAGACAGCAGTATACATCATGTTATATACATTTATTTTTCTCTATTTTTTTAATAGATGGATGAATTACGAGTGTGTTATAGAGTATTTATGCCCTACTGGTTACTCCATTACAGTGTGGCATATATCTTGTCCGGCGTATTACACATACCATTGGATTTAATGGACTACTAATACCTTAGACAGGACATCCGGGCACTTGTGAAGAAGTAACTAGGCCATCAAGCTCTAAAGGAAGCCTACTGTATGGAAACAGTGATGATTAGGCTGCCATGCTAATAATTGGTTATTTAAGCCAGCCTTTCCATAACTGTTTATGTCATATGTATCACTTATTCAGGCACACCTTCATATGCTTATTATATTGTCCTTTCACTGTGTTGTAGCGTTATCTTACGGAACCCTTACTACTTACATTTCTTTATTATTTGGCTAGTCTGTCTTTATTCGTTTATTTGGTTTGCGACTACCCTTATACTCACTTGTTCCTCCGATAGTTCTTGAATTGTGATTAAAAGAACTGGATTTTCAGAGAATGGGCAATTACCAGATGAGGACTAGGAATAAGGTAATCGCTTCATTCAATCATATAATTACCAAAACTTTGGATAATTCATTGCACCGACATTATAATTTAGCAATCAGAGATTTGCCCACAAGCAAATAATGAGTCGGAATCAGCAGAGTTTAGTTTGAATCTCAATGTTTTGTATTCCATTAAGTGAGGCAGCATATCAAAACAAATTTAGATTGAATTAAATATTTAATAAAGCATCATCTAATAGTGTGAGATCCAAGAATAATCGGGAAAATCTGTTGAGCCTCATACAAACCCTTAGGAAAGTTCAGAACGTTCCACTAGGCCAGTTTCAGTTCATTAAAGATAGAAGTCATTCCTAGTCATCGTTGCAACTTCCAAGTCACAGAAGCATGACATGGACCCTTCAGCCGAAAAGTTCTACTCACAAGCATAACAGTTGACAGCAGATCGTAGTATTATGTCACAGTTCGCATTAGTCCTCAGCTGTCCAAGCCATCAGCCTCACTGCTGTAAAGCTAATCTTAAAATGTTTTATCTCCATCACTTCCAAGATCTGATCAATTGTACTCCAAGGATTTCCAGAGTACCACTCCTTGGCATCATCATAAAGTCAGACCACTCTGTCCCATTGGTCGTCTTTGATAGGATGAGGGTGATGCATCGGGCAAAATGTGTGCAATCTGGGAAAATTAAATCACTCGAGTTACATAGCTTCTGTAAATCATTGCAAGTTTAGTCCTGTGAACAACAGAATGCTCTGAGAGTAAGCAAATATATGCTTATGAAATGTGCATGGACATTCTCAGGCATCTGGTCTAATTGTAGCACAATTTGTTGCAAACGCAGTCAATCAGTGTTGAAAATTGTCAAATAAGGGATTGAGAGTATAAATTCAAGTGGCAACTTTGCTAAAAGTTCCCATAGGCTTTGGACTATTCTGTTCATGAGTTCATGTGTGGGACAAGAAGAAAGATTTGAGACCTACATGAAATACATTTCTGGCATGATGAAATATGCAATAATAGGAATCTCATTATGACTCTTCAATCAGATCACATTAGCTTCATATAAGAATAGGACACTCATAACATTTACAAATTGTCACTGTTATGTAACATATGGAAATGTTACCTATAAATCTCTTCTGCATATGTGTCATTAAAATGTTCATAGTTATAATTACGTTTAATAAAGGGATTCACAGATGTTTCTTTTGTCATTTTCAGTGTATACGTTACACAGATAATACTATTTGTTTCTAACTCAGGGAGCATTTTATTTTGCATGTAAATCCCTTAGTTATGGTGTTATCACATTTTCTTATCACAACATCAGAAATACTGAGGTTTTCATATATCACATCTATTAAGTAAACATAAATAGTATTTAAACTCTTTCTAGCATTCTGCATGCTTTTATGATGCAGTATCTAAGTCAGAGTAGATGTGGAGAAGTGTGGCTCAATGGTTAGAGCAGCAGACCCTGATGCAGAGGGCTGGCCCGGGGCCAGGGTTTAATTCCCCGCCTCGACGGGTCTTGGGCTCAAAATTCCACGGACCTGATAATTCTTGCCTCGGTGCCTATTCCAATCATGGAGTCCCACTCTGCAACTCTGGGCATTAGCTTGCTTAATCTCCACAACAGCCCCCACAATGCTAAGGATGTCTGGCCTCCACCTTGGGGGTGCCCAGGAGTGGACGCCTCACAAGAAAAGCCAGGAGGGGTTCCACAGCGGTATTCATACAACGCCTTGAGACCCTTGCGGGTGAGTAGTGTGCTATACAAGTATCAATTTACATTTACATTTGTTATTTTCCAATAACATGGAGCTTAACACAAGGTGGTTGTCATTCAGATATAATATTGCTGTAATCATTTTCTTTCTCATTTGTCACAATATTGTAAGTGGATCAACACTGATCTATCAATTGCAATAGTCTGCTTGTATAGGCACATTAAGTCATCATTACTTGCACTTCTTATTGTATTTCATTTTTTCAAGGATATATTATGCTCCATGTGAGTTCTTTCACATGAATAACAAGAGAAATGAGTTTAATTGCAGAGTTATATGTAGCGAAACCTTGAGAAAGCCGGAGAAGACAGGCAAAATGTTTGTGCTGGTTCATTGTTGAGGGGCGCACTATGGAATGATGTTTTCATTTTCTTTTTAAATATGGATATATGTTTACACATATTTTTTTTCCTATGGTACAAAGTAGTCTACTGTTGATCTGTGCATTGACAAAAGAGTGGCATATTCACTAGGACATTGTGAGGGTGGGTGTGTAAATAGTCCTTCACCCAAGTATAATATACCCTAACTGTACTTCATTACTTTTTAGGTTCAACCCAAGCCACTATTACTTTTATGTTTGGTATCCAAGGTTCACAATAAGACCTTTTTAGCATCTAGATTTTTACTTGGAGGTGTGGCTTCCCTTCTTCTCCCAGGGCCGGTGGTACGCAGAGCAAAAAAAAAAATATCCAGGTACGTGTATAACAAAAGAAGGAAAAACAAATGAAGATTCTCATTTTCTTCTCCTCCCATTGAGGGCCTTCTTTACTTCTCTCTCTTTCTCTCTATAAGGACTTTTGATTTCACTTTTGATCTGCATAAACTAAATAGCCACACACACAGAAATAACTGACTAAATCAGAATGATCAAGTAACTTTCATTATGTGGCTCAACCCCTTTTGCTACCTTCTCATAAATTCACCCACCATTTTTTCTTGAGATAGTGTATTTTAATCGGCCCCAAAACCTAGGAACGCCAAAACAATAACAGCAGCACACTTTATCTTTAGACTGGATTATTACAGCTACTTCTTCCTCTTAGTATATATACATTTATGCAAAGTGGGCATTATTCAAATAATATCTTTCCTCTACTTTCTCTTAAGGGGGTTCCCTCTTTCTTCTCCCTTACTTGTCCTTCCAGCAGTTGGACCTCCCAACTGCATTCTTTGGTTTTATGACTCCCTCCTGCCCCCAACTCCCACCTGGCAAGGCCACAGCTACCTGGACTATGGCAGGCTTATGGGTTGCACCGGTTCCAGGACTCGGCATCCTCTAATCTTCAGCCCAGCACTCCAAGTCTTCCTCAGATCTGTTATTTATTTCCTTTCTGCCACTCAGACTGTTCCACCATTCCTCATCTCCAGATCTGTTTATTACTGTCCTAAGCAATCACACACCTCTCTTCCTCCACTCCTCCTTCAACTCGTGATCTTACTCTTCCTCCTCGTTTCACACTCTACTGACTTGTCTCAGGGAATTCTCTCTTACTAGCCCTTTTTGTCATTCTATCCTTTCTCCCTCTCTGTCAAGTTCTCTTTCTAGTCCCTTTTCCCTTTCCTCCACTCTCTTATGTTGCCCTTCAGTGGTATCTTCCGCACCTAAACCCTGCCCCTTCTGCCGATACCATTGCTACCATCCACCCCAAAGGTAGGTTAAAGAACCCAAAGTCTACTTAAATAATGAAGACTGTTTCGTTTAGAGAGGCCATGGAGTTATCTCTTGTTATCATGGGTTCCTTGCCTAGTGAAGTGAACACCCAATATGTGTTATTTCTTATAGGCTTGTACTTCATATGGCCAGAGACAGAGTTTGTCTTAGATATTAGTTCTAAGTGCAATTTCTAGAAGAGTTGCTCATGAGAGAGGGACTACCCATCTCAATTATTTCCAAGAATGGTATTCAATTCTGGTAGAAAGAAATGCAAGACTATTTAGAAATGAATTTCATAAAACACCACCATAGTGCTCTATATCTTCCTAAACCCAACAGAGTTTTGGAGAGGTTCAATAGGACTCTCAAGGAAGGGATTCAATTGGCAAAGTCTGATGGGTTGTCTTGGAAAGATGAAGTGATAAAATACCTTGTAGAATATTGTTTGACTCCTCATCAAACTACCAACAAAGCTCTTTTTAATTTTATTGAGGGGAAGGAGACCTAACTTCATGTTAGTTTCCGGACTGGTGACATAGTAAAAGGGATGGGTGAGTATTAGTACTAATCAACCTTGTAGGCAGAGAGAAGTACAAATGCAAACAGAATGTAAGAAACTATATGATAAAGCACACATCCCTACTGGAAACAACAAATGGTCAATATATGGCAGTCAAATGAAAGTTGTGAACATTTTGAGTAATGCTGTAAAAACTGACCATAGAAGGATTTTGAATTTGGGAAAGGTTACCATATATGCATGAATAAGTATGGACAGAACAGAACCTGTTGTTTCTAAGGCTGGACAATCAGAAAGTGAGATGGATGATGTTGGAAGGGATAAAGGCCATAGATTTAATGAAATAGGTGGTTGTAACTCTGGAGTTGGAGCACATAGAGCAAGTAGTCGGTTGTCTCATCCTCTAAGGTTTCTCAAAGACTATGTTGGCGAATAAGTCACATAGGTATTCCGATCTCATTCTATAGGTCCTATTAAGAAATACTGTTTATTTTATCATTATTATGATTTAGTTGTTGTTATCTCTATATTTCCATAATTTGATTTTGAGAAAAGGAAGCTATGTGGTATCATACTCACCCAAACCCGTTCCTCTCTGCCTGTAACATTGGATTCATCCAATCCGAAGATTCTAGAACTCAATGTCTGTTTAAAAAATGAAGACTGTTTAGTCTGGGGAGACTTTTACCTGAGCAGTGGCTTAAGTGTTTGCAATAAAGATCTTTCTTCAGTGACCTAGACTTTCCTTTTGCAATAATTTTAAATGTGGCACCTTCTTTCCTTTCAAAAGTTCATGATGGACCTCAAAGAATTATTATTGGTTAAATAAAATCTGGGAGGTGGCTACCATTCAGTGTATGAATACAAAAATAAAGTGAAAGTGAAATAACACATTAAGGAAACTTCAGATGCAACCA
The DNA here is from genome assembly GCF_964263255.1 of Lissotriton vulgaris. Lineage (NCBI taxonomy): Eukaryota > Metazoa > Chordata > Amphibia > Caudata > Salamandridae > Lissotriton > Lissotriton vulgaris. Next base: position 1,137,845,629 of record NC_141696.1, on the reverse strand, counting down.
ATTCTAAGCATTAGGCAGGATCTGGTGCTTGTTTTCTGTCCTGGTGTAGGTTTACAAATGATTGCTTCTTACCATCTATCTGGTGGAGTAATCCGAAAGATGGGGGTTCTTGCTACCAGAATTGGAATCTATAGAAAGACTCAGAGAGACCTAATTGGCCCCAGCAACAGATATGAACTGTGCAAGAATATCAAATCGATTTACTTAATTGTCATGCTGGCACACCAGAGCAGATCCTGTTCCTTGGTCTGTGGGTTTGTGTGCTCCCTCTTGAGATCTGGAACCGGAGAGAGTACAGCAGTGAAAAATTGCGCCGTAGCATTGAAAGTTGGTGCCCTTCTGCCTGTGTACAGGCATCTGGTTTATACTATAGTGTGAGTGCATGACTAAAAATGTTCCCTAAAGTGAAAGAGGGCACACTCCCATGCATATAGGGGAAGGACCTCCTTACATTGAGCTGGAGCCAAATGTCTGCCTCTGAAATGTGCTATGGGAAATGCTGATGTAAGCATCTGCACGCCCTCTGCGCTCCTATGAGATTTAAATAATCCAGCGCTACAAATTTACTTCTTTGGGCATTCTGATATATAGCCCCCCTGGCCCAGCAGAGAAATGGGTTCTCTCCCTTCCAGATTTAACAGCTCTTTATATTTTAAAGGTGGCTAGCTGTAGTATCCTGCATTTGCGATGTAATGTATCATTGTCAATTTGATTATGCAACGCTATGAATTGTATCTCATTTGGTTTGTCTATTTGATAATAGGGGATGGTAGGTGATACTGTTTGTATTTACTTCGCTTCTTCTTCTCACTTGTACAGATTTCCTCCTGATGTCATTTCCTTTTCATCTTTGGAATGTGGACCATACACATTCTCTGTTACTATTCCTGGGTCTTCTTCCTTTTCTTGTATACTACTACTCCTCCATTGTTCAGGAGAAGTTTCCTCCTTCTCTTCGTGCTTGGTTATGTCTTCTGTTGTGCTCCTGTTGTGCCTTGTCCTTCCTTCCTTGCTTGCCTGCCTGGCCAGAGGGTCTGTTTGGGGGTAGTCTTGGATGCGTCTATGTCTCTCTTTTATACTGGTTTCTTCTTCTGCATTTCACTGTCTCTTTCTTTCTATTTCATTGTTGTTGTTATGGTATTTCTATTTGTATACTTCTCTTTGCCTCCTCCCTGTCTTCTCCCATTTTCATCTTCCCTCTGCCCTACTTACTCTTTTCATTTACGCTTATTCTGTCACACCGTTGTTCCTCCCTTGCATTCTGCTCTTTGTCACTCTCATTATATTTTATTCATATATTGGATTTGTGCTTCTGTTGGAAGGTAAGGGGATATGTAGTATCCTGTATTTATGATGTAATGTATTTTACATCTCCTGCTCAGCCAGTGCTTGTTCTCTGTGCTTAATAGAATTTTGGAGTCATGATGTGCCTAGGAATGTTGGGAGACAGAGAGGTGAAGTGACAGTTGGGCATGGGCTGAGCAGTAAGGAGGCTGCTCCAGGTGGGGCTCTCCTTCACAACTTAACTACTATGTTGTTCTGAACTATTCAGCGTGATAATTGCTTGAATAAAACGTCTTTAATTACAAACTTCCTGTGTGGACCTCCTCACTACACTAACTTCACAATTCTCGGTGATTTTAATTTTCATTTAGAGCATTCAAGTTGCCTTAGAAGCCCTTCACTTATGGCCAACCGAGGGGTGTTGAATTTGCGATTGTGGAATTCTAATCCCATGCATGTAGCGGGCCATTTATTGGACGACATCTTTTCCAATCTCCCATCCCTTTCCCTACCCTGGTCTGATCACTTTGCGTTGCCGTTTACACTGAAAGTGGTTTCCACCCATACTCCGCCTTGTAAAAATCGAGGAGTTGAGGTAGGCTTAATGTTTCAACTTTCAATAAGATTCTGATCAATAGTAGACCTAATCTCTAACTAATTTCCATAAACGAGCATGAGCCTATTCATAACTGGCTTTTGGCAGCAGTAGATGTATGCCTCCCTCTCTCAACTAAACATTCAAACAAACATCTGCCTCCAGCTCCCTGTTTTACGGATAGGCTAAAAAGTGAAAAATCCAGTTGTAAAGCGCTGGAAAGGCGTTGGAGGAAACACTACAATTAAGACCCTAAAATAAAATTTTAAAAGGCTTTAAGCACATACCATGGCTTAGACAAAGAGGCGAGTGCAGATTTTTTTTCACAAAGAATCTGACAGTCACAAAATTGCGCTAAAACTCTTTCTAAAGTAGTAAAATAACTTTCTGGCACTGACAAACTGACAAAGTATCCTGCCCTTTCCCATAGTCAATGCGAAGCACTTGCTCTCTTATTCATTGACAAAATAGAAAACATACACTTGGGACTACAAAGAAAAAACACACCCAATACTAAGTCAGAAGTAGCAGAATTACTCAATGTTAGAGAGGCCCCTGCTATATCTGATTTCTTAAATAATACTAGTTCTTCTTTTAAACAGGCCACCTGGGCCTCCATGGACTACACCTCCTTTAATCACTTCCTTTCAAACATTAAATCTGGCTCTCCACTTGATCCTCTACCTCTGCATGTTTTAGGGCAGTTGGATACCTCCATTCTAGTAATGGTAATGGAGCTCTTAAATGCCTCCTTTAAGGACGGGATAGTTCACCACAGATGGAAACACGCTATGGTCCTCCCCCTCCTAAAGAAAGCCAATTCTGATCCCTCTTTTCCGTCTAAAATTCGCCCTATTTCGCTGCTTCCCATTTTCTCAAAAATTTGGGAGAAGCATGTCAATGGCCAGCTGGCCTCCTTTGTGGAAACCCAGAACTTTCTTCACACCTCCTAATCAGGTTTTAGAGCTGGTTTCTCCACTGAATCCACACTGTTGGGGGTGACTGAAATGTTAATGCATCGTCTAGATGAAGGCAGAAATGCGGCACTCATTTCATTAAATTTTAGTTCCGCTTTCAACACAGTATTCCACCATATCCTGGAGAAAGCCTTACAGTCAGTAGGCTTGGACAGAATGGCTTTAGAATGGTTTAGTTCCTTTTTTAAGGATCAAACCTTCCAGGTCTCCCTAGCAACGCCTGCTCTAACTCTCGTGCATCCCCTTGAGGTTCCGTGACGATTTGAACCCGTGTTTTCAAGTTTGTCGGAAATACATAATATTGGTATCAGCGAACCGCAAATGATCCATTTAGTATATCCTGGTGTTTTCGCTACGCTACGAGCAAGAGCACTCCTTTTATAAACACATTTCTGACCTACCCACGACATCCATCTTAGATCATGGCCGCCATTTTGTGTTTCTTGCCCTCACATATGCAATAGCCTCTGATCACTTCATTTCGATTAAGGACACGTAACCTTAGCCGGAGATTCACCTCTTTCTTGAACACGTGCACCTTAAACCAGATCACGCTGTAGCTGCATGACTCGACAAAGGCTACCTCCTCTGCCCGAGGCCAGTCCTGCCAAACTGGTCTTCGTGTCCATTGTCCTGATCATGATTAGGCGGCCGAAGCCGGTAGCCTTGCCCATTTACAACCCACAAACATCCCTTATCCCACTTTTCTATCTTCCACACCTGGCTCTGTTTCTTTCTTTCTGAATCTTTATTAGGGGGAGGTAACGAACTTTTACGATGAGGCGGTCCGGGTCCTGAATACAATATTGACAGGGAATTGTGACAAACTAGTGGGAACCCCTCTCTTCGCAATGTTTGGCCTCAGATATTATCGACGGTTCCTGTGTAACACCAAATATTTATTGTTTTAGACACAAAGGTTTTGGGAATGTATTACATGTAAAGAATTCGCCCCCAGCTTAAAATTTAGTATATAAGGAGCAACCCGCTTTGTACAAATTGAACAGGCTCCTGGTTACTGCCCGTGTGTAGTATCTGTGACTTCTGTGTCCCTGCAGTAATAAACCTTTGGTCTTTGACGCCACCATCGAGAAGCCCGTGTTTCTGTTCATTTGTGCACCAAGGCAGGTGGAACTCCGGGGTCTTTGGGTGTTGTTCCCTGACACCTCTGGACGGAACCAAAAAGTCCAGAACTCCAATTGGCGCCCAATGTGGGGCGACGTCATTCGGTACCGGTCCAAAAGCCTGAAGAGTTCGAGAAGCTTCGTGTGAAGATTCCTGAGGGAGGCGCCCCACTTCATCGATCCCGGCATATCGCAAAAGTGGCCCGAAGTTCTCTTCCACGAGGGTTTCCCGTTCAGGACGGCTGCAGTGGGCCGTTGCCTTGACCGTCGCCCTGTCTTGGACCCGAGGTGCAGTCCTTAGTACGGCGAAACGTGACGGGTTTCGCCTTGGTGACGTCTTCAGTGACTCAGTTAAGTATTTAGTGATAGCTAGCTGGTTACTTTGTGAGGATTGTTAAAATCCTTGATTGGTTCTTGGTTTGGTTTGGTTTTGTCAGATTATCGCTGGTTGTTCTAGTTACGATAATCTATTTGGTTTAGTTTGGGTATCGATACATCAGTTCGTTTTGGTAGGCCTAAGTTCTTGGTTCGAGTGCACATATTTGTTTCGTGTTCGTTTGTTTTGTGTTCCGGACTGAAAATGGTAAGTCGGAAAATGTTGTCTTGTTTTGGTTGCAACCGTGACTCACGATTGGAGGACTCTTGTCTGGTTCCTCCGATTGGGACTCCCCTATATGATTTATATTGTAAACATGGCGTGGGTCCTATATCTTATAATGAGGTATGGGTCCGTTATTGTAAGAAGGATGGTGTCCTTAGTTGGCCACTGCATGGTAGTTTTGAACCAGAGATTCTCGACAACTTAGAAGCGAAATTGTTCAGGAAGAAAGCCCGGCCGGCAATGTTTGATTCTTTCCGTTACTGGCGAAAAGAATCCAAACAGAGAGAAATGAAAAGGTTGAAGAAAGAACAGAAAGAACAAGAAGAGTTAACTCTAGAGCAAGCGGCTAAACAGTTGCAGGCTAACGAGTGTGAGAAGGCCATAGATGTAGCCATTAGAGAGCATAATCTAGCGATTGACAAGTGCTATCCTGCCTTGCCATCGAAAATGGCTAAGATACTGGAGGATTCTGAAAACGATCCTCTGCTATCTTATCTGTTAAGGTCACCTCCACCGTATGCACAAGGTGCTACGGCTCCACTTGTCCCGAATGTTCAATTGCCGGTTGCTGGACAACCTGGTGTTCGTGCTCCTGTCCCCCAGAATCAAGTTCCCGTACCTCCTGTGATGAATGTGAATGTTCCTACAGCTCCTCCTCTTCCTGCACTGCCAGCTTCCATACCTACCTATGTACCTACTGCTCCAGAAACTATTTTCCTCGATACTCCTACTGTTCCGTTATCTATTCCTACCTCTACTGCGTTCTCTACGTCTGCGAGTGTGCTAACTCCACTTTCTGTTCGTCGAAGAATCACTGATTCTGTTACTAATATGCTGTCTCCTTTATATAAAACTCTAATTAAGACTCCTACTCCTGACTCTGTTCAGAGACGTAGTCAGCTTCCAAGTACTGAGGAACGAGGAATTTTAGATTCCACGGCTCTCAGATGGATTTCGAAGAGTAGAAGATATAGTACGAGAGATGTGCTAGACACATTTATGCAGTGGGGGGAACCAACGCAACGGTACGTCTTTGATGAGATGTGCTCGTTGTTACGTGAAGAAATAGAAGAAGATGATGTCGAATCAGATTTGGAAGATTTAATTAGAGTTCAGAAAGAGTTCGCTGCTGGAATGATAGTGGGTGAGAATATAAAGGAAGCGATGGAACTTATTTTAAGTTTTAGGAATGATCCATCTCTTCATTCGCCGAGAGATTTAGAAAAAGGTAAAATGAAACTAAGTCGCCAATATCCTATGAGGGAGGTTCCTCCAATCTGGCGCGAAGCAATACAACGTGATGATAATGCAGGAATTGCAGCTGCTCCAGCACAGTTTCAACGAGTGTGGATACACATTCCATGGAAGCGAGCTGAAGTGTTAGCGGTGAAACAGGCCTTGCCAGATCCACGTAAGAATCCAGCTGGATATTACAAGGAATTAACACAGACAGTTGAGGCTTGTATAATGAACCTAGCCGACATCGATATGTTGTTTGGTAACGTAGTTCCGCAACCAGTGTGGGCTAAAATTCGTAGAGAGGATCATCAAGCTGCCTTAGGTGGTGATTGGGCAGCTATCACTGCAGCAGATGGTCAGCAAATAGGTGGTGCAAAACCCGAACCTCTAATTGCTAATCTTCCAGGTAGAATAATTGATCTAATGAAGACTCTGATGCCAGCATTGCGTGTAAATTGGGACAAGCTGTCAGCATGCAGGCAGAAGAAAGACGAAAGTGTCTCCGACTTCTTCACGAGGTTTGAAGAGACTTTTGTAGATCATAGTGGTCAGGACATGAGTACAGAAGGAGGGCAAAGACTGTTTGTAGATAAATTTGTGCATAATTTGTTACCTGAATTATGCAATAAATTAAAGGATTCAGAAAGTGCGTGGGCTGTATCTACGACAGCGCAAATACTTGCGACTGCACAGTACTACGAAAATAGGGATAAAGAGGAAAAGGAAAAATCAGAGAAGAAAACGAAAGATTTAAAAACTAAAGTTCTTTTGCAGCAGGCGTATCCGCCTCGCACGAATCAGACTAATACGCAGCAAGGTTCGTACCAAAGGACAGATTATGGTTCATCAAGACCTCAATACCAGTGGAATCAGTGTGCGTACTGTAAGAAAGAGGGTCACTATAAAAATGAATGTCCGATCTTAGCGCAAAATAATGCAGCAGCAGCTCAGAGAGGTCGTGGTGGTTTTGTGCAGAATTCTAGAGGACGAGGACGAGGTGCTATGCCTCCACAAACGAATGATCGTCCCTCCAATCACTTTGATCAACGAAATGGACAATCTGCTCAGCAAAATAGATCTCAACAGTATCTTGTTGAGGACTATAATGAAGTAGATGAGGGTTTTCAGCAAAATGGGTACTAGGACAGCCATGGACAGAGAGAGGGAGTAGTATCAGTTCCAGTGGATCAGAGTGGGCCTTATGTCGCAGTAGCAACATCAGGTGTAGTCGAACCGTTTCTGTTGGATACTGGTGCCGCAAAAAGTTCTATCATTCATGCGAAACTCCCTGGCGCACCTTTGTCCGGCTCAACAAATGTTTCCGTAGGTTTTTCAGGCGCCCCTGTTTACAACCCGATATCTGGTCCTTTGTCTATTTCTGTTGGACCGTGCCAATTGAAAGCACCCCTGATTTTGACGACAGGTTGTAATGAAAATCTGCTTGGTTTAGATTTGTTAAAACGACTATATGCGACATTGTACTGTTCTCCGGAAGGAGTACAGCTTACATTGGGTAAAAATATCACCTCTCCGATGTACTTGTCAATGGATGCACTCCCGCCGGAGCTACATTCACTCCCTGATTCTCTTTGGGCGACTGGTCCTAATGATGTAGGTCTCCTAGAAATTCCACCGTATGTGGTAACTTTGAAAGCGAATGTGAAATTTCCAAGAATTCCCCAATATAAAATATCGAGTGAAGGTGAGCGTGCACTTTTATTGATTGTGCAAGATTTGATTAAGAAAGGTGTGGTTGAAGAAACTATAGGAAATGTCTGTAACAGTCCTGTATTGCCGATTCTAAAACGAACTGATCCTACAAAACCTCCAGTGTACAGGTTTGTCATAGACCTTAGAGAAGTTAATAAGATTGTAGTCCCGCAGTTTCCTGTAGTGCCAGACATTACTGCCTTGTTAACATTGATTCCTGCCACAGCTACATGGTTCTCAGTTATTGACTTAAAGAATGCCTTTTTCAGCATTCCAATAGCCGAAGAAAGTAGAGATATTTTCGGCTTCTGTCTAGGAGGTCGCAGTTTCAGATTTAAACGCGCACCACAAGGCTATTGTGAAAGTCCATCCATTTACAGTCAAGCATTAAAAAGCCAGTTAGATTCTTTTGTCCTTCCTCCAGGTTCTGCCCTAGTACAGTACGTAGACGATCTTTTAGTGGCTGCCGATGACAAGGAAACTTGCAAAGCAGCTACAATTTCCTTATTGCATCATTTGTCTAATTTGAATCACAAGGTGTCTCCTTCCAAAATGCAATATTGTTGCCAAGAAGTGACCTACCTAGGTCATCTCTTGTCAAAGGAGGGAAGGAAGTTGACCCCAGAGAGAATAAAAGAATTACACAGATGAGTGTTCCACGCACACAGAGAGAAGTACGTGCCTTCCTAGGTATTACCTCTTACTGTAGGCAGTGGATTCCAAATTTTTCTCTTTTAGCGAAACCATTGGTAGCTTTGACTGGGAAAAATGTTCCGAGTCCGGTGCCATGGTCTGATGAATGTCAAGAGAGTTTTACTGAATTACGAAAAGCATTGTGTTCAGCTCCTGTATTGGGTACACCTGACTACAGTAAACCATTCACGCTCTACGTTCACGAAAGAGAAGGTTGCGCGTTGAGTGTTCTGACACAGAAGTTTGGTGATAAACAACGCCCTTGTGCATATTTTTCATCAACATTAGATCCGGTAGCCAGAGCGTTGCCTAGTTGTTTGAGAGCTACAGCGGCAGCTGCAGCTTCCATTCGACAATCTGCTGGTTTGGTGATGAACAATATGCTAGTGGTCATGGTTCCTCATGCTGTGGATACACTCATGAACCGAACGAAGACACAACACCTTACCAGTGCTAGATTATCAGGCTATGAGCTGACACTGTTAGCGAGCCATATTCAGATCAAAAGATGCAATGTATTGAATCCAGCAACATTGTTGCCGACTGATCAAGAGTCGAGTGATTCCGAGCCACATGATTGCTATTTCAAAACGGAGGAAGAGACAAAAGGACGCATTGATTTAAAAGATACTCCGCTATCAGATCCGGATGGTACGCTGTATGTGGACGGGTCATGTTTTAAATTGGAGAATGGTGATGTGACTGCTGCTTACGCAGTAACGACTTTGAAGACGATTGTGGAGACTGCAAGAGTGAGTCAGAATTCTGCCCAAGCTGCAGAATTAATAGCTCTAACGAGAGCGTGTGTTTTAGCTGAGGGAAAGAGAGTGAATGTGTTTACAGATAGTCAGTACGCATTTGGCGTGGCCCATAGTTTTGGCCGCTTGTGGAGAGAAAGAGGTTTCATTACGTCCCATGGGACTAAGATCCAGCATGGTCAGCTAGTTAACGACTTGTTGGAATCTCTAACCTTGCCGACTGAAGTTGCGATTGTGAAGTGCAGTGCTCATAAAGCAATCACGGATGATGTTGGTCGTGGGAATGCTTTTGCTGACGAAATTGCTAAACAGACAGCTAGAGACACGATGAGCAGAATGTATGTTGCTACGTCTGCAAGATGGATTGCTGAGTCTGGAATGTGTGAGGATACTATGGAAAGTGTGAAAGAGATTCAGAAAGAAGCAACTGAGGAAGAGAAACGTGTATGGAGAGAAAGTACGGGCAAGTTGGACTCGAATGGATGTTGGATTGATTTGACAGAACAGCAGCGTTGGATGTTACCCGATGCGTATGTGCTTGCAGTAGTGACGATGGCGCATGGAGTAGCGCATATAAGTTCTAAAGGGATATGTAAGATGTTAGCTCCGGTCTGGAAGAATGAGGGAATCAGTAAGTGTGCAGAGAGAGTGGTGAAAAATTGTATGGTGTGCTTGATGCATAATCCTGGCAAGGGAACTCCAACTCCAGCTGGTCATTTCGCTCCTCCTTCCTACCCCTTTGAAGTGATTCAGTTAGATTTCATTCACATGGAGCGCTGCAATAATTTGAAGTATGTCCTGGTGGTAGTTTGTGCTTTTTCCAGGTGGATAGAAGCATACCCACTAAAGGACAACACTGCCCTATCTACTGCCAAAATTCTTCTCAAAGAATTTTTCCCTAGATATGGAATGCCACGGATTGTATGGTCAGATAACGGAAGTGAGTTTATAGGGAAAGTTATGCAGAGTGTGTGTGCCGGCCTAGGATTGAAACAGAAATTTCACAGTGCAAACCATCCCCAGTCTGCTGGTTTAGTCGAGGGTTACAATGGCACCCTCAAGCTGAAAATAGCCAAAATACAAGCATCCACAGGTTTAGCCTGGCCAGACGCACTTCCCTTGGCCTTGTTATCAACGAGAGCAACAGTACATTCTAGAATAGGGCTTAGTCCTTACGAGATAGTCTTTGGTCGCCCGGCAAATATCTGGGGTGTACCAAGGCCTAAAGAATTTTGCTCCATAGAATATCCTATGTTGATAGACTACCTTTACGACTTGACTGCTAAATTGAGTCTTATTCATCAACAGGTTTTCGATGCTTTGCCAAAACCTCCGGAGAGTCCAGGGCATCAGCTGAAACCAGGAGATCTGGTTGTCATCAAGAACTTCGCGAGGACGAAGAACCTTCAGCCGAGATTTGTGGGGCCTTTTCAGATCTTACTGACAACGAGGACAGCAGTTCGTGTAGCTGGCCGTAAGCACTGGATACACGCCTCTCATGTTAAGCGTGTTCCTTTGCCGCTCCCTTACGACGACTGGGTGAAAAAGGGAATTGGTGCCTCCGAATCTGAAATCACACCGAAGTTCATCTCTTTCAGCGATGCCGAATTGATTACTGACACTTCAAAACCTGACTCTCCTCCTGAAAAGACTCCTTTGAACATTGAACATTTGTCTCCAGCATCGGAAGAAACTTTGCTATCTGCGAACTTAAACTCTGCAACAGCTGCTAGTGATACACTATTTTCCGATCAGACAGTACCAGCGAAGCAGAGATACAACCTAAGAAGCCGTAAAATGGACAAATAAAGCAGGCAACTGCATATTGTGATTTTGATATATTGAACTTTTGCCTTCAGCCAGGAAGTTTGCTATTGTTTATTGTTTTTAAAATTGCCTTGCCGTCTGGGTAGCCGTAGGGTCGTGGCTGTGTGCCTGGTTTGAATTTGCAGGGGTCTGACACAAGGTCGATCTTTCTGTTGGTTCTGGGAACTCCCAGGGCTGATAGAGGCATTTTCATCTACGTACACATCATCAGTGGTCGCGAGCGGATTGTAGAAGATGGAGCTTCCTGCGCTGCAACGAGAAAATGTGATTTATGTTCGCAGAAACAGACTTAATAGAATTCTTCATAGCAAATGCTTTTTGATGCAATGTGCCATTACATTTTTGATTGTTTTAGCAACATTGGTGGGTGGAATCGTCTTTAGTATAAATTTGATTTTTGTGCCAGTTACTACAGTACCTCCCCTTGATCCTGCTATTTCTACTGTTTCTTCTATACACTCTTTTCACTCATTTCCGGAACATGAGCAAGCCAGACGCTCAGAGTTCACCAACAACACATTTGTACAGCTCTTACACCAACACCAACTGGTAGTTAACACTACAGACTGCTGGGTGTGTGGTTTGATACCCCACACTATGGATAAAGGTATTCCCTATCTGGTTTTGCCTTACAGCTATAATGGATCATTTCAGGCCTTCCAAACCATCTTTGCTTATGCCCTTGAAACCTATCCTCCACGTCCACCGCGTTCCACTAAATATAACTCTGCCAACAAAGCCTTAGTCCAGGGAATTATTGACATGGTCAAGGACGTCAATAATACTCCATCTTACCCTAGAGACGAATTGCGAGTATATTTAAGTTGGAATACTTCAGAGTATCGCCTTAGTTTAGGAGAAAGCAAGCGTAAAAGCTCAACTCCAATCTGGGTCGTACCTCACCGAGGTCAGGTCTGTTTGCAAGGTAACGGGAGAAATCCGAGAGCTCAGCTAGGGAGGAGTGAGTGCGTAGAGACTTATGTGTTTCCGGCTAACTCTTCCCCTGCCTTTCTCACTGCTAGGGGTACCTACTTCATTTGTCGAGACAGAGCTTATACATGGTTGCCTGCCGACTTTTCAGGATCATGTTACATTGCTCGATTGTTGCCTCCGACATACACTGCTTCATCTGATTACCACAGAACCAGAATAGCGAGAGGTGTCTTCAGCAAGGAAGATACCGCTGGTCAGGAAGCTGGAGACTTCTTCAAAGGCTTCCTTCCGTTCTGGGGACCTATGGCCAATAGTAGAAACATACGTCAGCTAACACGGGTAGTTGAATCTACTATCACCGAAACTGCTGGTGCCCTTAGCAATCTGACAGCTGAGCTTCAGGCGGATAGGCTCATGACGTTGCAGAACCGTATGGTTCTAGACGTTATACTTGCAGATCGAGGTGGGGTATGCAGAATGATCCAATCGAGCTGCTGTGTCTTTATTCCTAATAATGCTCCAACAGTCTATGAGGCGATCTCTAAGTTGCACAAGATTTCAGACTCCATACATGTAGACAAGGGAAACTGGTCCTTCATGGAGTGGTTTTGGACTCTGATCTCAGCATGGGGATGGAAGGTTCTGATGGTCATTGGTGTCATCTTAGTATTCCTATTCTCATGTTGTCTGATTATCCAGTGTGGTCCTGCTCTGTGTAGTCTTTGTGCTGTAACTTGTCTCAGAAAACCACCTGCGTTTGGAGAAAAGACACGAGAAAGGATGATGATACAACAGCATGTCACTGACCTGATGAGCATAGAACTAGATTCTGACATAGACTGAGTAATTGCCTATGTAAGGGCAAAAGGAGGGGCTGAGGTTCCGTGACGATTTGAACCCGTGTTTTCAAGTTTGTCGGAAATACATAATATTGGTATCAGCGAACCGCAAATGATCCATTTAGTATATCCTGGTGTTTTCGCTACGCTACGAGCAAGAGCACTCCTTTTATAAACACATTTCTGACCTACCCACGACATCCATCTTAGATCATGGCCGCCATTTTGTGTTTCTTGCCCTCACATATGCAATAGCCTCTGATCACTTCATTTCGATTAAGGACACGTAACCTTAGCCGGAGATTCACCTCTTTCTTGAACACGTGCACCTTAAACCAGATCACGCTGTAGCTGCATGACTCGACAAAGGCTACCTCCTCTGCCCGAGGCCAGTCCTGCCAAACTGGTCTTCGTGTCCATTGTCCTGATCATGATTAGGCGGCCGAAGCCGGTAGCCTTGCCCATTTACAACCCACAAACATCCCTTATCCCACTTTTCTATCTTCCACACCTGGCTCTGTTTCTTTCTTTCTGAATCTTTATTAGGGGGAGGTAACGAACTTTACGATGAGGCGGTCCGGGTCCTGAATACAATATTGACAGGGAATTGTGACAAACTAGTGGGAACCCCTCTCTTCGCAATGTTTGGCCTCAGATATTATCGACGGTTCCTGTGTAACACCAAATATTTATTGTTTTAGACACAAAGGTTTTGGGAATGTATTACATGTAAAGAATTCGCCCCCAGCTTAAAATTTAGTTTATAAGGAGCAACCCGCTTTGTACAAATTGAACAGGCTCCTGGTTACTGCCCGTGTGTAGTATCTGTGACTTCTGTGTCCCTGCAGTAATAAACCTTTGGTCTTTGACGCCACCATCGAGAAGCCCGTGTTTCTGTTCATTTGTGCACCAAGGCAGGTGGAACTCCGGGGTCTTTGGGTGTTGTTCCCTGACACCTCTGGACGGAACCAAAAAGTCCAGAACTCCACCCTTATGGTGTCCGACAGGGTTCGGTGTTGAGTCTGCTGTTATTTAATAAATGCGTCCGCCCTTTAGCGGAGGATGTTGAAAAAGAAGGACTGTCTCTTTTTTCCTATGCTGACGACACACAGATTATTTTTTCTCTCTCTCAAGGACATAAGCCCTCTGACTTTAACCTAGGGTTGAGCAAAGTTGCTTCATGGATGCAGAATAATTGGTTCAAATTAAATGGCGACAAGACGGAAGTGATGATTTTAGGTAAAAGACTTGACCTCTGAGGACCACAACACTGGCCCCACCAATTAGGTTCTCTTCCCACACCAGTGAACAGTGTTCATAACCTGGGTTTCATTACTGATGAATGATCAATGAAACAGCAAGTGGCCAAGATCTCTTCCACCTGCTTTGCAGTCTTGCGATGGTTGAAGAAGATCCTATGGCTGATTCCTCTCTCAGTCCAGAGAACTATGGTCCAGGGTTTTGTTATTTCAAGACTGGATTATGGTAATGCCCTCTATGTGGGAGCAGATAAGTCAACGATACAGAGGCTGCAACTGGTGCAAAACGCAGCAGCAAGACTGCTTTTTGACTGCCTAAGTTTTCCTCTGTGTCAGGGTGTTTTCAAGACTTGCACTGGTTGACGGTGCCAAATCGGGTGAAATGTAAGGCTCTGTTTATTTATGTTTAGAATTAAAACAGGTTTGATCCCAAAATATCTGTGGGATTTGATGCAGCGTTACATTCCGCCTCGCCTCTTGCGCTCTGCTCAACAAATTTGCTTCATTGTTCCCAAAATCAGACAGGCCCGTATGAGACGCCGGTCATTGGCCTACTTGGGACCGACCTTATGGAATTCCTTACCAGCCTCCTTGTGAGCTGAGACCTATCTGCTCGCCTTTCCAAGGGTCTGAAAACCTGGTTGTTCTTAAATTAGCTTCTCTTCATAACCTCTTTTCTCTGGCCTACCCTGCCTGGTGCTAGAAAACCCGTCGGGGTAGCTGGGCGCCTTGCAAATTTTAAATATATAAGAAAATATATAATTTACAAGAAACTGGCGCATCTGTTGAGATGCATCAGTTTCCCTGCTCCAGCCTGCGATACCCTTGCGCCATCATGGATGTGCCGTATTTACAAAACGGTGCACCATGGGGCAAAGATTAACAGATGCTTCAGAAGTTGGCCCAAAAGTCACGCACTGCTTGAGTCATGTCACAAGAAATGCCTGGGGAGGCCTATACTGATTATACTGCGCCATTCCTTACGCCTGCTTCAAGCAGGTGCAAGGTTTTTGACGCAGTGGCATCCTAGAAGTGGCGCCGTGAAATCTTGTAGATTTCACTGCGTTACTTCTACGAGGCATTCCTGCATGGGAACACCTACCCAACAATATTGTGAGTTACCTTGCATACATTACACCTGACACAGGTATAATGTGATGCAGGGCTTTACAACATGAAGCATCTCCCTAGACGTGTCACATTGTAAATTGGCCGCATTGTTTACGCTGCCGCTGCGTCACAAAAGTGACGCAACAGCGGCATAAAAGTGTCACAAGGGGCTTGTAAAACTGCCCCTGAGTTTGAAAATGTGCTTATTACTTCAATGTTTTTACTGCTGTATGATAGAATTAAATTGCAGTGTCTAAGCCGGCCTGGATTGGATGTTCTTGTTGTTCAAATTAAGTTATTGCGCGTTAGTCCTGTTTTCAGACTACTAGTAAGGCGTAGAAGGATGGGAAAAAACTCTCTTCATAACAAACCGTTTATTTAGCTCTTTTATTTAATGCGCCTCTGGCAGAGATTCTACTCAGGGAAAGAGCATCAGAGCCACAGGGTATCAAGACTTGAGAATTCATGCTCAGTCTTTCCAATCTGACATTAATGTCACTTCGCGGCAGCTGCAGACATACTAGTGATTTCCGATGGAATGAATCAGACTGTCAACTGCCTTAAAAAACGTCATCATTACTAGTTGATCCATGGCTTTCCTTAGGAACACATTTGAGCGTCATTGCCCTTTTTGCCTTGCCTTCCAGGCGTGCTTTTGTCATGTGAATATTTCTCCAGTGCTTGTGCAAAAACAAACAATTCACAATGAGTCACAAATCATTTGCAAGTGTTCTGGATATGAAAGAGCAAAACAAACTCAACTGCATTGATTACTGCTAAAAGGAAGGGGAACACGGAGGCTCTTGTGATCAGACAAAAACGACTTCAAAGTGAGCAAGGCCTTCTCCTTCGCCACCCAAGTTTATAATGCAAAAAAAGTTTTGGTTTGTGGTCTAAAGACGAAGTGATCATGCATGAAATAATTTGCCATTCAAATATTTTATTCTTATTTTAGAAAAAAGCTGGCCAACACCTGTTTCACGACATCAAGTTCACTTCATCAGGCCAATCAATACATTAATTTAACAAAGTGAACAAGATTTTTTAAAAAGAGTAAACAAAGTTATTTTAAAGGTCGAACAGACAGTGCTCATAACCAGATTAAAGATAGAAATAGGGTCAGTACTTCTAGAATGGTTATACTTACAAAATACAAATGCAAAAAGTTTGTCATCATTTACAATAATGTGCCAAAGTTAGACCCATACAAACCAAAAGGAAAAGCCACACACCATAGTTTTCAATGTGTAGTTATAGAGAGTCAAATAATCACCACGAGGAGAGATACCTATGATATTATACAGGTAGGTGCCTTGTTCGATATCCATTAGTTCTCTAATTGTTTTAGTAATTGTTTTAATAATTGGCGAAGAGGAAGGCACCGCTCATTTTGACGTTGTTTTTGTAAGATCACAAAATCCTTTGTGTCCCCCTTCCTGTTAGAAGTAGTTAGTCTTCTGAGAAAGGCCTTCAGACAACAGAAATGATTGAACTCTGGAGCATTTTACCAGATAATTCAGTAACCATGTCCAAACACATGAATAAAAGCTAACTTTTAGCAAACTCATACTTTATGAGAACTCTGGAATGTTGTGAGCTCTATTGAAAACAACGGAGTGTTCCAGGCTTCTAATGGCATGTATAAGTCGGGAGCACCAACATTCCAATGTTGTCCTTCACAGCTGTCCCCGTGAACAAAGGTCTGAGGGACTCCAAGGGGATCTCAGTCTCCTCGGGCTCTGTGAGGCCTTTGTTTTATTTGTTAGAACATTCAGCCCTCTAGTGGCAGAATGTTCTAATAGACTTATAGCCCTCCATAGCTAGGCTATGCTGGCATTAAAGTCCCACTTCCTTGTTAAAGGCCCTCACCCTCAGCTCGGGCCTTCAACACTGGAGCGGTTCTTTAATGGCCGGTATAGTCGGCTATGACTATAAAGCTGTAATAAAGTTAGAAGACGGAATGAAAGTATGGATCCCGTTGCATCCCCCTTCTTGCAGCTGTTCTTCTGATGCAGCACCGCCATGCCAGAAAGATCTCCATGCACCGCTGCTGCACTGCTGCTGAGACGATGCAGCGGCTGCAACTGCAAGAACCCTACACATTGTAGGATCGCAGCGGAATAAAACTTACACAGTGCCGATTGCTGCCACCGCTTTGATCGCTAGCTCATCACGGATTTCCACGCATCGTACCTGTGCAGTGTGTTCGAAGCATCACTTCTCCTCCCTTCAGCAGAACTGTTGAATAGCCTCCCCAAGGACTCATGAACTGATGAATCCCTTTGTTTCTCTAAACTTCCCTTCTCTGCGACTGTTTTGCCTTGTGAATCTTGACGCATCTACAGGTGCTTTGTGTGAAATCACGCATCCATAGTTTCCTATGCACCAAGTTGCTGGAAACCTTTTAAAAGTCATGATCTTGTTACATGTAAGTTGGATTTTTGTTGATTTGGTCTTGTTGAGTATAAATAAAGATACTTTATTTTTCCAAACTGGTGTGGTGTCCATTGTGGTGCTAAAACTGTATTACTGTAGGTTTTGAGTTCAAATACTTTACACATTGCCTTTGGGATGTGCTTGTCTGCTTGTGCTAAGCTACCCAGGGGGTGAACAGGGGTTATTTAAAGTGTGCATCTCTCTTAGCCTGACTATAAGCAAGGGTCCCTATTTGGACAAAGGCACCTACCTCTGCCAACTTGAGACCCCATGTCTAACAATATGCATTAACAAATATGGGTTCTGAATAAAGGTATCAATTTTGTTCCTTCATAGCACATTTACTTTTTTTGTTTTGAAATTGATTTACTATGTTTTATTGGGAAATTGGAACGGAAAAAAAATATTTTAATTAATTCCTCCAGAAAATTCACCTTACTGTAATTTTCCATTGCCTGCTACCCAATCTAGAAAGATATTCAAACTTTATTGTCCCTTTCTGATTCTGCTCCGGTTGAGCTTGAGGTGATAGCGAATAAGCTGGACATTGTTTTATGATCAACCTATAAGGAAGTGTTTTAAAACCTAACTCAAATTTCTTTCCTAAATTAGCTAATGAGGCTAATGTAGATATCTTTGAAAAATGTGACTGAGAGATTTTACTAGTTTAAAATGTAATCAAAGACCTCTAAATATGAATAAGTAGCAAAGGGAAGCCCTAAAATCCTAACAGAATATTAAGGATATTATTATTCACAAGGCTGATAAAGGAGGATCTCTGGTGATACTTGATAATGCGGGTTACAATGGAGAAGGTAAGAGACAACTGTTAGATACGCAATGCTATGAAAAAAAGCACTGACCAGAGCCAAAATAACAGAAAAAATAGTTGAATTCATTTTTCCAGGTTTGGAGAGTGCTAGAAATGATTTCAAATAAAGAATGCAGCTATCTTAATATTCCTTATCCCATAATACCAGTGATCTACTTTTCACTCAAAAAACACAAGAGTGTAAGCCACCCACAAGGCAGGTCCATAGTCTTGAGAAATTGTTCATTCTCAGAACGACTATCTGAATTTAATAATGTATTCATAGTACCTTTTAAAAACCTTTAGCCATCTTACATTAGAGACACCACCGATATTCTAAGAATTGTAGACAATGTACCATGGGAGGATGATCTGCTTTTTTCAGCCATGGATGTTAAATCCTTTATACCTGTATTAATCATGATGATGGTCTGTTGAGTATGGGACATTTCTTGAATAGTATACTAGCCAATTTGTTATCTTATAGCAGGATGTTGGCTAATTTTTCCCTAAAGAATAACTTTTTTTAAGCCTCATCTGACTTTATGGGAGGACCTGCTTTATACAATGTTTAGAAGAATGTTCTACTTTGGTTGAGGTTTATTGATGACATTTTTATTATTTGGAAGGGAGATAAACCATCACTTAAAAATGTGTATTCCATCTTAAATCAGAATCTCCTCAACAACAAATTAACTTTGGAGGTTAGTAATCAAATGATTCATTTTTTGGAATATGTTATATAGATTGAAGAATACAGGATCATGAGTAAGATTCATAGAAAATCCATCTCTGTCAATACCACTCTCCATTAGAGTTCAGCTTACCCTTCTAATCAAATGAATAACATGCCCTTTGGTGAATTGTTGAGAGAACGCAGAATTTGCAGTAAAGATTTGGATTTTCAGAAGGAAGTTTTTAACTTTCAATACAAAAATGTGTTAGTTGTGCAGATTGCTAAAGCTAGTAAAAGTAACAAGGAAACCAACATCATTAGGTTATAACCACATATAATCATCAAAGGGCTCAGATATATAGAATCTTGAATAAACATTGTCATCTTTTTTTACTGGACAAAGGACTAATTGAACAATCAGAAATTCGCCCTGAGATTAACTTTAAACGACAAAGCTCATTGAATGATATTTCATGTCCAAGTGACCCTGTTGCATTCTATAAGAATAAATATAGACAGAAAACAATAACAATTGTGAATTTGGTTGGATTCTAGAAATGTGGTAATTGCAATTGTGTGTTCACTGATGGCAGAAAACCAAGTTTTTATGACTATGAATAGAAAAAATGCTACTCAACAAAATTTCTTAACTGTAACATCACATTTTTATTTAAATGATCTCATGTGTATGTCGTAAAATCTATGTCTGATCAACAATTCACCCTGTGAAACAGAGATGGCAAGAACATTAAGTGCTTTTAGGAATCTCAATGAAAAATATCCAATTTCAATTCATCTTAGAGACTCAGAGTGTGGTAGAAAGCTTTGTGGGGTACGCTTCGTAGCTATTGAAACAGTAAAACCACATAGAAGGGGAGGGGATCACACCCAAAGACTGAAAGAGAGAGTGAGTTTTTGAACTTATAAGTTATAAGCTGAGGGCTTTTGAATTGGATGTCAATAAGGAAGCCGTGGCTAAGAGTGTTCTTGGAGAAGTTTTAAGAAATAAAAGAAGATTAAGAAGACCTTTTGGTGTTGACTTGTTAAGGACTTTGATTTATTGTGAAACAAGCTCAGGATATATCTCTCTTTTCTTGTATAAATGGTGTAGAATTTCTATACCATCTGGTATATGGTGGATGGCCGTTGCCATATCCTTGGAGCTATTTACATTTTTAATCGTTTGACTATCTCACAACTCTGCACAATTGACACCCAGCCATCTGTTCTGTGTAGTACAGGTATATAAAAACTCAGTGAAAATTCACAGAGTTCCGATTACTGTGGAATGCCAGTGCCACCACCCAGTCCTTTTTAAAATGTGTATTTGACGTGGTAAGTGTTAGGCCCTGTGGCTCTTCAATGCAGCCTGCCAGCTCGTTGCTACACCGCCTAGTGCTGGGAGGCCGGATTGAGTTCACCCGGGGAAGAGTAATCACAAATAGAAGGCGATCCACTTTTTCTCATGTTTATCTCCTCATTACTTCTTTTCTTAGTCTGGATGCTGTGAGCTCCAAAGAGCTGCCGCGCTGACTGAAGGAAATTTGGAATGGAAGCAGCAGCTGACAAGGAAAAGAACGAAAGTCTCTTTGAAATCAAAATTGCGCGCTCCTGAAGATTTTCAATATTTTCCAAAAACATAGATTTTCTATATAGTAAATGCCAAATGGGACTATACCTTTTTCTGCCCATTCTCTGTAATCTTGGGAATGTTAAATAATTGTGCTCCGGTTGAAGAGAGGATATGAGAGGGCATCCCTGTTTGAATTCCATGAAGCCTGCTGTCTGCGGACGAGTGCGCAACCAGATGAACTTGTTGTGCTCTGCTTGTGGTCAGTGCATATTGCCGTCATGAGATGCCTTTGTGAAAGGCTTTGCCATAGCAATGCAATGTTGTTGATGTGCTGCTTATCAACATGGGACACTGACCCAGTAGCGATTACAGGCTGGTGCGGGCGAGATGACGTGACTGGGTGGTAATTCAAATGGAAAAAACTAGTGGGAGAACGTGTTTACACTTTACAGTGGCCATTTTACAAGAGGAAGGAGTGCTTCTGGTGATAGGTTGTTCACAGTGGGTGGATTTGGGTCTATGTTGCTGGAAAACTAGCGGTGGGAGAGTGCTAAAACTCTACTATGAGGCAGAGGGTTTTTGCTGAACTTAACGCTCCAAATGGAGCTTGGAGTTGCAAAAACTTAGATAACTCTGATGGCGGAGTGGAGTTTATCGCCTTGCCTTAGACAGTAAGTGCAGAAGAGTATACTTACCTAAATTGTGAAAGATGTCAATGTGTGAGTATATTCTGGGAATTACAGTGACAGTACACATATTTTTGGGTCCAAGAAACATAATATTGGTTAGTGAGATCAAAGTAGTACAAAATCTGCACTTGCTTTATGTAGTGATGTGCTTTGTTAAGAATCGTACACCAATTTCATAATGTTTTGTCTTCTATTTCATTGGACCAGGCTGGCCAAGACCCAAGTGAGGAAGACCAGGGCAGAGCGGGCATCCTCAGCTCATCAGCAGGCACATCCTCTTGATTCCACCAGCGAGGAGGAAGTACAGGACACATCAGGCAGGGGTGCGCACACCGGGTCGGAGCCCTCTACACCAGCAGCAACAAGATGGAAACTAAAGGGGGCGAGGCATTGATCGGGACAACTCCAGCCAGGGTGGGAGAAAAGTGACACTCCCCATGACACATATGAACTAGACTTTGATGTGGTGTCTACAGGGCAGATCCCATCACCACCTCGGCCTGTCACTGACCCCTCACTAACTCTTGAGGCCCCCATTTCATCGGGCCTCCAGCTGCACTTCCTGCCCCTAGTTCCCCTCTGAGGGTATGCCCAGAAGAGCTGGGGAAAAGCTCTGCTCCTGACACACACGCCCCTCATTTCATGCCCAAACACCTCCATGTGCTATCACTCCTGTGGCTGCATCCCAGGAAGTGATGGTGACATCTGATGGTGACCAGGATGTGTCCTCCCGGGTCCTACAGGAGAGCATTGATTAACTCTGTAGGCTCTAAGAGGTACATTCCACCGAAATGGCCACCCTCAATGCCTCCATCACTTCCTTGGGTGCAGCCATATTGTCTGCATTATCCCAGTGTCCCACCCAGACCACTGTACATGTGCTTTCCTGTCCATCATCCCTCCCTGTTTCCCCTGCTACCCCTTGTACCCCTTATGTTTGCTACTCCCGTGGGATGTACAATCCAGCACCAGTCAGCCAGGATGAGTCTACAGGAGCAGAGGATCTCCACATTGTGGAAAAGGAAGACAGCGAGGATGACCGATGACTAGACCATGTTTGGACTCTGAACCTTTTGTTTTCCACATGGACATAGACTGGTTACCCTGACTCTTCCTGATATGGTTTTTTATTTTTTTTATTTATGTTGCCCAAACTCCTCCAAAGCCCCTTGCCCATTCTGCCTGAAGATTATTATTTGATTTCCTATTTCTCTTTCCAATGGACAGTTTTACATTTATTATTTGCACAACATCTCTGTCTTGTGTAGTTCATTGTATATGATAGATGTATGGAAATTAACATCAATAGTTGTTCAGCTATGCTTTCAACATGACACCTTGTTACACAGATGGTCCTACAAATCTACATGTCTCACCCACACACATTTATCGTCACATTTATGGCCTACAAACAGGGTAACCAACTTGCCATCATCAACTAATATGCAACTCAGTATTGACTTGTGAAAAATAACTTTTTATTTATATATATTGGGGATATCTTATTTTACAGTAATCATGGAGAATCTCTCCTGAGACTTTGCGTTTGCGGTGGTGATGATATCTGTGAGTAAATACATTTACTGTATTGGTGCTGATGTGTGGGTGGGTGTGGTGCATCTGCCTGTACAGATGGTGGGTGTCCCTGTACCAGTGGGAGTGTTGCCTTTAGAGGAGATGAGGATGCCTATACAGGTGGAGAATGTGCCTGGATTAGGGTGCCTGTACAGGAGGAGGTGGTGCCTGTACAGGAGGCGAGGGTGCCTGGAAAGGTGGGGGTGGTGCCTGTACCGGGGGTGAGGGTTCCTGTACAGGTGTGAAAGGTGCCAAGACAGGGGTGAGGGTGGCTGTACAGGTGGGCAGGTGCCAGTACAGTTGGAGGATGTGACAGGGCAGAGGGAGCCTATGCAGAGGGGTGATGCCTGTGGATGTAGGGGGGTGCCTGTGTATATGGTGGTACAGGTGGGTGGGTACGGAGTGGTGTTGGGTGCCCTGTATGCATAAACCATGAAGAAAGACTTTTGCACAGTTTCAACATGTCCTCCATCATCTTCATGGCCAAGGCATGGTGTCTTGCTCTCTCACCCATATTGACAGATACTATGTTATGTTGGCACGAATGCTCTGCCTCACATCAGCATGCTGTTGGAAAAAATCATCCTACCACTGGCCACCATGACCATCTGCTAGCCCCCTCCGCATTGGACACCCACTGATGTGACCGTCATATCTACCAGCATGGGGAGGGTGGCACATGGGAGGCCTTGGGATGGAGATTGGTGCCTATGGGATACCTGCTTCTCTCCAGAGATGTCAGATGCTTGAAAGAAGGCCTGGGAGGCAGTGTCATGGGAATAGTGTGTAGGAGATGCAGCATGTATGACCTGGAGGTGAGGGCTGTGAGGAGTTGATGGTTGTGTTCGGGTAGGTTACCTCAGACCTACAAGCAAATACCACTCATCATTCCAGCATGCACCCCTTGGGAATTGAAATTCTAAATGTAACTTTCCTCGCTTGAAAAATCATGATCAATTATGTTGGGAGTATCATCCAGGTAGAATGTGACTTTTGTGATTGGGAGAAGATTTAGAAAATGTTGCAGTGTCTCCACAGACAGCAGATGAGACGAAATACTTCACAGGAGAATTCGAATTTGAATTTAATAACAGTGTTTTTGGCCACATGCAAAGCAAGGCTGTCTTTCACACAAGAAAAATATATATTTATGTAGGTTACCTAAAACACTGTATAGAATATGATATATTAAAACCATGTTAAAAAAATCAAAACATGCATGCAAATAACTAAGTTTAAAAAAGGACTAAAATGCCTTACCTGTTCCACAAGGGATGACAAGTCCTCATCCCAGATACATTGTTTCATGGGTCAAAGGCAGGACCACCACAATAGGTCATCTAAACCAGATTTGTTCTCTTGTCACAACTTTTCCTTAAAAATATTCCATATATATTTTGTTGCTTGCCTAGCCAACTTAGGAGGAAAAAGATTTGTTCTTCCAGCTTAAATAGCTGTTAATTTTTGAACAATTTACTAATAGTACTCATTACTATGGAACTGTGTTAGGGGCAGCCTAATAAAAAGTGTTTAAAGTCTTCTGGGACACCCCAGATACAGTCAGTGGAGATTTCTGTATTTCTTCTGTTCAGGGTTTTGTTTAGCAACAGACAACCTCCTCTTACCAGTGCAAAAAAGCTTCATTCTCTATAGTTTAACAACACGATTAAATTTTACTGTGCACTTTGTGTGGGAGCAAAGAGACCATGTGAATAATGTGAGAAAGGTTATCCAGTGCATCCACTCTCTGTTCCTTTTGCCAGATGTACAAATTGCTAAGCTACTGTAGAGTTTATTTGTCTCTTTGAAATCATTTGAAGGTCATTTGAGGGCTTGGGTTAAAGCCAAACTGAGTCAGAGGGTTGTGTACGATGATTTGCGGTTCAGCTGAAAATGTTTGTCCCATGTTTGATTTGAATCTTTCTAGGGATGGGGTTCTGGGCCCTCACGCTGCTTCACGGGACGTGCAACAGTGCTCCCTGACTCCCCCTTTGGCGGGGCTCAGAGATGGAGTCCGGGGCCCCCAAGTCCACTTCACGGGGGGGGGGTGCGCGACAGTGCTCGCCGAATTCATTTTCTTCGGGGTCCACGGATGGGCTCCTGGGCCCCGTAGGCACCTTGCAAAAACAACAGGTGATGGACAGAATGCAGAACAATATCATACATTCATCCCAGTACAGAGATCTGGGCCTAAATCCATCGTTTTTTTGCACTCCACACCACCCCAGTTCAGACATGGCCATATGCAAATCAGCCTTGACCCTGTGCCTCATGGGAACAGTCCAGCCCAAACTGCCAAGCCAAATCTTCCCTGGACCGGAATCAAGCATCCTAGGACCGGTTTCTGGCTATCAGGAGTCATCAGCCTGGATAGCTTGACTCCAGTGGTGTGGAGAGCACGGGACTCACGGTTGAGCATACCCTTCCCACTCGGGTGACAAATGTAAAAACAACAGTTGATGGACAGAATGCAGAACAATGTCATACATTCACCCCAGTACAGAGATCTGGGCCTAAATCAATCGTTTTATTGCACTCCACACCACCCCAGTTCAGACATGGCCATATGCAAATCAGCCTTGACCCTGTGCCTCATGGAAACAGTCCAGCCCAAACTGCCGAGCCATGTCTTCCCTGGACCGGAATCAAGCATACTAGGACTGGTTTCTGGCTATCAGCCGTCATCAGCCAGGATAGCTTGACTCCAGTGGTGTGGAGAGCACGGGACTCACATCTGAGCATACCCTTCCCACTTGGGGTGACAAATGCAAAAACAACAGTTGATGGACAGAATACAGAACAATGTCATACATTCACCCCAGTACAGAGATATGGGAATAAATCCATCGTTCTTTTGCACTCTACTCCACCCCAGTTCAGACATGGCCATATACAAATCAGACTTGATCCTGTGTCTCATGGGAACAGTCCAGCCCAAACTGCAAAGCCATATCTTCCCTGGACCAGAATCAAGCATCCTAGGACTGGTTTCTGGCTATCAGCCGGCATCAGCCAAGATAGCGTGACTCCAGTGGTGTGGAGAGCACGGGACTCACGTCTGAGCATACCCTTCCCACTTGGGCTGACAAATGCAAAAACAACAGTTGATGGACATAATGCAGAAGAATATCATACATTCACCTCAGTACAGAGATCTGGGCCTAAATCCGTCGTTTTTTTGGCACTCCACACCACCCCAGTTCAGACAAGGCCATAAGCAAATCAGCATTGACCCTGTGCCTCATGGGAACAGTCCAGCCCAAACTGCAAAGCCATGTCTTCCCTGGACCATAATCAAGCATCCTAGGACCGGTTTCTGGCTATCAGCCATCATCAGCCAGGATAGCTTGACTCCAATGGTGTGGAGAGCACAGGACTCACGGCTGAGCATACCCTTCCCACTCGGGGTGACAAATGCAAAAACAACAGTTGATGGATAGAATGCAGAACAATGTCATACATTCACCCCAGTACAGAGATCTGCGCCTAAATCCATCGTTTTTTTTTACTTCACACCACCCTTGCTCAGACATGGCCATATGCAAATAAGCCTTGACCCTGTGCCTCATGGGAACAGTCCAGCCCAAACTGCCAAGCCATGTCTTCCCTGGACCGGAATCAAGCATCCTAGGACCGGTTTCTAGCTATCAGCCGTCATCAGCCAGGATAGCTTGACTCCAGTGGTGTGGAGAGTACGGGACTCACGTCTGAGCATACCCTTCCCACTCGTTGTGACAAAAGCTAAAATAACAGTTGATTGTCAGAATGCAGAACAATGTCATACATTCACCCCTGTACAGAGATCTGGGCCTAAATCCATCATAGGCACCTTCACAGGGGTGTGACGGTGCTCCCTGATGTCACCTTCTTCTGGGGGAAGCCAACGGGACCTGACCCATCCCGGGGGTATATCGGAGGTCGGCTGCCTTCTGTGGGGCTTATCTCAGCACCCGATGGATCAATTTCACCAATTTTGGTCTTGTTCTGCTCCTGGTGACCAGCTCTAGCCATCTTTTTGCTGCCCTTTTGACCTCCTTGCCTCCAAGATGGCAAACTCAGCGAGGCGCTATCTTCACTGGCTCCCTATGCCGGACATTCACCTGGCCACCTGGCTGTCCTTCTTGGCCTCTCCTCTCATTGCGCAGAAGCCCAGACTTCCTCTCACTGGTCCTGGACTCCCTCAGAGGCACAGTCCAGAGTCCTGGGGCAGTCAGAGGGTTCCTCCTGGCACCAGTCTCCAGCACCAGTCTTCCTCAGCAAGACCACACCCCAGAGAGCGCTCCTCTTCTCGTACAAGACTTTTAAAGAGAAAATGGAGGGGCCTGGCAGAAAGGCACTTCTGCCCTATCCCGCAGTGACACATCACTTCTCTGCCCCTGATCCCTCCTTCCTGCACAGGCCTCTGGGATTCTTCAAGATGGCATCGTCCAGGGGTCCCATGCCACATGGTCTTTGGAAAGCCCCCTTTTCCCAATTGCTAACATCACGGCCCAGGCCCAGAACAGGCCTGGTGCCTAGAACCGGGTGAAAACTGCTGATTGATCCCTTGCAGCTTCAGCCAATCTTTATCTCTTGGAGAGAAGACCTCTGCCCTGGGGAATGCTTGCAGTGAAGGGCTAGTCCTCTGATGCTACAGCTTGGGGAGGAAGATCATTAATGCAGCCTGGCAGGGTCGCTACAGGCCTGGGCTCTTGTTTGAGTGAGTCAGAGTAATATAACATTTCTGTATGACCCATAAGCAGTACAGATATGGCTATGGACATAGCAGTGTGGTTCTTTTCACACAATATACAGTGTACTTTGGTGCATTTCTGGAGTTTGTAGGCCCTAGGGAACTAAAACTACCCTTTGTGGTCTACTTCTCAATGTGAGAATAATGGAGGGCTCCTATAGTGAAACAGTAAAGCATACTGACTATCCCTTATATGTGTCTTTTCACAATACAAGGCCTATTCCATGTCAGCACATAACTCTACATAGTCCCTTCCACACCATTCTATCTGTACCCAGCTCCTAGGCTGCGCATGACAGGATTCTCCCACCCACAGCCCTTACACGCGTGCACACAGTTGTAAGCAGTCTGGTGCCCCTTACCCTGACTGCAGTGCAGCGGCCTTATCTCACAAGGCGGACACTGGTGGAACCCACATGCAGTCCATTTTATCATGAATTTACCGACAGTGATTCCCAGCTTATTAGGCTCTCCCACAGTAAAAGCTCAAAAAAATCAGGTGTTCAAAAAGCGAAAAATCCAGGCGGCTCAGATGGTCAGAACCACCTTCTCACAATACATTATTGCAAAAAAACATGTTTTTTTTGTTCACAAGCCATAGAGAAAAAATCTCACTTGTACTGTATTCGGATGACATGGAACCTAGTCTGCCTAGGCTGTTTTCATGTTACACCACCCGTTCACTGTGTTCAAAAGCATGACTTAAATTCTGAATTATACCATCAACCCAGAAGGCTCCTGTTGAATGTCCGGTCTCCCAGAAAAGGAATCCTGTTAGCTTGGGCAACTACACTGATGCCTTGGCTATCAACACATGAGTATGCCAAGGATGCATGCTTGACCATATGTTATCTCAGCCTATTTTTGAACAATGGTAGCAACTACCTTAATCCTTAAATCCAGATTTTCCCATAGTGTGCACCAAAAATATACCACTTCTACTGAATGCAGGCAATGCAATTATTCTAATTCTGACAGATATGGCAATTCATCAACTGATTGGCAGGTTTACAAACTACAGCAAGAAAAAAAAAGTTGGAGCATCAAAGTTACAATGCCCACATTTATGGTTGTGCGCCTTGCCAAATGCCTTTTGAGGACCTTTGACGTTAACAACCAATGATTAGAAAGAGTAAGTCATTTTGACTATCTGGGAGTGTGATTCTATCATCATCTGTGGTGGTTCAAACAAGGAGATAAAGCTGTCCTAAAACGATGACAATCTACAGCTGCTGTTTTGAAATGCAAGGCTAGGCCAGGAGGTCAAGTAACCACATCCTTACTCAATTCAGGTAGAGGCACCCCACTGTCCCCACCTCAGTTGAAGATCAACTTACTGTATTGACTAAGACTATTTAAAAACTCTAATGCTGACGCATGCAGTAAGACATTTGCAGAGATGGCGTCCATCCCAGGGGCATGTAATTTGCCTTGGTTCTCGCAGGTTAAAACACATTTTAGATGGGTGTAGAAGGACCTGGAAGGGATCCTGCAGCAGTACAACTGTACTCTAGCTACAATTACAAACAAATATTATGACTTAAAATACTAGCAAATTTTTGCACCTATCATTCTGGAACCATTGACATCAACCTATCATCCTACAAAAACAACGAGATAGGTTGTGAACCTAATCTGGATATTATTCAGCCAGATGTAAAATGTCATGCTGGCACCTCATGGGGATACCGGTCTAAATACTTTCCAACCAAATACCAGACTAGATGTTATGATTGTGGCATAGGCAGCAAAGATATCACAATACACTTTATGATTTCCAGCCTCAAAAACATCGCCTTTGCAAAAGATGACTGCTTCCTCTGTCCGGGTCTTTTAATATTGCACTGTATAAACTGGCCTTAGCCTTGCGTTATTGAAATTAACTTCAAACGATTCATCCAGCAGTCACTTCATATTGCTGGGGAACTTGATATTTAACAGTCATGTGACAATAACATGTAGTGATTTAATTTTCGGGCCAATTTAAATTCACTCTTAATGGTAAATAAGGGGACAAAGGCACAAAGAGCACATGATTTGCCCAGGATCAATCAATCTGGACAAGTATGAGAACCGACACATTTTAGTGAGTAGACCTTGTCTATGTGAGCTGTTTCTCTTTGGGTAATCTTCAATGTTTCTTATGTTCTTCTCTGATTTACTTGTTACATATTTACTGCCAATATTTACTGCCCCTGATTCAAATCATTTCGAGTCTTTGTGACTCACAGGAGTAGGGGAATATATCCATATCTTGATTGCAAAAAAAGACACAAATTGGTTGTCTTGGCAGGGTTGAAATTAAAAACAGTGGGGCATATTATCAACAAACATATTGCCGCTTTTCTGGTGCACATAGCACCAGAAAAGTGACGATTTCAGTAAATCACTATTTACAACGACGCGCTAACGCGAGTTTCCTTGAGTTCTCAGATTTTGTTTCCCCCACTTTGGGTGCCCATAACTCCATGTAAATACTCGCGTACACTGTTTCGCGATATTTACAACCATGCAGCAGATCCGCAAAGCGATTTAAAAAGCTTGCTAACCGCGGTTATCGCTGTAATTTAATGTCTCCTTTCAAATCGACTTAGCTATACTAGTAATGGGAGGTGGATTGCCTGGTTAGGTCCACACTCCTCTATCAGCAAGCATTTCAGTAGCGGTGTGAAATCTTCGCCGGATTTCACACGCTAATGCCGTGTATCGCTGGGCGACATCGCTGTGTTAGCGGCGTATTAGCAACGCTTAGCGCACAGGTGATGTAATTTCCATCGATACACGGCGATATTGAAAAATGCGCTAAACTAGTTGTTTTTGAAATTCCCCAATGAGTCCTGGTTCAAAAATTTCACAGCACCAAACTGGGGTGGTTTGATTGGAATGCAAAGGCCCTGGACAGCCTTCTCCAGGAAGTATGTTGAGAGCCCTTCCCAGATGTTAAATATCATTATATCTTGGCAAAGTGGTGAAGTCAAGATTAGTTGTCACGTTTTGTAGTTTCAATGCTGGACCACATCTAATAGTGAAGGTGCTGCCTGACTATGCCAGTGAATTGCCCACCTTGTTATGGGTCCTGCTAAGGCTTTTCCATAGCACTCAGTAACTGAATGGAGCCTGTTTCTAAAGCAGAAAGGCACTAAACCTTGCCTCACAGAGGAGTTCAGTAAGTGAGTCAGGTAAAATATGCAAAATACAGCAAATTGTAGTGAATGCGAGGTCTAGTATGTCAACTTAAAAAAACCTTGTTATGTGAAGTACAGTTCAATTATAGCATTTATAATCTCTTTATGTTCACTGAACACATATTATTTCTTAATGCTATATTCACTTCTACATGGCCAAACTTATTGAAGTCCCTTGCCCAAACATTAGTTTTGTCTGCTTACCGGCACATGCAGGTTTTGGTGCAGATATTGTGGATGGGTCTCAATTGGGTTTTTGGTGCAGGTAAGGATGTTTGAGGATAGGGCCCTTCTCATGTAGATGTAGAACAGAAAATGTTATGGTCATTATTGCTCAGTAAGATGGGTAGTTGTGACATGGCTGTATCCGCCTTGTCTCCGCAGTGAAGGTTAAAGTCATCTTGGAAAAAGACTTATTATCAAAGATGGATTTGGACCTGAATTCTATTGGTTCCGTGAACCATTTGATAAGAGATTAGTTTGTGGAGGGTGGTTAATGATGTGAAATATCATGGGTTTTGACTCAGATGTTTTAATTTCAACAGAATGACATTTAAATGAGGAAGATTGAGCTGCTTTTAATCTTTTTGTATTGAAAAGAAGAGGAGTGACTAACTGCTCCTCTACATGATTTACCCTACCAGTCAAG
Source organism: Lissotriton vulgaris (assembly GCF_964263255.1). Classification (NCBI taxonomy): domain Eukaryota; kingdom Metazoa; phylum Chordata; class Amphibia; order Caudata; family Salamandridae; genus Lissotriton; species Lissotriton vulgaris. Next base: position 1,137,814,354 of record NC_141696.1, on the reverse strand, counting down.
GCAAATCATTGCTTATCCATGGGAATTGGGAGATCAAATTTTGACTGGAACGAGTTTGAAAGCATCATTTATGTCAGGAATAGCAGGTATAGGTTATAAGACTGGACGAAATCTGCAATTTCCGATTCCATAACTGTGTTTGGTAGCTGACCTTCCATTGCGAAGCAAGCCACTCAATGCTGAATAATATGTTCTTGCATTGGAAGTCAATGCAATTGGAGCGTGCATGAACTTTTGGGTGTCAACTTAAATTATTGTGGGTCAGGCAGTAAAGCATCTCTTTCTCGAGTTGACTGCAATATAGGCAGGAGCTTTAGTGGGTTCCTGAAAGCGGGAGTTATTATGAATGTGTCAGATTATTGATGTCATCCTCTGAATGAGCTTTTCTGGGAGGAGGGCGGAGGCTGAGTTACAAAGGAGGTGGAAGTTGCGTCTGCTTTCAAGGGCAGACACTGCATCTTTCAAGAGTAGTATGGAGGATTAGAACAATTTCACTTCTGAAAGAAGAGGGTCTGGTTTATTAGCCAGTTCAGGTCATGAGCGAAGCCTTCGCACTTTTGATACAAGTGCAGTGGAGGGATTGCAACTCAAGTGCAAATTGAAATAGAAATCACACTTTATAAACTCAATGTCCAGATAGATCTTTAATATTTAAAGGGAGCTCACCTGGGCAAAGGGGGACTTGCAGTTTGCCGAATCCACCGCCAAGCGTCCGGTAGCTTGGCAAGGAACGCTGGATTGCAGAGCCTCTTCCCCTGACACCACCGCCATCACTACAGCCGCCCCGGGACTACGAAGCCCGGCAGCCTCAGCGGCGGCGCAGGTCAGTGACGGGCGAGGAGCGCCAGGAGGTGCTTAAAGACGCTTGCACCTTGGTAGAGCGGAGGGGAGCTCACCTGGGAGAAAGGGGAATTGCGGTTTGCCGAATCCACTGCCAAGAGTCCAGCAGCTTGGCAAGGAACGCTGGAGTGCAGAGCCTCTTCCCCTGACACCACCGCCATCACCACAGCCGCCCCAGGACTACGAAGCCCGGCAGCCTCAGCAGCGGCGCGGGTCAGTGACGGGCAAGGAGCGCCAGGAGGTGCTTAAAGACGCTCGCACCCCGGCAGAGCGGAGGGGAGCTCACCTGGGCGAAGGGGGACTTGCGGTTTGCTGAATCCACCCCCAAGAGTCTGGCAGCTTGGCAAGGAACGTTGGAGTGCAGAGCCTCTTCCCCTGACACCACCGCCATCACCACAGCCGCCCCAGGACTATGAAGCCCGGCAGCCTCAGCGGCGGCGCGGGTCAGTGACGGGCGAGGAGCGCCAGGAAGTGTTTAAAGACGCTCGCACCTCGGCAGAGCGGAGGGGAGCTCCCCTGGGCGAAGGGGGGCTTGCGGTTTGCCGAATCCACTGCCAAGAGTCCGGCAGCTTGGCAAGGAACGCTGGAGTGCAGAGCCTCTTCCCCTGACACCACCGCCATCACCACAGCCGCCCCGGGACTATGAAGCCCGGCAGCCTCAGCGGCGGCGCGGGTCAGTGACGGGCGAGGAGCGCTAGGAGGTGCTTAAAGACGCTCGCACCTCGGCAGAGCGGAGGGGAGCTCACCTGAGCGAAGAGGGACTTGCGGTTTGTCGAATCCACCGCCAAGAGTCCGGCAGCTTGGCAAGGAACGCTGGAGTGCAGAGCCTCTTCCCCTGACACCACCGCCATCACCACAGCAGCCCCGGGACTACGAAGCCCGGCAGCCTCAGCGGCGGCGCGGGTCAGTGACGGGCGAGGAGCGCCAGGAGGTGCTTAAAGATGCTCGCACCTAGGCAGAGCGGAGGGGAGCTCACCTGGGCGAAGGGGGACTTGCGGTTTGCCGAATCCACCGCCAAGAGTCCGGCAGCTTGGCAAGGAACGCTGGAGTGCAGAGCCTCTTTCCCTGACACCACCGCCATCACCACAGCCGCCCCGGGACTACAAAACCCGGCAGCCTCGGCGGCGGCACGGGTCAGTGACGGGCAAGGAGCGCCAGGAGGTGCTTAAAGACGCTTGCACCTCTGCCTCGGGGGGCGCGAGGGACGCCGGGCTAAGCCCAGGCAAAGGGCGGGCCCTCTACGGCCCTCCAAGGCCAGATAAGGCTGGGCTGGGCCACCCCACTAATCTCAGGATTGAGGCTACAAGATCCGGCACTCACTTTGTGACTTTGGCAGTGACCGCTATTGCGTAGGGGGATACCAGTCGATAGCCAAAGGGGTATAGGCTGTCCAAGGATGAGGAAAGTGGCCAAGACGAGCAGGATGCCCACCAAGGTCCAACACAAGGCAGAAAGCTGATACACCACAGCCATTACCATCTTTAACTGCAATTGACAAGATGCTGCAGCAAACTATAGGGGCAGTGGTATCCGCTATTGTTAATACCGAAGGATGGCTTTCAATAGCACCAACAATAGCGATCCAGGACTCAGAGGATGGCCCGTGGTGGTAATACCAGATGAACCAGACACTAGCTTTTCTCTAACCTCCTCATTCATAGAGTTACCGTGCGCACAGGCAGTTGTAGATACGCCTAGAGACCCACAGATACATCATTCAGACGTGTCACCCTCCCCTAATCTAGAAAAGTCGAACCCAGGCAATTCCACTATGAGAAGGAGGAAAGACACCCCCGGAAACAAGTCCAAAAAAAGGGGGGGGGTCCACCATAAAACTAATCACAACTTGGTGACACCAATAGTAAACACCGCGCCTGTCATACCCTGTTGGATAGCTAATATGGTAACAGATCTCAAGGCTGGCTTGGAAGAGTCTATCATCACCCACATCAAACCTTTGATGTCAAAAATTGATAGACTCACCTCGCTAATAAATAGTAGAGGGACTGGATCAGCTAAGCCAGTGACCATCCCAGCCCACAGGCCCAGACAACGGGTAGATCAAACACATCAACTACCACACATACTGGTAAGACAGCACAAGATACTAATCCATCCACACAAAAGAATAGTGCAGCACCTCAAGTAATTATTACCCCTAAGCCAACAGTTCCCCCACAATCTTGCCCCAGTGCTACCACTTTGCAGCCACAAGTAAGTCAAGGACAAAGAAAGAACAGTCTGATCGCATGCAAAGACACTACAGGCACTACCCAGGAGAAGAGTACCAACCCAGCAAAGAATAGCCTCCACAAAAAAACAGAAGTGAAAAAAGGTCCCACACGCTTCCACACAATCAATTTACCACCGCAGGCACTACCTTATGTAGTAGTTTTAACAGGGATCCCCCCGCATAAGGAAGGCAAAAAAGAAAATGATACAGAGTTAAAAAATAAATGCATGCAATGGCTAAGAATAAATAGACCCTTACCGCCTCACATTTCCGGGGAAATACTCTCTGTGAGAAGAGGGGAATGGATAGGGAAGGGAATAAAAACCATAGCTGGAGACATTATAGCTATAAATTTTAGGGACACCTCAGCAGTAAACCATATGCATGGTTCAACCTCCAACATCTACCCATTACACCTATCATATTTTTATCCCTCAGCACCACTGAGACCAATACATATAAACAGGGCTCAGATGAGTAGAGCCCCACTTTTGGGGCTGGATAACAGGCGGGAACAGTGGCAAGCACTGTGGCAGGCTCTCATACGATCCAGCCATTGCAATGCACGCACATTGGAACAAGTTGTGTGCACTAGATGAGGTGGATTGACTCGCCCAGGATCAAACAAGTCCATCTCAACCCGTTAGTGGTCCCTCAGAGAAAGGATACCTACAATCAGGGAATGTCTCACTTACTGTACTAGTAGAAACCAGTAGCAATAGGGGTGTCTCCTCAAATTTTTTAGCAACTGAATGGGTAGACATAAAGGGGAAAGAAAAAGGGGCAGAGCCAAATGAAGGTAATATTCAGACCACAACTGATAGCCCTACAATACCGGGGAAGGCTAGGGTACCCAGTATAATAGGGGAGGGCGCAAACAGACCTGGTAATCAGGATGGATTGAGAGTTATATCTAGGAATATAGCTGGGGTTGCGGCCAAATTTAAATATAAGGAATGGAGGGACTACATAAACAGATTCCAAATTATATGTCTCCAGGAGACCTGGGCAGTCGAGCCTGGCCAATATATACTGGATGGGTTTAAATGTTTCTCGGTCCCAGCTGTAAGGGCGGCATCAGGGAGAGCAATTGGCGGATTGCTTATTTATGTGGATCTCCGCATACAAGGGGCATGGTCCAATTTAAAATGGGAATCAGTGAATATGCAGGTGATAGGCTTCCGCAATAAGGGGCTAAACATTATGGTGATTAATTGGTACAATGCCATGGGAATAAACACCAGTGCCAATACCATCAAAGAACTGGATGGTCACCTACAGGCACAGCTAGTATCCAACTAATCTGCCAGGAACCCATATGTCATCCTTGCAGGAGACTTTAATTGTCATCTGTGTGAGAGATTAAGACCAATTAACAAAGAATGGTCAAGATGTACAGTAGCAAGCGGTCCACATTTTGTCCATTCTGTAGAAGGCCTGGAAATAGATAACCTTATTAACAAGCACAATCTGACACATGTAATGGATCTAATAAAGGTAGATAGTGCTGGGGAACCCAATCCAACATTTAAAGGTAGAGGTTGTCATTCCTACATAGATTACATTATGGTCTCCCCTACACTCAGAAAATGGATCGGCCACTTCAATATTGAACTCAGCCCCTTCAGCGACCACAATCCCTTGGTGGTGGACCTAAAATGCCTTAACTTTGAAAAATCAGAGGGCAGATCTGGCACCATAGAAAAGACGATGAATTCTACCGCAAACTTGTAATAAAAGGCCAAAAACAAATAAATGTTTGCCTCGATGAAAGCATGGTAGGAGAAAGTGTGGTCAGGGCATTTGAAGAAATAGCCCGCCTTGTGGACGGACTATTAAAGTCAGCAAAAGGACCAAAAACAACCCAGACCCCACGATGGTTCGACCACGACTGCACCAAGGCACTTAAAGATTTAAAAAAATGCCTCAGCCAGAGACCAAGGCATGGTTCTAAAATAGCTCGTTGTAGATCTAACTACAAAAAAAACCATGAAATCTCGCAAACTAACTCTGCAAACCCAGGTATGGGAGGATCTAACGGAGGCGGCAGTGAGGGGGGACATGGCTGCATTTTGGAAAGTCATCAATCATCCATGTTTTAGAGACTCGAGCGGGCCACAGGTGGTGAATACAATACTACCCGAACAATGGTATACCCATTACCAAAGCCTCTACAGTCACACGGGAGCGCCACAGCAGGAGGAGGGAGTAAGCCCATCAGTACCCTTTAGCTTAGACTTCTCCCTGAGAGAAGTGAAACTTGCAATCTCAGGGCTATCAAAAAACAAAGCGCCAGGCCCTGACTTTATACCACTGGACCTCTACTTGAGTAACACCGATCTGTGTGCCCCCATTCTCACGAGGGTCTTGAATGAGGCAGTAGTGGCAGGACTGCCTCGCTCCTGGTCCACGGCAACCATTGTGCCTATCTACAAAAAGGGGAATCGGGATGACCCACAATGTTACCGTCCCATATCGTTAATCGACGTGACGGCCAAGGTCCTGGGGCGTGTCATCCTAAGCCGCTTACAATCTTGGGCAGAGGACAATGACATACTATCGGACACGCAATACGGTTTCAGAGAAGGGAGAAATGTATACCTTCTGACGGCGAAGTACACCATTGCCAGCAAAGGGGTTATCCACATGGGGTTCATGGACCTCTCGGCGGCCTTTGATCGCGTCAACAGACAAAAACTATGGGCCTTGATGTTAAATCTAGGGGTGGATCAAGGGCTAGTTGACACACTAAAAGCCTTACATTGGGAGACCACAGCCTCAGTGAGATACACGCAAGAAGGAATGAAGACAGAGTCATTCTCCTGCACCAGTGGGGTGCGCCAGGGCTGCATACTAGCCCCATTCCTATTCTCACTATACATCAACAATCTGGACAAAGAGTTAGTGAAGTTGGGCGTGGACTCCCCCCCAAATAGGTCAGCGCCCGGTGCCAGTCCTCTTATATGCGGACAACGCCATGTTGTTGGCCCGCACCTCACTGGGACTCCAGAAACTTATTGATGGCTTTGTCAATTTCATGAACTCGCTTGACCTTGCAGCAAACTTGGAAAAATCGTACGTAATGTCAATAGGGACAAGCACCAAAAGGACTTTGTTCACAGGATAGGATCCCATAGGCTGGGAAGGGTGAAGTCCTTTTCCTACCTAGGATTCCTTTTGATGAGAAACTGGAATTCAAAGGTCTCATTGAAAACCATGCAGCTAAACTTGTGGCATCAACGGGTGCCATAATGGCATACGGGAGGAGACTTGGCAGATGGTCGCCGGAGCAGATACTCAACCTGTATCGATCAATTGTTTGCTCCAAAGTATCCTACGGTGCTGAAGTATGGGGTTTTAAGATCAACCAGGTGTGCCAGATCCAAAAAGAGGAAAATAAGTTCTTCAAAAGGTTATTAAAGGTTCTACAGAGCACCCCCTCTTATATCACACACAATGAACTGGGGGAATCATTCATAGAAGATAGAATAATGATTAGACCACTGCTGGCTTGGATTAAAATTTGGATCAACCCAGATGCTAATTTTAGCCGACAAATCATTAAAGACTGCATGAGCCGGGACAAAGGGGGACAGATCCCGTGGTTAAAGTATGTAAAAGACTATCTGGAATCAATTGACTGCAAGAATTCCTTTTCGGACCCCGAGTCCATGACTAACCAGAATAGGACTGAGGTTAAAAAACTTTTCTCTGACTGGATGTCTTCGAAAAGGGCCCTTAAGGAAAAGGGGAAATTGTCTGTCACGGCGCATTGCCTGCTGAAAGCATCATACAGAATGGAACCATACCTGGCAGTGATGCATAATGCGCAGGAAATATTTTACATGACTCGCTTCAGACTAAACCTCCTACACCACCTACTGGCCGTCCCCTCGGGTTTTACAAGATCAGTGGAGTCGAAGGGTACCTGCGGCTGCGACACTAGGTCTCCGCAGGATACCCTTCATTTTGTTTTATTATGCCCCTTTTATTCAGTCCCTAGGCGTAAGTTTTTAGTAAGGATTCTGAAGAAAAAGAAGCTCGTACAGGCGAAAGCAGCTTTACTTTTTTTGCAAGAAGCTTCTGATCCTCACACTTTGTTATGTATAATAAGCTTCATCAAGATGGCAATGAGACTGAGAAACACACGAGAAGCAGTGGATCTAAATAACCTGTAAACCTAGCCCCAGACTCTAGTAAACCCCATTAATGAACGTGTCGCACCATTTTAGGATATTTTATCTCCTTTTAAATTGTCTTTTTTAAATAATGTTTTTAAAGAATGTATGTTTATCCTTTATGCTCTTTTATGGTATCTTTTGAAGTGCCCAATAAAGGTATTTGAATTGAATTGAATTGAAATTGAAATTGAAATGGAATAAGGGCCTGATGTAGTGGAAGGCATCAAGGAATGACATGCCAAAAAATAGATCTCTTCCAACAAACACATTTGGATGACTGGCTGCATGCAATGTTTCTCAGGTGCACAAAATATCTCTTGGTGTTGGGCAAGTATCTCCACGTGGACAAAGTGAATCCCCATAACAGGGATCGACCCCCTTGATGGTGAATTGAAGATGCTAATACAGGATTCCCAAAGGTACTGGTTATTAGACCATTTTATACACAGAGCCCTCGGCAAAGATATGCTGCAATAAGGTTGTTTTGCACCATTTTGCACAGTATGCTGTGTTGTGCAATCTACATTTGCATAGAATGTCACCAAAATGGTTACCCTCCTACCTGATCCAAGATGCATATGAGCTCATCCAAATGTCCAGCTGAAAAATGGTCTAAAACTGGCATCTCCCCTTGGGGGAGGATTGTTCCTCGAGCCAAAGTTAGGGAGAGAATGCTAACTCATGCACTACTTTTAAACATAGCTGCTTCTCCGTGTCGGTGCATACACATGGAGAGTGTGTGAAAGCCTAGTGGAGAGCTGCACAATTTACATAAGGGCACCTTCTTTTGTTCACCTAACAAACACAGAATTTGGGGGCATATTATCGAGGAAGGTGTAAAAAATTATCGCCAGTTTAGCGGCAGAAAACTGTAGCTGAAGCAGCGATAATGGGCTTGATAATATGCCTTGGAGAATTTCAATAGAAGTCCATGTTCTGGTGTGAACATGGGCTTCTATTGGAATTCTCCAGGGCATACTATCAGGCCCATAATCGCCGCTACGTCGATAATTTTAACGGCCGTCCTTGAACTGGTTATATCTAATCCTGAAAATTGCCTCTCTGGTTGAAATTGAGCGTTTAAATATTTGTGGTTATACTGGTCTTCAGAATTCCAAAATACCTTATTTGGACCGTGTCTTCTTTGTGACTGAGGAAAACAACTCCATGGAACAATAGTTTTTGGGTGACTTTGCAAATAAGTTATAACCTATATTACAATGATATTCGCTAAGGGGTCAAACAAAAACTAGGGTTTCAACTTGGAGTGGTCTTAAGGATTTTTAAGACAACATTACCTTGTCTTTCGCATGCAGTCCATGGGATGCTTAACTGGCCACTTTCTTTTCTTTTTGATTAGTGTCTCTGCTAATTCACTGTTTCTGGCTCCTATTTGCAAAATGTCTTCTTTGAAATGATATAATTTGATATTTTCTAAAAACCTGTCACAGAACTTTCAACTCTAAATATATGTGTAAGTCTCCTTGTATATTATGCCTGTCATAGATGAATTTATCTGCTCAACTCAAGCCTTCCCAAATGTTTTTCGGAGTTTGGTTCAATGACCTTTGCACATTGTCAGGGATTTGAGCAAACATCATTAAAACTTTAAAAAGCAGAAACTGCTACAACCTCTCAGCAATGTGGAGAAAATATTTACAGGGGAAATGGTGCCTCGTGTGTTATTAAAAGACTCTGCCAAAGAGAAATATATTGTTTCAGACAGGGTGGCAGGAACAAGCACTCTAGTTAACAGAAATAACGCAGTGAATCTGTTGAGAATTACATATTTAATATGGATCTATAAAGGGGAAATCTATTTGCCAGAGATGCAGATCACAATTGTTCCATGGAACATAAAGTGACAGAGACATATGAAACGTGAAAGTATACATCTTGAGCATGGCCAACACGTATTTAATTATAAATAAGAGAGTTACATTTTGCAGAGACGCTGTTTAGAGATGAGTTAGTGATAACTTTAAGGCGACATTTAAAACATTAATTTCATTTCATTTTGAAAAAGGGCTGCGTTATTTATGAGAAAGCCAGACCGCAGCTGAGTAAAGGAACAAAAGATAAGAGAGATATCCGGAATGCTAATTCAAAGTGATATTTAGAATTAAACATTTGCAAACGTTTGTCAGACCTGTAGAGCTTGGTTTCCAGTGTGTTTGTGAATAGAACAGAACATTTGGAATGCCATATTAATTTCGTTTGTTAAAAACAAACGAGTTTCTTGGAGAGGCGCATAAGCTTCTGTAAGGGTATTTGGGTGGGAGGGCGGAGCTAGCCGGCGTCCATGTGAGACGCGCGAGTGCGGAGCTCCTCACCGGCAACCCGCTAAAACCCTGCAAAACCATCCTGATACTGCCCTGCCGGCACCGATATCAGTGACAGATCTTTGGACGGGGCTCCGGTCAGTCGGCGGCCCCTTTGCCGAACGGAGATCCGACGCGGCGAACCTAAATACCGAGGCGGACGGAGCGGAAACACCCAGGCCGCGATCCCCGACCTGTCCTGGACGGCAGCCCGGGCTGCGTCACAGTGCGTGCGGCGTGTGCGGCCGAGGGGGTCCCGACCACCTGCAAGGACGCCCGGTCGGGCGACCCGATAGTGGACAGTGCTGGGGGACAGTGGAGCGGGTCGGCTCCAGCCTGGTGACGATACCTCCCTGAGGCAGCGGGAGAAGGCACGGAGTGCACACGCACTGGAGGGAGGCTTTGTGTATATTTGCTTCCCCAATGGTGAGACGCACCACCCGCCGAATCCCGGCGCCACGCACCGCATAGTGAAGGAACACCGGAGGAGTGGTGAGTGCCCTGCTCCCCCCCAGCGCTGCGGCAAGCTAACTGACCACCGGACTCGGAGACTACTGGGGGCGCTGCTAGAGGTGGTTTCCTGCGGAGGGCCATATCTGCATCCCGAAGCAAGCAGCCGCCATCTTGGGTTACAGTCCGGCTGCATGCCACACTGGACAGGGGGATCCCGCGTTGCTGCACTCCCTACTGAACCTGACCGCACACCACGAGTGGTGGACTGCGCATCCCTGGACCTGACAGCTGTATGTCCACTAGGACCACCATGGTGAAAGGCGACAGGACACAGCCCAAGCTGTCGTTTGACCAGAGGAAGGCGAAGGGGGCCGAGGGGGCGACTCCAGCCACCCCTCCACACCCTACCACATCCGAGAACTCTCTATGTGCGGAGATACGTGACATGCTAGAGTCCATGGAGAAAGGCCTACAAGGCAGCATGTCAGAGATTAGTACCAAACTTGATGCACTGACGTATCGGATGGACCGCATGTCCGAGAGAGTGGACAAACACGCGGAGAGGCTGGACATGGCGGAACGACGGCTTACAGAGGCAGAAGAGGCGCAAACGGAGTGGGACAAGGACCGCAGGCAGTTTGGGCGACTACTCCAGGTCATACAGGATAAGACAGAAGATTTGGAGGCGCGCTCGCGGAGATCCAACCTACGCATTACAGGAGTGGCGGAATCCACTAGCACCGGTAAAATGGAGCTGTTTGTAGAGAAACTCCTTCAGGCGCTCTTAGGGGAAGATGTCTTCTCCCCTATGTTCATTATAGAAAGGGCCCACCGCACTCTGGGGCCGAAACCACAACCGGGTCTCCCGCCGCGGCCGATCATAGCGAAGCTATTGAATTATCGTGATAGAGACTTGGCACTGCGACTGGCCAGAGAGAAGGGAAAGTTACAGTTCGAGGGCATGAACATCTCCCTCTTCCCGGACTTCACGGCGAGGGTGCAGGAGGAAAGGAAGCGTTTTGCCCCCTACAAGAAGCAGCTGAAAGACCTGGGGCTTGACTACGCCATGCTGTATCCTGCGAGGCTTCGCATCAACAGGCAAGGCCACTCTCACTTTTTCACCGATCCCGCGGAACTCAAGAAATCCTTAAAGGAATGGGAGAAGGACAACCGCAACAATCAGAGGAGTCAGCGGGGGGGCATGGATGCCTCGTCCCCATTGGAGGACCAGGAGTAGCCGGACATGTGGGTTGAGATGCGGGACTGATGGAGCTGAGCTGATCGACGGCCGGGACACGGTTGGAGTGGTCCCACTATGGCAGGCAACTGGGGTGAGATCTATCTGGTTACTACCGGGGTGGTCTGTATGTGTTGTGGTATGGCGGAGAGATACTCAACCGGCTGGGGGTAGGCTCCTCCGCATGAGGATCTGACATTATTTGACTGAGAGGACTAGAGCTGGCAGGGTCAACTGCCATTGGGCGGGGGGTGAGGTGGGAGCATGCAAGAGGTCACAAGCCTTGGTATTCCTACTGTGCCGTTGGCCGGCTAGGTACCTCTGCCCTTACGCTTTTGGCTTTTGGCCCCCTTGGGGGGCTTCTCAGGGGTTTTGTAGTACTTTGGGGTCCCTAAGTTGATGGGGAATTGTGGGGGGTTCTGTCTGGCCGGGTTGGGGGTGGTCAGCTGTGGGTGGGGAGGGGACAGGGGGGAGGGCGGTGGGGTTGAAGTTGAGGGGTTTGTTGCAGTTCGGAAATTAAAGGGCCTGTGGTTTGCTATGAGTATCTGGCGAATGGTGAGTGCGCGTGAGCGGAGTGACTGTCTGCTTGCCTGGGGCGATGAAGCACTGTTTAAGGGTTCTCCACCTCCCGGTGGGGTCAATATGGCACGTTGTGATTCACGATGTCTGCTGCTGTAATGTCTGAACACCCGCATCCCAGACACGCGCTATCCCTGTTGACCTGGAACGTGCGAGGGCTAAATGACCACCGAAAGCTACGGAAGGTAATGAGCTTTATTAATAGACACCATGTGGATGTGGCCCTGCTGCAAGAGACACACCTGCCCGTCCACAGTAAGATGTTGCAGGCTAGAGGGTTGGCAGGGAATATAGTGGCAGCGGGTTTCACCTCCCACGCCCGTGGCGTAATCACCTGGGTTAACCCCGCCTCGAGATTGAAATTGACCCCGCTATCGGTGGACACTGAGGGTAGATTTGTAGTGGCTAGGTGTACGGGGAGGGGGCTGGATCTACTTTTGGTAAATGTTTATGGCCCTAACCATGATAGCCCGGAGTTCTATACAGCGCTGGCGGCCACCTGTAGGACACACACGCACACCAAGATGCTATGGGGGGGAGACTTCAACTTCGTATTTGACCCTGACAGGGACCGTTCTGCGGGCCCTACTCGAAGACCAGTTGCGTCTGCTGTCTACATGAGAGCGGAAATGACGAAGCTGGACCTGGTGGATGTTTGGCGGGAAAAGCACCCTACGCAGGGCGGTTACACGCATTACTCAGCGTATCACAACATACACACTAGGATAGACTACTGGCTTGCCTCCTCCTTGGTACTGGGCGGCATCAGATCGTGTGCAGTTCTCCCACGCACGTTATCGGATCATTCCCCGGTCCTGATCAGTCTTTCCACCGACAGAAAGGGGATCCCGCCTTATACTTGGCGTTTCCCGCCCTATGCGCTACTAGACGACGCCTTCCGAGGGGAATTGGCGGAAGATATAGAAAGGTTCTTTGCCACCAATACTAACTCCGTAGATAGCTTCTTCACTGTGTGGGAGGCCTTCAAAGTCTATATCAGGGGGATGGCCATGTCCAAACACTCCAGCGTCCTACGCTCCATTAGACGGGACCTCTCCGACTTGGAGAACAAGATGGCGGCCCTAGAGAGGGAACAGCCGGCGGACCCGGAAGGAGCGGCGGGGCGAGACCTAGTGCCCATGTTGGCGGAATATCACGCGCTTGCGGATAGAGAAGTCCTCTATATGGGAAAGTATGCCACGGCTCGGGCTTACGGGGAGGGGGAGAGACCGGGGGCCCTGCTGGCCCGTATGGCCAAGGGATCCCGCAAACTGTTAGTGGTGGATGAATTGCAGACACCAGAGGGCGACCGGGTGGTTGAGGAAGACCAGATACTGGAGACGTTCCGACGATATTACTCGGAACTGTATCGTTCTAGGGCGGGGGGTGCGGAAACCGAGATTGACGACTATTTAGGCTACATTTCGATGCCGTTCCTTAAGAACTCTGACAGGGAATTTCTAATGGCCCCCTTCCAAGAGGATGAAATTCTGGATGCGTTGGGTGGCATGCGGTCGGGGAGTGCCCCGGGCTCTGACGGCCTCACGGCTGGCTTTTACAAAGCTTTCAAAGACCTATTACTTCCACATCTGATGACCCTTTTTGACACAGTTTGTGAGGAGGGAGAAATGCCGCCCTCAATGCGGGAAGCTCTGCTGGTTACGGTCCCGAAACCGGGGAAGCCCTCGGACCACTGTGGATCGTACCGTCCGCTCAGCCTGCTGAACGTGGACGCGAAGCTCTATGCAAAGGTTCTGGCCAACAGACTCGCGCTGCTGGTCCCGGACCTGGTGGCGCCGGAACAATCGGGCTTCGTCCCTAACAGGAACCTAACCTATAACATCCGCACTGTGCTGGGGACGATACAGCACGTGAAACAGGAGAATCCCGCCATCGCGATATTCCTAGATATGGAGAAGGCGTTCGACTCTGTCGAATGGCCGTTCATGATTAGGGTATTGCGCAAACTGGGGCTGGGAGAACCGTTTCTGCAGAGAATAGGGGCACTTTATCATCACCCTTCGGCCCGCTTGCGCCTCGGCGACAGGGTCTCGGAACCGATACACATCGGCAGAGGTACTCGACAGGGATGCCCCTTGTCCCCCCTGTTGTATGCACTGGTGGCTGAGCCACTGGCGTGTGCCATGCGGGAATACCATAGCCTGGAGGGTGTCAGCTTCCCCACATATAAGATTGGCATCTCGACTTATGCAGACGACACCTTACTGTATGTCCGGGACCCTGTAACCAATCTGTCGCCGATACCCAGGGAAGTGGTCCGCTTTGGGGCGCTGTCGGGACTCAAAGTGAACTGGGACAAGTCCATCGCTTTCCCCCTGACCCCAGTCACACAGCCGTTTGAGATGGAGTACCCCCTACAGTGGACGGACGACTCGGTGCGATACCTGGGCATCCGACTCCACACGGATACTGAGATCCTGATACGCGACAACTACGGGGTCGCGTTTACCAAGCTGGTGGATGATGTGGACGCCTGGATAAAGCTCCCCCTCTCCTTGTTGGGCAGAATTGCCCTTATGAAGATGGTAGTGCTTCCCCGGTTCCTCTTCCTATTTGTCAATATCCCGGTGGTATTGTCGAAATCGTTCTTTAAGCGCTTAAACCAAGTCCTAGTCAAGCTCGCCTGGGGCGGAAAGCAACCACGTGTCAAATGGGCGACACTGGTGCTCCCGTGTGAAATGGGGGGACTGGGGGCGCCGGACTTGGAGCGCTACTACCGGGTGGCACAGGCGACCCATTTACATTCCTGGATCCATGGAGATGCCCGCATTCCACATCTCATATTAGAGAAGTTGTTCGCCGATCCACTCCCCCTGCCAGCCACAATTTGTCTCCCAACAGACCGCGCAATTGGGCGGATGGACTCGCTTAAGGCGACGAACCATGCATGGCAAGCACTGCTGAGAGCACGGGGTTGCGCATTACTGTACTCCCCACAGATGCCGGTGGCCTGGGCCCTGTGGCTGGATCCGCTCAATGAGAAGGGGGTGACAGAGGCCTTGAAGGCCCTCGGCGTGCAAACAATGGAGGACTTGTTCACGGACGGTACGCTGAAAACCTGGGAGCAACTTCCCCCTGTCACCCCGGCTCCGTCGCTGCTGCAGAGGTTCCAGTATCACAGGATACGGTCGGCCTGCAGAGAAATACTAGGCCCCGCGCTACAGGAGCCAGAAGAGATCCCTGAACTGACATACATCATCAAAACGAAAACTCCGGCTAAATTGGTCTCTATGGTTAACAGGCTTGGGCCTTCATATCAGACATTACCCACTTCGGCCCCTAGGGCGGCGTGGGAGGCGGATCTCCAAACCCCCATAGACGATACTATGTGGCGCTATTGCTGCGCCAACACCCGTAGGGTCTCGCTTAATGGCAGACACCGCCTGGTGCACTTCAAATTTCTACAGAGAGTATACTATACCCCGGAGCGACTTCACCGATACGGCCTACGTGGCTCCCCGGAGTGTGAGCGCTGCGGGACCGGTACCGCTGCTTTCTTACATTTAGCGTGGCTGTGCCCGGGGGTGAGTGCTTTCTGGGAGGAGGTCTTCGCGGAGCTGGAAAAGATTTTAGGGGAGCCGCTGTTGAGATCCCCAATGCTCGCGCTATTGGGCTTCTCCAAACCGCTAGCCCCTGCGTTGCGGAGATTAGTGGACGTAGCGTTGCTGTTGGCCAGAAGGGTGGTGGCATCGTGCTGGATGCGCGGGCCTCTACCCACCAAGACGAGATGGCTCAGGGATCTCCAGTATTGCTGCACTCAGACGGAATTGTACAGCGAGCTGCTGCCGCCCAAGAGTAGGCCGAAGTCCTTTTGGGATCTCTACAAGGAGTACAAACAAAGAGGGGAGGTGGACGACAGTGACATGTCGGTAGCCGAAGAACATCAGGATGAAGAGTTAGAGAATGCTTTGGAACTGAGGCAATTACCGCAGGGGGGGCTTTAATGTTCTTCTGGGGGGTGGTGGGTCCAGGGAGAGTGTATGCGATTGACGGGGAGGGTGGGTCAGGTGTGTCATGGCTTAGTGGACGGGGCTAGCGGGGGATGGGGGCAGGACATACACAGTGCATACGCGACATCACTCACACAGGAAGCGTCACTAAGACTCCTTCACGGTACTAAATAGCAAACGGGGAGGGCCCGGGGGGTGTTTAGGGGTAGTTTAGGTTAGCTTTTCCCTTTTCCACTTTTTCCCTTCCTGCCCTTTCCTGGTTCACGAAAGACCGTCCTGCTGTGTCTCCATTCATTGGCCGTTGACTGCCCTGATACCAAGCTGGGGGCCAACAGTGCACGATAACAGTGTGATGTGTTGAATTATGCCATCAAGTTATGCCGCCGGGCCTCCGGGATGCCGGCACACAGGCTGTGTATAAGATTCAGTGGATCTGCGCTTGGGGCTTGTGTAAAGGTTTGTGCACTGTACGGTCGTACTGCAATGACAATGTATACTGGCAATTGGTGATACTCACAATAAAGGTCTTTTTCCCCCCAAAAAAAAAGGGTATTTGGGTCACAAGGAACAGACGGACACAATGAGGAAAGACAATAGTGTGAAAAAGGCCACTTTATTGAAGACAGGTGCACCTACCCTAAACATTACCTCAGCCTTGCCGTACAAAACTAAACCTAACTATACATTGCTTCATCTACTTACCCCCCTCCCCCATCCCTAATGTATCACCAGCATTCTCCTTTAATTGCAACTATTTAACAACCCCAAATCATTCCTCAACTGTTGAACTGTTTAAACCCTGTAATCTCTTTGCTACTTCTCTAAATATCTAATTAACTATCTCCAATCTTAACCTTATTACCTGCTCCCGTATTGACTTGTTCCCAACACTAAAGTAAACTGTACACCTATATATAACTACCTCCCAGACACCTGGCACCTGCCTCCAGTGACAACCAACTCCATCCTATAAGCTGCTCCCTATCCAGGTACACCTGCCCTAAACACAGGAAAACCCCCTAGCTATGCTTCCTCCCCATTTAAAGGGAAGGAGGGTGGGAAAAAATAGCCTCTGTCCCGGAGCTGCTCCAGCTGCCATGTCACTTTTCCCAAAATGGTGCCACGGTGCCTGAAAAAGTCAGCTATAAAGCCCACCTCCCGCCAGCCCAAAGAAAACTCAACGCCAACCCAATTGTGCTTGACTGCACAAACATCCTAAAAAACCCTGGGGGTGTGAGTCTCACTTACGTTCGGCCGCCCCAACCCCCACCCCCACCACCCCCAAAAACACCATTGGGTTGCAAGGAACAGACAGACACAATAAGGAAAGAAGATAGTGTGAAAAAGGCCGCTTTAATGAAGACAGGTTCATCTACCCTAATATTAACCTCAGCCTTGCTGTCCAAAACTAATCCTAACTATAGAATGCTTCATGTACTTACCCCCCTCACCCACCAATAATGTTTCCCCAGCATTTGCCTTTAATTGCGCTATTGAAAAACCCCAAGTCATTCCTTAACTGTTGAACCTTTAAACACTGTAACCTCTTTGCTACTTCTCTAAAAATCTAATTAACTAAGTATCTCCTATCTTAACCTTATGACCTGCTCCCGTATCAACTTGTTACCAAAGTAAACTGTAAACCTGTACATAACTAGCTCCCAGACACCACTCAGAACAGTCCTCAGACTTTCTGACCTCCCCGTTAGGACATCCTGGGATATCGTCGAATATCTAATGACTGGTCTAAAACCTCCTTAATTTGATTGAGGTATAATTCCATACCGTAGCAGGACAGGTGGACCCTGTACCCCCTGAAAAAATAATTGCCGTAAACTTCAATTCCGGGTGTTCCACCATCCCAAAGCAAAAGGCTCTCATGGTCTTATTTATCTTTCTCCTGGCTTTGTCAATGGCACGGGTCTTTCAGCCGTCTTCCACTGCCTTCTTGGTATGAATTCTGTCCAGATTACATGGCAACCTGACCACCTCTGCTTAATCTCTACCAAATCCCATTTCATTTGCTTTATTACCGTCAAACCTTTGCAAACAAACAGGTAATTTCCTCCTAAATGTATAACTAAAACATCCGGACAAACATGGCAAAGCAACAACTGATTTAAACTTGGGATAAGTTTGTGCCAACGCAAGCCACCCTTCCCTTGCCAACATATGTTAAATAGCGCTGGGTCCAATCCAAGATTTACACCTTTCCCTTTCTGAATTTTATGCTTTTCTGCCCACTTCACGAAAGACTGCTCAACTATCCAAATAGATAGTGACGCCGACTACGGCCCCACTACTACACCTGAAAACACACATGACTGAGAAAAGGAAAACTACATGGCAGCATAATCCTGCCCCCTTTCTTGATGTCCCGCGTTTAGCTATCCGACGACCAAAGTCCCAGCCTCTATAATTTTTTGGGCCTTCAACCTGCTCGTGCGGCATCTGAAGTCATCCCTATTCTGAAAGAATGCATGCCAAAATCCCCAGGAAACTCCCCAACTGTTGAAGAGCCCTTCTCATAACCCTCAATAGCTGAGCCGCTGTCACCCTTCATCCTGATCTTCTGTGGGAAACTTCGCCTACCTTCCCCCATACCTTTCCTTCAAAGTGTTTCCCCACTGCACCGAGCATATCCTCAGTAAGCGTGGGCGTAAAATCCGTTTCGCGGGTGAATTTGTGGATTTTTGACGATTTTGCGATCCCCAAATCTCGCGAATTTTCCCAAATATCCGCAAATTTGCATGCTACAAATTATTTTGCTTGGTCGCGCTTGAAAAATACAATATTGCGCGCGCGGCGTTGACTCTGAGCCTGCCGAGTTGTTTTTCTCCCGGTTTTACGTGTGCTGCGCCATTTTCGATCTTGCTGCTTGATCGCGCGAGAGTTTTTGGAATGCAATTACGTTATCGCGGCTTGCCATCTTGCACGACGAACGCAAGTACGTCATAAATGCCCGCGACGGCGCGCAGCTGACTTCCGGCGGGAGGTTCGAACAGCTTGCGTTCCCGAAATTGCAAAAATTGCAATTCCGTACCAAAAATCCACCGCAGGAAGCATAAACCTTGTTAAAATGTTGATTTTGATCAGAATACCTCCTCAGATTGACATTTGACTGCACTTTTTGGTGCAGGAGTCCATTTTTTGGGGTGGGGTGGGAGGAAGGAAGTGCCTCAGAGTCTCCAACTTCATGTTCCTGTCCAGCAGGCTCCTCCCAGTACTTTGTGCATGTACTGGTCACTTTTCATTTGGCTGTTGAGCTAGAAGGATTACTTTCTGTGACTGCTACTGGATTTGTATTTGAGGACTTTTTGGACTTTGGAGTTTGGATCACTTTTGGATTTGAGATTTTACAAGTAAGTTGGTGTTGTTTGTTTGGAGCATTGCAGTTGAGGCAACTACAGTTCTAAAACTTTTTTCACAACTTTAACAAAATATATATTGTGGTGGGTATCAACAGCATCCAGTAGGCCCAGGGTTAGTCATGGGTGCATGATACAACTGTTTCTGTGATATTTGTTTAACTTAATTCTCATTTATGTCATGGAATTTTAGCTGACTGTTATATGTTGATTTTTTTTTTAATTTTGGGTTGCCTGTAAAGCCTCACTAGCCAGTAGGCCCAGGTGTAGTGAGTGGTGCTTGGGCCTAGTCTTTCTGTGGGGTGTCTTGAATTTAAACATCGAGGGCATGGATGGCATGGGATTGTGGTGATTTTTATGTGTTTTTCGATTTTTTGGGGTGTTGTTGGGGACTGGCCATGTGGGTGGGGGCCATTTTGAGGGCTGGTACAGGCAGGGCCTGGCCATGTGCTGGGGGTCAAGGGGCCATTTTGAAGGCAGGCAGTGTGCTCAGGCCTGCACCCAGTTTGCCTAGCTTTCATCCATTATACCCAGGGGTACTCAGTGGTGCATGGGCCTGGTCTTTCTGTGGGGTGTCTTGAATTTAAACATCATTGAGGGCATGGATGGCATGGGATTGTGGTGATTTTTATGTGTTTTTCGATTTTTTGGGGTGTTGTTGGGGACTGACCATGTGGGTGGGGGCCATTTTAAAGTTTGGTACAGGCAGGGCCTGGCCATGTGCTGGGGTCAACTGGCCATTTTGAAGGCAGGCAGTGTTCTCAGGCCTGCACCCAGTTTGCCTAGCTTTCATCCATTATGCCCAGGGGTACTCAGTGGTGCATGGGCCTAGTCTTTCTGTGGGGTGTCTTGAATTTAAACATCATTGAGGGCATGGATGGCATGGGATTGTGGGCATTTTTTATGTGTTTTTCGATTTTTTGGGGTGTTGTTGGGGACTGGCCATGTGGGTGGGGGCCATTTTGAGGGCTGGTACAGGCAG
Organism: Lissotriton vulgaris; assembly: GCF_964263255.1. Taxonomy (NCBI): domain Eukaryota; kingdom Metazoa; phylum Chordata; class Amphibia; order Caudata; family Salamandridae; genus Lissotriton; species Lissotriton vulgaris. The sequence continues at coordinate 1,137,794,189 of NC_141696.1, read as the reverse complement.
GGCCTGGCCATGTGCTGGGGGTCAAGGGGCCATTTGAAGGCAAGCAGTGTGCTCAGGCCTGCACCTAGTTTGCCTAGCTTTCATCCATTATGCCCAGGGGTACTCAGTGGTGCATGGGCCTAGTCTTTCTGTGGAGTATCTTGAATTTAAACATAATTGAGGGCATGGATGGCATGGGGTTGTGGTGATTTTTATGTGTTTTTCGATTTTTTGGGGTGTTGTTGGGGACTGGCCATGTGGGTGGGGGCCATTTTGAGGGCTGGTACAGGCAGGGCCTGGCCATGTGCTGGGGGTCAAGGGGCCATTTTGAAGGCAGGCAGTGTGCTCAGGCCTGCACCCAGTTTGCCTAGCTTTAATCCATTATGCCCAGGGGTACTCAGTGGTGCATGGGCCTAGTCTTTCTGTGGGGTGTCTTGAATTTAAACATCATTGAGGGCATGGATGGCATGGGATTGTGGTGATTTTTATGTGTTATTCGATTTTTTGGGGTGTTGTTGGGGACTGGCCATGTGGGTGGGGGCCATTTTGAGGGTTGGTACAGGCAGGGCCTGGCCATGTGCTGGGGGTCAAGGGGCCATTTTGAAGGCAAGCAGTGTGCTCAGGCCTGCACCCAGTTTGCCTAGCTTTCATCCATTATGCCCAGGGGTACTCAGTGGTGCATGGGCCTAGTCTTTCTGTGGGGTGTCTTGAATTTAAACATCATTGAGGGCATGGATGGCATGGGATTGTGGTGATTTTTATGTGTTTTGTGATTTTTTGGGGTGTATAACTGATGTTCCTCTGGCTTCCATTGCTTTTTGGTGCACAAGTGAACCACCAGTGCCAGGAAGAAGTCCTGCAGTGGTGTGTGCAGCACAACGTCATGTGACATCACGTGTGGCCACAGACAAGACAACTCTGCAACTCGTGCAACTGCAGCCTGCTGTTCTGACCTCTCAAGAAGATGGCCCCAAAGAAAGTTGACCATAGCGCCTCAGCAAAAAAACTTGCCAGTGCCACTGCCAGTAAGAAGGAGCAGAAGAAGCAAGTGGCACCACCTACCAAGCAGACTGGTGTGCCCACCCACACCTTTTTTTGGGAGAAAAAAAACTACGCCTGCAGCAGCAGCGGTGCCTGCCGGGGACCAAGCTGGAAGCAGCACCTCCGCTTCATTGGGCTCAGTGCCACCATGCCAACTTAGGTCCAAGACCACCATGAGTGCTGCTGCGGCAGCCACTTTGGTTGTAGAATCACCATCGACCAGTGATCTTGGCTCATCACAAGAAAGTACCATCCAATCAACGCCGGGTGTAACTCAGCTGGCAAGTGTTAAACAACCACAGCCACAATGACAACCATAAATGTGCAACTAGTACAAGCGCAATTACATTGGCAAGGAGAGGCGCAAGTACATGGGCAAGGAGAGAAGCAAGTACATGGGCAAGGAGAGGCGCAAGTACATGGGCAAGGAGAGGCGCAAGTACATGGGCAAGGAGTGGCGCAAGTAGAGGTGCATGGAGAGGTGCAAGTAGAGGTTCATGTAGCGGCACAACTGCCTACAGCGCTTGTTCCTCCAGAAGTAGGGGCACATCAGGAAATTGATATTGAATCAGAGGTATCATCCGAGGAAGGCACTCCTCCTGATGATGATCCACCATTGGCTACCAGATCCCCAGCAAGAAAAAGGTCAAGGAGGGTTACTACTACTACAAGTTCTTCTTCAAGCCCACTTCATTCTGATGACCTTGATCCTAATTGGAACCCACAAATGCAGTCTGAGAGTGAGGCACGCCATGAGCCGACAAAGGTAGCTAAGCCTAAAAGGAAGGTTCCCGCAAGGCTTGGACTTATGGGGATGACGACGAGCAAGAAGTGGTGTCTTGTGCTGCTGATGAACAGACTGATGACCACCCAGTCATCACAGACGCCACTGAAGCCCCAGCGGGCATGGAGCAGACAGACATTTTAACCCTATCCCGAATGGCTGCTGAGCGGGATGATCATGTGGGCGGCGTGGCACTGGTACCACCACCAACGCAGTTAACTACAACACCAAAACCACCTACAGCTTCCATATTTTCTCGTCAGAAGGGCCGGCATGGACCTCCATCCAGCTCGACCTCCATTACCTCAAGTAGTGGTGCTGTAAGTCAACTACAGAAACAAATTCAACCACGCCCATCCTCCACTTCATCTGGCATTGAAAGTCAAAGTAGCTCCTCCACCACCAGCAGACATCTCCAGTCCCCAGTTTGGGACTTCTTTACTGTTAGTAAAAAGGCGGAAAATATGGTTGTTTGTTTGATTTGTAAAGTATTAGTTAGTCAGGATAAGCTTGGTTCCCACTATGGTACCGGATGCCAGAGAGGTCATCTCAAACTACACCACCCTATCCAGTGGTATAAGCATCTAAGTGACACTGAGGAAGCCAAAACAAATCCAAATGTATCCCTTCATATTGCATCTGATGATGATGAGAGGCTGATCGTGCAGGGGGGAAGTGAAGAAGCGACAGCCATTTTTTCTGGTACACCCAGTACCCCTGGCAGCAGCACTGCAGTGGTAGTGCCCACGCCCTCTACCCCTGCAACATGTATGAGGCCCACTAAGAGTCTTGGACAGACACCAATGCAAAAAACTAAATCACTGAGCCTAACTGGTTTGAAGTCTGCATCATCATCATCACGTAAAATGGTCCAGCCCACCATTACCAGCATGTTTTGGTTGGAACCGCCATTTGAACGCAACCACCCAACCGTGCGTCTGTATAACACCAAGCTGTCTAAAATGCTAGCACTGGACCTTCTCCCTTTCTCTTTCGTGGAAGGGGTGGGTTTTCGTGAATTGGTGGCAACAGTCTGCCCTAAATGGAAGGTTCCTAGCAGGTTCTATTTTGCAAGGGTTGCTGTTCCAGCACTACATCAAGATGTGCTGGAGGTGATTGGCGCAGCTATTCTGAAGAGTGCTGTTCACACTATCCACATGACAACAGACATGTGGACCAGTTGCCAAGCCCTTGATTACATGTGCATCACTGCACATTGGGTCTCTTTTACAGGAGTCAAAAAACAGTTAAAACAAAAAGATGTTGACACAGAGGAAGTTTTTCAAGCTACTCGCAAACATGCAACAGTAGGCATGTTTGGCATGGAGAAATCTCACACTGCACTTAACCTTTTGGAGGAGTTTAACAGGAAGGTCAATGAATGGCTGCATCCAAGAAATCGCACAGTTGGTTATGTTTCCACGGATAATGGCAGTAATATAGTTAAGGCCATGGAGCACGGCGGCTATTTCAGAGTGCCGTGTTTGGCGCACAGTATTAACATCGTGGTACAAGCCTTCTTGAAAACAGAAGCGCCAGTCGTCAAATTACTGACCATCTGCTGAAAAATCTGCACACATTTCAGCCATTCTTTTAAGGCCCGGAAGCAGCAGAGGAGCCTTCAATATGAACGTAAACTGCCAGTCAAAGGACTAAGTCAGGAGGTAGCAACACGTTGGAACTCAACCTTTTACATGCTTGAGCGTCTGTCTGAGCAGTGGGAGGTAATACATGAGTTTGTCTTTAAACTGGGTTCTACTCATAAAGACATGAGGCTAGAGTTGGAGGAATGGAAGCTAATTGCAAGCCTGACAGACATGCTTCATCCTTTTGAGCTCTTCACGCGTGAAGTCAGCAGGGAGGACTGTTCTTTGAGCAAAGCTATCCCATTGTTGCGCATGCTAGAGCACCAACCGAAGGAGGTGTGTTCAATGTTCCGAGATGATGGTGAAAAGCGAGAAGCATATGATTTGGCGGAGAAGTTATTAGGGCGCCTACTTGACAATGAAAGGCTTAAAAAGATACATGCAGAACAACATTACATTTGTGCCACTATTCTTGATCCACGGTACAAAAAGTCAGTGGCTAGCAAAGCATTCACTTCTTTTGATGAAACAGATGTTTCAAAGTACAAACATTGGCTAGCTGTGTCAGCCACTCGGTTCGAAAGAGACCGGCAGAACCTTCAAGGAGGCAGCACAAGTACAACTGAATCAGCAGGCTATCCGGCATCAAGTTCCACTTCTCAATCAGTGGCCGAAGGGAGTCACTTTCCCTCACAGCCGTTAACGACACCAGCAACCATATCATCATCCTCACCTGCACTAGGCCGCAAACAAATATTGTCGGAAGGGGATTGGCTATCTCAGCTAGGGTTAGCTCGGTCCACTGAGGAAAAGGTCGCAGATGGTACGCAAAGTGGATCAACCCTGGAGAACCTTGAGTCGGTGGAGCAGGCCTATCTGGATGACCCAACAGAGGTCTGTCATCATGAGAACCCATTGGGATATTGGTATACAAAAAGCTCTGTATGGCGACTGATCACCAACCTGGCTCTAACTTATTTGTCTTGCCCACTCGCAAGCGTGTCTTCTGAAAGTGTTTTCAGTGCTGCTATTGCCATTGTTACTTCAAAAAGGACCCACCTTTTGCCCAAATATGTGGAGAGGTTAACAATAATCAAGATGAATCAGCACTTCATACCACCCGATTACAAAATACGTGAATGCACGCAGTGTCAGGCTCCACGCTGCAGGATCCGATTGTAGCACATAGGGCTCCACCTCCCGACCACACCAACACACTGACGTAAAAGCACAGTGTGTTCGAGGGATAGGGCGAGGGAAAAATAATAGAACAAGGAGGGGACGGAAGGGGACTGCAGGGAAGGGACAGCTGAAAGACAAGAACAGGAACACACAGGTTAACGTCATTCACTACTCAACCTACTCTCATTTCATTCTCGCTAGAAGGACAACCATGTTCACCTTTATGTTTGAAGTATTCTCCTCCTATCCCTTATATATTTTATCACGGATATCTGTACATCTGGTTCCTAAAGAACATAAAGAAACAGGTTATACTCTGACACTAGAAAATAACTCCTCCTGGTATTGTTGAGATCTTAGTAGAACATACCCCTCCTTGATGTCGTTGATCCTTATGCTGCCTCCATAGCACACCGCATTCCCCAAGTGATTCAAAAAAGAAATGTACAGCAAAAAGGTTCCTTGTACAAACAAATATTCTCCAAAGTTGATACGGTAAGACGTAGCCTCCAACCACTGTCCTCCGCTCTTTTACTGTGTTTTTACAAGATTCCACTTGGTTTCCTCTCCAAAAACGGCAAGGTGTAGGGCCCCACTACCTTCCGCTTTGGCACTGAAAAGATCAGGACACTAGTGACCTTCTTCTGAACAGTAGCGTGTGGAAATGATCTCCCACTACGCTCCGCTCTACCGCTGTCCTGAAACCAATAACCCTGCACAGCGGTGCAAGCTCCAAGTTCAATGGCTCTGTCCCATAAGGAATCAATAAAGTAGGTATATACAAAGCAAGTCACAAGACACGCGTTAACTCCACGCGCTGCCTTAAAGCTATCGGGAAATAGTACGAGTCCCAACTCCACTTGTACTCACTGTTCTGTTTCCTCGCAGGCAGTGATGCCAGCCCAGAGGTCTGTGAAAAACAATCCTCTCTAACGGCTGCATGTTGCTCCGCTCGCTCCGCCAGCAACAATGACGCCAGCCACGGTATTGCGAGCGATTCGTAAAATAAACAAAGACGCAAGCACTCTCGCTCGCCTCGGTTTAGCTGCAGCTAGGCAGCTCGCTGATAACTCCGGAACAAGAACAAAAGCGCCGCTGTAACCCAAGGACTCTGATTCTCCATAAACTCCAATAGCACAAAATCATGAGCAATGTTAGGTGGTCCCGCCCCTCCTTTTATAGCGCTACTCCCACTACCAGGACTTCTAGGAGATGTAGTTTAACAGTTTAGGTAGGCGCCTTGCTAGTTCCTGACAGTATGTCCCTAGCGCCTCCTAGGACCAGGCTTAGCAGGAAACCTTCGATGAAAAGTCCGCACCGCCCCAGGAGCATGCACATCGGAACAAACCACCCCTTTATTGTACACCTCCTTGACCTTGTTCAAACACACCTGCACCCCCTTGTGAACCCTCTTCAGCATTAATACCTTTTCCTCAACAGAGGGCTGATAGTGGAGATCGACAGGAATATCCACCGGCAATGTGATTGCGTCAATTCCGGAATTAGCTAGGAAGGGGAGCATTCCCGTGGAACTATGCCACACATTCTTGCTGGACCTCTCCTCCCTCACCACGCAAATAACCTTCCCTGTAGGAATAATAGCCTGTTTATCTTCTACTCACTCCTTAATTGGCAGTGTCTGTCGAGTTAATGTGTCTGTCTTCCGGTTTCCCCACCCAGGGCGGACGGTGACCACCTCTTTCTCTGACAATGTGGCCCCCATGAACTGACATGCGACCACCGCTAAAGGTGAGGATGCATAAGACACCAGATGTTCCTGACAATACCCAGACAAAAAATGCACTGTTCGGGTTTTCCAGTCTATAGCAGGATTGTGGTACGTAAACCACGGCATCCCCAATATGATCTCATATTGGGGAGCTTCTATAATGTTCAACGCTATCTTTTCCACATGTCTCCCTTCTGACACTTCTATTGATAACACCACCTCAGCTGTTTTCTCAACTATTAGACCTGATTTTATGGGCTGTCCATCTACTGCCAAAACCACCTCTGGTTTATCTCTCGGTACTCTGGGTATAGCCAAGCGAGACACTAACTTGTTATCAATAAAATTACCTGTAGCTCCTGTGTCCAACATAACCCTGACTTGATGGATTTTCTGCTCACACTCTAAGGACATGGTAAGAACCAGGTGTGACTCATTCACTCCTATCCCAGGTGAAGATAGGGAAGTGAGTCTCCACTCAGGTATCTCCTTCTCTCGGGATGAAGGCACTAACAAGTTGTCTGTCTCCCTTCCTATAGTGGAAACAGCTATTTTTTTATTCGTGTTCCAACTAGAGGGACTCTTGGGCTTAGAAGGGCATTCACGTACGTAATGCCCCTTTTTGCCACAGTACATACAAAGGCCTTATACTCTTCTGCTTTCTTTCTCATCATTAGACAGAGGGGGTCTAATAGCTCCTATTTCCATAGGTTCTGACCCGTCTTCCGCAGCCTCTATAGCTCTAGGAGGGGAACTCACTATACGATTGTAGCCCCTGTCCCATGTTCTTCTATCTCCACTCCGCTCAGTCAGTCTACCATCCAGCCTTAAAACCAGATTCACCATGTCTACACATGTAGTGGGTTGGGGGTCTATTTGTGCCACCACATCTTTTAATTCATCCCTTACTCCCTGATAAAACAAAGACATCCTTTTTCCTTCTGGCCATTCAGTTTCAGCCACTAATCGATTAAAAATTGTTAGGTACGTTATCAAATCACTTCTGCCCTGACGCAAGGTCAACAACTCTTTATCGGCACTGAAGTTTGTGGCCCTCCTATCAAAAACCTTCTCAAATTCGTTTTTGAATGCTGTCCAATTAGACAAGATAGCATCGTCTCTCTTTATCAGAGGTACTGCCCAGTTAGCGGCATCCCCCACCAAATACGAAATATCAAAGGCAACCCTTGAGTGATTAGTGGGGAAGGAAGCCGGTTTGCAAGAGAAATGGAGCATCACCTGAGTCAAAAACACCTGTGTTTTACGCGGATCACCTGCATACCTTTCTGGGGTAGCCAACGGAATAGGGGGAGGAACTGTAACTTGTATTTGAGAGGGACTAGCGGAAAAAGGATTCTTGGATAACTGCTCTACCCTATCTTTAAGTACAGCAGCCTCTGTCTTGGATGATGCCAACTCCTGTTGAACCAGGACCAAAGCCCGCATCACGTCCTCCAAGGTGGCCATATGTACAACAACCGGACCAGGCAGAATGCAATTCGTGGGCTCGTGATTCTGTCAGGCTCCACGCTGCAGGATCCGATTGTAGCACATAGGGCTCCACCTCCCGACCACACCAACACACTGACGTAAAAGCACAGTGTGTTCGGGGGATAGGGCGAGGAAAAAATAATAGAACAAGGAGGGGACGGAAGGGGACTGCAGGGAAGGGACAGCTGAAAGACAAGAACAGGAACACACAGGTTAACGTTATTCACTACTCAACCTACTCTCATTTCATTCTCGCTAGAAGGACAACCATGTTCACCTTTATGTTTGAAGTATTCTCCTCCTATCCCTTATATATTTTATCACAGATATCTGTACATCTGGTTCCTAAAGAACATAAAGAAACAGGTTATACTCTGACACTAGAAAAGAACTCCTCCTGGTATTGTTGAGATCTTAGTAGAACATACCCCTCCTTGATGTCGTTGATCCTTATGCTGCCTCCATAGCACACCGCATTCCCCAAGTGATTCAAAAAAGAAATGTACAGCAAAAAGGTTCCTTGTACAAACAAATATTCTCCAAAGTTGATACGGTAAGACGTAGCCTCCAACCACTGTCCTCCGCTCTTTTACTGTGTTTTTACAAGATTCCACTTGGTTTACTCTCCAAAAACGGCAAGGTGTAGGGCCCCACTACCTTCCGCTTTGGCACTGAAAAGATCAGGACACTAGTGACCTTCTTCTGAACGGTAGCGTGTGGAAATGATCTCCCACTACGCTCCGCTCTACCGCTGTCCTGAAACCAATAACCCTGCACAGCAGTGCAAGCTCCAAGTTCAATGGCTCTGTCCCATAAGGAATCAATAAAGTAGGTATATACAAAGCAAGTCACAAGACACGCGTTAACTCCATGCGCTTCCTTAAAGCTATCGGTAAATAGTACGAGTCCCAACTCCACTTGTACTCACTGTTCTGTTTCCTCGCCGGCAGTGATGCCAGCCCAGAGGTCTGTGAAAAACATTCCTCTCTAACGGCTGCGTGTTGCTCCGCTCGCTCCGCCAGCAACAATGACGCCAGCCGCTGTATTGCGAGCGATTCGTAAAATAAACAAAGACGCGAGCACTCTTGCTCGCCTCTGTTTAGCTGCAGCTAGGCAGCTCGCTGATAACTCCGGAACAAGAACAAAAGCGCCGCTGTAACCCAAGGACTCTGATTCTCCATAAACTCCAATAGCACAAAATCACGAGCAATGTTAGGTGGTCCCGCCCCTCCTTTTATAGCGCTACTCCCTCTACCAGGACTTCTGGGAGATGTAGTTTAACAGTTTAGGTAGGCGCCTTGCTAGTTCCTGACACGCAGGAAGAAGAGGACACCGACTTTGGTGACGCCAACGGAAGTTCTTCTCGGTCACCAGACCTACTCCCGTCTCAATTCGCAGACTTGGAGGACGAGCTCTGCTTCCCTGACACTGAGGCCTGAAAATTACTTCCTTTTTTTCCGCACTTATTCACTTTTATTCCTGTGTGTCTTTCTTTATTTTGCTACTTTTACCACAACAAAACTCTAATCACATAATCACAATAAGTCCATCATCAGCACTGTCTTCATCTTATTTTCCTTATTGATTTGAAGGTACCGCAGTCTGCATTCAGATGTTCACAAGTTCACAACTCAATCATGCTCCTCTATCCTCCTCCTCCAGACTCCCCCTATCCATTTCCCTCAAGGCAGATGGATGGATTATGGAGAAAAATCTTCGTCGATGAGTCCCCTCAAGTGGGACTGATATAACTGACTGACTACATGCATGCTGATTGTTGGCAGATCTACTTCTGTAATTTAAAGGAGAGGCTGCCCTGTGGGCCCTCACTTTCCGAAGAAGATGCGGACAAAAAGTAGAACAGGTGATGAATAATGAAAAGATGGCACGTTGCAGTGGACAGCAATGGCTGTCTGTCTCTGTTGAAACTAATTGCTGCTTGTTTTTTGTGAACAGCACAATTTGCCATGTTTTGAATATACCAGTATTGCAGGTTTTTGGGGGTTTCTTTGGAGGTGTTCTAGATTTGCGGTCCTGGGTCGGGGGGTCTGGGATCACTGCTGGCACAGTCTAATGTTGATTGCATTTGTTTTTCAGGAAATCCATGGTGGGAAAGGGGAGTTAGGGCCTAGCTGCACATCGTATTTGGACTGAATTGAAGGTAGTAGGCCCATTTTTGCTTTTTGCCTGTTTGGGGGTGTTCTGCTTTTTTGTGGTTGGCTGCAGGGGTCTGGGGGCATAGCTCGGAAGGTCTAATAACAGAATCAAGTGTTTTGGACCAAATCCATGGTGAAATGTTTTTGGCGTTTTTGCTCACTTGCCTGTGTTTGGGGTGCTGTTTGGGGGGCTTCCTGGTGTTTGTGGGTGGGTTTTGGGATCTAGGAGAAATGCTGGGTATGGGTAGTTTTGATTGCAAGTGGTTTTAAGAAAATCCATGGTGGCAAAGGGGAGTTAGGGCCTAGCTGCAGAGCGCGCATGGAGTGATTTCGGAAATGTGCCTGAAAATTTCAAAGTCCCCATTTTTTTAGTTTTGCTTTTTGGCTGTTTGAGGGTCTTCTACTTGTTTTTGCCTGGGTTGACGGCTCTGGAGCCATTGCTGGGAAGGTCTAATACCGGATAAAAGTGGTTTGGAGAAAATCGGAGGTAAAAAAGTTTTTGCGTGCTTGCTCACTTGCTTGTCTTTGGGGTGCTGTTTGGGGGGTTACTGGTGTTTGGGGGTGGGTTTGGCGGTCTGGGAGCACTGCTGGCACAGTCTAATGTTGATTGCATTTGTTTTACAGGACATCCATGGTGGAAAGTGGAGTTATGACCTAGCTGCACAGCGCGTTTGGACAGAATTGAAAGAAGGCCGAAAAATATTACAAGTATGAGATTTTCCATTTTTGCTTTTTGCCTGTTTGGGGGTGTTGTGCTTTTTTGCGGGTGGGTTGGCGGGTCTTGGGGCATTGCTGGGAAGGTCTAATACCAGATAAAAGTGGTTTGGAGAAAATCCATGCTGAAAAGCCTTTTGGCACTTTTTGTAACTTAGGGTTCGTTAGGGTTAGTACTAGCAGCAGTATTCCATGTGTTTGGGGGTGTTCTAGATTTTTGCAACTGGGTTCTGGGGTCTTAGAGCACTCGTGCAAATGTGTAATTTTGGTTGCAAGTGGTTTGAAGAAAATCCATGGTGGGAAAGGGGGGATTTGGCCTAGTTAAAGAAAGCGTTTGCCACTATTCTTAACTTAGGGCTCGTTAGGGTTAGCAGTATTGTATTGCATGTGCTTGGGTGGGGGTTATAGATTATTACGACTGGGTGGGTTCTTGGAAAACTTGTTGTAATGTCTAATTTTGATTGCAAGTCTATTTGAAGATAATCCATGGTGGGAAAGGGGGGTTTTGGGAATATTTTCTGAGTGCGTTTTGACACGATTTGAAATTAGGCCTCTGTGAGGTAGCAGCAGTATTCTGCACCTTTTTGGGAGGGTAATGTGAGGTGTTCTAGATTTTGGGAATTGTCATCTCTGAAAGTGATAGTATAATTTTTGCACTACACAGCGTGCCTTAAATATTTTTTTCTCCGAGGTGTCTTTAACACTTACTGTTGTGTTTTTCCATCATCAATTACAGGCAGGCTTTTACCCTGTGCCATTGATGTACTACTCAGGCTTACAATTAGCGATCCGCAAATCCGCATCAGGCAGGCAGTGGACAGCGTGTCTGGTCACCAAGATTGATCGGCGGAGCATCCGATGGAATGAAGGAGTACCGCGAATAAGAGGAATGGCTGGATGCATCGACTTCACAAATTCAACGGGACAACTACAAAAACCAGTAACAGTACCCAAATTCTCCTTATCTTTTAAATGATATTGTTGTGAACTTGAACTTACTTCTACGAGTGTGACTCTGTGCGTTTGTTTGATCTCTGCTTCAAATTCATCCCTCCCTCCAGCAATTTGATACATATTTGCTATGTTTAACACTAATTTAATGTTCTAAGTGTTTATTCTCTCTGAGGGCAGAGAGGCAAGTGGCGTAATGGCTGCAGCCCTGTACTGTCAACTTGTTTCTACGTAGTTACTAGTAAGTTGCAGTAAGTAGTAGTACTACTTTTCAGTAACCTGACCATCCATTTAGTACTTCTGGCATGCAGTAGTGCACTTCCTTTATGTCCCTTTCAAGATTTATCAATATCTTCTAATCCAAAGATTTGTTTCTCTTCATTTGTTTTTTGACTGTCCATGCTGTGTTTTTTTTCCTCTCTACCAAACTTTCCCAAAAACCCCCATTCCCATCCAATTTTCAAACCCTAACCCTCTTCCCCAGGGCTGTGTGGTATTTCATTGAAGTGTGACTGACAACAACAATAAATTCCACACACTTGCTGGGGAGGATAAGGTTAAAGCAACCAGAAGTTCATGCGCGTCATCGTGGATTGATAAGAACATCCTCCTCCTACACGACGTGAACTATGAAATGATTAATGCTTACCTTACGTTGGCACTGCTTAGGCTACAATTTAGGGCACTTTTCTGTACCGTACTATCTATTGTACTGTTTCTAATGCTACACTCGGCCTTTCAATGTTTAATTTCCTCTTTTTTTCATATGGTGATACTGCCAGTGTGTACCACTGCTGTTACCAGCACAACAACGATATTGCATCTATTGAGGATTCAAGACAACAACCGACCTTATTCACCAACCGTGATTCACAAATCACAGGTAAGATAAGCATATTGGAGAGGTAGTAGAATAGTGGGCTAGGACTAAGTTGGGAGGAGAGCAGATACTGACAGTACTACTAGTAAAGTACAGTAGTAGGGCTACTAAATTGACTAACTCGGTTACTTGCATTTTGGTACATTTCAGGACAGGATATTTCATTCATGCTGGTAAGTTTGAAAAACCAAACGTCCAGTAACCACCGCCAACCCCCACACAAAACAATATGAGCGCGTATACTGTGTTTTGAAATGAAAAATATAATTATTAAGAAATATAAATTATGGATGTTGTTGTCACAAAAATAAAATAAATTACCCCAACTCACCCACCTCCCTAACCAAACCAATGTCCAAAAATCAAAAAGTACCCTTTCCCAAAAACTCAATTCCCACCCCCCCAACAGTCTTTAAAAAAGGGGCAAGGGACAGTCACTTCCTCCGGTGGCGTAGTGTGGACAGCTGGTGCTGCACGTCCCGCAGCTCTTTGAGGATGTCCCAGAGCTGGCGCTGAGGTTTTTCGACCAACCGCTCCAAGTAGTCCACTTGCTTTTGGAGGCGGCGCTGATGTACCATCTAGCTTTGGGGGGGGGGGGGCAGCTGTTGTTTTTGCTGCTCTGCGGCGGTGGCGGGAGGCTGTCGGGCCAGGGCTCTGTTTGGCTGGAGGCTTGTGGCTGGTGGACCCGGGGGCAGTGGAGGAGGATGTACTGGTGGTTGTTGTAGTGTCCTCCTCATGCTCCCGAGCCCACAACCATCGATACTCGACAAAAATAGCCTCCAGCTTACGGGCCCTGGCCTGGACAGCCATCTCCTTACGGATGATGATCCAGAGGGTGGCAGTGGCAAACCAGAGGGTGGCAGTGATGAACCAGAGGGAGGCAGGGATGAACCAGAGGATGGCAGTAATCAACCAGAGGGTGGCAGTGATGAACCAGAGGGTGCTGTGATAAACCAGAGGGGGACAGTGATGATCCAGAGGGTGGCAGTGGCAAACCAGAGGGTGGCAGTGATGAACCAGAGGGTGGCGGTGATGAACCAGAGGGTGACAGGGATGAACCAGAGGATGGCAGTGATCAACCAGAGGATGGCAGTGATGAACCAGAGGGTGCTGTGATAAACCAGAGGGAGACAGTGATGATCCAGAGGGTGGCAGTGGCAAACCAGAGGGTGGGAGGGATGAACCAGAGGGTGGCAGGGATGAACCAGAGGAGGGCAGTGATCAACCAGAGGGTGGCAATGATGAACCAGAGGGTGCTGTGATAAACCAGAGGGGGACAGTGATGATCCAGAGGGTGGCAGTGGCAAACCAGAGGGTGGCAGTGATGAACCAGAGGGTGGCAGTGATGAACCAGAGGGTGCTGTGACAAACCAGAGGGGGACAGTGATGATCCAGAGGGTGGCAGTGGCAAACCAGAGGGTGGCAGTGATGAACCAGAGGGTGGCAGGGATGAACCAGAGGATGGCAGTGATCAACCAGAAGGTGGCAGTGATGAACCAGAGGGTGCTGTGATAAACCAGAGGGGGACAGTGATGATCCAAAGGGTGGCAGTCGCAAACCAGAGGGTGGCAGTGATGAACCAGAGGGTGGCAGGGATGAACAAGAGGATGGCAGTGATCAACCAGAGGGTGGCAGTGGCGAACCAGAGGGTGCTGTGTGTGAGAAGTTGGCCTGGTATCTGATGATCACTATTCTATTGAGCACCTTATACCAGTCTAAATGACGCTTATGGTGATTGGTTGTAAGTCAACCTTATAGACCAGCTATCCTAGTGGTAGCATGGACAAAAGCAGTCTTAGGCTAAACTCAAGAGGGCATGTGAAGCCAGCTGTTTTACCATATGCAATCCTTTGAATCCCAAACGAAAGGACACCACACAAATTATATATTATAAAATATATGTATTTATTTCTAGAATAATCCCCTTGACTCTTTATGAGCACAGGAGCACAAGCGTTAAACAAAGAACACAGTATAACATACAATAAGATGCACATAAGCTGTCCCACAAAGGCTCTTGCTGTCGGCGATGTCGGTTCTCGAATTGGAGTCACCAAACCTTGGCAAATGCAACCCAAGCAGGACTCAAAGATGTCTTCTGGATCGGACAGGGAAGGTCAGATCAATGGCTCCTTTTCAGGGGAGCTAGGGCCAGTCTGGAGCAACCAGACCAGCAGTGTAGTTTTGATGGATCATTGTCACAGAGGTCAGTCGCCAACAGGCAACCAACCTGACAATGCGTCAAGCAGGAAAAGTGCAAAAGGGCCCCATGCAGCACTCGGTGAGTGTGGAGGGGTGATCTTTGAAGCACAACCTGCTTGGGGCTGGGGCTTCTCAAACCCCAAAGCACAGCATCCAGGGTGCCTTGGGAGCTGCACAGGAAGCACTTTGTCGACTCATCAAAATGGCCGGGCCTACGCCAAGACTTTCATTGGGCAATGATGTGGGTGTTTCCTGTATCCGGCAATACCTTTCCTCCAGACTACCCGGCACACCAAAACCACGATTTTCAACTCCTTTACAGCCCTGAAGAGTCAATGGGTTAACTGCCCTTACTGACGAAACACGTGTCGGCTGGTTTCTTTGTCTCTTTGGTGTCTCCTGGATAGGAGGCCCAACTTTTCACCAATTAAAAACTAAAGACGGAAAGAACATCGTGTGTGACCTTATCCTTGA
Source organism: Lissotriton vulgaris (assembly GCF_964263255.1). Classification (NCBI taxonomy): domain Eukaryota; kingdom Metazoa; phylum Chordata; class Amphibia; order Caudata; family Salamandridae; genus Lissotriton; species Lissotriton vulgaris. Next base: position 1,137,779,020 of record NC_141696.1, on the reverse strand, counting down.
ACGTCTACCATAATTACCTATATTCTTACAATTGTGTGCGCTTGACTGGCTGTTGTACTTTACATAAGGGTAGTTCTACACCCTTTGGTTGCAGAGTTTTAGGGTTGTCTCTGTACAAGCAGCACCAACCTAAACTACTTTTTTGTGATCACTCAACCACTACATGTTGTGCGCCATTCAATTCTGAACACTAATAACCCTTCGCTGAACTTGGAATTCCCAAGAAAGCAATACTCCTCCCTCCATGCTTCCACTGGTGTGGCCACTCTTCAGCACACCACCTGCCGTGCCAGTACAGTCCGAACCCACAGGCCCCTGCTACGTCTGAAAATATCTGTACATCCCAGACCCAATCCGTCGGGTAAGCCATAGGAATCCAATTGAATTCCTCCAAAAATCTGCACCACAAGCGTAGATCCTCTTTTGTCCCTGCTGACAGTTTCATGTGATGATGGGGCAATGAAAGACCCGTCAGTGACCTCCCCAATCTCCTGCAAAAAGTCCTCCCTGACCTGACCCCCCCACAAGAAAAGTTCAGATGTCCTAGCAGCACTTGTACTGTCCTTACTGTCACTTTCTTCCTAGCTAACATGTCAACAATCAGCAACCTCATCTGCACTTTTTTGTTGGCAGGTAACCGTGCCGCCATGGCAACAGAATCAAATTCAATACCAAGAAATGACAACACCGTCCATGGACCTTGTGTCTTCTCCGGTGCGAAAGGCACCCCTAGTGCCCCCATGAGCTCTTTAAAACTTGCCAGCTGTTGCTGACAGTCCGCAGAACCAGGCCGACCTACTAGGAAGCAGTCATCAAGATAGTGTGTCACTGTCTCTTCCCCCGTTTTCCATGAGAAAACCCATTGCAGGAACAAACTGACCTTCTCAAATAGAGCACATGATATTGAGCATCCCATAGGCAAGGCCTTATCCACAAAAACCTTCCTGTCCATCTGAATACCCAGCAGCTGAAAGTCCTCAGGGTGTACTGGCAGGAGCCGGATTGCAGCCTTAATGTCTCATTTTGCCATCTCAGCGCATCTGCCAACCCTTACCACCAGTCCCCTGGCTACGTCTACTGATGAGTAGTACACCGATGTTAGCTCCTCAGCTATGAACTCATTCACTTACCCCCCCCTTGTGGCCAGGACAAATGCTGAATCAAGCGATTCTGGCCCAGCTCTATTTTGGGGACTACACCCACCAGGGAAATGATCAAGTCCTTCATCGGACATTCCTTAAACGGGCCCTCCGTGCGCCCTTCTTTAACTTACTTCCTCAATTTGTTCCAAACTAGTGCCTTGTGTGCCACTACCAACTTCACGTTTTTTGCCCAATGCTGACCTGGGTCCCTCATAGCCCAACCTGAAACCCTCTCTAAACCTGGTACTCAAAATTTGTACGTCCTGCTCTTCTAGGTAATGTCTCAGCCAGGCGTCCAAACACTCCATATTAATGGGCGTATGAGCCTTTCCCCATATATCCCTGTGCTCCTATTCTGCCTCTGCCTCCCACCCCGTGTTGAACCTGCTGACTATCGTAGCCCCTATACTGCTGTGCGCTCTGTCCCCCTTGCTGGCCCTGTCCTGTGTATCCTGTTCTTAAGCACTGCACCAGGGGGTGCTTTCCATAGCACTTGGAGCCTGTGTGCTTAAACCTACAAAAATACTTGGAGCAAGTGCCTTTGTTGTAGTCCCACTGCCTGCAGGTGTTGCTGTGTAGCCCACTCACCCCAGTGGGGTGATTCTGAAAGGGCTGTTAAACTAATGGAAGTCCGCTGGCCGTATATGTCATCTTTCCGATTTTCACCGCCCCCATGGTCTGCTGGTATAAGTCGAAGTCAATTTCCCCCACTTTGCCTCTGGATCCTAATCTAGCCTGGCACTAAATTCCTCATCATAGTGTGACCATGCCTATCCCCCATACGTTACTTGTGCTCTCCTGACCACATCCATGTACTTGACAAAAGACACGCCCATATCAGGGTACTTCTCACAGTAAACACTTGCAAATATCAAAAAGGCCGCCATCCAGTTTTCTATGGTCATGGGTACCCTGGGCCTCATTGACAGCTCTAACTCTTTTTCGATCCCTCTTTAGACCTAAATTCCCTGTGCAGGAGAGTCAACATGTCCACATACTCTCCCATATTTTCTCCTTCATGGCCAGCATGAGATAGGCCCCCAATGGCTTTGTCACCCCATGTACAGCATTTTTGGAAGCTTGACCTCGCTACTCCCTTTTCCTGCCCCGTCGCCCTTCATCCCCTCTCTGGCGCTGTCCGTGCTCCCTACGTCCTTTTGCAAGTCTTCTCCTATTTTCCCTTTTGCCCTACCTGACTCTTCCTTTCCCTCTTCCTTCTACCCTTCTAGCCCCCACTCCTGTGTCCCACACACCCTTTTCGCAATTGGACCCCCCTGAACCTGTGGACACTTCCTGCTTCATCCCGCTTGCCACACATACTCTTCCCCTTTCTTACTTGGCATCAAGGTCGGTGTCTGCACAAGATCCAGCTGCCTAACCAGTCGTGCAGCGGGTTGAGTTGCTTGAGCCTGAGCCGAACGCATCTCTCCTTTTTTTACTGCTCTGTAAAAGACTAGCCACATCATTAGTCAGCTCCCTCCACCTCTCCCCTTGTGCAAGTTCCTCTTCTTTCTCCACTATTTCCCTTCCTCAAAACTGTCCTTATCATAGTCCAATTGTATGTCCTCCCATGCTCTCCCTCTTGCTCTAGTGACCCTCCTCTGTTTTGCACCTTCATGCTCTCACCTACTGCAGATAAGTTCCTCAATATCCAACACTGAATGCTGCGGGGCTCATGTTGCCCATTCGCCCTTTGTGCAGGCCAATTCACAGCCAACCCAGAGGCCGCATTGACCCAACTTGGCCATCGGCCTTCCCTGGCCCTCACAAAACTCTCTGTAGGCATGTTACCTCGACCCTGCCTTCACTTTGGCCCGGTGACATGGACCCACATGGGACTCACCCCAACTTGGTGCCTCTTGAACCTGTTGCCCCTGTAAAGAAAAGGCAAGGTCCGGCAAGCCGGGGTTAGTATCCCTATATATCCCTGCCTGCAAAGGTGTCAGACACCACCGCCAGTAACACCCTGCATCGGGTCCTCCCTGCAAGCTGCACTCTGCTGCTACCTCTTCCCAATGCACCCCCCTCGCTCGCCGTGAAACCTCCCCTCCCCACTCCAGAGGAGTGTTCCCCCTGTGTACTGGGGCCCCTGGATGCTGTCCTCCTACGTGGGGGCCCTCCTCCCACTCCTCCCCCTCACTCCACTCCAGCAGTGAAGCAAGTTGCCTACCTGCCAGACCCTGCCCCCACTTTCCTGCCTCAGTCCCTACCCCCTTCCCAGGGGTCCCTCTCTAATCACAGGGCCTCTTCTGCCCCTCCTTTTTCCACCCCCCTCCTCTGACCACCTGTCCCTCAAACCCCACGGGGCCCTCTCTAACCACCCCCATCTCTAACACTGTTGCTGCCCCTCCAATGGCCCCTGTAACCCTTTCCAGCCTCTTCACTGTTCATGCCCCTTCACCCTTCCAGGCCCCCTCCTCCTGCCAACCCACTTCCCTTCCCCCTCCCTCACCTGGTTCTGCCCCTCCCCCTCCTGCCCATGGCCCTGCTGTACTGCCCCCTCCCAGAGCCTGGCTCTCCTTTGAGGGGTTCCCCTGCTCCACTTTCATTTTTCATGGCCATGCTATCCTTGCCCTCGGTGGCACGAGCAGCTCTCCTGTCCCCTCATTTGTATTCCTCCCTTTTGTGGCCCCTCCCTTGCTCAAATTCCATAGCCGGGCACCAAGCGGCACCCTGCCCTGTCCCTTTCCCTCCTCTCTTGCCAGGGGCCACTTTGTTGCAGTTGCCCCAGCCCCTTGTACATACTTTGGCTCTGCCTGCTCTCTGCTGCACAAGGGAACACGCTCGGACTGCCGCATCCACATACCCGGCCGCCCGGTGCTGCGGCTGCACCGATTCTGGGGACCTCACAAGGTCCATGCATCAGGCCTCAGCCAGCAGCCGCATGGCCTCCTGCACCTTCCTGTCCGCCTGCATTGCTACTGCCGGCGTGAGCACTCCGCCCTTTGCCGTAAAACTGCCCTGTCAGGCTCGACAACGATCGACAACAGAGATGCGTAAATCAGGAAAAACCAGCAACTGTCCCTGAACTGCTCCGGCTGCTATGTCCCTTTCCCAAAATGGTGCCACGGTGTAGAAGTGGACCTCAGCAAGGCCTACCAGTGCTAGGGGTTCGCCCTTCTCTGCACACAAGTCCTCAGACCAGTAAATAGAAGTTGGCACGGAAACTGAAATAGCAAAGAGATATTTTATTAAACCTCATGAGGTGAAACTAGATTCACACAACTCCCTTCGGTAGTGTATGAAGTAGCACAAGGAGTAGAAGAACCATGGGTCTTTTATACCCACACAGGAGCTCAAAAGAAGGTGGTACAAGCACACATAGGAAAGTTACATACATAAATGACCATACAGAAATGCACAGTCAACAAAGAAGGAGGAGCTAACAGTTGCTGACTTAGTAGAAACTTCTTGACAGTAACAAACCTAAACAGGTGCATGGGCAGCTACAAACTCTTCTGAGCATGCGCAGAGTAGCAGAGGCTAAGTATAGCTTGTTCTTTGAGCAGAGCACAAGGGCAAACAACAGAGAAGAAGGAAAGAGTACATGGCGAGCACATAGTTGAAAAAATGGCTCCTTGAAACAAAAATGCTTCAGCTAAAAGCTAACATCGACCTCTGCCAAATTTCCACATACAACCCTTTTAGCATTAGATGACAACATTTACAATCTAGAGGAGTCTAAGTATACATCATGTATATTAATGTTCATCATATCCTCAACTTCTTTGTCTAATACATGCTGGGCATTCTTTTGTATAACATAACGTCTGGTAGGTGTACAAGCAGTGATACAGATGGAGCAAAGCATTGGACCACATTGTATACAAAGGCAGCATGTCAGTAGAATTGCAAATAATATACACAGAATTGTTAATAATTTCCAGCCCCAGGTAGCAAGCAGTGTCCAAAACCAACTGGCAAAAGTCCATGTGCAATTATCAGGGTGGATCTCAGCAGCAATTTTGTGAAGTTTGGAGATAGCATCAAAAACTGAAGGGGCATGATCTGGAATATATACACAGCAGCTCAACGCAACAAATACTGGGACCCCCTCCACAAAAAATACTTTGCCAAGGCCAGGGAGAAGAGGGGAAAACAACAATGAACCACAAAAAAACTCCCTACAGACCTAGATGGTATTACTTACTACTTCACAATATTTTATACTGGTCTGGTAAACTGAAAAAGCAATACCAATTTACAACATAATCATTTCAACTTTTTTTATTTATTTTTACTAAATCTTGATTCGTTGATTTAGTTCATTTATCATCTTTATAAAAATACATATTTATATTATATACAATAGAGACATTTCTACAAACATTATCTATTTATCCCCTGGTGGAGAACAACCCACACATACCACTCATACACATATATACATTCCATTCACAACACATCCAAGACTCCAGAGGATTTCCCAAATTGTACATTTATTTATTTGGTTCTTGTCTCAATGGCCCTGTATTGGGCTACTGCTCATGAGTAGGTTTGAAAAAGGACTTGGTCAACCCGTTTCGTGGCATAAGGATATAATTAGGCCACCTTCATCAGGACCCGCAGATTATCACACCAGTGAGTTCTCAACACCCTGGGAAAACCTGAAAAAAACATGTAAGAAAAAGTCTATCAGTTACTAGTCCAAAATAACATAATTCCTTTATATATAGACATTGGTTGGATTGAGCACATGCAAACATTATACTATACATAAATCTAGTGTATACAATATACACGTGCCACCTTATACCCCAAAAAAATAGTGTCATCAAGCCTCATGGTCATCCTAATGTGTTCATCCTATAAAGCTTACCCAGGCACCAAAATACCCACAGATTATTAGTCTATGCGACCATACTACCTAGAATTGTAAGGAAGCAAAAGGGAGGAAACCAAAAGGGTACTCTTTATGTCCTCAGATACTTACTGTAAGTTATTGTATCTCAAAGGGCACACTGCTCATCACTTAAAGGTTAGTGTGCCTGCAACACTCTGTAAACGTACAAAAGGTCTGCCTGGTTCCTAACAGGGAGAAGGAGGTGGTCTATTACGGTCGGATAATTTTAAAGCAAAAGACCTTACAACCCATCTCACTCTTCAGAAGACAGCTTTCTTACCCCAAATATTATATTTCTTTTCCCATAGTTTCTTTGATATAACTTTGGCACCTGCGGAGCTCCCTGTCGTGCCATTAGGTTTCCACCTGGAAAACGACAATTTTTTCTAAGGATTTTGTAAGACTAAGGAATCCTTTTATACATAGGTTCAAAAACAATTCTTATTTAAAGATTTGGGGCAAGATAAAATATATGAATAGATGAAGGTATTCCCAACTGGAAGGTCTTCTAAGAATAGCGTCACTGTGTACACATGCAGCCAGAGGTCCAGAATATTGGCTCCTTTTGTAACTTAGTTTTTTTACTGTCAAAGAAAAAGAGGGGGGGAAGTAATATATTGCCAAGCTTGGGACCCAGTAGCATTTTGAAACAATAGCCATACCAAAATACACCGGAATATAGGACTTAGGCATTAAATGTAGACCAGCCCTTCAGATATTCCTAAATATATGCTACTCCTATAGTAAAAACGGTCTGAAACTGCATAGTGGTTAACATGCCCAGTAGGTATATCATGGAGCAGTTAACCATAGTAAATCACCATCTTGGTAGCAGTATTTGTCAACATCCTTGAGATTCTAATATACATCTTATGCGGAACACGTCCTAAAAGTTTTTAAAAGACAAGCTATAATGGTCTGCCTTCCATGCCGCTAGTGATTTGCAACAGTTTACTATTCTCCAATAGACCGTAGATACTAGCTGGACTCCCATAGATTTAAACCCTGTGGTACCGCTACCCATTTCTTAATCATGCAATACATTTGCCTGTTGTACTTCTGAATGCCAACACAAATAAATGGAGCACACAAAAGATCCGAGAAGACGCAATACCGAGACTAACTGCGTCCCCCTCTCCACAAACTCACCTTTGACAATGACTAGTGTCTCATCCAAAAACGTGTGGAACCCGTACTTCGCAGACCCGTTCGAAGGCTTCTGACTTCGTGAGCATACTATATATTCAGCCGCAGGCGGGAAAAGACAAGTCACACTCACAGAGTGGAAGAGCCTGCACCTGGAGGTAGCATAAACACAGAGAGCGGACTTACGGCATCCTCACTCAGGAGTCGCATCGACTAGACTATGGACCTACAAAGGGAGAATACTCACTTTCGAATGGTTTTGAAAGTGGTTTCAGAACCGTCCATTCATGCTGACATTGCCCGTATACTAGACCGTCAACATTCTAAAAGCGAGGACACACTTCCAACTGATTAGCGGCATAGTTTGACAAAATATCCATTCCTACCGTCGTTGCCCTCATTATTACCAACCCACATCTTCCTCAATAGCCGCCTGATTCATGAAGCAAAATTGCACTCGCAAAGGGCAAGATTCTCAGAATCTTGCCTTTTGCGAGTGCAATTTTGGCATTTGGGATTCACAATCCCAAATGCAAAAATCGCTAATGAGGAATTAGCAAATATGCGAGGATTAGCATTTAAGGAATCTCTATTAGAGATTCCTTAAATGCTATTCATGACACTTGCAAAAAATGCGATTTAGCAAAATTGGGCCGCTATTTACCGAGAGGTCAGACCTCTCGGTAAATAGCAAAAAAATAGAAAAATGCTTTTAAAAGCATTTTTCTAAGTTGCATGTTGCACACACACATGTCCTTTGGACATGTGTGTGCGCAACACCTGTTCAAATGTGCATTTTAGGGGTGCTACAGGGTGTCCTTTGGACACCCCTGGCACCCTTAAAATCGCTATCTGATTTGCGAGTAGCAAATTGCTACTCGCAAATAAGGGATACTCCCCATTCATTCCTATGGGCCTTTTGGCCCATAGGAATGAATGGGGAGTTATTCCTTTTTTTGCGAGTAGCAAATTGCTACTCGCAAATAGAGAACATGTAGGAATCGCTATTGATTTAGCAATTCCTACATGAATGCCGTTTTGCGTGTCCTCAATAGCGAGTCGCTATGATTCGCTATTAGGGCCACGCAAAACGGCCCGTACATGAATCAGGCTGTAAGAGCATACATAACAAAGGGCGGATTCTCCAGCCTTTATTAAATTTAATTCTGTGCTCCCAGCAGCGATATTTCAAAGTACGTCCTAATTTCTCACGAACATTAGACGGACCCCAATATCTGATACACAGTTACTAATACATAATTCACACAAACATTTATCAAAGGAATATTATGATTTAAAATTAAACATTTTACTAGGGAATATACGGTTGGGGTCTTTAACAAGGTCATTTATTCAATTTAAAGACTCCTACCACCTGGAACATGTCCTTGATGGCATTTCCCCGGCCTTGACTAGGAAATTATTTTTACAGTGGAGGTATGGCACTCTTCCCCGCATAGCATTTACAAGTACCTGGTCCTACTCTTCCTCTGCCAAGCAATGCCCTGCATGTTCATCCCAGTTGGAAAATGAAATACACGTTTTATTCTTCTGTAACGCTTATCAAAAATCCAGAAAGTATTGGCTTGTTCCTCTTCTTAAAAACTTAGGTTTCAGGCACTGCATTCCAGCCTACAGAATACTTAAGACGGATTTATCACCTTCAACTGTGTTTGCGATCGCTACATTTTTAACTGCGATGTGGCATAAGCGCACTTGTTACACTTTGAATTCTGATACAGATTTTGTACAGGCTTCATAATAATTCAATGCACAGATTAGCCTAAATTGGAATGAACTGTAATCGCTTCCACTAATTATTACAAATGTGACTTTTTATAGTATGTAGCAGTCTGATTTGTATCTTGCACCAGCACTTTGAACCTGTACAGCACGGGTACTCATAGTGCGGCCCGGCAAGCCTTCCCTGGCAGCCTGTGGACCGTGCAGACATCGTACCGGTGTTTGTTTGTTTGTAAAGAATCTCAGCAACGCATGTCAGTGCGGTGTTACCGTATCACCGCACTGAAATGCATTTGTCACGCACGAGCGCTGCTGTGGTGAGACTGCACGCAAATAGGCTGGTCTATGGCAACCACCACACAGTTCGAGGTGGCTTTTCAAATCATAATCCGACTCAAAAATAAAGTGTACTTTAAGCCTGCCTAGCTTTTACCTAAATGCTTGCCTCCCACTTTCAGCTTTCCGTTGCTCACGGAAGTCTAGTAAAGTTGCAAGTCACTCTGCTGATTATAATTAAATCATGAACGTTTCCCAGACCGTTTTATGTATTTTCTGCAATTTTGGCTAGAGTCTGTTAAATAAAAGCCGTTTAACAATTATTTCTTACGCTTTTCAGCAGTTAACAGGGAGTTTCTTGTTGCTCAAAGGGGTGCAATTTCTGATATTTAGGTTTCTCTCATCTTCATTGCTGGATTCTGCTCGTGAGAAAGTGTCACTCATAGTAGTTGAAATGTCACTCATAATTACACTGAAAATATGACAATGTCACACATGGCAATCTAAAACCTTGGCAGCTATGAAACACCCCTGCAGCAGCACGACCCAGAGACTCTGCTGCTCTTTGGGGGCCGGGCGATTCCCGTCAAAGTGGGGCTGCAGGGGCCTAAGAGGTGAACAAAGCCTCATTAGTATGCGAATGGGCTTTTAAAGATCTGTGAAGTGCTTGGGTGGGGCTGACTGGCTGGCTGTGTGTGCCCAGAAGCTGTCTCAGCCCGGGCACACACAGGCAGGGTGAGATGAAGAAGGAGGGAGGTAGAGGGAGGGAAAGGAAAGGAGACAGAGACCGACAGAGGGAGAGCAAGGGAGACAGGGAGAGCGAGGGAGAGAGACAGGCAGACAGAGAGAGAGAGGGAGGCAGAGCGAGGAAGAGTGAGGGAGACAGAGGCAGACAGAGGCAGCAGAGGGAGTGCGAGGAAGGGAGACAGGCAGACAGAGGGAGAGCGAGGACGGGAGACAGAGGCAGACAGAGGGAGAGCGAGGGAGGGAGACAGGCAGACAGAGAGAGAGGGAGGCAGAGTGAGGAAGAGTGAGGGAGACAGAGGCAGACAGAGGCAGCAGAGGGAGTGCGAGGAAGGGAGACAGGCAGACAGAGGGAGAGCGAGGGAGGGAGACAAAGGCAGACAGAGGGAGAGCGAGGGAGGGAGACAGGCAGACAGAGGGAGAGCGAGGGAGACAGAAGGAGAGCAAGGGAGGGAGACAGACAGAGGGATAGCGAGGGAGAGACAGAGCGAGGGAGGGAGACAGCGCGAGGGAGGGAGACTGAGGGAGACCTCAGAGTGAGTGAGGGAGACCTCAGAGTGAGGGAGACCTCAGAGTGAGGGAGGGTGAAGGAGAGAGAGGGAGACAAAGGGAAGGAGGGAGCGGGAAGGAGGGAGAGGGAAGGAAGGAGAGGGAAGGAGAGAGAGGGAGACAGAGGGAAGGAGGGAGAAGGAAGGAGAGAGAGGGAGAGAAATAGAGGATGGTAGAGGAAAACAGAGAGAGGGAGAGGGAAACAGAGAGAGAGAGGGAGACAGAGAGACAGTTAGAGTGAGTGAGACAGAGGGAGAGAGGGAGTGAGAGTCAGAGAGAGTGAGACAGAGGGAGAGAGGGAGTGAGAGTGAGTGACACAGTCAGAGTGAGTGAGACAGAGGGAGACAGAGAGACAGAGGGAGAGAGAGGTAGGGAGAGGGAAGGAGAGAGAGAGGGAGGGTCACAGAGAGAGTAACAGAGAAAGAATGAGAGAGAGAAATGTGTGTATGTTGGATCTGGTGGCTCAGTGGACGAAGGCATCCACTGCAGGAACCTGTGATCAACCTCATGGTCACAGGTTTTTTTGTTTCTCTAGCCCCACCCCCTCCCCCACTGAACCCTCCCCCACCGGTGTGGCCCTCGGACACAAACCACACTGTAATTTTGTCCCCTGAGAGAAAGTTTGTGAGTACCCATGCTGTACAGTAAGATAATTGAATATATAGGTGAGCAACCCAATATACCCTTGCGGACTCGGGCAAGGTTAATTCAAAGAAAGTTGGCCAGCAAGGGGTTTTGTTGATTAACTTATTTTACAGCACCATTGGGACCTGTATTACATCATCGGGGTACCCGGGTCTGAAATCGATCAGTGGCTGTCTTGGATTTATTAATTTCTTGAAAAAGAAGTCCAATAAAATCAGAACAAAAAAGTGTTACCACACTAACACTATATGTACATTAAATAAAAGAACGGAAAGACCAGGATTTTGTGTTATTTGAAAGTTATTATTCAAATCAGGCTGGGTACATACATGGATATTATTTAGATATTCAAGGTACTGGTAGTATCTTCCTTTAACATATCTAAACATTAAGTCTAAACTGCTCCAACATATAAACAATGATTTCAACCCAATAATCAGAAGAAAATCAAAGGAAGGTAAAAACTCAAAATATGCAGAGATGGACTGAAGTAGTCGACGTTTCGGTCTTATCGAAGGTTTTCACAAGACCATCATCAGGACAGAAAGGTTTTATATACAATTGATGACCCTTTAGATTTCTTGAATGTACGTCTATTAGGATTTGAGACGACCGCAACACTTTAAATCGTGGCGTTGATTCGTGGCAAACAATGATTTTTATATGCAAAATATCACTCTTGATCTACATAGGAATGCTGTCTGTGATTTCCATCAGGGAATCCAGATTGAGTCGATTTCCAAAACACTTGTACATTTTTAGAGTTTTCCAAAGTGACCGCATCAGAGAAGGCTTCCAGCGAGTCCGGTAAAGGCTTACAGTAAGATGACAATTGTAATGACTTTCTTTTAATTCTTGTTTTATGAATATGTACTATTCACAAATGTTTTTTAATCTATGATGTACATCTTTTATGATCCAAGTTATCGAAATAAAGATAGAAAAGAAAGAAAGAATACATAATGCCCAAAGTAAACGGTTGGGCAAAAGGAATGGCTCTCCACCACACCCTTCAGTCTTTTGTACACTGAATACCTGTCTCTACCTCATCTTATAGATAGTGGCTGTAGTACCTTATAGAGCATACAATGATATCCCTATTAGGAAAACACAGACCATGTCACCTTACTGTGTATAAAACCCCTCATTACAAAATACAGCAAAAAACAAAAACATTAGTGAAACATACCTAAAAACAATCAGATCAATATGTGTAACCAACAGCGGTCCGTTACTCCCATTTTGGTATATCCTTATAAAGGATACCACTCTGGTGTGATAAAGGAATGCTCATACATAGATACGGACAGCCGTCCTCTCTTTGTAACCGTTCCATCAGACCAGTGTACTTAGTTTATGTAATCAAATGGAATAAAATGAAGACTACCAAGGCTTTGTGATATTCCATTGTATCTCTTCGTTCAATCCCCTTTTCATACTGTCTAAAGAAAAAATCCTCGCTGATTTATGTTCACTGTATCTTACTCTAAACTAGCGTGCAGTCTCTCCTATTTATGCGAAATGGCATGGGCCTAGTAAAAAGTAGACTATGTTTTAACTCCTGCAATTTGTAAGGTTTTTTAATTTGATATTATACCCTTGATAAGAGAGCAAATCCGTAACAATAGCAGAGTCACAAGAGTGACAAGACCCACATTTGTGGTTACCTATCACAGCTAGGAGTCCCAACAAAGTAGTCTCCTCTATTCTAGGTCTCGTATGAACCAAGATATCACGGAGATTACGATTTCTATGACAGGCTACCAAAGGTTGTTATAACTGGGCTTCATACTCATTGGTATTTAAAATCTTCCAGTTTTTCTGAATTACATTTTTTATCTTGTAATTCAACAGAGAGTGACTTATCACGCAAACTACCTGTTCTTTTGGAGTGCGCTGAACCCCTGCTAGAAGGGCATCTCGATCATAATATTTCGCCCTTTTGTAAGCATGGCGGACCAGTCTTTTAGGATAACCTCTTGCTAATAACCTTGTACTAAGTGCATCACCATGTTTGTGGAAGTCAGCTATGTTGGTACAATTTCTTCTCACCCGCAAAAATTCTCCAAACGGAATCGAATCCTTCTGGATGCTCGGGTGATAACTTTGGTATTGCAGGATGGTATTCTTAGCCGTGGGTTTTCTGTACAAACTGACCTTGAGTAAGTTGATAATACCCGATATCAGGATGTCCAGAATCTCCACGCAGACAGTACTGCTTTTAGCTGTAAAGTGTAAGTTGTCATCACTTGCGTTCAACCACTCAATGTATTCCTTAAGAGAATCACGATCTCCTTGCCAGATAAATATTTTTTTGTCAATGAAGCGCCTCCAAGTTCTGACATTGTCAAAAAATGGAGCCGCCTCATTGAAAACATTTTTAATCTCCCATTCCCCCATGTAAGCATTAGCCACACAGGGAGCACAGAAAGCCCCCATGCTGGTGCCATTCAACTGCTGATATAATACTCTGTTGAACTCAAAATAGTTGTTCATCAAAACTATTTCCAAACACTCCAGCACAAAGCTGTCAGGGTTACTGTCAGGGTGCCTCGGCAGCAGGAAAGCCACAGCCTGTAACACTTGACATTGAGGAATATTAGTATATAATGCCTCAATGTCAAGCGTCACTAAGATCTCATTAATGGAGTTGAGCTGCATATATACACAGCAGCTACTTCCGATGATGCAACATTCACCACCTCGATCAACCAAAACCACAATGCTGTATTTTGCACATTTGAAATTGTATTTTGTTCCCCCACCTCGCCGCATTTCCCTACCTGTGGGGCCTCTCTCTAGGGATTACCGGGGCCTCAGGAAGCCGATTTGGGGCTTGTTATGTTATGTTATGTTAAAATAAACTTATATAGCGCACGGCTACTCTAAAAGAGTGTCGGCCCTCCACCCCTCGCTGCACGAACTGCGGGCGCCATCTTAAGTGAGGACGATGACAGCGCTCTAGTGTTCTGCCGATTGGGGGCCCACACACAATATAAGAGCAGCTGACTCCTCGTTCCTCACTTAAACAAGGACTCCTGAGGCGGAAGCCGGGAGTTTAGGGACAAGATTTTAGCTATTTTAATCGACTATTTGCCAGCACGATTTTAACTGCTTATGCATTTAGTACTTTCCAGATTTTAAATAATGCTGTATTTTGCACATTTCAAATTAATTGACTATTTGCCAGCACGATTTTAACTGCTCCTGCATTTAGTACTTTCCAGATTTTAAACAACGCTGTATTTGGCACATTTGAAATTGTACTTTGTGCCCCCCCTCGCCGCATTTCCCTACCTGTGGTGCTTCTCTCCAGGGATTACCGGGGCCTCAGGAAGCCGATTTGGGCCTTCTGTTGTCCACCGCCCTCCACCCCTCGCGGCACGAACTGCAGGTGCCATCTTAAGTGAGGACGAGGACAGGGCTCTAGTGTTCGGCTGATTGGGGGCCCACACACGATATAATGAATTCCTCTTCCTGTCCGCGCAGCGGGCGGGCGCAGCGGGCGCGCTGATGGTGGGCCAGAGGCGCGCCAGGGGCAAGCCCGTCTGTGCCCGTCCGTGCCTGTACCGGGCCCAGGGCCACTCCCCCTGGCCCCGGGCACTCTAATACTCACAGTACATTTTTGCGCTACTCATCTTCTCAACTGTGGGAACTGAATAACTCATACTACTAATACGGGGCGTCGACACTTGCCCCCTCCTAGCTGCCTTGTATCCGCCCCTGCCCCATGTCCAGGCTGTAACTACACCCTCCCATGTCCTTTACCTTCAGCCCATGGTATTAGTCCCACACTTAAGCGCTATTTTTGCTAGGCCCTTATTAACGCCCGCTCCCTCCCAAAACATAGCTTAGACATCAGGGAATTCATAGTAAACCAGGAGCTGGACATCCTGTTTATAACTGAATCTTGGGGTGATGCTGCCTCCGGCCCGGATTTCTGTTCAGCCACACCGGAGGGATTCGGTGTGGTAAGACAGGACAGAACTACGGGGAGAGGAGGTGGGTTAGCCATTATCCATAAAACGGCTTTTCACTCCAAAATCGAACCTATCCATCGACTGGACTGGGAAGCCTGTACCTTCTCCATTATACTTGATTACAATCAAGTTTTTAAAGGGATTCTTTTATACCGCACCCCTGGCTCGCATATTTGCTTTCTCTCGGCTCTTGATGAAATCACGGAACTTGCCTTAGCCCATTCTGACTATACCATTTTGGGGGACTTCAATTTTCACCTGGAAGTCATAGGGGACAGAGACACCACTCAACTTATTGCCGATTTACTCACCGTAGGCCTACAGCAGTTAGTGGCAGGCCCTACTCATCAAGCAGGTCACACGCCTGATGGTTTGTTCACCAACAACCCCAACATTTCGCTTGTCACTGTTCTTCCCTTAGTATGGTCGGACCACCTTTCAGTCACTTTCTCCATTTTGGCTCATAACCCTAACCCTCCCCAGTCTACATCTCGCACCCCTTTTAGTACCAGAGCCTAGAAAAATCTGGACTACCAGTTATTGTCCAATATCCTGGCTGAATCTCCCTACGAGGTATCACCTCACCCCAGTCTTCTGTCAAGCAGGTATCAGAAATGGATTCTGGATGCAATTAATCAAGTAGCCCCGGCCAAATCCATCACTTCTAACCAGGCTACGCCATCTGCCCAATGGTTTACAGAGGATCTTCGACTACAACGGCAGTATTGTAGGAACTTAGAAAGATGCTGGCGCAAGCACTACAGTCCTTCGGATAAACAAACCTACAAAGATGCGCTAGCACTATATAAAATATCCATCCTGAAACATAAAAGCGCTTTTTTTCAGGCCCAGATTGAATCCGCGCAGAATTCTACAAGAAAGCTATTTCAAGCAGTAGATTCTCTCTCTAACCCTCTGACAGGAACGCCCATTGAGCCGTCTCAAGATCTTTGTAATGAGGTAGCAACTTTCTTTTCCACCAAGGTCACTAATATTTATTCATCCTTCTACATCCCTAAATGCTCGGACTGCTCCTGACCCACTCCCTCCGGCCCCCTCAACTACACCTATCTTCTCCAACTTTCAAGTGGTCTCGACAGACCAGATCAGCAAACTTATCACCTCTATTAAATCTGGATCTCCGTTAGACCCTTGCCCCCCTTCCATAATGAGCGCTCTCACTGAGGTTATTACTTCCCTGCTAACGGACTTACGTAATTCCATCTTCCAGACAGGCATTTATCCTGAAATTTGGAAAACGGCAGTCATCAAGCCCCTCCTAAAAAAAACGTCCTTGGACCCCGCTGGCTCAGCCAGTTACAGACCCATCGCCTGTCTCCCATTTCCGGCCAAAATTATTTGAAGCAGTCATGAACAAACACCTTTCAGGGTTCATTGACTGTCATCAACTTTTAGATGACACCCAGTTCGGGTTTAGGAAGGGCCATAGTACAGAGCCCGCCCTGATAAAGCCCTCTGACGAGATTAGGACTATAATGGACCAGGGTGGGGTGGCGGTCCTTATACTCCTGGATCTGTCCGCCGCCTTTGACATGGTCGATCACTCCATCTTGATCGACCATGTCACATCGCTGGGGGTCACCCATCTTGCCAGGGACCTCATTGCCTCATTTCTGGCCAACTGCACGCAGGCGGTGAAACTGGGCACTTTTTACTTGCCTTCCTTCACCCTTCCGTGCGGGGTGCCCCAGGGCTCCTCGCTAAGCCCCACATTATTCAATATATATGTGGCGGATTGGGCAAGGGTTATAAAAGCACACAGGCCGCGCTTAACCACCTGTGCGGATGACACCCAATTGGTGTTGGCAGTATATAAGGATGGACCAGCCGTTGCAGCAAGATTCCAGAAGGGGATGATTGTCGGCCATTAGCTCATGGATGTCAAATAACTGCTTGAAATTAAATTCGGACAAGACCGAGGTGATGACCTTTAGCAACCTTTCACCGGAATGGTCTTCCATTTGGTGGCCCACTGAAATGGGTTCTCCTCCCACCCCAGTTGCCAAGGCCAGAAACCTCGGTGTCATGTTCGATGACAAGCTGGTATTCAAGCACCATGTGAATGCAGTGGTCGCATCCTCCTTCTATATGCTGAGGAAAATCAAGAACTATTGCCATATCTCCCTCCAGCTGCAGGAAAAACATTGATCACCACCCTTGTTTTTTCCAAGATGGATTATGGCAATGCTCTCTTCCTCAACACGCAAGAACAGGTCTTAACTAAACTACAATCAGTCCAAAACGCTGCAGCCAGAATTTTGCTCGGTATCCCTGGTCACCGCCCCACCTCCTCGGCCATAATTCACCTGCATTGGCTAAGGGTCTAAAGTCGGATTAAATTTAAGGCACTCTGTATTGCCTATAAGGCCATCCACGACTCAGGACCCAGGTTTCTGAAGGATGCCTTTCGGATCTATGCTCCAAAAAGATCACTTCGCTCATCCTGCACCAATCTTCTCCCTGTCTCACCTACCAGAACCACTACCTGGGGAGACAGACGTTTCTTAGTAGCAACCCCCAGGCTATGGAATTCTCTCCCTCTGTTCATCAAAACTAGTCCCACTCTCATCATCTTCCGTAAACTTCTGAAAACCTGGTTTATTAAATCAATGATCATCTGGTTGCTTTCTGTCCCAGGAAGTCCGCCATGCGCCGAGACACCCCAGGTAGTCGTGCACAATAAAAATTCCAAAAACATAAACATAAACATAAACACATCTAGAACTATACAATTTAGGAACACCACAATCCTCGCAATTTGCAGTTCCTCTTTGATGTTTCTAAGTGCCATAGCTGTCTGGTTGGTCACAGCTTCCACGACACAAGTCAATTGTCTGATCTTCCTGCTGTTCAAGGCAGCACCAACAAAAAAGAACAGCCCCAAATTGAAATCAACATATTGCTGTAGAGCAGTGTCAGTCTGGTCCACCTCATCATTACTTATTGTTCTTTTGTATCTGTTCTTAGAAATGCCATCAAGCAATCGATAGTCCTTGTGATATAATGCAGGTGCCAAAAACACAGGAGGTAGCAAGAAGGACACATAATAGACTCTAGACCATCCAACAGGTAGATGGTAGTATCCCTTGTTTCCACAGATAAAGTATGCATTATGTGAGGACGTAAAGCTGCTGTTATTGGTACCATCAATAATCAAAACCTGAGTACATTCGCTTCTACCCACTGAAATTTTCCCAAAACTACTCACACACAAACCTGCTCGGGCTCTAGTGACAACTATAACAAATGGTCCAATATTTGGGTAAACATAATGTATAGAAGCATTTTCTTGGTCGGTACTCCTCCCACTCCCATTTTGTCCCTTTTAGCTTGTTGATCACCTTCTTAATCAGTATAACATGCTTTATTGAGATAATAGTTTATTCTCCCTACAGCCATATCAGTAATATTAGCCTATTGGGAAGCCAAGAGAAGTGCAAACCAAGCTTGAGAAGAGCCATTATGGGAAAAGGGCAACATTCCACACATCCAACAGTTAGTAATGTTCGTAGCATTGTGCGTGTGGTGCAACATCTGAATGAATGTGTTGTTCAGATTAGACTGTCTATGCTTCTGCTCATGATAAGGCGGAGTAAAATAGTGGTGTTAAATGGGTGCTGGAGTAGTGGCAGTCAGTATTTGTCAAGCAGGAGCCACTTCCTCTACAACCCAAGTTATGGATCACTGACAGAAATCGACAGTCAAAATATCGAGATGACAAAATATCGAGGTAAAAATATCGACTGCAAGAATATCGACTTCCTATCTTTAAACAGGTAAGTACAAAAATATCGACTCCAAAATATCGAGTGTAAAAAAAATAGACTGTCAAAATATCGAATTTTTTAAATGTCTTAAAAGTAAATTAAAAGTAATATAATAACAAATTAAATTAATTTAAACATATTTAAAATACTTAAATAAACGTAAAATTGAGAAATAATTAATGTACCAAAAAAAATATATATTTTAAATACATATATAAATATATACATATTATTTACAAAACATATACAATATTTTTACCGTAGGATAGCGAAAGGGTTAAATTTACTGTAATGACTCCAGTGAGTGCAACAGTAGGGAAAGCATTGGATAGCGTAGGGGTAAAAATTACTATTCCCACTCCAGCGAGTGCAATAGTAGGGAAAGCGTTGGATAGCGTAGGGGTAAAAATTACTATTCCCACTCCAGAGAGTGCAACAGTACGGAAAGCTTTGGATAGCGTAGGGGTAAAAATGACTATTCCCACTCCAGAGAGTGAAACAGTAGGTAAAGTGTTGGATAGCGTAGGTGTTAAAATTACTATTCCAACTGCAGTGAGTGCAACAGTAGGGAAAGCGTTGGATGGCGTAGGGGTTAAAATTACTATTGCAACTCCAGAGAGTGCAACAGTAGGGAAACCGTTGGATAGCGCAGGGGTAAAAATTACTATTCTCACTCCAGAGAGTGCAACAGTAGGGAAAGCGTTGCATAGCGTAGAGGTAAAAATTACTATTCCCACTCCAGAGAGTGCAAAAGTAGGGAAAGCGTTGGATAGCGTAGGGGTAATAATTACTATTCCCACTCTAGCAAGTGCAACAGTAGGGAAAACATTGGATAGCGTAGGGGTTAAAAAATACTATTACCACTCCAGAGATTGCAACAGTAGGGAAAGCATTGGATAGCGTAGGGGTAAAAATTACTGTTCCCACTGCAGTGAGTGCAACAGTAGGGAATGCATTGGATAGCGTAGGGGTTTAAATTACTATTCCAACTCCAGTGAGTGTAACAGTAGGGTAAGCGCTGGATAGCGTAGGGATAAAAATTACTATTCCAACTCCAGAGAGTGCAACAGTAGGGAAAACATTGCATAGCGTAGGGGTAAGAATTACTATTACCACTCCAGAGAGTGCAACAGTAGGGAAAGCGTTGGATAGCGTAGGGGTTTAAATTACTATTCCAATTCCAGTGAGTATAACAGTAGGGTAAGCGTTGGATAGCGTAGGGGTAAAAATTACTATTCCTACTCCAGAGAGTGGAACAGTAGGATAAAAGTTACTATTCCAAATCCAGTGAGTGCAACAGTAGGGCAAGCGTTGGATAGAGTAGGGGTAAAATTACTATTCCAACTACAGTAAGTGCAATAGTAGGGCAAGTAAATACTTCTTATTTAAATATAAATAATATAAATAGTAACACCAATTACAAATAATTAAAATATTTTACAATTGTGTTACATATATTAAATAATCAATTTAAAATACAAATAAAAATTATTTAATAATAAAAATGACCTACTAATACTAATTATCTACCTATTAATAATACAATAATTAACAATGTAAAAGTATTTTGAAAAATCAACTCAATAAATTTTTTATTCAAAAATGTAATTACTTACAATTAAATTACTTCATAAGCTATTCCCCTAAAAACACACAACCCACTACATAAATTAGTTTAATAAAAGTAACATAATTGTCAATTATTCATCAATCATTATTTATTATTATTAATTATTAATCAATTACAATACATTACAAAATATATTTTAATTAATTACAAATTAATAATTAATTTACAATTAATTCTAAATAAATACCAATAATTAAAAAAACATATTTAAATAATTATAATGAAATTACTTCCCACCCTATTCCCCTATAAACCCACAACCCGCTACAGAAAATAAATTACTAAAATTAACATATTTATCAATTAATCAATTACATTTAATTACCAATTACATTTTAATTAATTGCCAATCAATAATTAATTATCAATCAAGTCTAAATAAATACCCACAAATTAAATTACATGTTTAACTAATTATAATAAAATTACTTCCCACCCTATTCCCCTATAAACTCACAAC
Source organism: Lissotriton vulgaris (assembly GCF_964263255.1). Lineage (NCBI taxonomy): Eukaryota > Metazoa > Chordata > Amphibia > Caudata > Salamandridae > Lissotriton > Lissotriton vulgaris. The sequence continues at coordinate 1,137,758,074 of NC_141696.1, read as the reverse complement.
CCGCTACAGAAAACAAAATTAATAACATTAACATATTTATCAATTAATCAATTAAAATTAATCACCAATTATATTTTAATTAATTGCCAATTTTTAATTAATCAACAATTAATTCTAAATAAATACCAATAACTAAAATAACATATTTAATTTATTATAATTAAATTACTTCCCACCCTATTACTCTATAAACCCACAACCCGCTACAAAAAATAAATTACTAAAAATAAAATGTCTATCAATTAATCAATTAAAATAATTAGCAATTGTATTTTAATTAAATACCAATTAATAATAATTTAACAATTAATTCTAAATAAATACCAATAAATAAAATAACATATTAAATTAATTATAATTATATTACTTCCCACCGTATTCCCCTACAAACCCACAACCCACTACAGAATTATATTACACAAACATTAAATATTACTATTAACTTACCTTAAATTCGATATTTTGGTTTTTTTTCTTCCTTTTTTTTTTTATCCTCATTTGCGTGCATGGCTCCAATCTATCAAAATCAAAAGACCGCCACAGAGCAATAAGGCGTATGGTCGTGTTCTGTTCTGTCTCAGCATATAGCTGGTGGGGGAATTCATTAGGGAAGGAGAAAGACCAATTCCCATCAGCACCATTCACACAGGCCAGACATGATCTTGCTTAGGGCTAAGCCTTAGTAGATAGTGCCTGAGTTATCGAGACCCCCATAGCACCAAAACACTCAGTCATGGAAGCATGGGTAGGCAATGCGCGCATTAATCATAGGACCTGGGAAAAAAAAAAACAAAAAAAAAACAGGCTTTTTGCTACTAACCAAGCATAGCCCAAAAAGCTCTCCTATTGGAATTTCCTGCCCTGGCGAGGTCGAGTTTGGAAATTTGAAGAAGTGATGCTCGCCATTCATGCACTGTGGGTGGTTGAGCATCTTTCCAGTGTCTACATATCTCCCTACGTGCCGCTAGAATGGCGTAGAATAGAAAATTGGTTGCGGCATTGCGGGCTTTACTCTTAAGACCAAAGATAACAAGAGAGAGGTCTATAGGGATGTGTTCACCCAAAGATTGTGATAACTTGTTGTTAATGGCTTCCCAATAAGTGGATAGATTTGGACAGTTGAAGAACATATGGATGTCTGTTGCTGCGATTAACCCACATCTGGGACATAAGACCGGGCCTGTTAGAGAAAACTTGGTCAACCTATGCGGGGAATAGTATGCCCTATGTATAGTAAAAAGGTGGTTCCTACGAAGCCACGCAGGTTTAACTAGGTCCCAGAGTGTTAAGCAAGAGGCCATCCAAAGCTCCTCCACATCTAAACCTGGCATTGATTCAGCCCATAGTGTTGTCGGTAAATGGAAGTTGACATCTATTTCATCTATTATTTTGTTATACCAGCGTGAAATTTCTTTCTTTGCCACTGGGCTGTCTAGAAGGCAAGTTACCAAATCACTATAACCACCTATAGGCAGCTTACTAATCCGTGCTGGCTGCTCCGTATATGACTGTGACCAGCAAGAGATCTGAATATATTTAAATCTCGACAGACTTGGGCCTACTTTGTTAATTAAATAGTCCCATGGAAGCAATGATCCATCCATAAACAAATCATCCCAACTATTGATACCAGCTTCAATTAGCGGATAGGTAAGTGCATCCGTTGTCCAAGAAGGAGGAACGGGCAAGTTCCATATAGGAGCCTTCCCAGACTAGTAGCCAATTTTAGTTGCTTGCCTCACTTTATACCAAGTAGATGCAATCCCTTGTAAAACTTTTAATTTTATTTTCTTAAAGAATTTGGGGTCACCAAATTTGAACAAAAAACCAGATTGGTCTACTCTTTCACATTCCAATAGTGTAGAGAAAAGAGGGCCCATCCCTGTAGATGTAGGAGTTTTAAGCAACATACGTGTGTGCGAGAGCTGGAACGCCCATGCATAAATTTGAAGGTCTGGACCAGCCAAGCCTCCCTACGACGTCTGATTTTTTTCCACGAAATTCTGGGACTCTTACTATTCCAAATAAAGCTGGTAATCGCACTCTGCAGCTTTGAGATTAATTTTGAATAAAAAAAAAGTGGAATTGAGTTAAACAGAAAAGAAATTTTCAGTAAAATACTCATCTTCACCAGGTTCACCTTACCCAAAACAGTAAGCGGGAGGTGTGACCAGTCTCTCATAAGTTTCCGGCACTCTGCAGCTACTTTGGTGAAGTTTAGAGAAGCAATTGATTTGATGTCTTTAATTATGTTTATCCCCAGGTAGCGAATTTGGGTTTTGGATGTCTCGTTGTTGTCAGTTATATTAATATTCCAGGACATTGACTCTGTCTTTAAGGCGTTAATCTCATAGCCTGAGACTTTACCAAATTTGAGAGCCAGATCGATTATCTCAGGGTATGCCTCATCATAACTTGTAGTAAAAATCATAATATCATCCGCATAAAGTGCCACCTTTTTCTCCCAGCCACCAAAAATAAAAGGTTAAATGAGTATATTGCCTCTTAAAGTTTGGGCAAAGGGTTCGATGTATACATCGAAAAGGAGAGGGGACAGGGGACAACCCTGCCTAGTTCCTCTAGTAACCCTGAATGGCTCAGTCAAACCACCGTTTATCAAGAGTGAAGCAGATGGGCACCGATATAACAAATTTATCGTTCTGCGAAATCTATCCCCTACATTGAACTTCCTCAAGGCCTCTGACAGGTATAGCCAATTCACCCTGTCGAAGGCCTTGGTAGCATCCAACGTGAGGACAGCCAAGGGAAAAGCCTCTTTTATGGCAATATCTATAGAGCCTAGTAATTCATAAGTGAGCTCACACAGCTGTCTCCCCTTTATAAACCCTTTTTGGTTCGGAGCTATAATATCAGGCGCTACCCGGCCCAACCGATTGGCCGGTATAGTGGCAAAGATTTTGTAGTCTGCGTTTAAAATAGAAATAGGCCGATATGAGCCACAATCTGAAGAGGGTTTGCCAGGCTTCAAGATGAGGGTTATGGAGGCATTATCCCATGACTCAGGTGGCGATTCGCCGTCTCTTAGAATTTGATTAAACAGAGTAACTAGGACTGGAGAGACCTCTATGATCAATTTTTTATATATTTCACATGGCAAACCATCAGTGCCTGCAGCCTTTCCACCCTTTGCTCTCCTTATAGCCTCCTCTACCTCTGTAATGGTTATTTCCTCATCCAAGGAGCGGCTCTGTTCTGATGTTAAAGATGGTAGAGAGATACCTTCCAACCATCTCATGATGTCATTCTGAGTAACATTAAGATCGTCTTTATATATAGATTGAAAGAAGGTTCTAAAAGCTTCTCTGATTTCATCGTCCCTGGAAAAGGTGCCACTGGCTGATGTAACAGAGGAAATGTTGTTTCGGACCCCGTCAGATTTTGTTTTCCAGGCAAGCAATTTTCCTGCCCCCTCCCCATATTGGAAATGTGAAAGCTTACTTGCCTTACATCTCTGCAAGACACATTTCTCTAGAATTGCTGATAATGCGTTCTTTAGCCTATCTAGCTCAACGTGTTTTTCGGCAAGGTCGTGATTGTCTATTAAACCAATATTGTCGATATCAGACTGAATTGTCAGGATGTTATCTTCTATAGAAGTTACTTCCTCTGTATACTGCCTTCTTCTATAGGCTACTTTCTCTCCTCTTGTCTTAGCAAAGTCCAGGAATGGATGAATGACTCCTTTTTGAAGCTTAATGGAGCTAAAACAGAGGTCATGATGCTAGGACATAAACCACCTACCTCTGTGTATATGTGGTGGCCGGATTCCCTGGGGCAGCCTCCAACCCCCAAGGAGCAAATTAAAAGCCTGGGAGTGTGGCTGGATCCAGCCCTCAACTTTCAGGTCCAAGCCCGGAAGGTAGCAGGGACTGGTTATGCCCTCATGAGAGCACTCAGAAAGATCCTAGGAGTACTTCCCTTTGAGGCTAGAAGGATCCTGGTACAATCCCTGATACTATCACGATTAGACTACTCCAACGCAGTCTATCTAGGTGCCCCTAAAGGGACAATTAGGATCCTTCAGAACATCCAAAACTGTGCTGCCCGAATGCTACTAAATATCCCACGCAGAACCTCTGCCAAACCAGCATTGAAGCAACTACATTGGTTGCCTGTGCAACAAAGAATTGAATTTAAAGCAATGACTATTGCTCATAAAGCCCTGCATAACTCCGGAGCAGACATTCTGGCACCCTTGTTTACTCCTTATCAAACATGTAGAACCCTGAGATCCAGTAATAAGAATCTACTGGCAATCCCCAGGATCAGGAGATCGCGCACCGGGGGCAGACGTTTCTCTCTACAGGCCGCAAAGCTTTGCAATAATCTTCCAGATGCTATTCGCATGGAGGTGAACCATCTCAGGTTTAGAAAAATGCTGAAAACCTTCCTATTCTGCTAAAATCAATGGTGATGACTGGACCACGTAAGCGCTGGGATGCCTCAGGGTAACCATGCGCCATAGAAATGGGTAATCATTCATTCATTCACTTTATTTTTAATGAGGCCTCTTAGTGTACATTTAAATGCATCCCATATTGTTCCTGTTGGGGCTGTACCATTGTTAGTGTTGAAGAAGTAACGTGTTTCTAACTGTAAGAACTCTATATCCTCTATTGATGAGAGTAAAGACCTGTCAAATGACCACATTCTTGTAGGCGGTACCATAGCCAATTTTAATTCTAACTCGATTGCCGAATGATCGGAAAGATGTATTGGAGTGTAGTGTATTGAGGTAATGTCATCAGCCAGAGCTCTACTAGTAAGGATAAAATCAATTCTGGATTTATGTCTATACTTTGAATTTCTGAATGAGAAGTCTTGCCTTTGACCCTCTCTCAACCGCCAGATATCAATATATCCATACTGGTTCATTAGACCTAAAAGACAGTTTCTAGATTTAGAGATAATTTTTTGTCTACTGTTAGGGGATTTGTCCAGAAGTGGGTTCAAAGTGATATTGAAATCCCCGGCTATAATCACCGGGTCTGGGAAATTTACCAAATGGTTGAATAGGGTTTTCAGTGCTGAGGGATCGTCAATATTTGGGCCATAATAGCCCACTTGTGTTAACTTCATTCCTCCTAACTCAACTGCTACAATGGCCCATCTCCCTCCAGAATCAACTTTCTGTTGTATTATATTAAACCTTACGGATTTCTTAAAAAGAATCAAGACCCCCCGTGTATTAGATCCTTGTGTTGTTGAAATCGAGGATTCTATCCATCTATTCCTTCGGACCAACTCGAGTGTCTCGCTCTCGATTAAATGTGTCTCCTGGAGGATAATGATCCCCGCATCGGTATCTCGAAGATATTGCATGATTTTATTAGCATGAGGCTTGGTGCGGAGACCATTAACATTCCAGGATAATAATTTGAGTTTACTCATTGTGATGTAAATTTGGGTTATTTGGTGAGACTGACAGTAAGACTAGTAATTTAGGTGACAATTTGTATGAGTTCATATTGTTTTGCTTAAGATGAGTAAAAAACGTCATATTAAAAAAATAATTACATAGACAGATTGGAGCTCGTTCTTTGAAGTGGGATTGTGCCCCACCCCCCCCCCCCGTGCCCTCCCCACCCCCCCTCCTACCCTGGGAAAACCCTGTACTCACCAACCGGAAGTTTTCCGGAAGTTAGTGCTCCTAGCTCTTCCCCATCTCGACCCTGTGTGCCTCTTATATTTAAAGTGTGACTCGCTTTTTTTTTTTTTTTTTTTTTAAACTTTCTCCGCTTTTTTCCTTTTTTTTTTTTTTTCAAGATGGTTTCACTCCTTTATTATTTTCTTATGCTGTGTTTTATCCTTCCTACTTGATTAATGGAGATTTGGTAGTTTGAGTAGTTTGAGGCATTAGAACAGTGGAGGCGCTTTTTATTAGCTGTGTTTTCAACACATCTCAGTTCTACTCCCTCTGTTTCCTTCTACCAAAAGAGAGTAGAAGATCATCTGATGCCTGCACTGATCTTATATTATACATTTTGTTGTCTAGCATAATCTTGAGAGATGCGGGGAAACCCATCTGCACTGTAGCGCCAAATTTGCGAAAGGCGTCCATCCTCCGGCCCAACTCCCATTGTTTGTCTAAGGTGAACCGAGACAGATCCGAGCGAATCTGAAAGTTAAAGCCTTTAAATGATTGTGACTTTAGTTTAAGTGCTTGATTTAGGATATGCTCCTTCAAGGAGTAGGTATGGAAATTTACAAGAATTTTCCTAGGTTTAGTCCGTTGTGGGTTGCGTCTAAAAGGATCCCTATGTATACGTTGAATGTCAGTTGCTAGCTCCTCAATAGAATGAGAAAGATTTAAAGTTTCTTTTAGTAGAGTGATTATGTAGCTCTTGATATCCGTGCCTTCGCTTCCTTCAGGAACATTCAGGATGCGTATATTGCTACGCCTTGCGTTGTTTTCTAAGAGCTCCATTCTCTCCGATAGGGCTTGATCTTCTTTTTTTAATCTTGTGATATCTTCCTCGGTGCCCTCTGCCCTCATCGATATTTGCCCCACAGTTTCCTCCAGTGCTTGGGTTCTCACCGTCAAGGTACCTATTCTCTCATCAAGAGACTCGCAGAAACTCCTTATCTCCCTCTGGTTAGAGGCTGACTCAGCAAAGCCTTGCTTAATCTCGGCAGATAGTGCTGCAAACATTAATTGTATCGAAGCTACAGAGATAGTTTCTGGACATGACCCTGTGGCGCCATTTGTTTCTTGGGGTATTATCAAAGGGGGTTCAGAAAATATTCCAGCTTCAAAATTATCTTCCATGTTAACTGTAGTTACACTGATAGTATCGCTGATAGGGTCACTACAACCAGCTACTGGTACTGAGAGTAGTGCTGTTTCATCAACTGTCCTTGTCACATCAGAGTTTTTTATACCTAGGTCTGCTGGATTTTTAAGCAATAATCCCTCTCTATCTCCATCTCCCGCTATAGAGGACTTCTCTGCTAGCTGTAATATATGAGAAGGGTCAGTAATAGCTATTTGTAGCTGATTGTCTAGAGAGTTAGCTGAGGCAGCCGCTGCGGCCTCTGTCGCAGGGGACAAAACCTGCCCATTGGTGGACATGGTCTCTGAAACTGGGTTGAAACTCGTGATATTATTATTGCACTGCTGGTGTTCTTTCCCAATTTTCAGGACTTGGGGAATTGCCTTGAAATATGAGCGTAGAGATGGAGTGATTTTAGGAATGGAAGTTGTAGGGGGTTTCGCCTTGCCGCGTTTCCTGCCCCTTTTTGCTTGAACTTCAGTTGACAGGTAAGAGGATGTTTCCTGATCTGAGTTTAATTGTGCTCCGTCTTGAGGGCTTTTACCAAACTCAAAGACCTCCCTGCCAGCCTCCTCCTCAGTAGCTTGCAGCGTGCCTTTAGCTTTCTTTTTACGGGATATACTGGACCCCACCAAGCCCTTTGCTGCGCTCTTACCTCTTAACTTCCTAGTAGATTCTGCAGTGCTCATGTGTGCCAAAGTTGAGCTTGTGGATTTTTGATAGTTTCTGGTGTTTTTCACCTCTTTAGAGTGGTATTCACATCGAATGGCTAGTTCGTTAACTTCACCCTCATGTGAGGCTCCTGTGCGCGGCAGAGAAAAACAGCCGTCAAACTTAATGAGCGATAAATCACTAACTTCAAATGCCGACTCGTTATTTTCACAGGAGCCGCTTATGCATGCGTCCCTGCGGAGGCTGCAAATTCGCCTGGTTCTACGGAGCTCCAGGGCGGCTCGCCCCCAACGAAGCAGCTCAGGTGTGGGCTTTCCTCGGGAAGGGCGTTCACCTCCGCCGCTGCTGCAGCTGATCGACTCCGCGGACCTGCCGCGCCCTCCTTCCTGAGCGCCGAAGATTGTCGTTTGGTTAAGGCACATCGAGGTAAGAGCAAAACAGCTTGTTTGAGCAATATTACGGATCAAAAAGCAAGAGTATTTGATTTATGAGCAAAAACCTGCTCAAAACAACCGCATAACTCGATAAGTCAGCGAGTCAAAAACGCAAAAGATCCGGCACCTGGGACTGAGACGGAGTCAGCCGACTGCCGCCATGTTTTCCCCCTGTCAAATTCGATATTTTTGTTGTCTATATTCTGTCTAGTCGATATTATGTCCATTCTATATTTTTGATTCGATATTATTGCTATTCTAGTCGATATTCATTTTTTCCAGTTGATATTTTTGTAGTCTATATTCTGTATAGTCGATATTATGTCTATTCTATATTTTTAACTCGATATTATGTCTAGTCGAAATTAAAAACTCGATATTTTGACTAGTTACCCCAAGTTATCACTGTTATAGCAACCACAGTTACAATAAGTCCAACAATGAACATTATCTTTTTTTCACAGATCCCCGCAGCAGTTGATGTTTTCTCCCTTAGGCATATTCATCTTGTTGTTGAAGTAGCAAAATCGTTGGAGCTCTAAAGTCCTGGGCAGCCTTTGGTTTCTTCACTGAGGGTTAAGACGGGAGTCACTACACAAAAGATACCCCCCTCGTCAGCTCAGTTTCTCACTAACCCAGGACGGTTGCTCAACCAGTCTTTTTCAACAATGGAGTTTCTTTCCGGGTGCAGCAGTTGATATCGGGATACACCGGGGATCGTATGGTCTGGGAAGACTTCCTCAGGCCCTTCAGGTGATATGGCTTGGCCTTTCTCAGTGTCCAGATTGTCTCTGACGCTGGAGACCGGGTTACCAGGCAGGCGGCGAGGAGCTAATCCCACTGAGATGAAAGGAATCGTCTTCAAATTTTAAAAAAGAAGCACTCCATCTCCTTTAAACTTAAGCAAGAAGTGGAAAAGACGCTCATCGGAGGTTCACCCTGAGTTTTTCACATAACGAAGGAAATTTAACGCTCCTATTTCTAACTACAGTGTTATTTTAAGGAACCATCCTGACTGTTAACAGTGGACATGAGAAATATCCACATGGTTGAAAGCAAAAACCTTAAGGCACCTACCTTAAAATACAAAGTCTTTTAAAGGAAGAAAACAGAATCATAAGAGTGGATAAGATTTATCTATCCCCAGGATTTAGACTGACACCGCAAATTGAATACTGCGAATTGAATTGAAGAAGTTTGATTGTAGTCCTGAGGAAGGTGTACCATCAATCTTAAACACCGAAACGCGTCGACAACTTGGTTATTTTTAATTTTTGTAAAATTTGTATATGTGCTTGATGTTAATGTACTGTAATTGTTTTTAAATGCAAAATTGTGGATTATATACCATGCTGGCTTCTGACTAAGTTTTTAATAAATCTGATTTTAATGAAAATTATGTTTTTTTGAAATAATTGAGGAACATGTCAGGATACATATCATTGTGACCAGAAATGTTTTCGGTGTCTTATGTGTAAAAGCGTTTCGCGCTTTAATTTAGTAACCACAGAAAGGAACCAATCACCCTTTGTGTAGCTATATTTCCCAGTCCTTTCTGGGTTGGTAGAGACAACTCTCTCCTTTTTTGAAGACGGGAGTCACTACACAAAAGATCCCCCCCCTCGTCAGCTCAGTTTCTCCCTAACCCAGGACGGTTGCTCAACCAGTCTTTTTCAACAATGGAGTTTCTTTCCGGGTGCAGCAGTTGATATCGGGATACACCGGGGATCGTATGGTCTGGGAAGACTTCCTCAGGCCCTTCAGGTGATATGGCTTGGCTTTTCTCAGTGTCCAGATTGTCTCGATGGTCGATCAGGGCAGCAGTTTCCACCAGGGTAGACATCACCTTCTTGCAGTGGGTAGAATGCACCCAGGTCCTCCTGTTAGTCACTCGGACCACAGTTCCCATCGCGAGGAGGACTTGCTCTGAGCCGCGCTACCTGGTTTCCAAACTGCGCAGCCTCTGGAAGGATCGGACTATCATATGGTCACCAGGCCGTAGTCCATGGCTCTCACCCTCAGACCTATCAGGAAGAGCTTCTCGAACCTGTTGATGAATAGAAATCAAATTGTTGGTCAACTGTGATAGGTAGTCACTCATCAAGACACATGGTACATCATGTATGGGGCATGGCTTAGGAACTCCCCAAATATTCATAGGCCTTCTAAATACCACCTCATATGGTGTAAGGCCAGATCATGAACGTGACACTGATCTAATGGACAACAAAGCCAAAGGTAGTGCATCAGGCCATTTCAAGGATGTGGAAGCCTGGATTTTAGCTAGCTTCAGCTTGAGAGTAGCATTGTATCTCTTCACTAGCCCTGCTGTTTGTGGATGGAAGTGTTGAGTATCGATTTAGATTCCGAATTAATTTTCCCGATTCATGCCCTTATATAGGTACAATTCATATTGTCCTTATATAGGCATAAAAATCCAGTCCTTATTTAGGCATAGCCCATGCTACCCAAGTACAGGCATGGCTACTTCCATCCAATCATTTAAGTCACAACGATTTCTTGGAGAACCAGTCTCTTAAGCTGATAGGACTTCCCCTAGCCTGGGTATTGATTTCTCCAAGGACTGATTTAATATGCATGAACATCTATTCCTTAGGGGTTCATTCATGGCATTCATATGCCTGACATTTACGTCAATACTGGCACCTTCAAGGTATAAACCTTCACTTGCTATGGCAAAGCATTGTGTGGTTTGGTGCAGTTCGACTACCAACTTTTACAATGCAGCTTGCTACAGCAAGTGCAGAAGTAAGCCAACTCTCCAGCTAATGCACTGACTAGAAGCTGATATCCTCCTGCCAAGAATCCAGCTCCAGTGTTTCTGACTCCCCTTGCCGGGTGTTGGGAGATCGAGTCCAGGGAAAGAGATACCAACCTCTCTCATTCTAAGGTATGGAGCTGATTAGAATCTAGAGAAACCTTTGGCAATTCTTGGCAGAACTAAACTATATCTAAACAGCACCTACTTCTTCTCTGGTACTAGACCTAGGTTAGGTACATTGAGGTAGGCGTATTTTAGAAGCACCAGTTGAGTATTTTAGCCTGTGTTATTTATGTATGTATTATTAAATATGTGATAGCAACAGACAATGCTATTACAGTATTATTTTATATTACTGTTTACACTGTACGCATTATACTTCTCATTCTGTGTAACGATTGTAGTAGTTCATATCTCTTGCATGAGAAATAAGACTGTTCAATAAACCCCTTTTATTGAAACACCCATCTCTCTATTTCTATGCAACTCCGTAGAAACGAAGCATGCACGATTGACTGGGGTGAAATAGTTATCTATTGTTTCCACGAGTCTGAAGATATTGTTCCGGTTCTAGGGGAAACAAAGTTGTCATGTTTATGCGGTTATCAGAGACTAATAACTTCTTGTTTATTCGCTAATGTTTCTAGTGACCTCTGAGTTAGCTGGCACACACACAATTAAGTTTAATATATTCGATAGAGACATACTGACCTCAGTTCTATGTCAAATCTGTAGTGTATATTATTCCAATGCACAGAGCCTATTGGGAATATAGGAACTACACTACAGAAGGTACATGAAACTTCTGCTTAATCCCTAATCCTTTCACGACATACTCAACAACTTGCCCAATAAAATGGGGTCCGTTATCACTTCACAAAAGTTTGCAAACACCAAATCTGGGGAACAATTCTTTCAGTAGCACCATTGCACAAGTTCTTCTGCAGAAGCAGATCTCTGCATATCTAGCACTTCCTACCTAACATCATGCCAACATTCAGCCTGTGACTTCACTACTTGCATGAATGTGGTGCTTCGCTGCACTGCAGTTTCACGGGCTGTGTGATATGCGAAGGCATTGCCTTGTACCAGTTTATCAGTCACTTTCTTGTCTGCGCTACATTTAACAATTGCTATTTTCTTCGGGTATGTCAAGGCAGTCAGAAGATTATTTACCAATTCTCCATGCATCATTTGCATCCCATGGGATGTAAGAAAGCCTCTTTCCTTCCAGGGAAATCCAAAGTCATGAGCCACTTCGAAAGCATAGTGGCTGTCAGTATAAATGTTCACAGACAAGTCAGTACTAAGTTCACACGCTCCTTCAAAGCTACTAGCTCAGCTGCCTGAGCTGACTTCTGTGGAATATGAGCTGTCTCAACTACCGTCTGAAGTGTTGTAATTGCATATGCAGCTGATGTTGTGCCATCTGGTAATTTCAAAGAGGACCCATACTTCCCCATCAACGTTTGAGAGGGGCGCATCTTGTAAATCGACACGACCCTTTGTCTGTTCCTCAGTAAAGAATGTACAATCATGAGGCTCTTGTGACTGAGACTGAGTCACTGGATACGGCAACAAAGTAGCTGGATTCAAGGTTGAACATCTTTTCAAAGTGATATGAGAGGCCAAAAATGTAAATCCGTATCCTGTCAACCTAGCTCTAGTTAAATGCTGTGTTTTAGTTCAGTTCAAAAGGGCATCAACTGCATGGGGTACTAACACCAACAGTCTATGTGACAAGACTATCCCTTCACTCTGACGTATAGACACAGCTGCTGCTGCGACACAACGGAAACACCCAGGCAATGCACGAGCAACTGGATCAAGAACAGCTGAAAAATATACACAAGGATGTTGCTTGTCACCATGTGTCTGTACTAAAACTGAATGTGCACACACATCTCTCTCATGTGCATATAGTGTAAACGTCTTAGTGTAATCTGGAGTGCCTACTACTGGTGCAGAACAAAGAGCTTGACGCAACTGATGGGAAGCATTTTGACTTTCATTCATCCATGGAAGGGACATTGGAGTTTCTTTAGTCAGACGAGCCAACAAAGGTTTAGCAATGTGTGAGAAGCCTAAAATCCATTGTCTACAAAAAGAAGTAAGACCAATGAATGCACAGACATCTTTCTGAGTACGGGGCACTGGTGTGTCTGAAATAGCTTGAATGTGGTCTGGTGTAAGCGCACGTCCCTCCTTAGACAGGAGGTGACCTAAATAGGTGGAATGCATAAGAAATGTCCAAGGGTCTGACAATAAGAATAAAGAGAGACTACCTCTATGACATAACAATCCTAACAAAACGGAACAACGATAGGTCAAAAAATCTATGTGTATATGAACACAACATTATCCTTAAAGTTAAGGAAAACCCATCAGTCAACACTCAATACCACCCTGGTCATCATCTGGAACTCCTTATGATGTTACCATCGTGTGACATAAATGATGATACTAATGACCTGATGACAGTGTCCTTCATCAAATTATGCAACACTAGACGATCCTCTAGATGTTGGCTGGTAGCGAAGTGTGATGGGACAAGAAAATTGAAGTGCCTCCAGGAAGGATAGGGCTATTACAAATATTGTAAGGCACTTCTTCCACAACCCCAACTTCAATCAAATCATGAACAATGCGTACAAGTGCCACTTCACCTTCTCGAGAAATTTTGTATTGAGGTAATCGCCGCAATGAAGCTCCCTCTTTTATATGAATATGCACTTATGGAATAACCATTTGCCCTACATCAGTGTCTGAAGTAGCCCACAAAGTACTAGGGAGTGACGCCAAAGCAATATTCCCTCTAATGAGACAGGACTTCTCAGCCACCGGATAGTTTTCATTCAAAATACCATGCACACCTTCTGGGGAAAAATGTATTGTAGCCCTAAAATACTTGAGCATATCAAGGCCCACAATATTGTCCGGCGTGTTAGGGGAAAGAAAAAAGGACATGGAGCAGTAAATTTATCAACATGGAATGCAAGTGGTTGTGACAGTGGGCTATGGGAAGGTGTCCCATCGAAACCTATTGATGTGATGGTTAAGCCAGATAGGGGAGCCCTTAAAACCAATTGTTTAGACAAGGCGCTACGAGTAGCTCCTGTATCAACCAGAAACCGATCTGTAGAACCCAAAACATGTGCTTGGACATAGGGACCCTTCTGATCTACTGGGACTTCAACTGATTCCTTAACCCATCCTAGGCATTCCTATGCATAAGCAGAGGCCTTCAAATCCGAATTCAAATAATCAGATATTTGATATTGGTTACACCTATCAAATGTATTTAAAGGATTAGGAGGATGCCCAATAGTCTCAAATCTAGCACAATCAACTATACCTCCCCTATGTCCTGGATTCCCCGGGCGACTTCTCATTTCTCATCTCAGGATGGCAACACAGTCCAATCTATCTTTTTAGGACGAATAAGAGTTTTCAATTTAACTAGTATAGCTTTTGGATGGTCTAAAATGTCTTGTTGTGGTTTCTGTCTGGGTTCCCTTTCCGCATTGATCCTATCTAGTTCCTTCCAAACATCCCCAAAAGTTGTATGATCATCGACTTTACGAATAGATCTCCACATATCAGGGGGTAAAATAAGCCCCAAAAACATATCAATATCAGACTGAGTCATAGTACAAGAACTAATGGCTCCTTCAACTTCTTCATAAAAAGCGGCCGGATTTTTCCGCGGGTCAATCAAAGCAGCTTTAAGAGCCATGACATCTGCTCTGCTCTAAAGAGTATAGACCCAATTATAAATAAAATAACCCTTCGCATCAGTGGAATTTTTATTACCATCTGTTCCTGTACCCCTAGGAGGGAGATACAAAGGTGAGGCTACCCGCATGGATCTCTCTCATGAATTGCAACATTCTTATCTGTCCCTGAAGTGTCGGCATGCAGCATGGTGGTCTGAAGTGTTTTTGCAGCTGCAGCAGCTGTCTTTTTCTCCTCCCGCAAACGGAGTGCATCAACTCTCAGTTTAACCACACATCTAATTAAGTTAGCCACCTGAGAGGGGAGAAAAAGACAGTCACGCAATTGCTGATAATCATCTGCTGTATCAACAGGCTCTAACTCTGTGGAATACTTCTTAAACTGTTCAATTACTTCTATGGCAAACGTTTCTACAAAATATAACTGCTCTCTATCCTGCCATTGTTGTACGTCGGCTAAAAGATCAGAAGCAGAAATGCCATCACGGGCAGCTTTACGAGCAGCAGATCTAAGGGTAGGCGCACGATCAGTGGTCAGCATAGAGCGACTCTCTGGCAGAGGATCCAATTCTAGCTTATCCCGATCTGAAGTAGAAATATCATCATCAGAAACAGGTACAGGAGCGTAGGGAAAAGTATATGGAGGCGGAGAACGATCTAGCAGAATTGAATCATCCTGCGGTTTATTGAGGAGAGGGTAGAGGGGGCGCTGGACAGGGTATTGGCCATTTACCTCTAAATGACACTCCCTATCCTCTCTCTCTTTTATTTCCTTCATTTCTTTAATTTTTAATTCCAGCGCTTTCACATGGATATTTTTGCATTGTTCTTTATCAAAGCTAGCTCTCTTCTCAATCATTCACATGCTTCTTTCTCCCACCTTCATACACAGTCAAACATATCTTGTCTACTTTTGTGCTTCAACATACATTGTTGCACATACTGAATTTTTCTAAGATCAAATGACCCATGTATAGGCCACCGCAACTCAGGATCCCTGCTAGTATATTTATTCCATAACGTGCTGTACATTATAAAAGAAATACAATCTTTTATATACATGTCCCTATTAGGTGTCCCCTTGGGGGGAGCCAACAGTTTTTGCTCGATATTCCCATTGGTACCTCCAAAGAAGCAACACATTCTACGAAGTGTGCTTGAAACAGGCATGCCAAAAATATTGTAGCATATACAATACTATACAGCAGTACAGCAGTGGCACTTAACACGATGTGTGCAGTTACAAATTATTCAAAAGTTGGAGAAAAGTCCCCTCATTACCTGCCTATATAAATTGCAATTCATATATATTCAAACAAATTCCAAATATTGTCCAATTTCCATAAACAAAGTGTCGCATCAAACGACCTTACCAAACAAAAGTCTCCAGGTTCCAAATGCCAAGTTCTGAATCGACCAAATGGTCTCTCTATAGCGAACACCAGAAGGGATCTCAGTCGAGGACCAGCACCGCCTGAAGGATCAGATCAGGAAGAAAGGAAAAAACGCTGTTGTTGCCAAGACGCGGATTTCCTCGGGCAGTGATCGTCCGTAGCGCGATTCCAATCCTCCGTTTTGACCACTCCTTTGGGCATCCGAGTCGCCAATGAGCTCAACTTGGTTGGGCGCCAATCTGTAGAGGTGGACCTCAGCAGTGCCTACCAGTGCTTGGGGTTTGCCCTTCTCTACCTTCTCTGCACACAAGTCCTCAGACCAGTAAATAGAAGTTGGCACGGAAACTGAAATAGCAAAGAGATATTTTATTAAACCTCATGGGTGGAACTACATTCACACAACACCCTTCGGTAGTGTATGAAGTAGCACAAGGAGTAGAAAACCATGGGTCTTTTAAACCCACACAAGACCTCAAAAGAAGGCGGTACAAGCACACATAGGAGAATTACATACATAAATGATCATACAGAAATGCACAGTCAATAAAGAAGGAGGAGCTAACTGTTGCTGACTTCAGTAGAAACATCCTGACAGTAACAAACCTAAACAGGTGCATGGGCAGCTACAAACCCTTCTGAGCATGTGCAGAGTAGCAGAGGCTTTGTATAGCTAGTTCTTTGAGCAGAGCACCAGGGCAAATGACAGAGAAGAAGGAAAGAGCACATGGCGAGCACATGGTTTACAAAATGGCTCCCGGAAACAAGATGGCTTCAGCTAAATGCTAATATCGATCTCTGCCAAATTTCCACAACGGCACCTGAAATGGCCGTCTATAAAACCCCCTCCCACCAGCCCAAAGAGAGCCCAAAACCAGCCTAATTGTGCTCAACTGCACCATTGCCCCAAAAAACCCCGGGGGTGCGAGCCTATCTTGCGTTCGGTCCCCCCTGCCCCCCCTCCGAAAGCCCCATTATGAAGCATAAAACGAGCTGGGTGGCCAACGAGTGCTATACAATGGCCAGGAACCTAGAGAACATTTTAGGTTTTTTTAGCGAGAAGCAGGTAGCAGGTGAGCCCCTAACGTGTAGGGCCTGGAGTGTTCCTTGAAGAGACTCTTCTGCTTCTTTCTGAATTGCTGGAGAGCTGGAGAAAGTCCTGATGTCGGAGGGCCTGACTTTTTTATTTTCTTTAGTGCATATTTTCTTCACCAGCGTGGCTTCTATCCACCTGAGTTTGTTCAAATCCTGACTATATATGTTTCATTTCAGATGGACTTGGAGTTATAGCAGCTAATCTTGAAGATGGTGTGAACCCGGAGGAGTTTTGTTAGTGTTGGGTGATGTGGTTGCATTTCTTTATGCCGTTGATTGATGAGGAAGAGATGTGGCCTAGCACATAGTGCTGACAAATTGAAACCTATGGACCCAGGTTCAACGCCTGGCGCAGTGCTTGACTCACTGTTTTGTGATTCTGGCAAATTACTTAACCTTTCTAATATTGTAGATTGTCTGCTATTCTCCCATGTAATGTACAGTTCTCAATTGCTTCCCATCTAGATTTGTGCTATATAAATATTATTGGATACATATATATACATATATATACTTGCACTATATAAATATTAATAGATGCATACATAGATAGATGCATAGGCCAAGTGGTGTCTGCTGTAACAGCTGGTAATTCAAGGGGGGCGTGGGTGGGCTGCACATACACTAACTCATCTACATGCACACTCACTCATACCTCCATTCTTTCAAAAGCACGCATATATAAACCCATCATTTATAAGCACACACACACCGATTCACAGCAAGTACTCACAAATGTACATAATTCATACTTACAAACACAAAACAAACATTTTTTTAAATGTATCAGCTGCAGTAGTGATCGCGGCCTCTGGGGTTTTTGGACAATTGGGAGGGCCACCTCTTCTCACTGGTTGACCTTGTGCCAGTCAATGACAGGAAGGGGTAGAAACTTACTTGTCATAAAGTGGGATGGGGTCAGTGAGAGTTGCTGACCCTACTCTGAGATGAGATGCCATTGATCGACACTCTGCCCAGGACACTTCAGGGCTTAAAACTAAAGTGCCCAGGTATGAGGCTCTCAGTGACACTCCCCAGCATCAAGAGGAGGAGATCCTTCAAGCTCTTAGCTGGCTGAGAAGGTCATGCCCACGGGGCTGTGACATCTTCATACTGGCGAAATTCAACTGATGCATTTAGCACATGTATAGAGACTGCCTGCCTGACCTAAAAATAAAGAGTGTCTGTTAGGCTGACCTTTGCGCAGCCTGACAGACACTCTTTGTTAGAAACTGGGTTACTGCTTGACTGGGGTGTGAGCCCTGGTCAAGCAACAACAATAATCCTAGTCAGGGTAAGGCACAAGCAAA
Source organism: Lissotriton vulgaris (assembly GCF_964263255.1). NCBI lineage: Eukaryota > Metazoa > Chordata > Amphibia > Caudata > Salamandridae > Lissotriton > Lissotriton vulgaris. The sequence goes on along the minus strand of NC_141696.1, from coordinate 1,137,739,862 downwards.
CCCCAAATTAACCTGTGCTCAACCCCATGGTAGTTTGGCACAGAGCAGTCAGGCTTAACTTAGAGGCAATGTTTAAAGTATTTGTGAAACACTTCAAACAATAAAACTGTGAAAACATCAAACAAGAAGATCCCTCCCCAGGTTAGAAGAAAATTGTAAAATGGAAAAAATAATTCAATCCAGTAGAAACGAAGTTTTGAAGTTCTAAAGAATAAACTGTAAAATAGTGCCTAAAAGCTTAAAGTGCCAACTGGGGACATCTGGTCGCGCTGGCCTTTGTCAAAGTCAAACGTTCAGGCCAACCACGATGGAGCGCGGGTCGGATGCAGTCCCAGATTAATTCAGCTGCACTTTTACCTTCTCAAGTTTTGTGCCAAGAGACCGGTTCCTATTGAAAAAATTCACCGGGAGCATGGAAAAGTGTCCATGAAGTGGTTAGAGTGGCACTAGGAGCAAGCCGGGCATTGCGGACAGGTGGACTGGCATTTTGCGTTATCAGTCCTCCGCGGCGATCAAGGCTTGCTGGGCAAAGATATGGGCTTGGGTGGCACACGCTGATTTTCTGTGCATGCAGCACGCTTCCGGTGCGGACAGGCACGTTGGAGGTCGCCAAGAGCCCAAAAGCTTAAATTTAAGAGCTCAGCAGAAACACTATTGCATGTGTATTTGTAACATAACATGTGTATTTGGAAAGAGCACGTTCACCCAAGGGTATCTTGGTGCTGAATAACAGATGTTAGAAGATTGAAAGGCTGAGTGGACCAGCCGGGATTTGAAGATCTTTGCTTGAAGTGTTGCTTGCATTGAAGGGGTTGGAAAGAACTCCCACATAGAGAATAATGAAGAGCAGAGATCGAGAAAAAGTGAGGGAAATGGAAACAGCTGTTTCTGAACATATACCAAACCATATAGAGGTACAATTCTGAAACAAATATAATTGAATTTGTATAATCTAGACCTAATTAGGTAGCAATGGAGACCTGTACAATCATGAGGGATGGTGGAAGATGACACAAGAGCATGTACATCAGTACATTTACAAGGTGAACCCGCCATGAAAAGTGTGGAATGAGAAAACTATGGGGGCCCTACTTGGCCCTCTGTTGCTTCTGCACCAAAAGGGTGCATTCAGTGAGGGCCCTGTATGCATGCACCCCCAGTTCCTGCAGGGCATGGACTTCATAGTCCATGCCCTGCAGGAATATGCAATGGCGTTCCTATTGCTATGCCATGCTAAAGCTTAAGTATGAGCCTTAGCACGGCACTGACATGGGCCTGCCACCAAAGGACCGCCGACCAGGATTCCTGTCAGAATCTGGCTGGTGGTCTCATTATGGGTTTGGAGGTGTGGCAGCAAGGCACTGGAATAATGGACTACTGCCACACCACCAAACACATAATAAGGCCTTAGGTTCAAAGGTAGAAATGCTCACTCAGTTTGAGGAATCTAGGCATCGATGTATCCTCAGATATCCCCCATCTCACATCTACAAACTACAAGGAGTTAGAGTAATCCCTGTGAGCGTGTTACATTGGCATGAAAGGCACATCTTCCTGAGCATCATGTGGCTCTCATGGTCAGCCACAGCTGTGCAGGTAAGAGCGGTGGGCCAGTGGGCCGGGTGGGGGAGGCATTTTGACAGACGATGACGGGGAAAACTTAACACTTCTGTTACCTGCACAGGCGGCAGCTGCTCATTGTGTTAATAAAGGTTCACTAGGCATACATTTGGTAATGCTCAGAATGTTAACAGAGGCAAATACTTGATGGGCAGTTAAAAGTAGTCAAACCGTTTTTCATTTGTGAAGGCTGTTGAGGCACCAACCATCACCATGCCTCAACATATGTGTGTATAGAGGTTTGCTTGTGGTACTTTTGTATGCAAGTTGATTGAGGAGTAGGTGAGAGGGGGTTTGATTGGGGATTCTGGCCTGTGATTCAATGTGATGGGCCGTTGAATTGTGGTGTTATGCTGATATGAGTGCACTAATGTTATGTTAGTATGAATTTGTAGAGCGCACATTCACCCCAGGGTTTCTTGGCACTGGGTGCCGCTGGGGAACCCGTCCTGGCTTTCCCTGTGAGATTGTCCCTATTGGGCATCCCCAAGGTGAAGCCAGGCATCCCCGGCAGCGAGGAGGCCATTGTGGAGATTAAGCAAGCTATTGCCCAGAGTTGCAGTGTGGGATCCATGGTTAGAGAGGCTCTGAGGCGAGATTTATCGAGCCCGCTGACATTGGTTCCGTACCCTGCCGTGTCGGGAATTGAACCCTGGTCCCAGGCCGACCTCTGCTTCTGGGTCTGCCGCCTCTAACCATTGAGCCACACTTCTCCACTTCTAATGTGTTGGATTGGTTATGATGGTGGCTTTGCCCCCACTTCACAGCTATGCCTCTTTGGATTTCCTGTGTTCGTGGGAGACACCTGTCTCCCCCAAATCCCTGGAACCCCTGTTTGTGCCTTGTGCAGTTAATATTTATGTCTCCTCCTCCTCCAAGTCTGTGCACCACAATTACTCTGCAGGCTCTGTGTGCCCATAAGATTTCTGCAGTTCCTTTATGTGATTCCCAATCCCCTCTACATACCTTGGTCCGCTGACACCCCCCTAAGGCCCTCACCTGTAATCTCTTTGTGCCACCTATGCGTCACCTCTGACGCAGCTCTGTCTGGTTCTCCGAACCCTGCATCATCTGTATGTGTCTTTCACCTCGCCTGCATCTACACTTGATATCCCTTGTGCACCGTAGATCCTGTGTTCCCTCTTACTTCCTGAAGCCCATGTGCCATACTGTCATTTCATCCAGCTTCTGTTTTTTCACTTCTGTCCCCCTGCAGCCACTCTGCATATCCCTGCACACCCTGCATCTGCTTCTTATGTTCCACATGCCTTTGCAGACCCTATGGGTGCCTCTGTACTTCGACAACATCTGTTTGCCATCCTGTCCCAGTGTGCTAATTCTCTGTATTCCTCTCACTGAAGGGTCTGTGATTAGTCCCCTGGTTCTGGTCAAGACAGGGCACAAGGGAAAACATGCTTTTGCAATGCAATAGATCTTGCATTTGCGAGAGTTTGTACTTTTAACATTGTAAATGACAATGCCTTTTATTTCTGTGTTTTGAAAACCTACAAGCGGTGTGCAAACAAGAACTTTGTACTTATAGTCGTTGCTTACAAGAAGCAATGCTGGCAGTAAAAGAGGTGCAGTTACTGCCAGCATTGCCTTTAATAAGCAAGGACCATAAGTCAACCTGCATGTTTATGCACGGCTTGCAGGTTTTCAAAACACATAAAAGGCAGCGTTATTACAATACCAATAGCTCAAACTCACACAAATGTAAGACCTATTGCATTGCAAATGATTGTTGGATTAAATCCCCACACTAAGAAAAGCCATCCAAGAGCTTCCCTCCGTGTACTCTACGTGATCTGCTCCTATGCACTGTCTTATGAACTATGATTGGCAGATGCTTTGCACATTTGTTGACCAGAAATCTATGAATTGATGGAACATATTAAGAGGCCGGCATTTCCATGTATCATATAGTAGAGTGTTGGAATGCTGTGTGTCAATAAATTAATTGTAAGGCATTATTTCTAGTTCATAAACAAACTTGCTGACTAATTGTGTGTATGTTGCAAAGTGACAATGAGTTGTCTCATGTGTGGCCCATATTGCAATGATAAAGAGACATCTGGAATTAATTTCCTGCTTGGATAAGTTTTAGGACTTTCAGTGTTATTGACAGTTGGAAATCGGTTCATTTTACCATCGTATGTGTCGGGGTGAAGTAGGAGGGAAGACATTTTCCATGTTGCTCAGATTGCTTGCTGGATGTGAGGCTTGCCATAAGGCTGGAAGCCTTGAAATTGGATTATCTGTGGCATCAACCTATAGCAGAAATTATTTTCTGATGTCTTTGAGACATAGAACGCTCCCTCTAACCCGTGAATTATGTGACAGACTATAAGAGGCAATCTCCAATCTATATTCTGTCACTGGTTATAGAATTGCTTTCCAAGCACATTCATATGTTTTGACAGACCCCGATCTTCCCGCTCTGCGTTGTAGCCGTACAGCCACTTGATGATGTGCGCATTCCGCTCAATGACCGAGGGCCTGCTGTGAGGCTACCCATGAAACTCGTCCTCCTGCAGCCCCTGCTCGCCACTGTGCCCGCTGAAGCCGCTGTCTGATGTAGCCATGGCCACTGATGCTGTGCATCCTGGCGACGAGCAGCTCAGCTGAGAAGCGCTCGATGACCGGCAGCAGCAGAAGATGGTGTCGAACTCTGAGACGGACTTGGAGTAGACCTTCAGTGAAACAAAACTTATGAAGAGGGACATCGTAAGGAAACTGTAATTGGTCGATGCGCCTAAGACTCTCAGGGAAGTGACATATCGGCAGTTGCAACGAGTTAGGCAGCAGCAAGGAAAAGCAATAGTGGAGGGAGCCAATGGTAAGCAGGAGGTGGGAAAAAAGAGGCAGTATTGATTACAACAGGTCTTGCAAATAGCGCATGCGCGCGGGAAACAACCTTTACAATGCAGTCATTACATCACACTACCTTTACACAGCAGTCATTACATCGCAACATCCTTTACATAGCATGTCATTACAACGCAGCCATTACATCGCATATCATTACAGCGCATGTCATTACAACACATGTCACTACAACGCAGGCATTACATTGCAAGTCATTACAACGGATACCATTACAACGCGTAGTACCCTTACACTATCCAACACTTACCCTACTGTTGCACCCACTGGAGTTAGAATAGTAATTTTTACCCCTACACTATCCAGCACTTATCCTACTGTTGCACTCACTGGAGTTAGACGAGTCATTTTTACCCCTACACTATCCAACACTTATCCTACTGTTGCACTCACTGGAGTTAAAAGAGTCCTTTTTATCCATACACTATCCAACACTTACCCTACTGTTGCACTCGTGGGAGTTTGAATAGTAATTATTACCCCTAAGCCATCCAACACTTACCTTAAATGCGATATAATGATATGCATTGTAATGGTATGTGTTGTAAAGGTAAATGCGTTGTAATGGAATGCGTTGTAAAAGTAGTTTCTGAAAATGCGATGTAATGGCATGCAATGTAAAAGAATGCGTTGTAAAGGAGGTTGCGATGTAAAAGCTGCATTGTAAATGCATGCTTTGTAAATGTATGCGTTGTAATGTTTTACATTCCATGCGCGCTGATGCTCGACGTAAAAATGACTTTTCCTTTTTTTATCTCTCTCCAGATCAACAAACAGGGCTCAAGAGAACCCCACAGAGGGGCGGAGGAGGGGCAGGTGTAGTTTAAATTACTCTCTTTTACCCAAAGACTTTCTGTAGTTGCAAAAAGTCAGAGAAAGCCAATCGTCTGCAAGTCTTTGCATCTACCTTATCGCTGTGCTCAGAATCTCTGCATTATTTTTGTGTCCCATGTATCACGAGGGAACGCCTTGGAGTAAAACTACATCTGAAGCCTGGTTACTAAGCGCTTGAACAATCTGTCTCTGAAAATGAGACAAACTGAAACTGCCCATCCTTTTATCGGACCTTGAAGCTTTCTCTCATCCTCTGTTGAAATACTTAATTCTTCTAGCCTCCAGAACGCACTGTCTTTGAAGATGAGACTGCTGAAAATATGTCTGGCCTTGTCGCCGTTTTGAACTTCATTCGTTTTTTTTTTTTTTTTTTTACCTAGTAGCTTTCTCAGTGTTTTTGATATTTGTCTTCCTTTTATCTCATGTGTGGGAACAGGTGCTGTATTAAGAAATGTTTGAGTGCTTTACACATAAATAAAGAAATACATAGATAACATCAACAGTAATATTAGTAATAAGAATAATAATAATGACAATAATAACAATATTGATGATCGTAATAGCAATTATATGTATTATTATTACTATTACTGGAATACTAATAATGATTGCCTATATTGCAATACGAGTATTATTATTATTATTGCCTATGTTATTATTGTGATGATTACTGATATTATTATTATTAGATTTCCCTTAGGGCCATAGATCCGTTCCCTACTCTTATATTAAAGTAGAAATTGATTTCAAGCTCAGTAACATCGCAGAGTATTTACAAACAGCCCTTAGTGATCCTCCAACCTTAAATTCTTCCCACAAATATTAGCTTATTGGATTTTCCAATAAAATATTCTCAGATATAAAAGACTTTACACGCCCCTACATGCACACAGGCACGCACAAACACATGCATGTATAATGCATGCATGCACAAACAGGCACACACGTGCGCACACACACACACACACACAGTCAATGGTGCCCACCCACACATCTAAGCACCTTCTGATCTCCTTAAGTGCATATATTTATTAACAGTTTTTGGAAAGCACACGATTACCAGTTAAGAAGTCCTGATACGGATGCGTAGAGTGAAGAAAGACTTCAAATATATAAACGGTTATCAGTAAGAGGTAAGTGAGAAGAGTAAACGATCTGCCACCATATTGGGACTTGCAGGCAGCTGGTACCTTTACGGATGTGGATGATCAAAGTGACCGAGAAGGTTGTTATCTTATAAAAAAGCCTCTTGATAAAGGTAGGGTTCTGGCCATGTACGCCTTAAGGTAGATTCAGAGACCATTAGACATGTACCTTGGGTAATGGTAGTGAAAGAGTTGGGTACGTTGATTGTACCTGAAGTAGGCTTTGGATGTTCAGCAAAAGACAGACGAATACATTCCTAATAAGCCATAACCGCTGAAGCTGGCACTTTGGTAGACCAAGAGAGAGAGTGTTGCGATTTGAATTTGGCCAGGGGTCACTGGAAATCTTTGAAAATAAATCCAAGATTACGAACTGAAGATGATGCTGAGGTCAAGGGTTCAAATCGGAAGGCCATCATCTCTATGTCCAGATACTAAGGTATCCATCTATTGTTATTGTTATTGCAGTCTTGTCACAATTGAGCTTAAGGCAGTTCTGATTAACGTACAGCCTTTCCATTATACACAGTGTTAAATTTGGTGGTGGCAAGTGTGGATCACTAACATTTATTTGTGGGGACACTTATTTTTCTCCAACCAACTTTGACTAAGAGCAAGAGAGAAATAAACATGGATGTTCTGTAGCGGCACACTTCTAAGTGAAACCTTGGGTCACAGCACTTATTATTTTATAAATTCATCCTGAATATACACAGAATGAGCATGAAGCCTTCAAAATAGGTGAACTCTTATGTCATGGATATGATTTAAAGTTATACCTCCTTAAAAAAAATCTGTATTTTTTTTAATTACTAGCTGCATGGATTTTGTTAGAGCATACAAAGTCTTCCTTTAATATTCAAACACATCTGGTAATAGCTGATAGCTATTTTGTCCCACACCCCTAAATAATTTTGAAAATCATAGATCATGATAGATAATCCCCCTACACCTCAGAGAAGCACCGTTGCTCCAACAGGATAGGAAGGACCTCAAGATCTGGTTGGTCAACCAATAGCAACAGGGAGCGAGCTCCAGCAGAAGGACCTCACAGCGCCTTGAGACCCTCACTGGTGAAGCAGCGGCACTATATAAATCCTGATTGATTGATTGATTGATTGATTGATTGATTGATTGATTAATAGAGGGTTGTGTTTAAATGGTCTCAAAGGCTATGTTGAACAATCAAATTAATGTTTCTTTGTATATTAAATTAGAACAGATGTTGTTGGTAAACCTATATTTCTAGGCAGTGTGCTTGATAGTCTAGGTTGATTGTTTAGGTTCACTTTATGAAGCCATCCCCTCTCACCTACTTAAGCATGCTGGCAGTACGACACGGCTTGTTCGAAGCATGTCATAAGTCTCACATCAGCATGGACACAGTGTTGCAAAACCAGACCTTCATCCTATTTACCCAAATATGCAGCTGCATCAACAAACCAAGAAACAGGAATGGGTATTTATTGCTGGAAATGTGCCTGACCATGGGGATATGCAAACACAACAGGTGATGGACCGAATGTGGATCAATGTCACACACTCACCCCAGTCCAAAGATCTGGGCCCAAATCCATCGTTATTTTGCACTCCACACCACCCTGGGTTAGACAATGGCGATATGCAAATCAGCTCTGACCCTGTGCCCCATGGGAACAGTCCAGTCCGAACTACAAAAGCCATGTCCTTCCCAGAACGGAATCAAGCATCCGAGGACCGGACCGGTTTCGAGGTAACACCTCTCATCAGCCCGGCTAGCTTGACTCCAGTCGTGTGGAGTGCCTGGGACCCACGTCTGGGCATCCCCAGCTCACTTAGGGCGGAATATGCAAACACAACAGGTGATGGACCGAATGTGGATCAATGTCACACACTCACCCCAGTCCAAAGATCTGGGCCCAAATCCATCGTTATTTTGCACTCCACACCACCCTGGGTTAGACAATGGCGATATGCAAATCAGCTCTGACCCTGTGCCCCATGGGAACAGTCCAGTCCGAACTACAAAAGCCATGTCCTTCCCAGAACGGAATCAAGCATCCGAGGACCGGACCGGTTTCGAGGTAAAACCTCTCATCAGCCCGGCTAGCTTGACTCCAGTGGTGTGGAGTGCCTGGGATCCACGCCTGGGCATCCCCAGCACACTTAGGGCGGAATATGGAAAAACAACAGGTGATGGACCGAATGTGGATCAATGTCACACACTCACCCCAGTCCAAAGATCTGGGCCCAAATCCATCGTTATTTTGCACTCCACACCACCCTGGGTTAGACAATGGCGATATGCAAATCAGCCCTGACCCTGTGCCCCATGGGAACAGTCCAGTCCGAACTACAAAAGCCATGTCCTTCCCAGAACGGAATCAAGCATCCGAGGACCGGACCGGTTTCGAGGTAACACCTCTCATCAGCCCGGATAGCTTGCCTCCAGTGGTGTGGAGTGCCTGGGACCCACGTCTGGGCATCCCCAGCGCACTTAGGGCGGAATATGCAAACACAACAGGTGATGGACCGAATGTGGATCAATGTCACACACTCACCCCAGTCCAAAGATCTGGGCCCAAATCCATCGTTATTTTGCACTCCACACCACCCTGGGTTAGACAATGGCGATATGCAAATCAGCTCTGACCCTGTGCCCCATGGGAACAGTCCAGTCCGAACTACAAAAGCCATGTCCTTCCCAGAACGGAATCAAGCATCCGAGGACCGGACCGGTTTCGAGGTAACACCTCTCATTAGCCCAGCTAGCTTGACTCCAGTGGTGTGGAGTGCCTGGGACCCACGTCTGGGCATCCCCAGCGCACTTAGGGTGGAATATGCAAACACAACAGGTGATGGACCGAATGTGGATCAATGTCACACACTCACCCCAGTCCAAAGATCTGGGCCCAAATCCATTGTTATTTTGCACTCCACACCACCCTGGGTTAGACAATGGCGATATGCAAATCAGCTCTGACCCTGTGCCCCATGGGAACAGTCCAGTCCGAACTACAAAAGCCATGTCCTTCCCAGAACGGAATCAAGCATCCAAAGACCGGACCGGTTTCGAGGTAACACCTCTCATCAGCCCAGCTAGCTTTCCTCCAGTGGTGTGGAGTGCCTGGGACCCACGTCTGGGCATCCCCAGCGCACTTAGGGCGGAATATGCAAACACAACAGGTGATGGACCGAATGTGGATCAATGTCACACACTCACCCCAGTTCAAAGATCTGGGCCCAAATCCATCGTTATTTTGCACTCCACACCACCCTGGGTTAGACAATGGCGATATGCAAATCAGCTCTGACCCTGTGCCCCATGGGAACAGTCCAGTCCGAACTACAAAAGCCATGTCCTTCCCAGAACAAAATCAAGCATCCGAGGACCGGACCGGTTTCGAGGTAACACCGCTCATCAGCCCGGCTAGCTTGACTCCAGTGGTGTGGAGTGCCTGGGACCCACGTCTGGGCATCCCCAGCGCACTTAGGGCGGAATATGCAAACACAACAGGTGATGGACCGTATGTGGATCAATGTCACACACTCACCCCAGTCCAAAGATCTGGGCCCAAATCCATCGTTATTTTGCACTCCACACCACCCTGGGTTAGACAATGGCGATATGCAAATCAGCTTTGACCCTGTGCCCCATGGGAACAGTCCAGTCCGAACTACAAAAGCCATGTCCTTCCCAGAACGGAATCAAGCATCCGAGGACCGGACCGGTTTCGAGGTAACACCTCTCATCAGCCCGGCTAGCTTGACTCCAGTGGTGTGGAGTGCCTGGGACCCACGTCTGGGCATCCCCAGCGCACTTAGGGCGGAATATGCAAACACAACAGGTGATGGACCGAATGTGGATCAATGTCACACACTCACCCCAGTCCAAGGATCTGGGCCCAAATCCATCGTTATTTTGCACTCCACACCACCCTGGGTTAAACAATGGCAATATGCAAATCAGCTCTGACCCTGTGCCCCATGGGAACAGTCCAGTCCGAACTACAAAAGCCATGTCCTTCCCAGAACGGAATCAAGCATCCGAGGACCGGACCGGTTTCGAGGTAACACCTCTCATTAGCCCGGCTAGCTTGACTCCAGTGGTGTAGAGTGCCTGGGACCCACGTCTGGGCATCCCCAGCTCACTTAGGGCGGAATATGCAAACACAACAGGTGATGGACCGAATGTGGATCAATGTCACACACTCACCCCAGTCCAAAGATCTGGGCCCAAATCCATCGTTATTTTGCACTCCACACCACCCTGGGTTAGACAATGGCGATATGCAAATCAGCTCTGACCCTGTGCCCCATGGGAACAGTCCAGTCCGAACTACAAAAGCCATGTCCTTCCCAGAACGGAATCAAGCATCCGAGGACCGGACCGGTTTCGAGGTAACACCTCTCATCAGCCCGGCTAGCTTGACTCCAGTGGTGTGGAGTGCCTGGGACCCACGTCTGGGCATCCCCAGCGCACTTAGGGCGGAATATGCAAACACAACAGGTGATGGACCGAATGTGGATCAATGTCACACACTCACCCCAGTCCAAAGATCTGGGCCCAAATCCATCGTTATTTTGCACTCCACACCACCCTGGGTTAGACAATGGCGATATGCAAATCAGCTCTGACCCTGTGCCCCATGGGAACAGTCCAGTCCGAACTACAAAAGCCATGTCCTTCCCAGAACGGAATCAAGCATCCGAGGACCGGACCGGTTTCGAGGTAAAACCTCTCATCAGCCCGGCTAGCTTGACTCCAGTGGTGTGGAGTGCCTGGGACCCACGCCTGGGCATCCCCAGCACACTTAGGGCGGAATATGCAAACACAACAGGTGATGGACCGAATGTGGATCAATGTCACACACTCACCCCAGTCCAAAGATCTGGGCCCAAATCCATTGTTATTTTGCACTCCACACCACCCTGGGTTAGACAATGGCGATATGCAAATCAGCCCTGACCCTGTGCCCCATGGGAACAGTCCAGTCCGAACTACAAAAGCCATGTCCTTCCCAGAACGGAATCAAGCATCCGAGGACCGGACCGGTTTCGAGGTAATACCTCTCATCAGCCCGGATAGCTTGCCTCCAGTGGTGTGGAGTGCCTGGGACCCACGCCTGGGCATCCCCAGCGCACTTAGGGCGGAATATGCAAACACAACAGGTGATGGACCGAATGTGGATCAATGTCACACACTCACCCCAGTCCAAAGATCTGGGCCCAAATCCATCGTTATTTTGCACTCCACACCACCCTGGGTTAGACAATGGCAATATGCAAATCAGCTCTGACCCTGTGCCCCATGGGAACAGTCCAGTCCGAACTACAAAAGCCATGTCCTTCCCAGAACGGAATCAAGCATCCGAGGACCGGACCGGTTTCGAGGTAACACCTCTCATTAGCCCGGCTAGCTTGACTCCAGTGGTGTGGAGTGCCTGGGACCCACGTCTGGGCATCCCCAGCGCACTTAGGGCGGAATATGCAAACACAACAGGTGATGGACCGAATGTGGATCAATGTCACACACTCACCCCAGTCCAAAGATCTGGGCCCAAATCCATCGTTATTTTGCACTCCACACCACCCTGGGTTAGACAATGGCGATATGCAAATCAGCTCTGACCCTGTGCCCCATGGGAACAGTCCAGTCCGAACTACAAAAGCCATGTCCTTCCCAGAACGGAATCAAGCATCCGAGGACCGGACCGGTTTCGAGGTAACACCTCTCATTAGCCCAGCTAGCTTGACTCCAGTGGTGTGGAGTGCCTGGGACCCACGTCTGGGCATCCCCAGCGCACTTAGGGTGGAATATGCAAACACAACAGGTGATGGACCGAATGTGGATCAATGTCACACACTCACCCCAGTCCAAAGATCTGGGCCCAAATCCATTGTTATTTTGCACTCCACACCACCCTGGGTTAGACAATGGCGATATGCAAATCAGCTCTGACCCTGTGCCCCATGGGAACAGTCCAGTCCGAACTACAAAAGCCATGTCCTTCCCAGAACGGAATCAAGCATTCGAGGACCGGACCGGTTTCGAGGTAACACCTCTCATCAGCCCGGCTAGCTTGACTCCAGTGGTGTGGAGTGCCTGGGACCCAAGTCTGGGCATCCCCAGCGCACTTAGGGCGGAATATGCAAACACAACAGGTGATGGACCGAATGTGGATCAATGTCACACACTCACCCCAGTCCAAAGATCTGGGCACAAATCCATAGTTATTTTGCACTCCACACCACCCTGGGTTAAACAATGGTGATATGCAAATCAGCTCTGACCCTGTGCCCCATGGGAACAGTCCAGTCCGAACTACAAAAGCCATGTTCTTCCCAGAACGGAATCAAGTATCCGAGGACCGGACCGGTTTCGAGGTAACACCTCTCATCAGCCCAGCTAGCTTGCCTCCAGTGGTGTGGAGTGCTAGGGACCCACGTCTGGGCATCCCCAGCGCACTTAGGGCAGAATATGCAAACACAACAGGTGATGGACCGAATGTGGATCAATGTCACACACTCACCCCAGTCCAAAGAACTGGGCCCAAATCCATCGTTATTTTGCACTCCACACCACCCTGGGTTAGACAATGGTGATATACAAATCAGCTCTGACCCTGTGCCCCATGGGAACAGTCCAGTCCGAACTACAAAAGCCATGTCCTTCCCAGAACGGAATCAAGAATCCAAAGACCGGACCGGTTTCGAGGTAACACCTCTCATCAGCCCGGCTAGCTTTCCTCCAGTGGTGTGGAGTGCCTGGGACCCACGTCTGGGCATCCCCAGCGCACTTAGGGCGGAATATGCAAACACAACAGGTGATGGACCGAATGTGGATCAATGTCACACACTCACCCCAGTCCACAGATCTGGGCCCAAATCCATCGTTATTTTGCACTCCACACCACCCTGGGTTAGACAATGGCGATATGCAAATAAGCTCTGACCCTGTGCCCCATGGGAACAGTCCAGTCCGAACTACAAAAGCCATGTCCTTCCCAGAACAAAATCAAGCATCCGAGGACCGGACCGGTTTCGAGGTAACACCGCTCATCAGCCCGGCTAGCTTGACTCCAGTGGTGTGGAGTGCCTGGGACCCACGTCTGGGCATCCCCAGCGCACTTAGGGCGGAATATGCAAACACAACAGGTGATGGACCGTATGTGGATCAATGTCACACACTCACCCCAGTCCAAAGATCTGGGCCCAAATCCATCGTTATTTTGCACTCCACACCACCCTGGGTTAGACAATGGCGATATGCAAATCAGCTTTGACCCTGTGCCCCATGGGAACAGTCCAGTCCGAACTACAAAAGCCATGTCCTTCCCAGAACGGAATCAAGCATCCGAGGACCGGACCGGTTTCGAGGTAACACCTCTCATCAGCCCGGCTAGCTTGACTCCAGTGGTGTGGAGTGCCTGGGACCCACGTCTGGGCATCCCCAGCGCACTTAGGGCGGAATATGCAAACACAACAGGTGATGGACCGAATGTGGATCAATGTCACACACTCACCCCAGTCCAAGGATCTGGGCCCAAATCCATCGTTATTTTGCACTCCACACCACCCTGGGTTAGACAATGGCGATATGCAAATCAGCTCTGACCCTGTGCCCCATGGGAACAGTCCAGTCCGAACTATAAAAGCCATGTCCTTCCCAGAACGGAATCAAGCATCCGAGGACCGGACCGGTTTCGAGGTAACACCTCTCATTAGCCCGGCTAGCTTGACTCCAGTGGTGTAGAGTGCCTGGGACCCACGTCTGGGCATCCCCAGCTCACTTAGGGCGGAATATGCAAACACAACAGGTGATGGACCGAATGTGGATCAATGTCACACACTCACCCCAGTCCAAAGATCTGGGCCCAAATCCATCGTTATTTTGCACTCCACACCACCCTGGGTCAGACAATGGCGATATGCAAATCAGCTCTGACCCTGTGCCCCATGGGAACAGTCCAGTCCGAACTACAAAAGCCATGTCCTTCCCAGAACGGAATCAAGCATCCGAGAAACGGACCGGTTTCGAGGTAACACCTCTCATCAGCCCGGGTAGCTTAACTCCAGTGGTGTGGAGTGCCTGGGACCCACGTCTGGGCATCCCCAGCGCACTTTCGCGGAATATGCAAACACAACAGGTGATGGACCGAATGTGGATCAATGTCACACACTCACCCCAGTCCAAAGATCTGGGCCCAAATCCATAGTTATTTTGCACTCCACACCACCCTGGGTTAGACAATGGCGATATGCAAATCAGCTCTGACCCTGTGCCCCATGGGAACAGTCCAGTCCGAACTACAAAAGCCATGTTCTTCCCAGAACGGAATCAAGCATCCGAGGACCGGACCGGTTTCGAGGTAACACCTCTCATCAGCCCGGCTAGCTTGACTCCAGTGGTGTGGAGTGCCTGGGACCCACGTCTGGGCATCCCCAGCGCACTTAGGGCGGAATATGCAAACACAACAGGTGATGGACCGAATGTGGATCAATGTCACACACTCACCCCAGTCCAAAGATCTGGGCCCAAATCCATCGTTATTTTGCACTCCACACCACCCTGGGTTAGACAATGGCGATATGCAAATCAGCTCTGACCCTGTGCCCCATGGGAACAGTCCAGTCCGAACTACAAAAGCCATGTCCTTCCCAGAACGGAATCAAGCATCCGAGGACCGGACCGGTTTCGAGGTAACACCTCTCATCAGCCCGGCTAGCTTGACTCCAGTGGTGTGGAGTGCCTGGGACCCACGTCTGGGCATCCCCAGCGCACTTAGGGCGGAATATGCAAACACAACAGGTGATGGACCGAATGTGGATCAATGTCACACACTCACCCCAGTCCAAAGATCTGGGTCCAAATCCATCGTTATTTTGCACTCCACACCACCCTGGGTTAGACAATGGCGATATGCAAATCAGCTCTGACCCTGTGCCCCATGGGAACAGTCCAGTCCGAACTACAAAAGCTATGTCCTTCCCAGAACGGAATCAAGCATCCGAGGACCGGACCGGTTTCGAGGTAACACCTCTCATCAGCCCGGCTAACTTGACTCCAGTGGTGTGGAGTGCCTGGGACCCACGTCTGGGCATCCCCAGCGCACTTAGGGCGGAATATGCAAACACAACAGGTGATGGACCGAATGTGGATCAATGTCACACACTCACCCCAGTCCAAAGATCTGGGCCCAAATCCATCGTTATTTTGCACTCCACACCACCCTGGGTTAGACAATGGCGATATGCAAATCAGCTCTGACCCTGTGCCCCATGGGAACAGTCCAGTCCGAACTACAAAAGCCATGTCCTTCCCAGAACGGAATCAAGCATCCGAGGACCGGACCGGTTTCGAGGTAACACCTCTCATCAGCCCGGCTAGCTTGACTCCAGTGGTGTGGAGTGCCTGGGACCCAAGTCTGGGCATCCCCAGCGCACTTAGGGCGGAATATGCAAACACAACACGAGGTAACACCTCTCATCAGCCCGGCTAGCTTGACTCCAGTGGTGTGGAGTGCCTGGGACCCAAGTCTGGGCATCCCCAGCGCACTTAGGGCGGAATATGCAAACACAACAGGTGATGGACGGAATGTGGATCAATGTCACACACTCACCCCAGTCCAAAGATCTGGGCCCATATCCATCGTTATTTTGCACTCCACACCACCCTGGGTTAGACAATGGCGATATGCAAATCAGCTCTGACCCGGTGCCCCATGGGAACAGTCCAGTCCGAACTACAAAAGCCATGTCCTTCCCAGAACGGAATCAAGCATCCGAGGACCGGACCGGTTTCGAGGTAACACCTCTCATCAGCCCGGCTAGCTTGACTCCAGTGGTGTGGAGTGCCTGGGACCCACGTCTGGGCATCCCCAGCACACTTAGTGCGGAATATGCAAACACAACAGGTGATGGACCGAATGTGGATCAATGTCACACACTCACCCCAGTCCAAAGATCTGGGCCCAAATCCATCATTATTTTGCACTCCACACCACCCTGGGTTAGACAATGGCGATATGCAAATCAGCTCTGACCCTGTGCCCCATGGGAACAGTCCAGTCAGACCATGGGGATAGGCTAACGCAAAATGTGACTATTCCTGCCAGAGAGTGATTTTCTTTTGACCTGGGTTCGGTTAAACTCCACAGATGGTTAATGTTTAAACTATAGTCTGATGATACTTGTTGTCGCTACTATATAATTATGGGGGCGCATGTATAACTTCAAGACGAAGCGAGTTGCTGAGCAATCACTGTTTGTTTTCTGAAAGTAAGATCCACCATTCTCTCCTGCTTAGATGGAGATCCACAAATAAGGGGATTGATGTGGTGAGCCTTGAACCTTGGGATTTATGTCGTAAGGCTGACCTCCAATAACATGCGTTGATTGTGGCGTTAAGTATTTGGAATGTGTTTGGGAGGCAAAGAGCATTTGTCAACTCTACCTAAGGATCCAGGGGACTGCGCTGCATCTCTGAAAGAATTCAGTGATCATCATATGCCCACTAAATGTAGACAAGTCCATAACGCCTTAATTGGGGCAGAAGGGATTACCCCAATGAGTGGGATTGTGATGGGGTGAGTAGGGTAGATTAACATCAAGTGTAGTAGCATACTGCATAACAGACTCCCCTATAAAAATAGCAGCATCAGGACATGGTGCAATCACCACAAAATGGCAGCCTCTGATATGTTCTACAAGATTATACAAGATTTAGCGCCAAGAAACCAAGAAACCGATTGGTGTATGTGGACTCTCTAAATACTTTTGACATAACAAGCTCCCCAAGTGGGTAGCATACTATTTGCTGCATATAGAGCGGAAATCGCATTGCAAATGAGAATAAAGGGAGCCACTGGAAGAGAGGGGAGGGGCTGTTGGAACGCATGTGACTGGGAGCATCGCCACCTGATTTTTAGCTATGCCGTCGTATGATGGATGTTGTTATCTTCTTCAATTATCTTCCTATAAGTGAAATGCCAAATAAAGGTATCCGCGTTGTAAATTACTAATGTACACTCTTATTAGGAAAGTCAAGAATATTTAATGACCGGAAACGCACTGAAGCAAGGTGCGGTTGTGGTTATGTGTTAACTGTATGTATTTATTCTTCATTTGAAACACGTCCATGCAGTCGAGAGACATCTCCTTCTATGGGATAGAAACGGGAGGACAAGGTTGAATTGAATCGTGTTAAGCAACAGAGCAGAAAAGTGGCGGGGGGTGCAACAGACTCCTTGTTTTTCGTAATCTGATAAATGAATCTGAATATGATTATAGGGCACCAGGAAAGAGTCCGTGCCTAAAATATTAAAGTGAGGTAGCGATCGGCAACGCCGGAGAATAAAACTCAAAATTATTCTTAATTTCATATCTACATAAAGTTATTTTTAAAGTTCTGCTTTTGGCGAGAATTTTTGGTCCAGCAGGAAGCTCTTTATGATGATGAAAATTGATAAGGGGAAGAACATTCTGTGCGTTTATTTTGCTTTTAGCTTAAAGGGGCATATTACAGATGCACTGCAGATACAGCAGACGCCTGAGCTCAGACAGGAGGCATGTCTGTTTCATTACACTAATTCTGCATATTCTGATCTCAAACCGCGATGCTGATGATAATATAATAAAGAAATGTACCAATTGTAATGAGCAGTTATATTGTCATTCAACATCAAACCACTTAACAATATTGAGGCGATAGTGAACAGACCCCTGCGCCTGCACCACCACTGTTTGTTTATGGAGGGAGTAACCTGTTGCCATGAGATGTCAAGCATGCTTACGTAATCCTACTTAGTGTGCTCTCACTGGAATGTATTGGTTGCCACTTGCTGGAGAGATCTTGTATCCATTTTGTCTTCATCCCTTATTAAAGCCAAGAACCACTTGCTCTACTAGGCAGTCGGTTGTGGTTTGAGCAGAAAGCTTTGCAGCCACCTCAATAACGGAAAGCCTAACCCCGAAGAAATCTGACTCTCAGAAAACTTACTTGAAGCTCATAAGGAGATCTTCAAATCTTTTTCAGATCTTCCACATTATTCCAAGCTAATTAGATGCAAATCAGAATCAAAAAGAAGGGAAAGTCAATATGTGAATCATATGGGTATATGCGTGAAGGCACAGGTACTGATACACTATAACAGCAAGAACTCATCATTTTTGGATTTAATAAATAACACTCATAATAAAGTAATACTCAGAAATCTTAGGTGTAGATTTAACAAAACAAAACTCACATGATCTAAGCTCCGAAAAAAAAAAACTAGTTCTGAACAATTAGGCTGCACGTTGGAACCCTAAAGCTTATTGGTCATTTCATGAAAATATACAAATTGTATGAAAGAAGATTTTTTGTCTCCAAATATTGTAAATTAGTATACAATATTCGACCCACAAATACAAGCTTACCATTTACATCAAGTAAGTGTATGTTCCATAGGGAAAGGTGCAAACCAAGTGTGTGAACAAGTATGTTTCTTGCCTACATTTCCTTGCAAACTACTGCAGTGTTCATTTAGGGCACGATAATAAGTGTGGATTGTCAAACTCAAATGTTAAAGAATGGTTATACAACAAATCTCTTGCATTTTACTGAAAGGGTACTGTATAAACCATTGTCAGGGTCCCAGAGTATGCAGGAGTTACTGGGGCACCACTGAGGTGTTTGAGGCCTTTTTTAGGTCTCGCCTACGTAGCACGCATGCGCTGATTTGAAAAAAGACCTCTAGACATCGATTCAGTTTGTGTCCCAAAAACGTGCATGGGTTGCATTGCTTTAAATGGCAACGTTGTGCTCGTTTGGCGATTCCCTTGCGGGAGCGAGCTTTGACACCAAATGTTTGTAATTAACTTGAAAACACTGTTGTATGGCGTTTTAGATTCCGAATGAATTTTCCCAATTCATGCCCTTATATAGGTACAATTCGCGTTGCCCTTATATAGGGATAGAAATCAAGCCCTTATTTAGACATAGCCCATGCTATCCAAATACAGGCATGGCTGCTTCCATCCGTTCATCAACGTTTACGATTTCTTGGAAAACCAGACTCTTAAGCAGAAGGGACTTCCCCTAGCCTGGAAATGTATTTCTCTAGGAAACTCATTTATTATGCATGAACAACTATTCCTTAGGGGTTCATCCATGACGTTCACATGCCCGACTTTGCGTCTAAGCTGGCATTCCTAAAAACCTTCAAGGGATAAATATACCTTCACTTGCTATAGCAAAGCACGGTGTGGTTCAGTGCAGTTCAACTACCTACTTGCCTGATGCAGCCCGCTACAGCAAGTGCCGAAAGAAGTCGACTCTCCAGCTGACGCACTCACAAGAAGCTGTCCTCCTCGGCTGAGAAATCCAGCTCCAGTGTTTCTGACTCCCCTTGCGGGGTGTTGGCAAATCGAGTCCGAGACAGAGATATCAACCTCATTTATTCTAAGGGTATGGAGCTGATTAGAACCTAGAGAAACCTTTGGCAATTCTTGGCAGAACTAAAACCTAAGCTAAAGACCATACTTACTTCGTCCCTCATACTAGACTTAGGTTAGGTACATTGGGGTAGGCGTATTTTAGAAGCACCAGTTGATCCTTTTAGTCTGTGTTATTTATATATGTTTTTGTATATGTCATAGCACTAGACAATGCTATTTGAGTATTATTTTATAATACTATTCTCGCTGTACTCAATATACTTTGCATTCTGTTTAAATATTGTAGCTGTTCACCTCTCTTGCATGAGAAAGAAGACTGTTCAATAAACCTTTTATCGAAAACGCCTGTCTCACTATTTCTCTGTAACTCTGTAGAAATGAAGCATGCATGATTTACTGAGTTAAATAGTTATCTATTGTTTCCACGGCTCTGAAGATATTTGTTGCAGTTCTAGGGAAACAAAGTTGTCATGTTTATGCGGTTGACAGAAACAAATCCTTTCTTGTTTATTCGAGAAAGTTTATAGTGACCTCTGAGCTAGCTGGCACTCACAATTAAGTTTAGTATATTCGATAGAGACATACTGACCTCAGTCCTATGTCACATCTATTGGATATATTATTCCAAAGCGCAGAGCCTATTGGCAATATAGGAACTACACTATATGGCACCCAACGTTTGTTAAGGCACTATTTTAACGCTAGATACTAAAGTGCTTTTCTCAGAGAACCCTTTTTTCGTAAAAACTCCAATAGACGTGTGGAGTGGGCAAAGGGATAATATCCGCCGTAGCTGAGTAGGACAAAAATCCTATGTATTTGCTTTTTTGCTTTGTTCAAAGTTGAAGGATACGGTGTTCCAAAATATTGTGCACCTTATCTTTATCTCCTTGAAACTTGCTTTGCAATTTTCATTAACCAATGTCGAATAAAGGCAACAACACCAAGAACGGTGGAGCTGCAGCTGATCCAGCAGCTTTTAATTAAACAGGTTTTAATGAAACCGACGAGGATGCTATAGGCATTCATATGAATTTAAGGAAAACCATCACTATAAAACTTATAAAAAATGGCCTAACATCGAGAGTGAGGAAAATTAAATTTTGGCCATGTTGTGTTCCCTAGCGCGTACCCCACCGACTCCATGTACCAGCTTAAAGTGCATGTAACTTCCCTCCAGTGCCAGCTATGAAGACGCAAATACATTTGCGTCCACCGTCAACTTGTCCTCTTTCAGATCCACCATGAATGGATTATATAGCCCGTTCCTAAGTATGCTATGCCACCGTCTTTTTGTAGTACACTTTTCACTTTTTCCTGCTCTAGCCAGAGTAGGCCCTGAATTCCTGCCATCTGAACCTCTTTTGTGGCTCCTGGCTCTGCCCAGGCTACCTCTGTACTCATGAACTCTGTCCTACTTTCAGCGCGGCCCCTCGCGCTCAGCTCAAGCCTGCTTTCTGCCAAGACTGACTATAACCTTCGAGTTATCTGTTCCGCTCCCCGAGAATACATTCCTGCCTACTAGATCCTGTAAACATCCTCTCCCGCTGCAGAGCCAAAAGGGCCGACCTGTCTCAATGCAAGTAATTCATAGCCTCCGTTGCCATGCTTCCATGGAAGGCCCCGTGCCCCCACGCTTCACATGTAGACACTCAGGCGCTCATACACGCATCCACAGTTAGCATAGAATAGCCTCTACCCTAGAGACCTTTCCGCCCAGATAGTATAGTTCCTAAACATCAGATATCAGATATGATAGAAGTACAAGTTGATCTGACATGCCAGACTTCTGTCTCTTTCCGTCAGTGTAAATGTCAAGACCCCTGCACCCCGTCAATCACACGTCATGCAGCTGCGCGCGCATCCAAGCTTCCGATTTCTGCTGACATTGCAACATCCTGTTAGCACCACCCCTTGGTGCCACCCACTTGCGTCACCTATCAGTGACGTTTCTAGCACACACCTCTAGTTCACGCCTAGTTTACGCCTCTTGATGATGTATTGGTACCACGTGTATACTGTTATCTTGTCTTCTCTCAGCTGTTACGCCTCTTACATTGAACCTTATGATGTAAATCAAGTATATAAGCTATGTATTGTCAATAAACGAGAGCGCGCTCATCTATCCCTTCTGACACCCCTGTGGTGGTCAGAACATGATATTCTGATTCCTTTATGAGGAATAAAACCCTTAGAAACTCTAACACCACGGACTCTGTTTTCTTTCCTTCTGATTGAGTTATCATTGATTAAGTACTTACCTGCATAGAAATTAAGAGAGTAAATTAATTATTTACGTCATTTTGGCGCCCGAATAGGGACCCCTCCCCCACCTCACGCGCCGGTAGGTGCGTTGCAATCCGTGTCCCCTGCCATCAGTTAGACGGACTACACGTGTACTGGCAGGATTTCCTGCATCCCCCTCTGACCCACGGAGGTGACGAAGACTGCGATCAGTGCCCAGACGAGGCGGTGAGGAGTGCGGAGGATCCCGACCAGAGCCCAGCCGAAAGAAGCAAGGTCCGAGGTGTGAAGAGGCCCATCAGTTTTCCGAAGTTTTCTGAAGTTCTCCGAAGTTTTCCGAAGTTCCGAGTCGAGTCCAGTCGAGTTTTCCGAGGCCTTCTGTTTCCGTGCTTCCCGGTGAGTACCATTACTGGGTCGTATCTAGACGGGTTTGGGTACGCAAGTCCAGTCTGCACTGTTTTTAGGCAGTGTATCTGTACTGTTTAGCAGTATATCAAGTGTTCCGAATTTCTGCACTGTTACACCAGTGTATCCGTACTGTTGAGCGGTACATTCAGTATAGGGGTAGTTAGCTATGTCTTCAATGTTTTTATGTGATTAATGTTGTGGTATGAATGTGACTGTTTTATTGTGTATTATTGTATTTCTTGTATCAACTAGCAACTCATATCAAGGAATAAAGATCTAGCGTTCAGTAAATAGTAAGCAGGATGCCGTTCCTCAGCAAGTTAAAACAGATCGGAACTAGGAAAGGGTTCCTAGAGGAAGAAATTCCTATCCCCCCTAGGGACACTCCAGGCAATTTTATGTATCAAAAACACGGCATAGATGCCATATTATATCTAGATTTATGGGCCGATTACACCAAGCACCTAGACGAAAGACACAGATGGCCTGTTACCGGAACGTGGGATGCCGAGTGCATCATGAGGGTAGAAGAAGCATTATGGAAAAAGAAAGCTAGGCAATCCCAGAAGGACGCCATAGAATTTTGGCGTAAGGAATCACGTAAGCGTGCTGACAAAGCACTCCGTAGAGAAGACAGACTTAAAGAATCAGATAAAGAGCAAGAAAACGAATTAGTTACTGAAGGGATCCGAGTGAAAACAGAACAAATAGACCGTGCCCGAAATAATCTTGTAAACGGTATGTATCTTGCAGCAGATGGCACATCTGAAACTGAATCGGAAATACCGAAAAACTTACCAACACCATTAGTTCCAACTAAAGTAATGCATAAAACTACTAAAGACATATTCCTGAATTCATATCTAGAGGATGTAGCACCAGCTTACACCAATCTGCCTGTTCGTGCCCTGCCTACTGACAGGGACGGGGGTGGCACCGCGCCCCCAGATAATGTTCCGCCGGTACCACGACAGACCTCCCCTGTTCCGCCAGCTCCGCCACTCCCCCCCCTCAAAACGGACCTACCGAAACCAGTACTACCTGATCTTACTAAACGACAAATTCAAGTCCAAATTCAGACTCCGCGAAGAGATAATGCCCAAGCATCCGCCTCAGGAGGTGCGACAGCGGGTCTACAGACCCCGCCACCGACACACAGATTGCATTTAAGGGACACGCAGAATCCTTTCCAGTCTCCCTACTCAGCCCGGCTTGACGCATTCAAAGATAGGATGTCAGTTTGTAGATATGATCCAGTACCCGGAAAAAACGATCTAATGGTATTAGCATCACTCCGATTGAGATCTGCCACCGATAACTTGCTATGCTATGTAGGAATGCAGGAAATTCTCGACAGACTATATAAGTTCGTACTGACAGGAAAGGACCCCGAAAGTGTCAAAGCTGCCCTGCATAAACAGAAAGTTGGCATCCAAGCACAGATATTACGATTTTTCATAAATTGTGTGATAAGAGAACGAGACAGGCCCGAGACAGATCAAAGTGAGTTAGACGCATTAAACAAGTGGGGTCAAAGTATAGCAGACGCAAAACATGACAAGGGGACTTGCATAGCCACTATGTCCCAGAAAATTAGAAAGGCAGTATTAACTGCACATCAGGAAGGAAATGATAAAACTTCCTCCGAGGAGGAAGATGAAGATGAAACATCAGGAAAGTCTACAGATATAATAGCGTATGTAGGTAAGGGAAATTACCTCAGGAAAGGCATCCGTCCGGAGAGCAAGAGAGTCCTTTTCTCTGCTTTAACAAATCCGAATTCTTCAGAACATCAGTTCCAGGAAACTGATAAAAGGCTTCGAGATCGAGTAGGGTACCATGTACTCAATTCTATGGATGAACAGGAACTAGCCCGGTCAGCCGTGTTGTGGGCCGAAAACCCAGACATATATAATGATGACACGTTAGTGCAGACATTCTTGAACCTTTCCCCGGAAGAGCAGAAAATAGCAGGTGTATACATGATTCAGCACCTCCTCATCAAGTTCAGAAACCATCATTCTGATCCAGGTCCCTTACACGAAACATTAGAAGCACTACTCATGGATAGATGGAGAGGTTTTAGTACCAAATTAATACAAATAATTCTAGAACAACGACGTAAGTATAACACCTTCCTGAGCTCTGAATATGTTCCCGCCCCGCCTCCAGAAAGAAAAACGTACCACATGCAATGTGGTGGTGGCATTGAAAGCCAGAATCCCTTACGAGAAGTACATCCAGTTATGGGTGAGGATCGTACCCTGAAACGTGTGTATGTTCACACGCCACTGACTAAGTTAGAACTATTAGAAATGAAGAAATTAGTTCCGTGCCATGATAAAGACCCTGCAGGTTTTCACAGAGAGCTTAAAGACATGTTACTGATGGGAGATTACACGTATGATGATATTATGAAAATGTTAAAAGTACTGTTGCCCACGGGCATTTACGAGAAATTAAAGGAGAAGGATTGGGAAGTGGGAGAGTCAAAGATAGCATGGGCAGAAATAGAAGACGAAGAAAAGAAACGAGTCCCAGGGGTAGGCCTTGGGGATCTGACTAAAGCATTACCAGGTTTAATAGTACAGGTTCTGCCAAGATTATTGACAACTAGAAAGGAAGATTGGGACGCAATCTCGTCCTGCAAACAGAAACAAGATGAAGATACTAGTGACTTTTACTCAAGATTCGAGAAATGTTTCATTATCAATAGCGGCCTAAAAACTAGTAGCGAGTCATATCCACACCTTTTTGTAACAAAATTAGTAGAGAACGCCCTACCCCTAGTTAAAAATAGAGTGTACAAGGTTGAAAGTACTTGGCAGGCAAATACGCCATCACAGATGTTACAAATGTTACAATATCACCAGAATAGAATTAGGGAAGAACAAGACCAGGAACAGAAACGTATGAAAGACACGAAAATGAAAATGTTAGTAGCTCAGACAATTCCAGCCGAGGGTCATAGAAAAGGTGGGGCCCAGACCAATCATTCTGCCGCTCCCGTTAAAGGAACATGTAATTATTGCAAGCAGCCAGGTCACTACGTACATGAATGTCCAGTCCTGAAACATAACATCGAGACAGGTAAAACTAAAGAAAGACCGCGTCCGCCTAGACATGAACAGGGTCATCAACAGACCTCACAGAACGAACAGCCAATGCAGAATACACAGCCTATGCATGACCAGTCCCATACAGTACAGACAGTAGCAGTACCGCAGCCACAGCATGCTCAGACACAGCCCGCTGCCGCAACCCGACAAGTATCACAACAGATGTACCAGTATGCCCAGTCGGCATATCCAGATTATCAGCGTTATACATGAAACAGCCTAGGGAGGGAAAGTGATTTGCCTCTTATTGAAATTCCTGTAGATCAAGAAGGTCCTTATGTACATAGTCACGTATTAGGAAAAGACAGAAAGTTTTTAATTGACACAGGGGCAAGTCGCACTACTATAAGTCATAATGAAGTTCCAGGGGCACCCCTCTCAGGCTCACAGAATGTTTCCCTTGGTTTTTCAGGACAGCCTATTGTAAATGAAGTATCAGAACCAGTACCACTAGCTGTGGGTCCATTATCTCGAGTTACAGATTTGTTACTTACGAAATCATGTCCCGAAAATCTGTTAGGAATTAAAACACTGAAGGCTCTAGGAGCTATAATTTGCTGTTCCCCGGAGGGAGTCAGACTCTTTCTACGGGATTTCAAGGGTCATTATGTTCTACGTGACTTTGATGTCAGACTGAAAAATGTACCAGATCACTTATGGGCAAAAGGCCCAGCTGATGTAGGTTGTATGCATATCACACCATACCGTGTTACACTCAAGACAGGAGTTGTTCTACCCAGAATCAGACAATACAAGTTACCACCCGATGCTGTAGTGGCTTTACTGAAAATCATTGAAGAGCTTATTGCCCAAGGAGTGGTCGTAGAGACCGACTCCAATATCTGTAATTCACCTATCATTCCAATTCTTAAACGTACAGACCGCAATGCACCGCCAGTATACCGGCTGGTGATTGATCTTCGAGAACTGAACAAATGCATTGTACCACAGTATCCTGTGGTCCCCGATATCTCCTCCCTGTTAACTGCTATTGATTCAGAAGCAACGTTCTTTACTGTAATCGATCTCAAGAACGCTTTCTTCAGTGTACCTATTGACCCGGAGAGCCAATATCTCTTCGGATTCAGTTTAAATGGACGAAGTTTCAAATTTTCCCGCGCACCTCAAGGATTTACAGAAAGCCCCAGCATCTATAGTCAAGCACTGAAAAGACAACTAGATTGTATCCAAATGCCAGTTAATACCGCTTTACTACAGTACGTCGATGATCTGCTGATCACCGCACGAAGTGAACCCGAATGTGAACAAGCATCTCTGATAGTTTTGCATTTCCTAGCCGACAAGGGACACAAGGTGTCTCCTTCGAAGCTACAATTCTGTGTTCAGCAAGTTGTGTACTTGGGTCACTTGCTGTCCAAAGTGGGGAGACAGCTCACTCCCGATCGCATTCAGTTAATTGTAAACATGCCACGACCCCAGACGCAAAAGGAAGTGCGGGCCTTCATAGGCCTCACCTCGTACTGCAGACAATGGATTCCCCAATATGCATTTCTAGCTAAACCACTCATCCAGTTAACGACACAGGAGGCAGCGACTTCGACTGTCCTCCCTTGGACTCAGGAACACACACAAGCCTTTGAGGAATTAAAGAAAGCTTTATGCCAAGCACCAGTTTTAGCGACACCATGTTACAGCAAACCGTTTACACTTTTTGTTACAGAACGTGACGGTACAGCATTGTCTGTCCTCACTCAAGATCAAGCAGGTTCACATAAGCCTTGCGCTTATTTTTCAAGCACATTGGATTCAGTAGCACAGGCACTCCCTGCATGTTTAAAGTCAGTGGCAGCAACAGCGTTAGCAATCAGACAAAGCGATTCAATTGTTCTAGGTCAACAGTTAACAGTACAAGTTACACATTCTGTAGAGGTTCTGTTAAACAGAACCCAGACTCAACACTTGACTATAGCACGACTGACAGGTTACGAATTGACATTATTCCAGCCACACATAGAAATCAGACGCTGCAGTATCTTGAACCCAGCAACATTGTTACCTACAGTTATGACAGATCCAGCTCCACATGATTGTATAGAGATTATTAATGCAGTAACAAAGCCCAGACGAGATTTAACAGATGTTCCATTGACAAATCCAGACCTGACACTTTATGTGGATGGTTCATGCATGAGAACAAGTACAGGAGAGTTAGTGGCCGCATATGCAGTGACCACTGAAACTGAAGTTAAAGAAACACATCGTATTGATACATTGTCTGCTCAAGCGGCAGAGCTCATCGCTCTGACCCGAGCCTGTATTCTAGCGAAGAACAGAAATGTTAACATATACACAGATTCCCGTTATGCGTTCGGAGTCGTACACGACTTCGGTATGCTCTGGCAAGAAAGAGGGTTTCTGACCTCTCATGGTACAAAGATACAGCATGGTCCTCTCATTCAAGCACTGCTAGAAGCAATACATCTGCCTTCAGCCATTTCAGTCATGAAGTGTAAAGCACATACTAAAGCCACAGATTCTGTTTCCCAGGGTAATGACCTGGCAGATCAGACAGCAAAACATACAGCACTGACTCACACTCAGACAACTGACACGACAAAGATAACAGATCCGACAAACTGTATGACAGTCAGGGATCCCACACTAGATGTTATTGACATTCAGACACATGCTACTACAGACGAAATAAAGAAATGGACCGAACTAGGAGGGATCCAGACAGATCAAGGTTGGATGACGAAGGGAAAATCTACATGGTTTCTCCCTGACTCTATGGTTCAAGTCATGATAAATACAGCACATAGTCCTGCCCACCTAGGAGAGAAAGCAATGCTAGACAGTTTGCAAAATCTCTGGTACAATAAACACTTACGAGCAGCAGCAAAACAGAAAGTGCGTACTTGCATGATCTGTTGTCAGTTCAATCCAGGTAAAAGCGTCCCTGTAGAGCAAGGTGGATTCCATCCTCCCGAGCACCCTTTTGAAGTCCTCCAGATGGATTATATCCAGATGGACCGTTGTCGAGGATTTAAATATGTTCTCGTAGTTGTCTGTGCTCTGTCCCGCTGGACCGAAGCATACCCAGTCCCAGATTACACTGCTCCGACCACTGCCAAACAGTTGGTTCGTGAATTTTTCCCACGGTACGGCTTGCCTCGTGTCGTGTACTCAGATAACGGTCAGCCATTCTCGTCTGCCCTAATGAAAGAAGTTTCCTTGTTATTGGGATACCAGTGGAAGTTCCATTGTGTCCGACATCCAGAAGCCGCAGGCCTTGTAGAACGGCATAATCAGACATTAAAGATCCGCCTTGCCAAAATATGTCAGGAAAAAGGGGTCGACTGGATAGTCGCCCTGCCAGTGGCACTATTCTATATGAGAATGGTCGCCCATTCGAGATCAGGGCTATCTCCGTACGAAGTGGTCTTTTGCAGACCACCGAATATGTGGGGGACGCCCATTCCTAAAAAGATAACCGATGTTGATTCTAATATGTTGACAGATTACCTTGCCTCCTTGATGTCTGCACTCCAATCATGTCGTTCACAGGTTGCCGCAGCCTTCCCTGACAATACCGATGTGAAGGAGCATGACGTCCGCCCCGGAGATGTTGTACTAGTTCGCAACTTCGACAGGAAAAGCCAGTTGGAGCCCCGCTGGAAGTCTCCGAAGACCGTTCTACTTACGACAAGGACCGCAGTCAAATTGGAAGGAAGAAAGGGGTGGGTCCATCTAAGCCATATCAAAACATTCCCAGGACTGAAACCGGAACAAGACACACCCACCCCCACCAAAGACTGTGATAACAAAGACTTTTCCGAATCCAAACGAGAAAAAACTCCTCAAGAACAATATCGCATGAAGTTACGATCTAGCAAGTCAGACAGTTTAATTGTTTAAGTCCTCCCCTAGGTGAATCGGTTAAATAGTTTCTGACATGTACCCCCTAGATCGAGTTAGAGAGAGAGAGGAAAAGAAAAGAACATACTGCAAATCACTTCGTAGTCACTGCATAGTGACACTAATAATTATGTTTATTCTCAGTATATTAATTATTATTGCTAGCATCTTGTTACCTATATACTATCCTATTTTCAAGCGTGAACAATCTGCTTACAATGTCTCTGCTGAACACACTTTTAGTGAGTTACCTCCTCATGAGCTTTCCTACAGACTCGCGCTGCGCAACAATACATTCATTAGTATGTTACATCATTCTCATCAAACTAACAATGCTACGAATTGCTGGATATGTGGCCGACTCCCTCCCTACCAGAATTACCAGGGAGCCCTGCCTCTCTTTCCGTATCCGTTCACTCACAATGGCTCCTGCGGAGCATGGTTTAAGATAATTAATTCTTTAGATCCCGACATTGCTGTTTTCGATGGGGGTTGGGTTTGGGGAAACCTGAACTTGGTCCTACTAGACGTCTGTTACCCGGATAAGGAGGGACTGCCCATTAGAATAGGAACTGATCTAGAAAATGAAGTATATGGATTAGGTAATTATACAATTAGCCTTATGATTCTTACTGTCGAATCCGAAGCCGCACCAGTTCTACCTATTATGTCAGTACTGCCAGTCACTGGTGAATTATGTATCAAGAAGAAAGGTTCAGTACACTTAGGTCATAGTAAATGCACTACTGTGGTCGAATTCAGTGATGATGGAAAGTCATCTTTCAAAGCTATCAGTCATTCTTACTTTGTGTGTGGTCATACCGCATACATTCGTCTACCTCCAGATTGGGATGGTACCTGTTACATTGCATTCCTCCTACCACCTGTTTTTCTAGCTCCTTCTGATTACCATAGAAATAGCAATCTAGTAAAGAATAGGCCCAGAAGAGATGCCCCCCTTGTCGACTACACAGAAACGGCATGGGAACAGTACACTGATTTTAATAAAGGATTCTTTTTCTTTTTAGGCCCTGTCCAGAATAGTAAATTAATACGCAGATTAACTAGAACACTTGAAGCAGTAGTAAATGAAACTACTTCCGCCTTAGGTAACTTAACAGAAGAACAGTCCGCTATGCGGGTTGTTGTCCTTCAGAATCGTCTTGTAATTGACGTCATCTTGGCAGATAGAGGTGGAGCCTGTAAGGTCATCGGGTCAAGCTGCTGTGTTTTCATTCCACAAAATGCACCATCTGTATATCAAGCTATCACCCGTCTTCATAAAATTGCAAATCTGATACATCAGAATCCAGGCACCTGGACTTGGTCCGGTTGGTTCTGGACAACGTTAACAGCTTGGGGATGGAAGATCCTATCCTTCCTAGGCATTGGCCTAGTCCTAGTATTCAGTTGCTGCCTGTGCCTACAGTGTGGGCCAGCGATTTGTGGACTATGTGCCACCTCTTGTATTGAACATTCCAGTTTCCACTCAAAACGTAACCGAAAGAAAGAAGAACAAATGATGTTACAAGAACAGACTGATCGATTCATGAGGATCGATATTTCATGAAGGGTCCGTAGGGAACAAGGAGGGAATGAGGAAAATTAAATTTTGGCCATGTTGTGTTCCCTAGCGCGTACCCCACCGACTCCATGTACCAGCTTAAAGTGCATGTAACTTCCCTCCAGTGCCAGCTATGAAGACGCAAATACATTTGCGTCCACCGTCAACTTGTCCTCTTTCAGATCCACCATGAATGGATTATATAGCCCGTTCCTAAGTATGCTATGCCACCGTCTTTTTGTAGTACACTTTTCACTTTTTCCTGCTCTAGCCAGAGTAGGCCCTGAATTCCTGCCATCTGAACCTCTTTTGTGGCTCCTGGCTCTGCCCAGGCTACCTCTGTACTCATGAACTCTGTCCTACTTTCAGCGCGGCCCCTCGCGCTCAGCTCAAGCCTGCTTTCTGCCAAGACTGACTATAACCTTCGAGTTATCTGTTCCGCTCCCCGAGAATACATTCCTGCCTACTAGATCCTGTAAACATCCTCTCCCGCTGCAGAGCCAAAAGGGCCGACCTGTCTCAATGCAAGTAATTCATAGCCTCCGTTGCCATGCTTCCATGGAAGGCCCCGTGCCCCCACGCTTCACATGTAGACACTCAGGCGCTCATACACGCATCCACAGTTAGCATAGAATAGCCTCTACCCTAGAGACCTTTCCGCCCAGATAGTATAGTTCCTAAACATCAGATATCAGATATGATAGAAGTACAAGTTGATCTGACATGCCAGACTTCTGTCTCTTTCCGTCAGTGTAAATGTCAAGACCCCTGCACCCCGTCAATCACACGTCATGCAGCTGCGCGCGCATCCAAGCTTCCGATTTCTGCTGACATTGCAACATCCTGTTAGCACCACCCCTTGGTGCCACCCACTTGCGTCACCTATCAGTGACGTTTCTAGCACACACCTCTAGTTCACGCCTAGTTTACGCCTCTTGATGATGTATTGGTACCACGTGTATACTGTTATCTTGTCTTCTCTCAGCTGTTACGCCTCTTACATTGA
The DNA here is from genome assembly GCF_964263255.1 of Lissotriton vulgaris. Classification (NCBI taxonomy): domain Eukaryota; kingdom Metazoa; phylum Chordata; class Amphibia; order Caudata; family Salamandridae; genus Lissotriton; species Lissotriton vulgaris. Next base: position 1,137,707,738 of record NC_141696.1, on the reverse strand, counting down.
ACCTTATGATGTAAATCAAGTATATAAGCTATGTATTGTCAATAAACGAGAGCGCGCTCATCTATCCCTTCTGACACCCCTGTGGTGGTCAGAACATGATATTCTGATTCCTTTATGAGGAATAAAACCCTTAGAAACTCTAACACCACGGACTCTGTTTTCTTTCCTTCTGATTGAGTTATCATTGATTAAGTACTTACCTGCATAGAAATTAAGAGAGTAAATTAATTATTTACGTCAAGAGGCGGTAGGATAGTTTTTGTGATAGAGGCACATGAATATCACCAGACAGAGGTATTCTATTCATGGATAATCTTCCCCGGAGCAAATCCAGTAACACATGTGTTTCACTTCTACAAAGAAGATGAACCAACGGATGAGTATATTCCTTTCGAGGATATAGAAATTCCACTCACATACCAGGAGCATGAGCTCTGGTTTAAAGGCGCCCTAAAACATTTAAATCACATTACCAGACTTGGTCCACTAGGTAGACCAGGAGCCACATGGTCAGCCATAGCCTGCTATATACCTGACCCTGACATTGAAGCAATGTCAGACGAACAATTACTTGGTAATATACAACATTTAATAGAATTATACAGTGAAACCCCAACTGTCTGAAAGTCCTGCAAAGGTCTTTACTAAAAACACTCCTACTCCTTTTAAAAAGAAGTGGGTAAACATTAAACAAAGTTCTAAAGAGAAGGGCTTTCATTCCAGAGGCAGGTCTCCTCAAAAGGAGCTCTCTGAAAGGAGGTATAACCTCATGAATAGAGATAATTTGAGAAAACCAAATAGATATCAATATACTGATACATGTTCCTCTCGTACCTTTCAGACATCGTCACAGAACCTGAAAGAAGAGGACGGTCAGAACACAAGGAAGAATGTGTGAAGTCCAAAGACGATCAACATGTTCAGAAAAACAAGAAACTCAATTCACCAAAAAGAAGGTAGCAAGCCTAAAAATCAGACATGCCGAGGATCTTAAGGACACAACTCAAGAACGGAGAATGGGCTCAGACAATGTTGGACAGCGCAGCAGAAGTCCTCATTGCTCGCAAGAACTTGAAGGATCATCTGGAGACAGTGCACTTGAATGAATTCATTCAAGTTGAAACTGCAGATACCAGGGTTAGTTCTACACATAAGTTATATGAAATAAAACTCTGGACAGAGTGAGACATACCAAGAAAAGTGAGAGCACTATTTTGGGAGCGACTTTCTAAGGGTTATGACATACTTCTAGCTGAACAAGACTGGCCATCTGAAAATGTCAGGGAGTGCCCACTTGGCGAAGAAATAATTATACCAGCCATCTCCAGCCACATTCCAATTCATTTAAAATATACTTATGCCAGGAAATGGGCAGTTGCCCAGGCTCCTGCATTATACAAAAATCATGTAGGATGGGATGAGGACTCTCCTCATCATAAGATCCAGTTAAAAAATAAACAAACCTCACAAAGGCAGTACCCAGTTAAGCAAGAAGCTAAACAACAGATCAGAGAGATCTTAGATCAACTTGAATACCAGGGGGTGATTGAAACATGCACCTCGTCAATGAACAATACTTTGTTTCCTGTCTCCAAACCAGACAATACATATCTAGTTATGGATTACAGACATTTAAACTCTTGTTGTAAAACATTTGCAGTGCTAAATATACACAGTGCAGCATTAATGAATTTCATTGTGCGTAAAAAATATAAAACAACATTAGATATTTCTAATGTTTCTTCTGTCAAAACATTGCACCAGAAAGGAGGTATTTGACCACTTTCTCAATTATGGGGACACAGAGTCCCTTCTGTCATCTCCCTCAGGGATTCAAGAATAGTTCTGGGTTATTTGTAGCGAGGGTAACAGAGTTACTACAAACTTATGATGATGAAGCATTATCATATGTGGATGACATCTATCGGACAGACAATGACTTGGATAGACACTTGAACAGGGTGAACACCATTATACTAGGGTTCACCTCTGAAGGGTACAAATTCAATTTTAAGAAATCAAGAATTGCCCATCTCAACGTCCTGTTTCTAGGATATGAATTATCAAGTGAAAGCAAAAGCCTGGGAGCCAACTTTTCAGAGAAATGTGTGCTGCTCCAACCTCCAAAAATGCTCAAAAATGTAAAGTCGATTCTAGGTTTCCTAAATTTCGGAAGAACTTACATTCTAAACTTACCAGAAAAGGTTAAACCTCTCTACGAATTAATAAAACTTGATTTCAAAACACTTAATTGGACACAAAAACACACAGCAATTTTGCGTTAACTGCAAACAGACAAGTTAGCAACAAAACATTTGCAAACATGCGTAAATGTACGCAATTTAATGATCCGAATCATTCCAGGACAATGCAGATTCACATACTTAACTACTTAACTTTTAACAAAGGTAAAAAAGTACCAATAGCTTACAAATCACACTTGTACACACAAGCAGAAATGAAATTCACTTCAACAGAAAAAATTCTGACAGCGGTTCAGACTGCAGTAGCAAAAGAGATAACCCTCGCACAGGGTAAGCGCATTATTGTTGTTACACCTGTACCTGCCTTAGAGGCAGCGACAAAAGCGAGCATTCCAAATACTAAAGTTTTACATCCAAGATGGATAATATGGGTTAATTCTCCTGATGCAACCGACTTTGAATACGTTTTTGACCCATATTTGAAAACACAAGCGTTTCTATAATTCGAACAAGAATGTCCTCTGCCTACTGAAATTCTGCCTCTAGAGAAGTATGAATGTATAATTCATACTGACGGATCAGCTCAACCCGCTACGAGGGGTAAACAAGCCTAAAGTCAGTGTGTGCGATCGTTAAAGGTCGCTGGCGCAAAGGCAAATTCCGACCAATGGTCACAAAAACTCAATCTCTAGGGGATTGTACAGCTCAGCGAGCTGAACTGCAAGCATTCAAGATGGCACATGAAAATACAGATCCCGAATTCCCCACATTCATAGTGTGCAATTCGTATTATTGTGTTCACTCTTACGATGAATACTTGCAGAACTGGATTCAAAACGGTTACAAAGATGCAAAAGGTGGCACAATAAAGCATAAAATGCTTTGAGAACAAGTAGTTCAGTTACGACAAGGACTACAAAATACTCACATGATACATATGCTGAGTCATCAACATGATGCCGTTCACGTTGAAGGGAATTCATTGGCTGATGAAGCTGTGAAGGCAGCTGTGCAAATGGCTTCCGTAGCTGCAATCACTCGTTCAAAAACGAAAATAGTCAGCGAAATAATGCTAGCTGTCAATGTTTCAAGCAAAGACAGTGATAAAACTTTACCGAAAGGGTATCCACTCAATACTTGTATATAACTGATTTCTAACAATGTTCCGATTGCTCGAATCCCTGGAGTGGGGTATAGGATAATTCCAAACATGGAACATAAATTAGGACTAATTTTAGCAGCACATGAAGGGCTCGCCTCTGCACATGCAGGTGTCATTATTAAAACAGCGATACTAGTGGCCGCGCATGAGGAAACAAACTAGAAACTATGTTTCGGAATATGAAATATGCCAAAAGATGAAAGTGTCTACTGGGAAACGTCCTGCACAGATTCCCCTGTTAATTTCAGATAAACCATTAGCTTGTGTTTACCTGCATCACTGGCATTCCTTACAAAGGAATGGTAACTATAAATATATCATGGTCGTAGTGAATTCATGCTCAAGGTTCATTTGGATGTGGAATCAGCGCTCGGCTGACGCTCGAACTGTTATAAAAGATTTGCGAGTCTTTATCGGCACATACGCAGTCGGCACGCTACATTCTGACCAGGGTCCTGCGTTGCGCTCTCGAGCTTACAAAGAGGCCATGGCCAAATTAGGCGTTGCATTGTCGTACTCTATTCCATTCCATCGTGAAGGCACTTCGGTTGTGGATAGAAAAAACCGGGACATAAAGCAATCTAGAAGAGCTAGGGTATTAGGCTCGGGTGACAGGTGGGTCAACCATTTAATAAGTGTCCAACTTAGTCTTAACAATCTGCCAAGAAGTTCTCTAGGGGGAATCACTCCATATGAAGTCCTTTTTGGGATCAGAATGTTAGTAGCGGACCTCGTTTTTCAGACTTCAGTGGTAGACCAAAAACCATTTGATATCAAAGAACATTTGGCTGTTTTACAGGACTTAAATGAAATAAGAATGAAACAAAGTAACATGTGCCTGAAGCCTACCACCACTGAGGAAAACCGACCTTCCCAGCAAGGCCTGTCTGGATTCCTAAACTTGGGGATCTAGCCAGAGAAAAGATCATGGACAAGAAGGAATTTGGGCCTTTTTACAGACAACCAGTACCTGTCCTAGCAATCCATGAATTAAGAACAGTATTACTGCTGCCCCTTGCTAGAAAAAAGGAGAACCGGTTCATGTCAATCAACCTGGTCAAACCACATCATGTGGCCGATCAAAAGCAGTAGGCAAAGTGGACTCCACCAATGTAGTAGACTCCCTAATCTAGCTACTACCCAAGAGGTTCAAACTGAGAGACTCATCACCTTTGAAGAATCTGCAGTGCGAAATGAAGGACGAAGCAACAAAGCTATGGAACTTGCACCTCTTGAGACCTAAAAAAATTTGTCAGGAAAAATGCCTGTTTACAATGAAGTAGCATCTGTCTACACAAATGTAACTAGTGATCCTGAGGTTCCAGCGATTTCAACAAATCCTGATGCAATCCCAACAATTGACAGAACTGCCTCTGGCTATTTCATTAACTTTGATACGTTTTCTGAGGATCCTAGCGAACCTGAAACGATGCCAGTAAAAAAAACTTTCAAAGAACAAGTGACAGACCTTATTCATCACCTGGAAAAGATTTATATGGTTTCACCATGGATTGAACTTTGGATTGTGTTGGGTGTGCTTTTTCTTCTAATTTGGTTGACTCTGGTAATTACTTTGGGAATGCTGATAAATGGAAGATATATCAAAATGGTCACAGCAAGTAAGAACATCAACTTACTCCTCAAGCCACCCAAATCATCCCATTGTGAACAAAGAGACTTGTCATCAGTGAACATCACAGCCGTTCCTATACCTGGTGGTATAGCTTGGGACAGAACTGAATATGACATTTTTGGCCAGTTGGAGCTGTTGAAGATTCCACACCAATTCAAGATCTCATTAAATGACTTTGTTTCATCTAGTACCTTTTCTGATGATTGGGACTTCGAGACTGTTAATAAAATGATGTCAGGCTTAGAAATGTCTGCAGTATTCACAAATTATGAATATTTAGAAGGTTCATCAGACTATGAACACATGTATTGTTATAATCATTATGGTCATCACTTCTTGCACAAATCTGCAAGCCCTAGAAATGTATTTATGTATAACTAATGAGAACATTGTCCTACACCACCAAAGGGTAGCTCAAAAACATTTGCAAGAAATTTCCAGCACTTTTCAGGGTTCAATGTATCCAATGCTGAATCATTTTACTTTAGAAATGTAAACAAAACAGGCATGAAAAGTATGTTGACAAATACCAAACAAATTTATTCTGCAGCCTTTTATGCTCAATTTTCTAAACTATGTTTCGACTTTTGAAAAGACAACACTGACACGAAAACTGTCTGGGGCACAAAATATTGGCAGGTACAGGGGATAGAAGCTATGTTTAGAGCCTGTATCATCCCTGAGCAAATTATGTTTTTGAATGACACTGTTCAACAGACGTCGTGGCTTGGGTTAGCTAAGATTAAAGGCATAAACAATCCGCCAATACGTACAACTACACCTGATAGTACCACCTCAGAGGGGGAGGTCGACGCACATACTATTTTGCATCACAACAGAACAGATCCAGATTGGAAAAATGGTTGATCTGACCCACAGACACAAACAACTGTCAAGATTGATTCATTAACAAAACACAGGATTTCACATTCACTAGGCCAGACCCAAGATATGTTCAAAGACAGCAACCAGGAATAGTAACAACCTACAGTGTAGGCAAACTGTGCCTTGAATGGTTACATAGATCTACACTCAAGGATGTAGAACAACACTTATCTTTACTGAAAGATGGCGCTGATCTTAAGGAATTCTTGTTAGGACTGAGAACACTGCGTCATAAATGTTTTATATATACCGGTATCTATGCTGCTTATAATGAAGCATGGTAGATTACGCAAGCAGAGACAGCAGAAAGAATACGAGAAATTGATCGTTTTAATTTAGAGAAAACTCTGTGGTTGACAATGGGTTAACGCCTCTGTAGTCCAGGATATATTCTTTGGACAGCATAGTGTCTTCTGCCGTAGACATCATGGAACAGGACTTGGTCATGTTGCAACATGGTCAGTCGCAACTTCGTTCTATCATGCTGTTAGGCTGGACGTTGCAAAACCTTCATTCAGGCTATGTGCCTTGGCATTTAATCAATACAACATCACTGTTTTCCGAATTCAATCTCACTGATAAACAGATCAAATTGGCACAAAGGGGAGCAGACTATACGGTGCTGATCATTGAAAAACTAGAAAGATTGCCATTTACTGTCGCTAAAAAGCCAGCTACTGAATGGATTATACAAACAATCACTCTGCCTGTTACAATTTTCCATTTTCAGTATTGCCTAAAACATATACCAGCAGGCACATATGGAAGAATGGGTAATGAATACATCAACACATCCTGGGAATTACCGTATACACACAGATATTGGAGTGGGGGAAGAGAAGTGTTTCTTAGTGGTAAAAATTATGAAAACACACTAAGTGGTTCTCTCCTTTGTCAGGGTATTATTTCACAAGGGGCCTGCGATGGTTCCTCTAGCAACTTTTCCTGCCACGTGCAAGGTTCACCAGATGTGGTGATTAATCCAATGTTTGGACAACTTTCCAATGCAAGTTACCTCATGTTGAACGATCACAGCTGCTGTGACATGTTGCCAGGTTTACCATATCTAGTAACTGTGTCAGCCAGGGTCACTTGCTGTATGCAAGTATTGTTTCCAAAGACCAAGACAGACAGGGAGTTGCCGTTATGGCCTTCACTGAACATCTCTTATATACTAATTGATACTTTAAGCAGAATGAAAGCCATTCTTTTGTAAAAAAACTGTGCCACTGACCTCGGCCAAAGAAACCTATGATCTGCAAGTTGCAGGGACTTCTGCCGAGATACATGCCCTCTTGACTAGAAACTGCCCTGTACATTTCTCAGAAATGTTGAGTCGCATATTAAACATGTCTGATACGAGTTGTACATGTATTTAGGACCGTATTTTCTGGACTGTTAGCATCTTTTGAAGCAGTCCTAGGAATATTTCCAAACTTTATGCACTCAGTGTTTGGCGGACTGTCTCTCATTTTTGGACTCGCTGCAGGGATTGTATTTTTGCTCCTACTGCTGCTATATGGCAAGCCAATTGAGCAGCGACGCCCAGTTCTCCATGGAGACAACTCTAATGGTGATTAAGTGTTGTGAGTACATCGTCCAAATTTTGGGACTACCTCGTCTGCGAGAATTAAATACCACATGGTTTCTGTCATTCAGAACAATATGGCAAGATTGCATCTTACCTGTTCTACGCTGCCTGCTATGCAGAGAAGAATACGTGTTAGACACATGTCTCACACTGCCATCAGTCTTGCCAACGGAAGTTGATGCTTTGCTGGACCCGGTAACGGCCAATGCGCAGTGTTGTCCCCAGCGACTACCAATTCTGATGACGGCATTCATTGAGATCTCACAGATGCAAAATGCTGACGGTGAGGTGCGAGAGGAAACTGGCATTTAGGTAACATCCGACTCGAACATTGCTGATGTGACCAATGCTGAAGGCGATGCTTCACATCTATGTGCGGTACATCTTCTAAACAAGGTAATCCAACTTTCACCTACAATGGTAGACAACTTTTTTACAGACTTAGAAAATTTTAGGTTTTCTCCAAACGCTAACACTGACTTTTGATTTGGCATACAGCGTTCTCAGAGACTTTGAATTCGACCTTCATTTTTTCAAAACAAAGTTCTTACTTTGGGACTCTTTTTCCTATGATTATTTTTTTTCTAAATTTGTATTTTTACATTTTTTGGCACAATTAATCTGCAGAACTATTCATATAGAACAAGAATTCTTTGAAAAAACTTCCAGAGACAATATTTGACCTTGTCCACATACACAAACAAATTTATGTAACCTGAAATGAAATGGTTTCGGCTTTTTTTCTTCTGTATTTATGAGCCATTTCATGAATGTATATTTTCTTGACTCATTCAGACAGCATTTACAAAAGTCAACTATATGCTTAGAATGAAACATTGCTTTACATGCATACAGCACCAATACTCTTTTGTGTACAACCAGTACCATTGCCTTTTTAAGTGTTTTTGGTGGGTTTTAACACATCATGTTTAGATATGTTTATATATGATTTATGTGTTTAAGACTTAGTAATGTTGTACACAAGAAAGTGGAGTGGGTGTTATATGGCGTTTTAGATTCCGAATGAATTTTCCCAATTTATACCCTTTTATAGGTACAGTTTTCATTGCCCTTATATAGGCATAGAAATCAAGCCCCTATTTAGACATAGCCCGTGCTACCCAAATACAGACATGGCTACTTCCATCAACGTCACAACGATTTCTTGGAAAACCAGACTCTTAAGCAGAAGGGACTTCCCCTGGTCTGGATATTCATTTCTCCAAGAAACTCATTTATTATGCATGAACAACTATTCCTTAAGGGTTCATCCATGACGTTCATATGCCCGACTTTACATCAAAGCTGGCATTCTTAAACACCTGCAAGGTATAAATATACCTTTACTTGCTATAGAAAAGCACGGTGTGGTTCGGTGCAGTTCGACTACCTATTTGCCCGACCCAGCTGGCTACAGCAAGTGCCGAAGGAAGCAGACTCTCCAGCTGACGCACTGACAAGAAGCTGTCCTCCTCTGCCGAGAAATCCAGCTCTAGTGTTTCTGACTCCCCTCGCAGGGTGTTGGGAAATCGAGTCCGAGACAGAGATACCAACCTCATTCATTCTAAAGGTATGGAGCTGATTAGAACCTAGAGAAACCTTTGGCAATTCTTGGCAGAACTAAAACCTATGCAAAAGACCATACTTACTTTGTCCCTCATACTAGACCTAGGTTTGGTACATTGGGGTAGGCGTATTTTAGAAGCAACAGTTGGGTATTTTAGGCTGTGTTATTTATATATGTATTTTTATACGTAATAGACAAATGACTAGACAATGCTATTACAGTATTATTTTATAATACTATTCTCGCTGTACGCATCATACTTTGCATTCTGTTTAATGATTGTAGCAGTTCATCTATCTTGCATGAGAAAGAAGACTGTTCAATAAACCTTTTATTGAAAACGCCCGTCTCACTATTTCTCTGCAACTCTGTAGAAACGAAGCATGCACCATTGACTTAGTAAAATAGCTATCTATTGTTTCCATGACTCTGAAGATATTTGTTTCAGTCCTAGGGAAACAAAGTTGTCATGTTTATGCGGTTGTCAGAAACTAATCCCTTCTTGTTTATTCGAGAAAGTTTATAGTGACCTCTGAGCTAGCTGGCACTCAAAATTAAGTTTAGTATATTTGATAGAGACATAATTACCTCAATCCTATGTCACATCTATAGGATATAATATTCCAATGCGCAGAGCCTAATGGCAATATAGGAACTACACTACAACACATGGTGCTCCTGGCTCGCTCCCACTAGGGAAATGCTTTGTGTGCTCTCGGCCGGACTCCCCTCAACCACTTTTAACGCGAGGCAGACACACTTGTGTTTTTTGTATGTCATCACCAAAGATGGAACTGATACAATGGGAATTAAATCCGCCATAGGTAAAAAATAAAAGGTTTACGTGAAGTGGATGGGGAAGAGCTTGAATATGAGCGGCTTAGGCAGGAGGAAGGTGGATTGAAGGCAAGAAGACTCGGGCTAGTATAATTATAAATAACAACAACGGGATGCTGCGCCTGCCGAAACCTGACTGTGGTGCTCTGCGGGAGCCGTGAAATGGTTCAAATAATGCACCAGTTGGAGAGAGGAAAACATAAAGGACTGGCTCATAGGGAGCGGGTGGTTCTCTGGGAGTTGAAAGGGCCTGGCCTTTTTCTCACCAGGAGAGCGCAGCAGGTGCTAATTCGCAGCAGGCAGAAGCCCGTCAGCAAGGCACTGGCGCCGGGGAAGGCGCGGGGACAGCGGGGCCACTGCATGCACACTGCTATCACTGATGAGAAGCGAGCTCGGACGAGGAGGGCACTGCACATCTCTCCGCAGACATATCCCGGGTGCAGCTGGCTGCGTTTCCAGCTCAGCCCGAGCACTGATTGATTTTATTTTTAATAGTTTAGAGGAAATAACCTTTCACAGGAGACTGGAAGCTGCTGGAGCGCTCTGTGCACCAGCACGAAACCCAATGGGCCTTATTTATGAAGGCCTTGAGCCGCCGGTGCGTCACTTTTAAAATGGGAAAAAGTGAAGCAGAGGTAGCGCAAGCCATTCATAAATAAGGCCCAATATCTGGGTTTCTATTACAAGGCAATGCTGCCCTCAAGCCCCACCGCTACAGAAGTCTGCACCTCCCCGGCTCGTGCTCCGTTTACCTTCACATGCCTTATTTTCCCTTAAAACGTCAATTCCTTTCACTGCTTCAAATAACTAGTTGGCTATTCTTTTGCCCCTACTTTCCACTCATGCTTTCCATATGACTTCTGATGACGCTTTCTTCACGACCACCGACGGCACTGTGTGCTCCTAACCCACAAAAACTTACCCCCATAACTTTCTTTGCCCACATCGGTACTCAGACCTGCTTTGCATTTATCCTGCTCCACCCCTACCTGTGTATCTTATCTTGCCCACTACCTGCGTCACATTTTGCCCCTTCTAATCTCTTTCCCTCTCTTTACCAGATCTTACTTCTCATACACCATTCCTTCACTCTCCTTCACGGTCTTATCTCCTAAGCATTCCCCCTACTTTTCAACCCTACTACTTGGAATAGGCCGCAGCCCTTATCCCGCTGCTCCAGCTGCCTCCAGCCACCCACCCTAATGCTGAAAGGGGTTCTTGATGTTAGCATCCAACTCCCCCAGCTCTGCTTTGTCCACATATTTCAAGGGGCGATGGCCTTCCTGCTAGAGTGAACTGGAAGGTGATGGCTTCTTCAGGTTCCTGCCTCAGAGTGTGGTGGGAGTGGGACAATGTCTGCTTGGCGTATTAGAGGGTTTGTTCAGTTCTAAAAACCGGGTCTCCTTTCAGAAAGGAGCACTATAATTATAAGGTGGGAGGGGAAGAGAACCAAATTATGCGCTAGGGTTGACTAAATTATGCAGCAAATTAATCGGCACATCAGTTTCAGTTTAACACTCAAATACTGCAATAATCAACTGAAACGGGGCCAGGTAATCTTTGTAAATGGGCATTCCACAACACAGCAACATGCGTTAATTTTAGTGACTTTTGATCCATTTGAGCTAGAAACAGTGTTTTTATTATAATTTTCAAAATATGCAGCTAATGGTACATTTGCAATGCAATAGGTCTCACATTTATGTAAGTTTTAGCTATTGGCATTGTAAATGACAATGACTTTTATTTATATTTTTGTTTTTAAAATGTAAATAAAAGGCATTGTCATTTACAATGCCAATAGCTTGAACTCGCGTAAATGCGAGACCTATTGCATTGCACATGCTTGTTCACTGCTGTCCTTGTTTCCAGTTCCACTGGAGTTACTGAAAACAGAACACTAAGTATATCATTTTAGGACTAAACTTTAATGGTAGTGAGTCGAGCAGTCCAAGCTTTTTAAGGAGATAGTGTGGTGGCAGAAACTCAGGACTCATCCATCCACACATCTGAGCTCAATAATGAATGTTCAGCTCAGCGCCTAAGGAAAAATGAAAATTACTTTATTATACCAACTACATAATACAACACAAATAAGTTAAGCAAAGAACTGCAGGGCTCTTATGAAGTGCTTTACGTGAAGCAATAGTGATCTGTGAAGTAAAGTTATGTTATGTTATGTTATGTTATGTTATGTTATGTTATGTTATGTTATGTTATGTTATGTTATGTTATGTTATGTTATGTTATGTGAGGTTTGATAACGTGCTCAAATACTCTGGAGTGTCCTGGCGTGAGCTCATGCAGTGAGACATAAGGAATGAAAATGAAGGTTAAAGTGCCATGATAAAAAGATGTGTTTTTAGTGCTTTTTTAAAGAGATGGAGGTCCTGAGTGGCACGAAGTTGCAAAGAAAGTGCATTCCAAGCCCTTGCTGCTTTAACCGAGATAGATTGTCTACCTAAGCGAGCCCTCTGGAAGCGTGGGAGAGCCAGTCGGCACTGATTGGCCGACCTAAGGGGGCGGTTGGAGACATAAATGGAGAACCGCCTCCTAAGGTAAAGGGACAGGTGCAGGCTCACAGTGAGATGTGCATCGAGGTCACACTGTCTATGGCTACAAGTCAGCCTGTTTATGGTGCCCTGTTTTAGCCATTAGAAATTTAGCCCATGCGTCTCTGGGGCAGTTTGCACCTAACGTTTGGAAAGGCGGGGCCGACATCGGCCCCGCCGCATTAATGGCAGGGTGCACCGGCCCCACTTGCCCTGGGTTCGCTGGTGACCCGGAAGTGATGGAGTCACTTCCGGGCCACGAAGGGAACAAAGGCCAGGCCGGTTAGATCAGGCCTGGCCTGCGAGGAGTTAAAAGACCATGCAGTGCGGGAGTCAGCCTCTTTGACTCCTGCGTGCTACGGCCTGCCACTTCCAGCCTCTAGGAGGCAGTAATTAATTTGCCTTTTTTCTCTTTCAGTTGCAGTGAAAAATCGGCGTCAAGATTCCACACCAAGCCACAGGACACATCCGGGCCAGTGGCGGCCCGTAACTTGTTCTTTCTTTGTCGTTTCTGCAGATCCGTCAGTGTGATGCTATAGATGAATCGTTACTGCCGTGGTATTTGGCAGGCAATCGGCTGTACACGGACCGGCACGCGGGTCCAGGGTGTGCGCAATGGCGGCTGTCAAGAGCGACATTTGAAGAAAGGGCTCAGCTGTTTTTCGTGCGCCACGGTAACCGGACCAGCTGCGCCGCTGAGTAACAGGATTTCCGGCACGCTGCAAAGTGGCTTGGTAGGTGTGAAGAGGACTGGTGTGGCATTGTGCAGCCCTTCATTTCTGATGTTTCCCTCAATCATAAACGTAATATAAACTCGACTTGCGGGGAACGCGTGCCTCTGGGAACAGTAATTATCAAGTGGAGAGGGGGACTAGAATTCTGCACGTAGGACATTTAAGTCACACTGATTGCAAGTGAATTTGTTATCTGTACATGACTAGTCATGCGATTTAAAAGAACGCCGCCGACGCGGCTTGCGGGTGTTGGTAGCAGATGGTGAAAGTAATTCTTGCACAACTGACTGAGTGAAATAGCTGTCTATTGTTCCACACGACTCTAGAGATTGACTCGTATTCTAAGGAGCAAAGTTGTCATGTGTATGCGGTTGTTGGAAAACTGAATCCCTTCTTGTCTGGGCCAGGGAAGCTGATCACTTCCTATTCAGTCAAGAAAGTTCCCAGTGACCTCTGAGCTAGTTGGTACAAACCCAAGTAAGTCTAACATAGTCAGTAGAGACCTGGAAGACCGCACTTCTACGTCTCCACTGCTGGTATGTTATTCCAATGTGCAGGGCCTATAGGGAAAATAGGAACTACACTACTTGCCCAAAAATGTGGAGAGGTTAAAAATGATCAAGATGAATCAGCACTTCATTCCACCAGATTACAAAATACGAGAATGCACGCAGGAAGAAGACGAGGAGGACACCAAATTAGATGAGAGAAGTTCTTCTCTGTTAACTGACCTACTCCCGTCTGAATTCACAGAGTATGAGGACGAGCTCTTCTTCCCTGACACCGAGCCCTGAAAATGAGTCAATGAATCACTAACTTTCTTTTTCGTCCTTATTCACTTTTATTCCTGTGTGTCTGTCTTTCTTTGTTTTTGAAAATCTATATAAAAAAAAACTTTAATCACAAAAACAAGCCCATCAGCAGAACTGTCTTCATTTATTTGCTTCTTGATTTGAAGGTGCCACAGTCTGCATTCCTCAGGGTTACAAGTTCACAAGAACATGCTCCTCTATCCTCCTCCTCTAGACTCCTATTTCCCTCAAAGCAGATGGCTGTATTATGCCCAATGAAGAAGGACTCTGCACTTGTGGGGGTGTTCTACTTCTTTGCGGGTGAGTTGACGGGTCTGGGGCATTGCTGTAAAGTTCTAATACCGGATAAAAGTGGCTTGGAGAAAATCGGAGCAGAAAAAGTTTTTGCGCTTTTGCTCACTTGCCTGTCTTTGGGATGCTATTTGGGGGGGTTCCAGGTTTTTGGTGGTGGGTTTTGGGGTCTGGGAGCACTGCTGGCACAGTCTAATGTTGATTGCATTTGTTTTTCAGGAAATCCATGGTGGAAAAGGGGAGTTAGGGCCTAGCTGCACAGCGCATTTGGACAGAATTGAAGGTAGGCCCATTTTGGCTTTTTGCCTGTTTGGGGGTGTTCTGCTTTTTTGCGGGTGGCTGCAGTAGTTTGGGGGCATAGCTCGGAAGGTCTAATATCGGAATCAAGTGTTTTGGACCAAATCAATGGTGAAAAGGTTTTTGCATTTTTGCTCACTTGCCTGTCTTTGGGGTGCTGTTTGGGGGGCTTCCAGGTTTTTGTGGGTGGGTTTTGGGGTCTGGGAGCACTGCTGGCACAGTCTAAAGTTGATTGCATTTGTTTTTCCGGAAATCCATGGTGGAAAAGGGGAGTTAGGGCCTAGCTGCACAGCGCATTTGGACAGAATTGAAGGTAGGCCCTGTTTTCGCTTTTTGCCTGTTTGGGGGTGTTCTGCTTTTTTGCGGGTGGCTGCAAGGGTCTGGGGGCATAGCTCGGAAGGTCTAAAATCGGAATCAAGTGTTTTGGACCAAATCCATGGTGAAAATGTTTTTGCGTTTTTGCTCACTTGCCTGTCTTTGGGGTGCTGTTTGGGGGGGTTCCAGGTTTTTGTAGGTGGGCTTTGGGGTCTGTGAGCACTGCTGGCACAGTCTAATGTTGATTGCATTTGTTTTTCAGAAAATCCATGGTGGAAAAGGGGAGTTAGGGCCTAGCTACAGAGCTCATTTGGACTGTATTCCAGGTAGGCCTAAAGTTTCCTAAATGTGGCTTTTCCAGGTTTTGCTTTTCAGCTTTTTGGGGGGGTGAAACTTGTTTCTGCCCGGGTTCACAGGTCTGGGGGCCTTGCTTGGAAGGTGTAATACTGGCTAAAAGTAGTTTGGAGAAAATCGGAGCAGAAAAAGTTTTTGCGCTTTTGATCACTTGCCTATCTTTGGGTGCTGTTTGGGGGCTTTTAGGTTGTTGGGGGTGGGTTTTGGGGTCTGGTAGCACTGCTGGCACATTCTGATGTTGATTGCATTTGTTTTACAGGAAATCCATGGTGGAAAAGGGGAGTTTGGGGCCTAGATGCAGAGCGCATTTGGACTGAATTCTAGGTAGGCCCAAAGTTTTCTAAGTGTGGCTTTTCCCGGGTTTTGCCTTTTGGCTTGATGGGGGTGGTAAACTTGTTTTCGCCCGGGTTGACAGTTCTGGGGCCATTGCTGGGAAGGTCTAATACCCGAAAGAAAGTGTTTTGGAGACAATCCCTTGGGAAAAAGTTTTTGCATTTTCTGAGATTTTGCTCACTCTACCGTTTTCGGGGGGCTGTTTGTGGGGGTTCCTGGTGTTTGTGGGGGGTTTGCGAGTCTTGGAGCAATGCTGGGTATGGATACTTTTGCTTGCTTGCAAGTGGTTTGAATACAATCAATGGTGGGTAAGTGGGGATTTGGGCCTACTTTACTTTCAAAGTACGTTTTGTTACCAGTTTCTACTAGGCCTTGTTTTTTGAGATCTGATTGGGGGTCTTCTACATTTTTGCGACTGGGTTTAGTAAGGGTCTGGGAGCACTGCTGGGAAGGTCTAATTTTGTTCTAAAACACAGTTTACAGTACACCTAGCTTGAGGGGAAAGATCCGCTAAATTAATTTGCCCATACTTATTTTTCCTTCAAAAGGAGACTCAGACGGAGTATGCACTTTCAAAAATATTGTACTGTCTATTAGGAAACTCAAAGTGTGACTTTTTGCACTACACAGCGTACATACCTTATATTTATTTGTCAGTGGTGTTCTATTATTATGATTATTATAGTGTCTTTTGTAAAGCACGCAGATACCCCAACGGGGTGTCCCGGCGCTGATTGAATGGGAACCAACTCAGAGGGCAGGAAGTTACAGACGGAACAGGAAAGTTTTCAAGGATCTGTGGAATTCTCGTTCCGAGTTACCCCTACGAAGATCCAGAGGGAGTTTATTCCATCTTTGAGCGGCTCCTAGCTCAAAGGCCTGTCCTCCCGCTCGGGCTCTCCTAAATCTAGGGGTGGCCAGCAAAAGTTTGTAGTTCCCTTAAGTATGGGGAAATATGCTGTCTGCGTGTAAGGCCACCAATTAATCGTGCAGCAGCGTTTTGAACCATTTGAAGTTTCTGACAGAGGTATTTGTTGAGACCCAAATACAGCCCATTGGCGTAATCAAAATGGGAAATGATAAGGGCATGGACAATGGTTTTCCTGTTATCATATGGTAAATAGTTAATTAATTTTTTAAGATCCTTATCCTAGGGAAACAGGCAGCTGAGACTGATTGAACCTGACTACCAAAGGATAATTTATCGTCCCAGCAAACTCCTTAGTTTCTCACAGAGTCCTTCGGAGTCGGGCTAGGCTCAGATCTTCCGGCCACCACAGGTTCGAGCTGAGAGGGGATGGCTGATTAAAGAAGAGCACCTCTGTTTTACCTGCGTTAAGTCTCAAAGAGTTAAGGTCCATCCATTTAGCAATGTCTCTCAGACATGTTTTAAGGGAGTCGAAGGCACTGGAAGATGGCTCTTTAAACGTAAAAAGCAGCTGAATGCCGTCCGCATAGGACGTAGTTTTTATTCCTGTGCAGGCGATCAAATCTGCCAATGGGGAGAAATACACATTAAATATAAGTGAGCTAAGAGAGGAGCCCTGGGGGACGCCCCATTTCAGTGGTCTTGTTTTAATATCACTTCCTGTTTTTCCATCAATAATTACAGGCCGGGTTTCAGCCTGTGCAATGGGAAAAAAAGGATGAAGTCAGGCTTCACATTAGCGAGCCGCAATTCAGCATCTGCCAGGCAGGCAGTGTACAGGGTGTCTTCTGGACACCAACATTTATGGACGGAGCGTCAGATGGAATGGAGGAGACTCGCTAATAGGAGGTATGGTTGGATGCATGCAACTTCCCAAATTCAACAGGACAACTACAACTACATACAGATACAGTATCCGTTCATTTCTAATTATCTTTTAAGTAATGTTATTGCTGTGAACTTGTTTGATCTCTGCTTCTAAATTCATCCCTACAGCCATTGTATAGGTTTTATTTCTGCTATTTTTCAAACCTAATTTAATGTACGAAGTGTTTCTCTGAGTGCAGAGATAGGCAAGTGAAAACGCATAGTTATTACTGCAGCTCTGTACTGTCGCATTCTTTCATTCATGGTTGTCAAAAGTACTACTTAATTTTCAGTAACCATGCATGCAGTAGTGCATGCACTTCCTTTATGTCACTTAAAAGATTTATGGATAGCTTTGTACCCAAAGATTTGTTTATCTTCAATTATTGTTTGTCCATGCTGTGCTTTTTTTTCTTCTCTCAACAAAACTTTCCCAAAAACCCCCATTCCCATCCGTTTTCCAAACCCTAACCCTCTTCCCCCGGGCTGTGTGGTTTTGATTGATGTGTGACTAAATGACAGCAATAATTCCACACACTTGCTGGGGAGGATAAGGTCATAGCAACAGGCTGGTGAAGGAATCCGAAGATATATTCTTACTCAGCTTGACACAGACCCATGACTATTGGCAAATGAAAGCAGATTTTCATGTGCGCCATCAACTTGATTGATCATCAAGAACATCCTCCTCCTAGACGTGGCAAATGTTTATGCTGCTGTGTCCTTCACCTTCAGTGCTATTTCTTGTAGTAGTAGCCAATGACAAAGAAATTCAACGCAAGTAGTAGTTATGCTTTCAATACTTTTCCATTTGTTAGGCTACATTGTGGCACTGTTCTAGTGTACTGTCACCTGCTATATTCTCTATTGTACCGTTCTAATGCTACGGTAAGGACAAACAAGGTTTCATTTTCTTTTTTTTCATATGCTGCAACTGCCACTGTGTAACACCACTAGTACCACCGCAATGATGACATTTCATCCGCC
The DNA here is from genome assembly GCF_964263255.1 of Lissotriton vulgaris. Classification (NCBI taxonomy): domain Eukaryota; kingdom Metazoa; phylum Chordata; class Amphibia; order Caudata; family Salamandridae; genus Lissotriton; species Lissotriton vulgaris. The sequence goes on along the minus strand of NC_141696.1, from coordinate 1,137,689,389 downwards.
CAGGATTGCCAACCTTAATCGCCATTTCCCGTGCAGCCAGCCCTGTGCCTAGCCCTATTTCCAAACACAAATTACAGGTAAGATAAGCATTTGCAGGGAGGTAGTATAATGGAGTATTAGGAGAGACGAGAGACTGACGGTAGTACTAGTAAAGTCCTAGGACTATTGAATTCACTTACTCTGTGATAGGCACTTAGTTTTGAAAACATTTGGGCAATTACTTACACAACTTGTATCAAGATGCTACTTAAGTTTCAGAAAAACAAACTTACTGTTAACCCCCCCCCCCCACTAGCCTCAAAAGCAGTAAAAAACATGTATGCTAAGATAAAGTTTAAAGTATATTTATATCCCTAACATAAATAATCTCCCACAAGACCCAACCCACCCCCCCTCCCTAACCCCAACGAATGTCTGTGAAAAGTCCAAAAAACCCAACTCCCAATTCCCACCACCAGAAGTCTTTAAAAAAGGGGCAAGGGACAGTATCCTCCTACTGCTGGCTGCTGTTCACTTTTCGGGCCAGGTCGGCATGCTCCTTGCGGAGGGTCTCGAGCAGGGTTTTGGTGTTCAACAGCTCCTGCTCGAGGTAGGACACCCTGAGTGAAAGTCGGTGCAACCTTTTTTTGGTACTGCTGTGGGGGGCAGCTGATTTGTTTGCTGCTCGGTGGTGGCGGGTAGCAGCGGTACCCCGGCTCCGTACCGCTGGAGACCTGCTGTGCTGACTGGCTGACCCAGGGAACGCGGAGGAGGATGCAGCTGTCCCGGTCGATATTGTCGTCGACTGCGTGTCCCCCTCCTCCTGGGCCACAAGCCGCAGATATTCAGCGACCATCGCCTCCAGCCTCCGTTGCCAGGCCCTTTTAGCCAGCTCCTTCCGTGTTGGTTTGGAAGGACCATCTATATGAAGAAAGAAAGACATCGTCTGTAACCAATGCTCTTTAAGATTAACACAAAATGATTCAGCAGAATGTTGTGTCACAGTAGAACTAGCAACTTGCAAGCGCAGTACATAACTATTGTGGCCAGTATCTATCTAACCTCCCATTTCTTCATCCTTGCTCTATCATTAGTGGGAGTTTAAGGAATCAATTCTACGAGCACTATGGACTCACTCCATTAGAGTCGACTATGACAGTACATCAGTCTTATTCGTCTTCTTCTCTCTTGTTTAGCAAAATTGGTACGTTAACTTCTGCAAGCCGGCATAATGCCAGCGCAGTCAACTTGCACCCAAGAAAAACTGACGCACGCCATGATGTGTGAGACAGACTTGCGTTACTGTACCAGTCCAGTACATGCAGGTGGTGATGCTCTTACTTTTCTATTACGGGTGGCACTGAGAATACTCTGTTACAAGGGATACTGCTAAATTAATTTAACTTTCACCCTACAGTGCCAATGAATACTAGAAAAGGAAAATGAAGAAGATAAATAATCGGATTATCTATCACTGCACATGGTATGTATTTGCTTACATATGGGATGACTTTAGGTGCTTTGCTTTTTATTGAGTGAAAAGTGATACATCCACACATGAATGACCGAGTTCTATTAAACTTATTAACAGAGGTAGTGAGTGGCCATCGTAATAGCCTGATATATGCTGTGCTTGCAATACAAACTACTGCTACTATTCATGGTAGTATTCAGAAAAAAATCAAACTTCTTTTCCTTGCCTTTCCTACACTGGGACGGACATGAGGGTGCGGTGTTACATGGTCTTCAAAGTAACACTTAGTTCATCCAGTGACCGTCTACTCTCTCTAGATACACATATGCTATCTAAGAGTCAGATAGTACCATGATCCAGGCATCCATCCATTCAAACGATATGTCAATCATTCTTCTTCATGTCTCTCATCTGGACAAACCTTACGTTTTCTCACCAGAAAACAACCTTTTCATTTTATTTGGAAAACCGCAAGCCGTGCTTGACGTGCATTTGAATTTCAACCAAAGGATATATTGCGCACACATACAGTTTCTGTTTCACCCACCCATCCTTGCTTCATCCTTAAGCCCAGCCATGCATCATATTCCTTCCCAGCCACCTCGGGCACCAATCAAACACATATCATTCTTCTTTGTCAGTCATCATTACTTTTAACTTGCTCGTCCTTCCACACTTACTTACACCCTTCTTTCGCTTTTCGTTCATCCCATCCATCAAGTTCATCTCAGATCTGATTTGGACTCTCGAAAAAAAATTCACCGCTGAGTTGAAGTAAATTTAGAGGAGGCTACTACCTGGTTGATAAAAACTTTGTACTAAATTTGAAAGTCTTCTTAACAGTATAGTAACTTAACTGTACAACATATATACTACACCCATGCAGAGAGCACACTCTGCAGTCTGCAATCTCAAAAAGTAAGGAATATAAGAGCTTACCACTGCCCGCCACTACCGTGGCAACCCTCACAGCAGTTTCCTCCGGCACTTGCACCGCCTCCTCCCCAGAAGTGTCCTCCTCCACCTCTGCGCTGGCCCCGGCACCAGATGTTCCACCTACAAAGTACATTTAAGAATGTTAGATGTCATAGACATACACCACTCACTAGTATTTTGTCTAGGAATGAAGAAATGTGAATACAGAAACCAATCTAATAATTTGTGACTGTCTACTCTAAAGTAAAAATGTCCCTTTTTCCAGGGAAGGGTGTTGTCTTGCTGCACTTTTTGGCACAACTGATGAATGCTTGCTTTTTAACACGCACCATTTTTCTCATAACAGACAGAAGCTTCACTTCTAAGAACAAGAGCAAGTTCAGATCATCATCACTAGGACGGAGTGACCAACGATTCAGCACCAAAAAGAAAAATTAAAGTTCAAACCAGGTGAGGGCTCGCCCACAATAAATGTGTGAAATAAATCACTAAGCACGTTTCCATTTTTAATCAACCGTTTATGTTTTATGACAAGCTTGATTTTAATAAATGTTTTTACTTTTAATAAAGCTTTAAAAATTAAATAGACTGTGGTTTTTGGTCAAGAGTGACTGAGCAAAAGGTTTTGCAATTTGCAAGCATGAGTCCGTGCCCCTGACACTTCTGGACTCTGACTCCGTACTCCTGTCCTGCATTAATAATAATCATCATTGGGGATCAATCATTGATGAATTCGGGAGCTAAATGACTCTGCCACACTATCTAGTCAGTAAGGAGATTGGGGGTTATTCAAAGTCTGATATCACTCAGGTATGTGGAAAGTCTACCTGCGCCTATTATAATTGATAAACAATGCACTATTTAGTGTCCATAGTTCTGTTTGTGCAGATTTGTCCCTGCAACAGTAGTAGTATGGATTGTCCTCCTATCCAAACCAAAAGTAAAGTAGTATCTTATTCTTTCTTGGTGGTCATTCAGATTTTGTTGTTGGGAGTTGTCAAAGCATAAACATTTAGAAGACTTGAAAAGATATTATGGACAATCCCAGAGGACAGCACTCAGTGCATAGAGCTATTGCTGACTAGAATGGGAGTTTCGTTTAACACCTTCTGCCAAATGTGCAATTTTAGTTAGGTACACAGACAGACTAATAACAATAATCTAGTAATCCCACAGGGAGTCATAGTAGAGGCAGGATAAGAATTTAGATACAGTCTACAGGAAGATCAAAGACGATTTAGAAAAAATCAAATGAGGAACGCTAGGAAAAAATAGGTACTCTATATTAAAATGAAAACTTACCGGGGCCAGCAAAGGAGCCCTCGCCTGACCGATCCAGGCCTTCTACAGCAGCAGCATCCGATACCACCTCCTCCTCTGTCTTCTTGCCCCTGGGGGGAGCTGATGTACAACATGAAAGAAAGAAAGACCCGAAAACATGGATGATTGTTGTCAACCAAAATAAACATTTCAAAAGAACAATAACAAAATATTTTGGTAAAATAGCAAACAGACAACTATTCCACGGGATATATTGACCTATCTCATGTGGTCTACTACGATATTAGTATTGCTTGATTTGCGGACCGTCGACTTGGAAAGTTATGTAACTCACTAAACAAACTACTAAAAAGGTTCGCCTAGGACTGGCAGGCAGCAGTCCACAGCACGCGAAGTGACATACAAAATCCATTGTGATTTGCAGATCAGTGACAACACAAAAAAGTTTCCTACTATATTAACCAGTCATTAAAATACTCAAACTATCAATCCACCACCACTATTTCTTCTTATTGCCAGGTATACAAAGGAAAGATTGGACTTGAGTCTGTAGGGGCAGATTTACAAGCCCCTTGTGGCTCTTTTGCTCCGTTGTTGCGTGACTTTTGTGACACAGCGGCAGAACAAAAGAGGCGCCATGGTGCGGCGTATATTAACAACGTGACGCATATGGGAGATGCATCACGTTCTAAAGCCCTGCGCCATCAGGGGGCGTTCCGGCACAGGGGAGGGCATTCCTGCGCAGGAACGCATCCTAAAAGTGGCTGAGGGAAATCTACAAGATTTCAATCAGTCACTTTTAGGACAATGATGCGTCACTCAAACCCTGCGCCTGCTTGAAGCAGACGTACGGCTTGACGCAGCATTGGGGAGATAGGGCACCCCAGAGCATTGCTGGAGCTACGCCATCGTTGCGATGCAACTCCAGCAATGCGCCGCCTTTACGGCACAGACGCGTAACGCTTCGGTGACGTTTTGGGCCCATGGTGCGACGCATTGTAAATACGGCGCACCAAGGGTGGTGGTGGCGTGGCGCACAATTACTGGCGCATCCCTGCTACTTTGCAGGGATGCGCCGGTAATTGCAAATCTGCCCCTTAATGTCTAGCATTACGCAGTTCTGTAAACGACACTCATACATAATTTCTCAGGCCAATGAAATGAACACAAAATCGAAAACAAATAAGCATAGTAGCACCGCTACTGAGAAGGAGAGCAGTGCACCTGAAATGCACAGAAGATTTTGAAATATAATTTACCTACAATGTAATCAGCAGCATTATTGCTCTTGGTAAAAAACAAACATTTGCAATATAATAACACACAGAGCAGGAGAAAACAGAGTAGTGATGAAATAGCTACTACTACTCACCAAGCCCGGGGATTTCGCCGCCGAGCAGGTCGAGCAGGTTGCGTTCTCGGTCCAGGAGATCCGTCCAACGGTGGGTGGCCTGGTTGTAGGTGCGCCGGACCCGAGAGTGTTCATACATGGCCCGGCACACCTTCTCCCACCGCTTCCGGCGCTCCCGGAGCCCGTAGCCGCTTGCGATCTTGCCGCCTGCCGCGATGGTGCTGAGGAGGTGGCGCTGTACATAGTACACTAGTGCAGCCACCTTCTCCACGCTAAAGATCTCCTGTGGCATCACTAGCTCTCCCCTCAAACACCCGCACGGGAGCCGGGCACGGGGTGCAGGACCCTTCCCCTTCTCGGGCTGCTTCCTGGCTCCCTTTACCATGGTCTAGGCAGAAAGGAAGGTAAATAATACATAAGAAATAGAATAGGGAAGAAGAAAAGAAAAGAGTTTAAAAAAGTAGTTTAAAATTAACCAAAAGTAGCAGAAAACACAAAAAAATAGAGTTAGAAAAATAGAGGGATAGATAATAAGTAAAATAGATTAAAAAAAACTTCAAACAAGCAAAGGATGGCAGAGATTGAGAGAGGATACAGAAAGCATGCCCAGAACCATAGCAATGAATGAAAAACAAGATGGCTGTGCCCGTTCACGACCGGGTGGGTACGTTCGCGTAAGATTTCCCCCCGCGATCACACGCGAACTTGTACTAGCGAGCCGCACACTTTGCGAGATTACATATAGCACCCGGAAATGGAAATACGTCACGCAAACAAGATGGCCGTGCCCATGTATGACCGCTAGGGTAACTTCGCATCGTTGCGCTACGAGCGGCTCGCAAAAACGCAAAAAACGCACGAACTAACATGCCGCAAAAAAACAAATCGCATATTCGCACGAATTCGCGGCTTCGAATTCGATCTCGCGCAAATTCGCGCCCCACAAATCTTGCTAAATTGCAGAAAACGATTTTTGCACAACTAAAAGCACTCAGCAGGTGCAAAAGTTCAAGCTCATCATTAGTAACCATTCCCTGTAGTGCTTCCTGAGGGGCCCCTCCAGAGTTCAGTTGCCTACTTGCCTCGATCCTATGACTCTGCTCTGACCCTCACAGCAGGCTCAGAGAATAGCTACAAGTATGCCACAAAGGTCCTGTTAAAAAATTACACTGCAACAGAAATCAATTACAGATAAGGAAGCAGGTGCCAGACTGGAAGTTCAAATTCAGTGACACATTAATCAGCCCCTAATTCATTCATGTCAGTTGAGGCAGGGCAGGTGTGCTAACGAATTTTGCAAAACTGAAAGCACTTAGCAGGTGCAAAAGTTCAAGCTCATCATTAATAAGGAAGCACTTACAGCTAAGGAAGCAGGTGCCAGCTCAAATTCAGTGACACATTAATCACCCCCAAATAATTCATGTCAGTTGAGGCAGAGCAGGTGTGCTTTTCCCCCCATAATCTACAGTGATGAACCAGAGGGTGGCAGTGATGTACCAGAGGGTGGCATGGGTGAACCAGAGGGTGGCAAAGGTGAAACAGAGGGTGCTGTGATGAACCAGACGTAGAAACAACATGGTCGCGACAGTTGCGACCCGACAAGTAAGTTCACGTTTGCGAACTGGTAAAAACCCTTCGCAAACTGGCAGAAACCCTTGCGAACACAAAAAAAAATCAGCGAATTCGCGAAAGTTTGCGAAAGTTTGCGAATTTTGCAGATTGCAAATTCGTAAATACGCAAATTCACGAATCGCAAATTTGCAAAATTCGCCCATACTTAATGCTAAACACTTGCAGTTGCAAGCCTTATGGGACTGCATCTGGTGCTAATCTTAGCAAGGCTTAGCATGTGACAGCAATGTAATACGGACATGTGTGCTGCAGCTTTCGTCAGGAATCCAGAAGCAATAATCGTTTGTGTTTGTCTTTTCCATTTATGTGTGGCCGGGTCCATGGCGGATATCTGGGAAGTGCTCCACACCGCAACAACTGCAAAAGGTGGACAGCCAAAGGGATGCATACATCATGTACTGGAATGGCAAGCAACGACGTCCAGCATGTGGCTGTGTTGTGGAATGTGATGGGCGATCGATCAAGGACTCAGGACGAGCCAATACTGGGTTGATTGTTTATTGGTGTGTTAACCCTAGATTTGGCTAGCCACAGTAATGTAGCGGGATGTTGCTTCACATAAGAACGCAGTATGTTCCTTATCAGGAAACTGTATTTATACAGTAACACTGCCTGTGCTCGCAGGGCCACCATGATCGTCATAGTATGTTCATAGGTTACCAATTGGTAGGGACAACGATAGAGATGTGGCAGTGCACAGAGGTGTGCCTGGCCAGCCTGGCCAAACCCAGGAGTAATAGGCCTATGCAACACCTCAGCACCCCTTGCCGGGAAGCGGTACTCTGCCTTTATGGCGGCCCGGGCTCCCAGTTGCCATTTTAGTAGACATAGCGCTTTTGGGGATTTCCATAGTAAGGGGGTAGACATACAATGACGGGTATCCTTTTCAGATGCACTGACAGTGGGTGGCAGCGTCAGGAGCGCCGTGTATTATCGGGCGCAGCGTAATGCCATTCAATTAAGCCCATATAGTGGCCTATGGCGGCAGGTTTAATTGCCCTGTATCAGTCAGCCCTAGCATAATTAGCACACATTTTTTGGGGGGCCTGAATGAACAGGTACACCAGGACGCCAGGGTAGAAGGTGAGTCGACATGTCCGTACTCGGGGTACACCCTGGCGCGGACATTTCAGATCTCCCGAAGTGGGGGAGCGAGTCTGTGAGGCCATATTGTACCCATGGAAGCAAATACCTAGTAACAACAGTAGTGAGGCTTGCTAATTTGTAGACCGTATCCCAGGGGTGCATCTGGGGGGAGTCGTGCTTCTTGAAAGACGGTGTCTGTTGGTACACGTCTGGGGTTGAAACCATTGCAGAGAATTTTCTTGCCTACGAAAGGGAGTATAGGGAGAAGATATGATCTTGCAACGAGTTGGTAGGGCCCGATAGCTGGACTAAACATATGAGGGATAGGTGTGAGGATTTAAGGGTAGGGCATGACCTTTCAGTGTATGAGGGTAGGGGGCTGCCAGATAGTCTGTCAACTACGCTGGCCTGTGGCGGTACGGTCATGATTGGCGAGCAGTTAATTTAAGGTCCTATCTCACTCCAGCAACTCTAACTGAGATAACTAAGAAAGAGCTGAAACAGAAAGCCATGAGCCATCTAGAGACTCTCAGAATTACTCTGCTTTCAACCAAACAATCAGTACAACACGCAAATATGGTACAGCTTACTCCACAAATTCAGCCCTATCTCACACTGGAAATCAGCACATATGACAAGATGCTCCTGACTAGATTTAGACTCAACCTTTTCCACAGACTAGTGGCCTTCCCACAAAAGAACACTTGGGATCCAAAGCTGACTTTATGCCCATGTGACGAGACTTCTCCGCAGACGTGTGTGCACACGATACTGTTTTGTAAATATTTCCACCCTCACAGAAAAATTTGGTTATTCCCACAGCTAAAGTTTTGGGGTTTCAGACAATGTCGCCCGGCTATGCTATCCCTGCAGATGCTAGACTCTGAGCGTACCTGTTACCATGTACTGAACTTTTTAAAATGCATTATTAGGCATCGGAATAATCTTTAAATTTGAGGGAACTCACTTCTCTTTTGGAAATCTTACTAAATGTACTGCGTTGTAATTTTTTACTGTTGCTTTTATGGTTTTACTAGTAACAACAGTAGTGAGGCTTGCTAATTTGTAGACCGTATCCCAGGGGTGCATCTGGGGGGAGTCGTGCTTCTTGAAAGACGGTGTCTGTTGGTACACGTCTGGGGTTGAAACCATTGCAGAGAATTTTCTTGCCTACGAAAGGGAGTATAGGGAGAAGATATGATCTTGCAACGAGTTGGTAGGGCCCGATAGCTGGACTAAACATATGAGGGATAGGTGTGAGGATTTAAGGGTAGGGCATGACCTTTCAGTGTATGAGGGTAGGGGGCAGCCAGATAGTCTGTCAACTACGCTGTTAATTTAAGGTCCTTAGGGGGGCGGCACCATTCTCAAAAGGTTGTCTCTCCAAAGGGAGAGACAAGTGGTCTCTCATAGAACTCCAGGGGCACGTACAGCCTGTTGGGTACATGGGTGCGGGGTAGAAAGTCACGCTTTCTCTAGGCTCTTTGGCCAGCCCGCACGTGCACAGTGACGCCAGTAAACGGTGCAGAGATGCAAGGGCCCCCTTTAATGGAGTTAATGGAGCATACGAGGTAACCGGAGGACTAAAGTACCCTCACGGTAAGCGGGCCCTGTGCGCATGCACACTTTGACAGAAGGGCATGGTTTAATAGAGCGTATGGGGTTAACTGGGGAGGAGATGTGCCCCCACCCACTGTAAACGGGCCCTCCTGGTTAAGTAGGGCGTATGGGGAAACTGGGGAGGGGATGTGCCCCCACGGTAAACGGGCCCTCCTGCGCATGCGCACTCCTTCAGGAGGGCGTGGTTTAGTGATAGGGATCTGACACCAGTTATTGACCCTGCCGTAGGCCCAAATAGGTACGCAGAAAATTAACTATTGTATAATGTGAATTGATATGTTAGTTTCGTATAGGAAATGCCTTGCACTAGAAATATGTTAAGGTTAGCCATCTGAATACCTGTATATACCAATTGTATCATTTTCTGCGAATTGTGTAAATATTGTTTATTTCAAATTTTTGATTTATTTTGTATATTTTAATAAATACGGCCGGGGGGCCGAAAGATCCCCCACCTTCCAAAGAAAGCCCTCTCATGTCCTGTAAATAATGTTCTGTTGGTTAACGGAAGGGTGGGGGTCCTCCGGCAGTACCTGGCCATATGCCTTTTGAGACGCAGTGGGACCCTGGCTTGAGGTTCTTACTGTATGTGTTGCCTGCAGGTGACTGTGCATTCTCTTGCAGCTGGTGGAGCTGCAGGTGCCAGAGACATGGTGCCACATGGCTGCAATCTGCAGTGCCTCAATTCAGGCCCAGACATGAACCCAAAAAACTATAAGAGCCCTCTCACAGGTGAGTCTGGTTGGGTAAAAATCCAGCACGTCTTGCAGTTCTCTGCAGCACAGCAAAGGGACAACACGAGGTGAACACATTTCTCTTCGTCAATGCAGCATGTAAGATTTACTGGATTGAGAAATGAGACCAACACCAGCAATCGGATTGGCTCTTGAAATGTCTCCTGATTTGGGCTCACCATGCACACTCTGGATATTTCCTACAGTGCTCAATGCTTGAAGGGGAGTCAAGAGCACTGACTCGCATCAGAATCTCTTGCTCGGTTATGAACATGGGCAGTAGCCATGTTGGAAATCTTTGGTGCAGAGTACCAGGTTCAAACAAAGGGATGTGTGGACCAAGTAGGTCAGCTCCTGTGACATCCCTCCAACCAATCCGCTCCTTCGAGCTGTTCTCTCTTCCAGGCCACTGCTGCTGGGCTTCTCCTCTGAACAAATTTGATCCTGCAGTGGTGGCTTCCATTCCGCTCACTCTCCTCAGATCCAGTGAACTCCTTTCCAAAGTAGAACCAGAGCTCTCCCTCACTTCTGGGGACTAGGCTCTCAATGACACCAACCTGTCTTCCACATGTGTGAGAGTTGGCCTCAGCTCAGCCATTTCAGTCTCAGTTGTGGTGACCCATTCCTCAAATCGGCGATGGTCCGCCCTCAAGAGTCCCAAATCCTCCCTAAGAGTATTGATTTTAGTACCAATGGGCGTCCTGGAGGCCACTATAGCTTGTAGGATGTCTAGTAGTTTAGGTCCAGCTTCAAGGTTCCACTCTGATAGGTTGCTGAGCTCTGCTGTGCTGGACTCCTCCATCTCCATCGGAGTCATGTCTGCGGGTTTGGGTTCACATTTCTTGTTAGTGTTCCCCATTATGTCAGCGGTAGCGAAAGGGCAGCTCAAGTCTCAGAGGACCACCCTTACTGTGATGGTCAGGACACTCCCTGCCCTGCAATATCCGAGAAATTCAATGTAGACTCAAGGCAGGTCCAGGTCCAAGTTGCGAGTGGTGGATTCCAGCGCCTCCCGGGAGTCTATATGGTCCAGAGGATTTAACTGGGAAGAGGTGCCCTGCATGATCCACCCCTTTCTCAGCACATTAAGTTCCAGCAGTGGGCATGCCTCATTGGGGACAGGCCACTTCAACTTTTCCGGTCTCTCTCCTGGTGGGGTCAATCCCCTCAGAGTCACCCCACTCATGGTTGTCATCCTCCTCTAGGCCTGTACAGTGGTCTCTGTCTCTGTCTCTCCAGATACTTGTAAGCAAAGTGCAATGGAAACCAAATTACTGCGAGGCCTATTGTGTGCGCAACTTTCGCCACTTGGTGTTTCCTCTTCCTTGAGGGCAGTTTCTTGTTAATTACTGATTGGGCATTCACTGTGGGTCATCGGATCCCCTGGGGCGCCACCTCTGGGAAAACATGAGAGCAGAGATCTTAAGGTGGGGGCCCCAGCACAGGCAGAGTCCACTCTCACGGGGACCAGTCCCGTTCATCTGTCTGCACCGCCCAGCCTAGGTTGATAGCTGCCCCTTGGACACCTGTCAGTTCACACGCAGAGCCTGCCTTGGACAAGTCCCCCAACCCCTGCCCCTCCCGTACCTTGATGATGTCCCAGCCAAATTGGGGAACCAGACTCAGGTGTGGAAATCACGGGTCTCATCTCCCCCCGGTCCTCGCTTCTCCGATTCTAGCGAGGCCAATATGGTGCTTCGCAGTGGAATCATCTCTCCGTCAGATCCTTTGGCTCATTGTATTTACTTTGTTCGCCCTTAGTTGGCAGGGTATGCCCAGAAGTGGGTCCCTCTCTCACTTTGCCACTGGATTCAAGCTAGCCTGGCTGATGAGCCCAAAACCGGTTTCTGGTCCAGGGAAGACATGGCGTGGCAGTTCGGGCTCGACTGTTCCCATGAGGCACAGGGTCAAGACTGATTTCATATAGCTGTGTCTGAACTTGGGTGGCGAAGTGAGCTAAAGAATGATGATGGATTCAACCCAGATCTGTGACTGGGGGTGAGTGCCTGAAATGTGTCAGCACTCTGTCCATCAACTCCTTCGGTTTGCTTTGTTCACCCTAAGTTGGCAGGGTATGCTCAGACGTGGGTCCTTTGCCCACTTTGCCAATGGACAAGGGCTGTCAGCCCGAAACCGGTCCCAGGATGCATGTTTCCGGTCTAGGGAAGACATGGCTTGCCAGTTTGGGCTGGACTATTCCCATGAGGCACAGGGTCAAGACTGATTTGCATATAGCTGTGTCTGGACTGGGGTGGCAAAGTGAGCTAAAGAATGATTATGGATTCAACTCAGATCTGTGACTGGGGGTAAGTGTCTTTTAGTTTCAGCACTCTGTCCATCATCTCCTTGTGTTTGCTTTGTTCATCCTAATTTGGCAGGGTATGCCCAGACGTGGGTCCCTTGCTCACTTTTACTGGATTCAAGCTAGCCTGGCTGAAGAGGGCAGTAGCCCGAACCAGGTTCCAGGATGTTTGTTTCTGGTCAAGGGAAGACATGGCTTGGCAGTTCGGGCTGGACTGTTCCCATGAAGCAAAGGGTAAAGACTGATCTGCATATAGCTGTTTCTGAACTGGGGAGGCGAAGTGAGCTAAAGAATGATGATAAATTCAACCCAGATTTGTAACTGGGGTGAGTGTCTGAAAAGTTTCAGCACTCCGTCCATCATCTCCTTGTGTTTGCTTTGTTTGCCCTAACTTGGCAGGGTATGCCCAGACGTGGGTGCCTTGATAACTTTGCCACTGGATTCAAGCTAGCCTGGCTGATGAGGGCTATTAACCGGAAACCAGTCCCAGGATGTTTGTTTCTGATCCAGGGAACACATGGTTTGGAAGTTTGGGCTGGACTATTCCCATGAGGCACAGGGTCAAGACTGATTTGTTTCAGCACTCCGTCCATCATCTCCTTGTGTTTGCTTTGTTCCCCCTAAATTGGCAGGGTATGCCCAGACGTGGGTCCCTTGCTCACTTTTACTGGATTCAAGCTAGCCTGGCTAATGAGGGCAGTTAGCCCGAACCGGGTCCCAGGATGTTTGTTTCTGGTCCAGGGAAGACATGGCTTGGCAGTTCGGGCTGGACTGCTCCCATGAAGCAAAGGGTAAAGACTGATTAGCATATATCTGTGTCTGAACAGGGGTGGCGAAGTGAGCTAAAGAATGATGATGGATTCAAATCAGATCTGTGACTGGTGGTGAGTGTCAGAAAAGTTTCAGCACTCCATCCATCATCTCCCTGCGTTTGCCCTAAGTTGGCAGGGTATGCCCAGACGTGGGTCCCTTCCTCACTTTGCCACTGGATTCAAGCTAGCCTGGCTGATGAGGGCGGTTAGCCCAAAACCGGTCCCAGGATGCTTATTTCCGGTCCAGGGAAGACATGGCTTGGCAGTTCAGGCTGGACTGTTCCCTTGAGGCACAGGGTCAAGACTGATTTGCTATCGCTGTGTCTGAACCGGGCTGGCGAAGTGAGCTAAAGAATTATGATGGATTCAACCCAGATCTGTGAGTGGGGGTGTGTGTCTGAAAAGTGTCAGCACTCCATCCATCATCTCCTTGTGTTTGCTTTGTTCGCCCTAAGTTGGCAGGGTATGCCCAGACTTGGGTCCCTTGCTCACTTTTACTGAATTCAAGCTAGCCTGGCTGATGAGGGCTGTTAGCTCGAAACTGTTCTCAGGATGCATGTTTCCAGTCCGAGGAAGACATGGCTTGGCAGTTCAGGCTGGACTCTTCCCATGAGGCACAGGGTCAAGACTGCTTTGCATGTAGCTGTGTCTGAACTGGAGTGGCGGAGTGAGCTAAAGAATGATGATGGATTCAACCCAGATCTGTGATTGGGGGTAGGTGTCTAAAAAGTTTCAGCACTCCATCCATCATCTCCTTGTGTTTGCTCATTACACAGTATCAGTGCCGCTCAGGCTGTGCTGTGTCCCGGCCCCCGTGTCTCCACCTCCTCATCAAGTAAACGAATATCATCTGGGTCCCTGTGTGACGGGTGTGCTTGAGGGATAATTAGGTCCCCCAGGATGGACTCAGTTCTACAGAACAGCCAGAGCTCGGCAACAAGCCTATTGCTCTATCGGCTGCAGGCCATGCCCCGCCCCTCCCAAGCAAAATGTTTTTTTTTTTAATCTTCGATTCCTGTCCATGGGAAAAATGGGGATTGTAATCTCTGGTCATGGCTTCCTAGGGTTCTAAATTCTGCCTGATTTAAAGACAGTTGGTCGTTATGCACTTGGAATATAGCAGTCTTGAAGACCTTGTTTGCTTACCCACATTTTACGTCTCCTCTTTATTTGTTTTTGAATATTTGCTTGCAGGAAATTTCGATATGTGAGTATTTTAAAGTGTAGAATTTTAAGGTTTTGTCTGTTTTATTTATTCCCCCTAAAAGGGGGCATACTAACATGGGTTTATATATTCCGTTGAAATCTGAAATGGGGTGGCAGTCTAAGAGGGTGATTCTTTTTCTGTAAATTTTGCTTTGATGATTTATTGTGCAATTGTAGTTCGGTATGTAAGGCTACTAGAATACCTTTTTTGCAATGTTTATCAATGTTCCTCCTCCTATTTTACCAATGGCTTGTTAGAACTTCAGGAAGCTATTTTAAATGCCCACACACTATGTCTTTGGTGCTTGCATATTTTACCACAAATCATTTTTCTGATATCTATAGGAAGATTGGTATTGCTGAGATAGACACATATGGGTCTTAGCAGACCCTTTTCTCCCAAATAAGAGGAAAGACAAGTGTGCTCCACTAATATCAAAATAGGGATTAAAACTAAACTTTGCATTCATTAATGGCATATCTTTAGACAATTTTTCATGGCAACATAGAAATTCAAAAACGTTATCCGATTATGCCTTAATACATTACTGTGATTCCAAATTATTGTCTAGCATTGTGCTATTTGAGGACAAATGGGGTGATCATCTTCGGTTAATTATCAGCATTCACTGACAAGATAAACCATTAAACATTGATGTCAACATTAATGGGTCTATAAGATCTCGATTGAATAGAATGTATGCTAAGGGAAAAGTCTTGGATGAGGTTACAAGGCTGCAAATGCAACTTACTTACGATTCCTCATTAAGGAATATACATTTATCTACACTTAAAAGCCTTGTTTTCTGTATTCAAAACCTATTATTAAGAATAAGGAGTATTGTACAGTCATCATCTATACCAAATAAAACTCTCTGAAAGACAACTCTTCTTTTAAAGTGATAAAAAGCAACTAATAGAATCTAAAATTTCATAATTATGGTGGTCATTTCAAAGTGTCCTCACAACAGGAAATATCTGCAACTGTTGATGCATTACTGCAAAATGTTTGGACGAAGATTATTAAAAAAAACTGTTCCATTAAACGAAATGAAAAACATTGCTAGGCTCAAATAGAGTAGTTTATGCAGTAACCAGCAAAATGTTTGGGCGAAAGATTATTAAAAAAAACTGTTCCATTAAACGAAATGAAAAGCATTGGCAGGCTCAAATAGAGTAGTTTATGCAGTAACCAGCGTACGTTGTCCATCATTAGAAATACTGAATCTATCATTCAGCACTATTTCATGGAATGACTTATCGATAGAAAAAATTGTAAAGTAATTAAGAAGCTGGTAAAACCAAGAGCAGCAGACCCTGATTAAAACTTTGTTGACATATACAAATCTTGTCCTAATTTCATCTGGCTTATATGCTCTCAACTAAAACTGTGCATTTGTAGGACAACAAAAATGTTAAACTGGTGTGAGACTGATTCTGAGCACTCCTCAGGATACGTTGGCCTATAGTCCAGCAAGCTCCCTCTGCACCATCTGTACCACTAACTTTACAGGGTAACAAATGGATGTGCAACCTCAGAACATGTCAACCCTGACTCACCAAGGAAATCATAATAACAGATTTAGAACCCTCTCGCTTAGTTACTAATGCATACCGAAAGTGATACACAAGAAATACACAGTAAAGGATTTAAATATTTATTGAAGCATTGTGATTCTTGAGGAAAATACGTGCACTGCAATAATCAATAGAAGGAAACAGAATAATGTGATTAACACATTGAGATTGGTGAAAAAGATTTTCTTATTACAGAATTATGCTTGCACTCAAGTACAGTAATATAATGTACTCCTACCTAGGTACCTAATAAATTATGTCTAGAATGTGTGTATCTGTCAAAGCCCGAATGGATGGTCTAACTCTCCGTTACCTGTGGGTTAGTGTCATCAAGCTGCCTGCCTTGGTATAGAGTTGGACAATCAAGTGACTTGTAAAGAGGGACTACTCACACCTAAGGATCTCAAGGTGCTAGGGGTGGAGGTGGCGGGAGACTTCCAGTCTGGTGCAGGTACTGTGGTTCAGTCGAAGAGCCAGGTCTTGTGGTCCTACCTGAATGGGAGCAGTGACAAGGATTGCCTTTGCTCAAGAGGCTGGATGTTCCAGGTCTTTACGGTGAGGTAGGAGAAGGATCTTCCCCCGGCCGAGGTCTTGTGGATACATGGGATGGTGGCCAGGGCCAGTTGGGCAGAGCGGAAGTCTCTGGTGGGTAGGTGGGTGGAATGCAAGGTTATGGTTGAGGTATGCAGGTCCTGCATCATGTAGAACTTTGTAGGCATGTGTGAGGAGCCTGAAGGTAATTCTGTTGTTGACTGGGAGCAAGTGTTGGTCTATCAGTTGGTTAGTGATGTGGCAGCGGGGGGGATTTTGAGGATGAGTCTGGCAAAGGCTTTCTGGATGTTTTTCAGTTTCTTGAGGAGTTTCTGGGTGATGCCGGTATAGAGTACTTTACCGTACTCAAGTCTGCTGATGATGAGTGTGTGGGTCCCTCTTTCCAGACTCGGTGGGGATCCACTTGAAGATCTTTCAAAGCAGGCAATATGTGTGGAAGCAGGCTGATGAGACGGCGTTGATCTGGCAGTTCATGGTCAGCGAGGAGTCCAAGATGATGCTGAGATTTCCTACATGGTCTCTGGGTGTGAGGGAATCCAAGATCTGCGGGCCACCAGGAATCATCCCAGGCGGAACATCCCTTGCATGAGGTTAACAGGAATCAGCTGAGCTGGAATTCCGGCATGGACCAACCTCTCAGTCACAGAGAAATGTTCCTCTGAATAACCAAATATATATAATAACATCCCCCATGTTGCCATGCCGAAGCCCCAGTTAGGCCGCTATTGATTATTTTATTGTGATAGCTCTATCGCCAAGCAGCCAAAAACAAATACCATTTTCCTTGCTGAACATTCCTCTTGTACAGAATGTTCTAGGTGTTCTAATAGAGTGCCTATTAAGTGGTCTTGTAAGCAAACTGAGTTCAAGGAATGTTATCTTGTATATGCATACAAATTAATGTGTGTCAAACATCACAGTGTTTAGGGAGAGAAGCAACTTAAGAATGTAAGCATGTAAAAATGGCGTTTCCTAACCTGGGCCTAATAATTCTGTGTGACACTAGTTCCTAAGCACTACATCTTGAACAAATATTTGATTTTTGTTTAAAATCTGGCTCAACACCAAGGGGCATATTACCAAGCAATAGCGATAATTATCGCTATTGCTTGGTTAGAGACAAAAAATTACCGCTGAGCTGCGGCGATTTTTACCGCAAATAAACCTTGGTATTACCGAGGTTTATCGCAAATGTGATAAAATCGCCGCAATGCATGAATATCGCTGAAAAGTCAGCGATATTCATGCATTACCGAGCTAATGCTTTTAGTCATGTTATCCACCTCCCATTGGATAACATGGCTAAGAACTGCTCAGGGCAGGTGTTAGCTTTTGGAGATATTCGCGCTGAGCGCGAATATCTCCAAAAGTTGGTAATAGGAGATAGCGATGTTAGCGACTGTTTTCAGTCGCTAACATCTTGGCACACCCACTTTGCATGTCATTAGTGATAAATATCACTGACATGCAAAGTGGGGCCCAAGATGGTCGCTATCTCCTACTAGCTGTAGCTAACTGGTGTTAGCGACAGCTAGGTAATAGGGAGACAATTTTATCTCCGCTTTCTTGGCTTTTAAAGCCAAAAAAGCGGAGATAAACCCCCTTGATAATATGCCCCCAAATTCCTAAAAGGGGAGTAAAATCATACCTCTATATAATAAAGGTGACCGCAACAACCCTAAGAGTTATCATTCTATAGCCATCTTGGACGTAACAGGAAAAATGTCCTTTAGCAAAACTATACACCTGGGCAAATCTAAATGATTTTTTCTCAGTTGAACAATGCAGTTTTAGGGAGGGTTGTTGGACGATGGATAATATTTTATGCTTAATGATTATTGCTGAAAATTGATCACCTTTAATAGACTAGTCTCTGAATTAGGTTGGCCTAAGGCAATGAGAGTTTCTTTTATAGAGGATTACAAGTTTATTTCAATATTATTCTTTTTGCGTGATTAATCAAAATCACGCAAATCGTTCATTAAGATTTTTTTTTTTTAAATCCAATAGGATAGGTAACGACTTCAGCCGCCAGACGCCTGATGCAGGTAGATTTACCAAAGCATGAAATGCACACACCTTTTATGACACAGTTGGTAGTGCTATCAGACAGCTGAAACAAATATAACATAACATTCTCAAACTTTTAGGAACACAATTAAAATACAACAAGATTAAACAAATTTGCAACCCGGCCGAATCAAAGGTTGTTATAGTACATGTAATATTGACATCGAACTCTGCTTTTACCAGCGACTTCTAAGCAAATTGAACAGAAACAAAATGTAAATGACAATTATCTGAACTGATGATGGCAGTAACAACTGCAAACTTCTTTCTGGGGGGAGGAGGTTGGGGGGTAGAACACGAAAGAAACAGCAGCTAGCACTTGAATAAAGACAGCAGTGCAAAATAGCAAAAAGTTCGCAACCTTATAAGGGATGATAAAAAAACTGTGTCTGAATAATATAGTAAGTGCAAACATCCCTCCTCCAAAGCAATTCATGTGCACTGGCTATTCACAATGGGTACTACTAATGGAAACATCTCCGAACCAATTAAAGTGCAAGTGCTATTCTCATTACATTCTACTGATGCAAACAGATAATACAAATAGCAAAGCTGGACAAAAAGAGACATCACAACATAAAGTAAAGCTGTACACTGCAATCCATTATAATGTTGCTTAAGCATTCATTAAAAATACATGTTAAATGTGAACCGGTCACTAGCTGCCTGAAGCCGCAGCACTCAGCATCGTTGTGGCAGACTTCATATATTTAGAAATCATGCAGTTAGCTGGCTCAACTCCCCCTTCAGGCATTCATCAACAACAGCTTTACAAGATCTAATGTTCAACAGTCTAAAAATAGGTAGTAGCTAGTAATGCCTGAGGGAGGAAAGATAAGTACACAGGCAGATATTATGAGAAAGAGTCATGGTTCGACAACCCCTGCATGAAACATCCTGTTTACCAGTTAATCACCCATACTTAGACATTTTCAGCAGAATCAGGCTGAGTCGTAGACAAAGTAGTTGCATTTTGACAGAGGGTTTAGATGGGTACAATAGAGATGACACTGGGTTCGTGGTTGATAGAGAGCCATAATTAGATGTGCATGAGCTTTTATGTGAATGGCTTGCAGGCCATTGTAAGCTGAAAAGAGATTGGCTTGTTTCAAGAATGTTTTAGCTATCTTCTGTGGTGGGAAGGTAACTTGAATAAGCTTGTTAGCTGTGAGCCAGTCAATCGCAGTCTGATGAAAACGATGCATTTCTGATTCCTTGTCTTCGATAATGGTCCACAGAAACTGCTTAATAGATCCCGACTTAGGGGTCGATTATGATGGCGGACGGACCTGAGTCCGTCCGCCACCATAGAGTAGGAGGGACCGTCCGCAGGGGCAGCGGCGGTCCCTCCGTGCAAATTAGGATGTGACCGCCACCCTGGCGGTCACATCCTGTATTTTTATCATTGCATCGCAATGATAAAAATGTGAGTTGTGCATTTGCATGCACAAAGCGGCAGGCACCTCGCGGTGCCTGCCGCTTTGTGCAGGCAAATGCAGGGGGGTACCATAGGTACCCCCCATGTGCACCCACCACCCCCCCTTCACCCCTGGGGGCCCGCAATGGGCCCCCAAACACGAATCTGTATGCCTTTACACAGCGAAAATGCCGCCGTGTAAAGGCATCTTTCCGCAGACATCATAATATGGCTGGCGGTGTCTGATAGACACCGCCAGCCATGTTAAAGCTTTTCCGCCGCGGTCGGAAGGCGACCGCGGCGGAAAAGCTGCGGACTGAAAAACGATCCCCCAGCCATCCTAATCTGGCGGGGGGTCTTTTTCAGTCCGCAGCGGTTTTCCCGCATCCTCCGGGCCGGCGGTGGCTTCCGCCGGCCCGGAGGATGCGGGAAACCGCTGTCGTAATCAGGCCCTTAGCGAGTGCTAGCTTGGCACAAACAGAAAGGAAGCACACATAAAGCACATAACCTTCGCAAGGCAAATTAAACTTCAGATATCTGGGCCTGCACCATGCTAGGTGGCTGCTGTAATCGATGTATGGAGCATTGGCATTGTAAAAGATCCAGCCAAGGTGATAAGCGGTTTTGATAAACCAGGGATCCATATTTGAGGGTAGGCATCAGTTTGCTGTCATTGATTTTGTAAATTGCAGAAAGGTCAGGGCCCAACAGATGTTTTAAGAAGGTGCTGAATGGCGAAGGTGATAGCATTAGCCATGGTTGACAGTGCCTCAATTTGCACAGAAGGATAGTTGATCATTTAGACATACCACAAGATATTTGATTTCAGAAAAACCCTTTTAACTTTCTGACCATTAATAAACTGTACCTCTTACTTGATTCTCCTGTTTCTAAAGACTAGAATCTTCATTTTTTATGTGTTGATGCTAAGCTTGTTGACTTTGTAATAATTTGAGAGGCTGGTCAAGGATCTTTGTAAGCCAATTGCAGTTTGGTCCATTAAAAAAGGGTCATCAGTATTCAATTCAATTCAATTCAATTCAATAATTTATATAGCGCGCTACATACCCAGAGGGTCTCAAGGCGCTTGAAGAAGGGGGGATTACATGTCGAATATCCAAGTTTTAAGTTGCTTTCTGAATGCTAGGTGGTTTTGAGTGAGGCGAAGGTGAATGGGAAGTGAGTTCCAGGTTTTGGCCGCTAGGTAGGAGAAGGATCTTCCTCCCATGGTGGTTTTGTTGATGCGAGGAACAGCAGCCAGGGCTTGGTTGGAAGAGCGTAACTGGCGGGAGGTGGTGTAGAAGGAAAGTCGTGTGTTGAGGCATTCGGGTCCAAGTTCGTAGAGTGCTTTGTCTGCGTGGGTTAGGAGGCGGAATGTTATCCTCTTATTGACGGGGAGCCAGTGGAAGTCTTTCAGGTGACCAGAAATGTGGTCTTTACGCGGGATGTCTAGTATGAGTCTAGCTGATGCGTTCTGGATGCGTTGGAGTTTTTTCTGAAGTTTTGCGGTGGTACCGGCGTATAGGGTGTTTCCGTAGTCCAGGCGGCTTGTAACCAGTGCGTGGGTGACTGTTTTCTGGTTTCGGTGGGAATCCAGCGAAATGTCTTTTTGAGCATGCGAAGAATGTTGAAGCAAGATGATGAGACGGCGTTGACTTGTCTGGTCATCGAGAGTGATGAGTCCAGGATGACGCCCAGGTTCCGTGCGTTGTCTGTCGGGATGGGTGCTTTTCCAAGGGCCTCTGGCCACCAAGAGTCGTCCCAGGCGGAGGGGGAGGTGCCTAAGATAAGGACTTCTGTTTTGTCTGAATTCAGTTTCAGACGGCTGTGCTTCATCCACTCGGCAACTTCTTTCATTCCTTCATGTAGGTTGGTTTTGGCGGTGTCAGGGGCGTTGGTGAGTGAGAGGATCAGTTGAGTGTCATCGGCGTAGGAGATGATGTTGAGGTTGTGTTGGCGTGCGATGGTCGCGAGGGGGCTCATGTATACGTTGAAGAGGGTGGGGCTGAGTGAGGATCCTTGTGGCACGTCGCAAATGACTTCAGTGGCCTCTGACTTGAATGGTGGGAGGCGGACTCTCTGAGTTCTTCCGGTAAGGAACGAGGTGATCCATTCCAGTGCTTTTCCTTGGATTCCGATGTTTCTGAGGCGTTGTAACAGGGTGCTATGACAGACTGTGTCGAAGGCTGCGGAGAGGTCGAGGAGGATGAGGGTTACTGTGTCTCCATTGTCCAGTAGAGTTCGAATGTCGTCTGTTGCTGCGATGAGTGCGGTCTCAGTGCTGTGTTTGGCTCGGAAGCCGGACTGTGAAGAGTCGAGGGATTTGTTGGTTTCGAGGAAGGCGGCGAGCTGGTTGTTGATAGCTTTCTCGATGACTTTGGCCGGGAAAGGAAGGAGCGAGATGGGGCGGTACTTTTTGAGTTCGGTGGGGTCAGCTGTGGGTTTTTTCAGAAGGGCGCTGAGTTCGGCGTGTTTCCAGCTTTCCGGGAAGGTGGCGGAGTTGAGGGAGCAGTTGATGACGTCTCGGAGGTGTGGTGCTATGATGGAGTCTGCTTTGTTGAAGATGTGGTGAGGGCATGGGTCTGTGGGGGATCCTGAGTGGATGGAGTTCATCAGGCAGATGGTGTCCTCAGTGGAGATAGGGTTCCAATTATTAAGATGTTCAAGGGGGGTGAAGGTACGGCAGAAGGTTGGGTGGGTTGGTCTCCGGGTTGGTTGTCGAAGCTGTTGTGGATGTCTGCGATTTTGTCGTGGAAAAACGAAGCTAGGGAGTCGCAAAGTGTTTGAGAGGGAGTGATGTCGTTGGAGTTGGCAGTAGGGTTGGTAAACTCTTTGACGATGTTGAATAATTCCTTGCTGTTGTGGGCGTTGTTGTCTAGTCGGTCTTTGAATGCGGCTTTCTTGGCAGTCGGGATCAGTTGGTGGTGTATGCGGGTGGCGTTTTTGAAGGCGTCCTTGGTGCTGGTGTTTGGGTCTTTTTTCCAGGCCTTCTCGAAGGAGCGACAGAGTTTCTTGGATTTCTTAAGATCATCGTTGAACCAGGGGGCGTTTTTGCTGCCTAGTTTGATTTGACGTTTTTTCAGAGGTGCTAGGTTGTCAGCGCTGTTTGTTAGCCATTGAGTGAGGTTAATGGCTGCTTGGTTGGGGTTCGTAGAGTGGGCAGGGGGGTTTTGAAGAAGCGATGAGGAGATCTGGTCAATGGTGATTTTGTTCCAGTTTCTTCACTTTGGCTGCGCTTAAGTGATCATTCAGGTCTGCTAAGTACAGTTGAAAAAGCATAGCGGGCTAATAAACAACTCTACTTCAGACCCCAATTTGTGTCGATTTTTGCTGAGGTCGATCGTTTGCTTGATACTCTCACCTTCACCCATGTATATGAGTAGAGACTGATGATAGCCATCAGAAGATGTGAAGGGATGCCCCAAGCTGATAATTTGAACCAAAGCAGGCCTCTGTTCATCTTTCTGAAACACTATGGTAAAGTCAATGAACTCCTGCTTGCATGGGGGTGGGGGTGATCTTCTTATTACTCATCGATCAATCAAGTTCTTTTCTTAGGATTTTTGCAAAACACTTTTACTCCACATCAAGTAGGCAATGGGACGAGAGTTTTCTGGCCTATCATAAGAACCCTTCTCATGAATGGGGACTAGGAGGGAGCCCCACCAACTCTCTAGAATTTTAATCCTAGTTAGACAATTATTGAAGAGGTGTTAGCTGATTTATCCATTCAGCTTTTGCTGTCTTGAAAATACTAGATAGAAGTCCAATACAGTCGTAAGTGCCTACTGGATGCATCATTGCCGAGGTATTAACAATCATTTCCTCCATAATTAAGTCCAGATATGGGTGAAAAGCACGTGCTCTAGTCACGTCTAAGACGATCGCTGACTCAAAGAACGGGATAAGCAGGTCAACATATAGCACAGAAATATAAGCAGACCATCGAGACGCTGAGATGTTAGTTGGTTCCCTTATTTGTTGGCCTTCTGAAGAGTTATGAACCATAAGCTGAAATTGCTTAGAATCCTTGGATTGTATTGCTTCAAAAACAGCATACCATTGTACAACCTACAGCTGCTGTTTTTCTTCATACAAGTGATGCCAATAGTTGTTAAATATAATTTTAAGGCTCCTTTTTTAGAGCTAGGTTTGCTTTATCCTTGTCTACTGCCTGCGTGCTTCTATTTAGATGTCTTTTTAACAATAAAAGGTCTTGTTTATTTGGAAAAACCAGAGGCTATGGACCCGAAGGCCTGACAATGGAGGAGCAAGGGCCTTTAACAAACTATTTATAAATTAAATGCACTTAGGGGCATATTAGCAAGGGCAATATCGCCGCTTTAGCAGCACTTTTTGCCGCTAAAGCCCTATCAGCAAGCTGTCGCTAACAGCTGTTAGCAACAGCTTTCTGGCAAAAGCGACCATTTTGGGGGCCGCTTTGCATGTCAGTGATATTTATCACTAATGACATGCAAAGTAGGTGTTCCTGATTAAAAGACCACGGAAACAGCCGCTAACAGACCTAACGCCTATTAGCAATGAGGCCCCGGTTAGCGATGTAAAAAGTCATGCTAACCGGGGTTATCGCAGGAATTTTTACACCTGCTAAAATCCTGAATTAGCCATTATTCTTAATGGGAGGTGGATTCTAAGGCTGAATCCTCCCCTGCCTATTAGCAAGGTTTACGTTAACGATAAAAGTTTTATCGCTGTTTTACTTGTGTTTTTGGTGGACTTTGCCGCTATCGCTGGATCTTTTATTGCATTGGAGAAAAACGTTGGTAATAACGCGCTACCTCCGCAATAAGATCCAGCGATAAAAAAATATGCGCTAAGTGCGATTTGCGATATTTATCGCACGCCTCTGCTAATATGCCCCTTAGAGTTTTGTGTGGACCTGAAAGTCAAAATGCCAAGCTAAAAATCACAAATATACAACTACTGATCACATTCCTATATGGATATATTCTAAATTATATTTTCTAGAAACAATTATAAAACAAGTTTCTCAAGAGACATAATTTCTCTTTTTTAAAGCAATATCCTATGAAACAGTTTTCAAGACAACAAGGTTCACCACATCATAATAGTGTTTCCACAAACAGCTGCAGCTACTCGTATTTTTGTCACACTGTATTTTCAGCTTTAGAGCATTATCCTACAAAAATGTTTTCAAGAACACATGGTTCACCACATCATAAAAATGCTTTTTCGACAAACAATTGCAGTTACTCATTTTCTTTTTATCGTAAGGTATTTACAACCAACACGTATTTCACAGCTGTAGTTGCCACTTCTTCAGAGCTGAATCAGCAAAATAACAGAAAAGACTGTTTATGTATACACTTTTACTCATCCAAATTAAAACACAGAAGACGTTCCATGGTGTGTGGTCAGAAGTTATATCCTATTGGAGGGGGTTGTCCGCAACAAGTCATCTTAAAATTCTGAAACTCACCTAATAGTATGGATCTGGTAGGTAGCAGGTAGTAACAAACTCTTGAAAATACTTTAGTGCATTCCCTCTTACAATAATTGCTTGTATTTGTGGATTTCTGGTAGGTTCTTTTTCCTCAGTCAGGTAGAAAGGATTAGTGTGTCTATCTGAGGTGATAGAAATGATAGCAAAAGATGCAAAGAAATATAAAGCAAAGAAAAATAAGGGTTGCCTTCTTGTCTCCCCTGTATCTCTTAATACTACTACTAAAATTCCTGTTTATATTTTCTATACCCTACTCATAAAGTGGCCTCCAGCAAATCCCTAACACTTTTTTCACATTTCCCAAACCACTAATGGCATACCATATACCTATGATTATTCCCTGGGCAGCATAGTCACTCCATGGTGGTTTGAATAATACTGATGCCACTCCAATCATGTTTGAACTTCAAAAGACGTATCCAAGTTCTATATGGGTGGAACCCATTCCTTCCATTGACCTCGCTGTATTATGCTGATTATCACCAACATTTCTTACATTGGATTTCAAACTCAACCCTTGCATATCCTTCCAAAGTATGTAGTTTGATAAGTTACGGTTTACTCCCTCCCCACTATATATCGGTTCCACAAGTAAGTCTAATTCAACACGAAATCTTCAGACTGGATAAACCACAAAATGACACAATTTCCTAACCTGTAATCACTGCTGCTCATACGTAAACAAAAAATCATGGTTCTCTTAATCTGCTCATCGTGACTGTACATCCTCAATATGCCCTTGTAGGATGTTACATTTGGTAAAATCTAATTTCTACAGGCATGTGCCAGCACTTTCTTAGACTCAATTAAAAAGATAAATATTAAGGACGCTTAAACCTGAACACAGGCCCGATACTATAAACACTGCATATTCTGATAAGACCACACAGCAAGAACCAAGATTTCAGAATTTTCTAATTACCCTGTGCTTGGTACTCAGGAGGGGCGTTCATAGCAGTTTGTGGCAGCTGGCCCTAATTCACTGACCTCTGCTGTTTCTGCTGCTCATGGCATGCTTTTATCCAGGTGACCTGCCCATGGCAATAGTAGCACTCTCTAGGTTCTAGTTATGACCAGCCTTTCTGGCCGCCACCACCATAATTTGGGCATGCTGCTGGACTCTGTTTAGTACTCTCTAAAGTTTTGCGTCGGAGCTCCTATTGTGACTGGTGCCATATTCATGGTTGCAGCATTTGCTGCCCCCTCAAGGGCGGTCTTTTTTAACTTGTGTTAAACAAGTGTTGCTGTGTCTCTTTGGGCCTGCTCCAGTGCTCCTGCTTCTCTTAATCTTCTTATGGTAGTGGACTATATGAGCTTGAATCTCCCATCAGGGTTTGGTATCTAGCCCAAAAACGCTATCCAGCCCACTTTGTATCTCGATGGATAACCCTCACTTAAGAATATTTTAGAAAAAAGTTACTTGTGGGCCCATATCAGTCCATTGCTGTCTGGTTTTTTTGTCCCCATCTTTCCCTCACTCTATTCAGGAGTCATTTATGCTTTTCACTGGCTTCATGGTCACTTTCATTGCCCCTGCTATATCTGGACAGTCAGGGAATATTTCTCTCAAGACGGTCAAGATTAGGTGCCTGTGAGAATTAGACACAGCCCCGTCATGCTGAGCATCTGTTATGTGATTGTTGGAATGAGAGCTCAGGTGAATTCCATGTTCGTCTGATTCCCAATTAGACTGCTTAGCAGACTCCTAATGTCTCCTATTCCTAGATTGATACCTGCAGTGTTTTGCTTGAAGCAAGCAATCCACTTCCCAGCCCCATCTTACAATGGTGGTAACTTGGTTCTCAACCCCTCTTTATCCATCTGGTCCCATAGTATGTATATAATCCCTATCGCAACCTTCTGTAGTAACGGGCACGCTCTCACACTATGTGACTTTGTGGGTCTACCCTCATCATAGTGTTCCCATCTTGCAAGGCATTGCTGCATATAGAGGAAGCCCCACTTAGGGTTTCCTCCTTCATGCCTGATGCAGTCCTCCGCTACTGCCATGTCCTCTGTTTCAAACTATCCTTCCCTTAGCCAAGGCCTGTCATAGTGGTCCCTCTCCTCTGTCCAATCAGCTAACAGATCACAAAATGGGTACACAAAGGGTTTGCCTTGCCTCTTAGCTATTCATTTCCCAGAGGTTTGCCTATCTTTGACATGCACCCGTGAGGAGCAACATGTATCCTTGTTGATGCTCCCCTCATGTGCATGCACTGGTGTCATCTCGTTTCTTCTATGTCGTGGGTGGGTAAGTAACAGGCTTTATCTCTTGGTCAGCCCCTCTCCCATGCCTGAACGATGTGACTCTGAGCCCTGCTAACAGCCTTCCTTCGACCTATAACTCATTCTGGAAGGTGCCCTGTACACAGCTTCATTTCCCTCATGCAGTAGTCTTACTCTAGCTTCCTGTTGCGTGCCCTTTCTCTCTCTAGCCTCCATCATGCCTCTCTTTCTTGCGCCATCTGGCCTGTTCACTTAGCTCAGAGCTGCGTTCTGTGTAAGTTACCCTGGCTTCACCCTCAAATTTGCTTTCTGTCCTCTCCTTGGGTCCCTGGGCAAACACTGTAAACCCACCCCTGTCATCTTTACCCAGGGGACTGGGGCTCCCTTTATCCCCTGCCCTCGCTGAGTCACGGTCAAGAACAATCACAAACGTCCCTGAAACACTTTTATGCTCATCTGACCCAGTGGGAATGAGTATTTTACCAGTTTTTGAGGTGTGGTTTGTCTAGTTTAATGGACAGGCAGTACAGCTTTTGGGGACCTTCTCTAGAAACATGGGCTGTGCTCGAGGTGTCTGGGCTTGTTTGCTTTTATAATTATCAAGCTTAGACCTGTATGACTTTCTGCTGGTGGGGGGCTTCTACTTCTATTGGGGTTGAATATCCTAATGCAGGGGTAGTGGGTGTGAGCATGTCCATCCCTGCATATGGCGGGGCAGGTGCCAATGCCTCGCTTGCTATCAGCATCATGAGGTTATCAGATAAAACCTCTTTAAAGATAGCCCACAATTCTAACACTGCCTCCCTTTTGTCGCTTTTCTGTCCTATATATAATAATAATAATACAGAATTTTATAAAGCGCGAACAGCTACCTCACTAGGAGGTGTCCCGGCGCTAGATGGGCAGACTGAGACCAGAACAATGAGGCAGGGCCACTGGCTTAGCTCTTCTGAGAGAAAAGCCACGTCTTCAGTAATTTCCTAAAGCTGGTTTCCGACGGTGCCAACTGAAGCGCAGGCGGCAAGGTGTTCCAAAGAAGTGCAGTGTTTGCCGAAAAAGTCCGGCCCCCCAGACGCGCCCTTCTGACTCGTGGAACGATTAGTTGGGCCCGGCAGTTGGAGCGGAGCAAGCGGGTTTGAGTATATCTTGGCAGCCGATTTCTTAAATAGTTGGGGCAGGTTCCGTATAGGGCTCTAAAAGCCAGGGTGAGAGCCTTAAATGAATCCAACTAGTGACTGGCAGCCAATGTAACGAACAAAGATGCGGAGAGACATGATGTTTGAATGGGATATGCTTTATGAGCCTCGCAGCCGCATTTTGAACAGTTTGCAGTCGCTGAGTTAAATATTTCGGAAGCCCCAGGTAAAGGCCGTTGGCATAATTCAGCCTGGAGGTGACCGTGGCATGGATCACTGTTTTACGGCATCCCTCTGGCAGTAGCCTGAGAATTTTACGCAAGTTTCTCAGTTTACTGAGGCATCCTCCGACCACCTGCTGGATGTGGGAGGAGACGGATAAGCTGTTATCCCATCTAACCCCCAGATTTTTTGCCTTTAGGCTGGGTGGGGGGAGCTGGCCCCATCTCGGCAGGCCACCAAAACTCCGCTGGAGGGGGAGTGCCTTTCCCAAAAAAGATTACCTCTGTTTTGCCCGCATTCAATTTTAGTTTATTCGTATTCATCCATCTTGCCACATCTCGAAGGCAACCCTTGAAACTTGCAAAGGCCACCTCCGACACCTCTGAGTACGGGAAATCCAGCTGGGTGTCATCAGCATAGGAAATTGCGGTAACCCCACAGTTGGCAATTAACGTTAAGAGCGGGGCCAGATAGATAATAAATAGCAACAGGCTGAGTGCCGAACCCTGTGGAACCCCGCAGGACAGTTTCCTAGGTCTAGAGGACACGGCACCCATCGCCACCTTCTGAGTTCTGTTGGACAAATATGAGTGTAGCCACCTGAGCGCCTGACCCTGAAGACCGATCTCCGACAGTATCAGGGGCCGTACTAGGTATGTGGCGCATTTTCCTGGTCAGCGCTGAGCCCACCTTTCAAAAGGTGCACCCAGGGCTACCCAGGAAAATACACCGCATTATAGTGAGTGTGCTGCCCCCTGGGCAGCCATGATCTCGCACTGCTCCCAGGGTAGTGCATTCCAGTGAAAATTGAAAAACAGAGCGGTTGCTTTAAAGACGCACTGAGTTTTATAGTGCAGGCGGTAACCTGCCTGCAGTTTGAAAGGGGATTAGAGATTCACTTGCAGGTGGGTGCAGTGAGTGACTGACTGCACCTCTCTGCAAGAGGATATCTGGAAGGTCAATGGGACCCCCATTCACCCTCAGAGGGCTGCCATGTGGGAGTACACTGACCGCGCACCACCTAATAGGAGGGGCACGGTCAGTGTGCCTCCCTACAGCCTCATTCCCTCTGCACCCGCATTTGTAATATGGCAAGGATGCAGAGACAAAGGGAATTCTTCAAAAGCATGGGACCACACCCCCATGCAAATAGGGAACACCCTCTTATGATAGCACCAGCACTTTATGTGCACCAGCGCTATCGGTATTACAGAAGGGAACGGACAAGCATCTGCAGCCCCTTCTGTAATACCACAGTCCCTTGGGGCATGCAAAGTGCGTGCAAATGCCTGTTACACCCCCGGGGCACTCCACTAATACATCCCCTGGTTTTTATATGTGTTTTAGTGTGCTCAATTGTGTTTGTGTCAAAAAATGTGTGTGCCCTCATGTGTAAGTGTCAATCTTGGCAAAACTTATTACGTTTTTTTTTGGGGGGGGGGGACCTAGTCTCCATGTGCTTTAGTGGAGGGTCCATAGCAATTTTAGTAAATTGGATAATACACTTCAATTGATGTTGTCCCAATTTGGATTGTCAAATTGTAGGAGCAAATTGTACATGGTGCAACCTTACAATTTACCTACTGTGAGGTCATCGCTTACACATTTTACATCAAAATAGTTCAAACGAGCATTTCGATAAAACAAGATAAGACTGCATATGTAGTACTGTAACACAAGGTAAATACGCAATATGTTTGAATAAAACCTGCATAAACTCAAATTGTCATGTAATAGAGTTTTCAAAGACAATCAATGCAATATGATCATATACAATATTACATTTCATTAACGGTTGACAGAAAACTTTGTCAAATAAAATGTAGTGCCTTCATCACAATTTACCCTCTAGCAAGAGAAGACTAGCATGGAACACATTCCTAAGTGATACGGATAGTCTGCTACTGTCCCCTCCTAGACAAAGGTGGCAGTCATAGACACCATTTAGTAATAACACAAAAGTCTTGTGCACATGTTCTATCAAATCAATTCAGACGTTTTCAAAGGTGCCAACCAGAGTAAAATGAAATGAAACAAGTTAGACCCATATGTATGGTTTCTTTTAAATGCAGTGTATTGACTCCTCCTTTTTGGAAGAGTTCGAGGGATTCTCATCTCGGATGTTCATAAGTGTGTTACTAGGAGGTGGTGACCCATAGAAATGTGAGTGATTGATTTGTTTTACGTTTTGTCTGTGGCCTTCCTGTCCCCTGTTAACCCGGACTCACCCGTCCCTCTCTCCCCCCTTACAGAACCCTACACCATTGGAACTATACAGGTATTTATTAACCACTAGCATAGTGCGGTTACTCTTGACACGTCAGCTCTATTTTCTTTCACTTGTTCTTGCTATCTTAACCGATATCCCTTTCGATGCACTGAATGGATACAGATTTTGTGTATATTTGACTGCTAACTCTTTAAGGAAATTTCAATGAAATTGTTTTAACTTCGTTCTGCACCTCTGTTAACAACTTTGTCCTAAAATCGCCTTTCTGCTAAAACTCTAGCATGTATGCAGTTTCATTTGCCAAACATTTTACATGACCTACTCATAGGGCTTGCTCTAATGATATTTGAATGCACTTAGTTTTGCACTTCGGGTATGAACGCTAAGCTTAACTCGCTGTTATTAGTCCAGGCACAATTATTGTTATGACTTTTTGGAATATATAGACATGCACTGAATACGTTCTTAACATGATACGTTTCTGATACTTTCTGCATCTCACTTACCCTGTTATCATGCACAGTGAAAGCATATATTTTTTGTGTCTCATCAACCCACTTATTAGATACATTTTTTTCGGCTGTCAAGTCTTTAAACGCGAATTGATTGTTTCTGCAAGATAGCGGGTTTATGACATGAATTGTCCCGTTTAAATAACGAGCGCAATTTAAATCTTTTTGTGTAAGTTAAAGTGTTGTTTTCCCACCCACGCGCCACGTCACTTCTGTCTACAAATTCATTGAATACTTCTTAAATATATGATGCTACCTGGTTGGTTTGCTGGACCTCATCATGATTTTGTGCGTGTCGGAATTATATTCAAGCTAGATTCTCTTTAGCATTTTATATAGGCACCCACGGTAGGTTTTTCTCATCCTATCCATCGTGTGATGTCATCTGTTTTAGTATGTACATTATTAACTTTTATTATGCTGCTTTTCACTATATAGGGTTTCCACTCATGTGAGGTTTTTTCTTGCACCATTCACCTTGATGTTTCTAAATATGTTTATTTTATTGTTTTCTATACTGTACCATACCATGTCCTTTTCACCCCCAGCCCTGAAGAGTCACGGGTAAAGAGCCCGTCTGACGAAACACGTGTCGGCTGGTTGTTTGTTTATCGTTGAGGTCACTCGTCCAGAAAGGAGGAGTCAATACACTGCATTTAGAAGAAACCATACACACGGGTCTACCTTGTTTCCTTTCATTTTACTCTGGTTTGCACTTTTGAAGACTTCTGAATTAAAGGGACTCAGCATCTGCAATCCACTATTTACCCTTGTCCTATTTTTACCAAATTGTGCATCCATGGCGTGGGGAAAAACCCCCTATTGGGGGGCAAAAGGAATGGTGTGATGCGGGGAACATAACGCTTTCTAACAGGTTTGATGGGCTATCTGGCCTGAAAGATTGCGACTGACTACAAGGTGATAATTGCGATCGGAGTATTACAGTCCAAAATGAGGGCGATGATGTCAAGAGTGTAAATCTAACAAAATCCCCTGATGTAAACAATGAGCCCCAAGTGCTAACCTGTAAAATTTAGAGTTGGAACATAGCTGGGTTGAGAAGCAAGTGTAGAGACATGATCTGGCTGGACGAAATTAAGACATATGATATAATGGCATTCCAAGAAACCTGGGACATTCACAATAACTTTAAAATAGACGGGTATTCGCACTTTTTCATTCCCGTTAAACAGGCCCCGGCTGGAAGAGAGAAGGGAGGTTTAGCAATAATTTGCTCCCTGAAACTGATTGGCTCACTAAAACAGCTCGATGCGGGTTGTCATAATTGTCAGGTAGTGGAGCTATCATTGCCACAATCAGAGAAACTGCTATTGGTTAATTTTTATAACTCTTCTGAGAGTGAGTTTTTAAATCAATTTTAAATCGGCTTAGAGGATTTCTTAGTAACATATAGAGCCAAATATCCAAGCTCTGAGGTTATCCTCATGGGTGATTTTAATATTCACCCATGTGGTCAAGCGTGTGTTTTTGATATTCTTGAAGGTCCCCCAAGTTCAGTTCACACGCATTTCGAACACAGTAAGCAAGGGGAGGCCCTTGAGAACCTTCTGGCCACCACGAATCTTTACAAATCGGCGTGTGTGGTGGGAGGTCTAAGGGCTCCTACTTTTATGTTTAAAGTATTTTATTGAAAGAATATCATGGAAAGGGTACAGAAGCAAAAAGGAGCGTCAGTCATGCAATTGAATCAATGCCACATTCCAAGGAGCCCAATTGAAAGTCTTCTCAAGGTCCCCTGTACGTCGGGGGCCCTTCTAGGTTCCGCTCCAGCGTGCTTAGCTGATGTGAAGAACTACATTCAAAATTAAGCCCAGTATACCCTTCCTTATCAACTAAACAACCCCCCCAACGCCCACCCATTCCCAGCCCCCCCTTCCCGTCTCATCCCTCCCATCCAGTGCTATTCATTATAAAAAATGTGTGTACACTCTCCCCGTTCACCCCTCTTCTCCTCTGTCAGGTGCAAAAAAAAACCCTGTTAGACCATGTGCTCCATTGGTGGTGTGAGTCTCAGCAGCCTCAGATATTTAGGGCATGTAAGTTCTTTGAATTCTGTAGCTAGGAGTGCATGAAAGGGTTGCCACAGCTCCTCAAATTGCTCAACCTCCCCGGCTAGCATGAGTGATAATTTTTCCATGCCCAGGACATGCCACAACCTGTGGAGCCAACCGGTAAGGGATGGGGTATTGGTCGTGCACCAGTGTATTAGGATATTTTGAACCGCCGAGCCCAGGGCTATCGCTATCTGTCTACCTCTACGGGATTTCAAAGGGTACATTAAGGCATTAGGGAGACCTAGCAGGACATAAGCCGGGAAGCGGGGCAACTCAATTCCAAAACAAGCATCAATCTCGTCAAGCACCTCTGTCCAATAGGGGTGTAACAGCGGGAATTCCCATAAGATATGTGTCAATGTGCCTACGGTACCGCACTCACGCCAGCAGGTATTCTCTATGTTCCGGTTCATCTCGTGCAACCGGTCCGGGGTGTGGTACCAATAAGTAGTCACCTTCGTAAATGTTTCCGTAAGGCCGACGTGATAGGCGGAGTGTCTCGCTCAGTATGAAATCTGATCCCACTCCTTATGACTAAGCGACCTGCCCAGTTCCCTGTTCCATCGTTCCCTGCAAGGGATATAAAAGTGGGAAGGAGGGGGCTGTAACATTTTATAGAGATCCGTAATAAGTTTAGAATCCGAAGTGCGCGTCACCAGCCACTTCTCATACGGTAGCAGTTTCCTGTCTGCCGACTCCCTCACTTGAGGCTGCAGGGCCCAATGACGTACCTGCCAGTATCGCATTCTATCTGTTTCGGTCATCTGATAGCTCTCCTTGAGGCTCTGAAATGGGAGGATCCCCTCCTCACCATATAGGTGAAAGAGTGCCCTGCAACCATTCACCCGCCAATGTGTAAAGGATCCCGGATCCATCCCCGTTGTAAAGTCCGGGTTGTCAACTATGGGGGTGAACGGCGAGGGGAACGTGGTGAGGCTAAAGTGCTTGTTGGTAACATCCCATACTTTCAGCTGGACCCTTGTGACATAAGAAGCGTATAGATTTGGGGGGCGGTGTGATTTGCGCAGGAAAGGCACTTCCTGTAAGGGGCGCCCTGCCACCGCTTGGTCCTGAAATAGCCAGTGCTTGTCTGACTCCCACCTGCTCCACTCAACTAGGTACCGCAGCTGTGCCGCCTGAAAATACTTGCGGAGGTCAGGGACTTCCAGTCCCCCCGACTCCGGTGCTAAGGTAGTTAGGGTCCGCTTCATCCGGGGTTTACGGCCTTGCCACACAAAGCGGGACAAGTCCGTCTGTGTCTGTTGAATCCAGCCCGTAGGGGTCTGTAGCGGCAGAGCTCGGAACAAGTACAGGATCTGAGGCAAAACCGCCATCTTAAGCGCTGCTATCCTGCCTAGCCTGGAAATTGTACTCTTGCTCCATCTCCCCAGTTCCTCCTTGATCTTCTTGCCCAGAGCCGCATAATTAGCAGTCACCATTGCCTGCATTGTGGGTGCCAACAAAATACCCAAGTACTGTACTTGATGTTGTGACCACTGCAGGGGGAAAAGTCCCTGTAACTCCCATCTCGTCGTGGGTGTCAAGGATATGTCCAACGCTGTAGACTTTCCATGTTCATACGGAATCCTGCTACCCTTGAGAAGGCCTCGAGTTCTTCAATACACGTGGGCAAGGCTCGTCTCGGGTCTTCCAGTGTTAGAATCACGTCATCAGCGTACAGGCTGACCGTGTGGACATAGCCTCCCATTCTCACGCCCGTCGCGTCTGGGTTCAGTCGTACTCTCAGGGCAAAAGACTCCATGTAGAGAGCGAAGAGGAGAGGGGACAGTGGGCATCCCTGTCTGGTGCCTCATTCGAAAGTAAACCGCTTGGAGCTACAGCCGTTCACTCACACCGCTGCCGAAGGTAACTTATAGCAATTAAACACCATAGTCCGAAATTTCTCCCCTATGCCCATCTTCGCCAGCACCCGTTCCAAATATGGCCAGTGCACTCAGTCGAATGCTTTTTCAGCATCGACCGACAACAGCATCCTCTCTCCAGGGATCCGGGAGGCCTTTTCCATATTGTGAACTACCCTATTAGTATTGTCTACGGTCTGTCTACCCGGCACAAAGCCAGCCTGATCAGGCTCCACTAAACCTGGGAGTTACTGCGCTAACCTCGCTGCAAGGATCCCTGTGTAGATTTTGAGATCAACATTTAAGAGGGAGATCGGCCGGTATGACCCGCACTGTGTCCTGTCCTTCCCCGGTTTAGGTATGACCGACACCGTGGCTTGCAGGAGATCCGCGGGAATTGCCCCAGAGACGGAGAAGGAGTTGAACATCCTGGTCAATATGGGCGCCAATGTGGCTCTAAATGTTCTGTAAAAAAGAGTGGTATAGTCGTCTGGGCCTGGGGCTTTCCCGTGCTTGAGCCTAGAGATGGCTGCAATAACCTCCTCAATCCGTATCTCTCGTTCTAAATACTCCGCCTGTGCCGGTGCTAGGGATGAAAGGGTCACCGTGTCCAAATAGGTACTCGAGTCCCCCCTGCGAGCTCTCTTCCGCATACAGTTCAGAGTAGTATTGGCGAAAGGCATCAGCTATCGCTGCATCGTCAGTGACTGTCTGACCCTCACTGACCGCGATCTCCTTCACCCGACGACATTGGTGTGCTACTCTGAGTCTGTTCGCCAACAAACGACCGCATCTGTCCCCACCTGTATAAAAAGCATGTTTCAGACGTAACGCCGCGTTTTCCGCCCTGTCCGAGTCCAAAGCCGACAGGAGTTTCCTCGCTGCCTTCAGTTGTTTCCAAATCCTGGGGGCCCCGGTGCGGCGGTGTACCTGTTCAAGTTCTCTGACTTTTTGCGTTAGTTCATCCCGTTTCAGCCGCCTCTCTCTGTTTTCTGCTGAGGAGATCGCGATGAACTCTCCCCTTAGGACTGCTTTTAGCGCTGCCCATTGGGTCGCCAACTGAGTGTCTGTGTGATCATTATGCGACTGAAAGTCCCCTACAGACTCTATTATGCGTTTCACAACAGACTTTTTTTTGCAGGAGAGCATCACGAAGACGCCAGACCCCACGATGGGCTGGGTCTGACGAAAGAGCAAAGGTCCCAGAAACCGGTGCGTGATCCGAGAGAGAAAGGACACCTATGTCAGACGTCAAGGCTAGATCGCGGGCCGGACCGGTGACCAGCAGATAGTCCAATCTGGCGTATGTCTTGTGTGCATAGTAGGAGTTGTCCACATCTAAGGGGTGAAACTGGCGCTAGAGATCATGAAGATCCAAGGCAGCCAGCTGGGTTTTCCCCGATTGTGACAGTTCCCCAGTCTGTGGGCGACGCTGAGCCGACCTGTCCGCCGACGAGTCAAACACCAAGTTCAAATCCCCCCCTAAGATGATGTGCCTGTCGGGTGACGCCGTGACATCTACCAACGCAGAATGAAGGAAGCGCTCCTGCTGCTCATTCGGGCTGTAGATTGTCCCAATAGTGAACTGCAAGGCTCCCAACTTGAATCTATAGGCGAGAAGTCTCTCTTTCTGTTCCATGAACTTGTGCAAAACCTCCGCCTGAAGTATTTGGACACTAATATCGCAACCCCAGCGGTTTTGGTATTGTTGGAGGAAAAGAACTGTGTGGGGAAATGGCGGGACCGCAACCTGTGGCAGTCATGTGTTAGTAGGTGAGTCTCCTGGAGAAGACAGATATCTGCCTGTGTACTCTCTAGCAATGACAGGATCGCTTTCCTTTTCGTAAGATTGTTTAGCCCCTTAACATTTAGGGTCACAACTTTGAGGCCCGCCATACATCAGTAATACAGTGTCTCAAAAGCGGTGAGTCAGGATTACCAAGCAGTGGATCTTCCGCCTCTCTGACCTGAGAGCCCCTACAGGGTGGTGTGGATGCATCTCGAGCCCTGGACGGGACTTCCCCAAACCCCCTCTTCTCAACTTCCCGAGCCCCCAACTCCCAACTCCCCAACACCCCTTCCCCCATTCCCTCAACTCGCCCTCCAAACTCCCCCTCCCCTAGTCCCTTCCCGAGACCCCCAGATTCCTGGTGCGAAGTCCCAGTTATGTCCCTATTGGACAAGTCTGTGGTATGTTACCGTAGTGGAC
The DNA here is from genome assembly GCF_964263255.1 of Lissotriton vulgaris. NCBI lineage: Eukaryota > Metazoa > Chordata > Amphibia > Caudata > Salamandridae > Lissotriton > Lissotriton vulgaris. The sequence continues at coordinate 1,137,651,399 of NC_141696.1, read as the reverse complement.
GTCCAGCCACTCGTATCCTTCCCTCTGCCCCCCCCACCCCCACACCCCAAGCCTGCAACCACAGCAATGCAATGTATGTCTCCCCCCGGAGCAATTTTACGCAGTTAGTGCAACCTCTTCGTCAGCCACTAAGGCCCACATGCATCAAGCATTTTTGGAGTCGCAAAACGGTGCGATTCCTTAAAATCGGCCGTTTGCGATTCCAAAAATGCTTTTTTGGATGCATCAAGCAATTTTAGAAATCGCAACATTTTTGCGATTTCTAAAATTGCGATTGCTTTTAAGAAATTGCAAATTTGCGATTTCTTAAAAGCAATGCATGATTACTTTTAAAATTGCGAAATTGCAATTAGGGGGTCAAATTTACCGAGTGGTTGAGCCACTCGGTAAATTTGCAAAAAGTGTTTAAAACGCAGCCATTGACTCATGCCTGCCCAAGACCAAGTTAAAGGGCATAAATCAACGTTTACCTGCACCATGGTTTAACGACTCCTTAAAGCTTGAAAAGACCAAATGTAAAAACGCTGAGCGTCAGTTGAGAAAGTCTTACTCCATGGAAGCCAAAAATGAATATAAAAATCAATTAACACAATACCAAAAGCTGTGTAGCAGAGCTAAAGCCAATTTTGTCTGCACTAAAATCACTGCAGCCTTAAACCAATCTAAAACTCTTTTTAAAACAGTTAAAGAGCTGGCCGGCTCAAACACCTCACCAACTCCACCTGATTTAAATAAAACACAATGTAATCAACTAGCTGCTTTTTTTGTAGACAAAGTTGATAAAATTTATCAGGCCATCGAACTAAATCAGAACAAATACGACGAAGTTCACAGTGATATACGTAATTCCCTCCCTAACAGACCATGCATTCAAGAGGCCACTTTAGATACCACTTCTGGCAAAACTCCCACCCTCTCACTAAGCACTTGGCCTATGCTTAACGTTAAAGCTGTCACTGACCTTTTAAACACGATAAAATCAGGCTCACCAAATGACCCTCTACCATGCCCCATCTTAAAATTACTCAGTAAAAAAGCTTTATCTACTATTACGGATCTTTTAAACAGCTCCTTGCAGGAAGAATGTGTGCCTCAGGATTGGAAGCATGCAATGATTCATCCTCTTTTAAAAAAAGCTGATGCAGACCCTAGGATACCCTCGAATTTTCGACCAATATCTCTCCTCCCTATTTTTGCCAAAATTCTGGAGAAACATGTCCATCGCTGTCTCTCACATTTCATAACCATACATGACCTGCTACCTCCCCATCAGTCTGGCTTCCGGGCTGGTTTCTCAACGGAGACCATCCTATTAGGTGTGACAGAAAACATCCGTTCGATGATAGACAAGGGTGAAACAGTGGCACTGGTGCTTCTTGACCTCAGTGCCGCATTTGACACTGTGTCAAACCAATGTCTTAATCTGCAGCTCCTTATTAGCAAATACACCATAGCTAAAAAGGGTTCCCTCTATATGGGGTTCATGGACCTCTCAACGGCATTCGACCTGGTAAACATGTCGAAGCTGTGGCAAATCTTATTGAATATCGGCATTGACTATGCTTTTGTTAAATTCCTGGCTGACCTTGATTGTGGCTTGTTAGCCTCTATTCGAGTCACCCAGGAAGGGAGATGCACAAGGTACTTCAACTCAGAAAGAGGGGTCAGGCAGGGGTGCATATTGGCACCCCTACTTTATACGCTTTAAATAAATGCATTAGAACGTGCCCTGAAGGGAGCTACACTAGATGTCCCGCGTGTAGGAGAAACCATTATACCAGTTCTCCTTTACGCGGAAGACGCAGTCCTATTGGCGCACACTGGTGTTGGTCTAAATAAATTGCTGGACACGTTCGGCAAATTTATGGAATCATTAGAACTGAAAATAAACGCAAAAAAATCTCATGTAATGATAGTGGGGGAACAAATTAGGAAAAAAATATATTTTTTTTTTCTGTGGGAGAGATGAGGTTAAAAGGGTCCCTGTTTTTACCTATCTAGGGCTCCTATTTGATGAAAAAGGGTCCTGGGGTCCTCAACTGAAACATAAAATAAATGTATTTTCCAGATCTACCTCAGCCCTTATGGGCTTTTCAAAACGTCTTGGGGCCAGACCCATGGAAGCTATCCTGAAGGTGTATAAGGCCAAGTGCCTAGCAATTGCTAAGTATGGCTCTGAGATCTGGGGGTATAGTTCACAAGACCACCACATTCAGGTGGTAGAAAATATATTTCTAAGATCCCTATTGTCTGTACCTCAGTCCACCCCTACTTTTTCGATTCATGCAGAGATGGAGCTGGGTTACGTTTCTGATACCCTGAAAATAACCCCACACTAATATGCTGGCTTAAGACCTGGCTTAATCAGGAGATCTCATTGAACCATAGGATCTTAAAAAACTGCTTAGCTCTAGATAAGGCTGGTGAAATCCCATGGCTAGCATAGTTTGAATCCACCCTCAAAAAACTTGGTCGTCCTGGGCTCTTTTTGGCCCCGGAAACTATTAAGAAAATAGATGTACACTTGATTAAAAGTGCCATGGCAAACCTTCTTTCATTCGAAAGGGAGGAATTAGAGCTGAAAAAACCTATGGTAAGAGTGAACTATGGCCTGGAGAGCTCACCTGGAATCGAGCCTTACCTGTAGTTAGTTACACGCCTTTTCCATCAGTATTTGCTAACCAGATTTCGATTTAACATAATTCACCTTACACTGGTAATTTCCCTAAATGGGGAATACCTGATGATGCCGAACCTTGTAAGTGCGATAATTTTTCATTACAAGACACTCTGCATTTTGTTATGTTCTGCGAGTACTACGCAGACATCAGGAAAAAGTATTTGTTACCAGTGTTAAGGGGAGCAGGGTTTGTGTAGGTCAGGCCGGCACTTATTTATCTGCAACTGTTGAGTAGTGCCCGGACTACTTTTCATGTTGCAAATTTTTTAGTGGCAGCTGTGCGTATTAATGGGATGAAGAAAAGATTATGCGCTATGGGAGCTGTAGTTTGACAATGAATGAAGATGTGGTTTATTTTTAGCCTACTGTATATGGTATTGCTTGCTATTTCTATGCTCACTATTTAGAAAGATTTTTTACTGAAATTTTAATGTATATCCACGTATGGAATTATTTTAGTGTAATAACTGCCCCTTGATTGAAGCCCTATGAAATCTAAATGTAAAAGAATTCATGGCATTTTTTTATGTTTTGGCTTTGGATTTGTACAAATGTGTCGAATATTGTATCTGTGCCTTTTTAAGATTTTAAGTTATCGAATAAAAGTATATGACTGACTGACTGACTGACTGACTGACCTCTGAATTGATTTGATAGAACGTGCCCACAAGACTTTTGCCACTCTCTGCAGACGTTTCTTGGGGTATGCGATGTTTACAACTCAACCATTACAGCGCTGTTCCATTACGAGGCGGTCATAACAACGAAAGTTGTTACAACGAAATGCGCTGGGGGGCGCTCAAGGATAGTAAATCATTTAATTTACTATCCCAACACCTTCCCTACTATCCACGGGGACAGGTGTTGGAATAGTAAATTAAAATTTTTTAATTTGCGCCCCCCAACGCAAGTCGTTGTAAAGACTTGCGTTGTTACGACCGCGTTGTAATGGAACGCGTTGTAAAAGTGTGTGTCATAATGACGTACATCCGTTTCTTGGTGTCTCCTCTGACTTGTAGCACCGTCACACATTACCTCGCCACATCTTACATGTACCGCTAGTAGCACAGGTGCCAACTTTCCTGTTCATTCAGAAACCCCACACAGAACCATTGACCATTTAGTAATAACTCTGGAATCACCAGTACCTGTTAGCCATACATGAGATACGCACAGTTTCCTAATTCCAAGTTTTCCCTACACAAATTCTGCTCTGTAGCACCCAAGGTCAAGCTAGATGCACCTCCCTCACTTCTTCCAGATGCTACGGGTGAAAAGAAACCACTTTAGCACTGGGAAACCATTGAACTAAAAACTATGAGACTGAGGTGTTAACTCTGCCCAATCAGGATTAGCTATGTCACAGAAATCAGTGATCTGGGAGTTTCAAGCGCTATACAATATATTCACCTTGGTTAGCTGTCAGCTGGCAAACAAAGGTGACTTCTCCGGGAATGCCTCCGAGGTCGCCTTACTACTGATACAATTGGGACATATAAATAATTTTCATGCCAGACCCTGTCAGTGGCAGAGTGCTCCAGTTATCATTGTATGCTTCACCATAGTTTGTCATACACCAAATGCCTTAGAATATGTTTTAGGTTTAGATGTAGTCTCTTACCCTTTGTGACAGATTCTTCAGGATGGACCTTTGCCCTGAGGATTCAGCAGAACTTCCTATCAATTGTGGTGTTTGCCCAACTTTCTCGTTGAACAGTGTGAATCCGTCCAGGCGGGGTCACCTTCCTTCCTCTGCATTCGGGTATGAGGTCCCAATCCTCCTGGCTGGCTTGCCAAAATGTTGCTCGAAGTAGAATTTCCTCAAAAAACAGAAGACAAGAAGCATTAGGAAAAACAGGAACAGTTTGTTTAATCAAAAAGTTTGGCCAGGAGAACAGTTACAGGCACTAGGTCTGAGGACTGTCTCAATTTTCTTTGAGTTTGTGGTTTTCTATATACAATATCACAACAAGCAGTGAAGGTTTCAAGCGTACCATATATGGTGAGGAATGTTGGTTGGTGTCTATTGAGTCATAAGTTAATGGTCAATGGTTACCACAGGTGACTCTTGACCTTTGTGGACACAGTGTGGCCAGTGGTGAATGTGTCCAGATGTCTGGCATGGGGAGCACGTGATCACTATGTGGCCTATGCCCGGATTGGCTTTGTGTTCCTAACTCATGTGCATCTGACTTCATGGTGCTTTAGCAGTATGCGTACCCCCTCTGGCCATGTGTGCTTTTTTGGGCATTCTCCCCTGACCTTTGTAATGTTGCTGCGCCTAACTGTGAAATTGATCAAGAGTTTCCTGTCTGGGTGTTTGCCTGCCAGTTATACAACCTCCCACCTGTGACCCATCAAACAGTAATCTTGAGCCTAGGTCGCAGTGCCTGCCTGACTATATACTTATGTGTCGAGGTAGATGTGGACTTCAGAATGGCTTATTCTATTAATAAGTAACCGTGGGAGTAGTACTATGCTCCGCTCACGCAGCGTGCATAGTTTGCGCTACTATGCGCTACGTGAATTGCACGTAGTACTGTGCAAAAACGCATAGCGTGCATTTTTTGCTTGCTCGTGGACCTCAACGTCAAGTTGGCGACCGCAAGCGAGCAAAATCAACACCCCAGCTAGACTTTTTCCTCGTTAGCGATCAGCAACATCAAGTTGCCGATCGCGAGCATGGAAAATAAACCTCCAGATGAGATTCTCAACGCGGGGAGGTCAGGTTTCTCATTGTGAGTGGTCGTGTATGCTCGTGACCGCTCGCAATGAGAAACTACCAGTCCGTGTTGAGAAAGCTGCCTCTCGAGTACAAATCTACTAGAGCGGCAGAAAACAACCGCTTGCACTGTGCAAGATGCCGTTTGCAAAAATTGCACAGCGCGGACAAGCATCCGGCACAGACCAATCAGTGCGAACAGCATTTTCCCTATCACACTATGCAGTTCGCGTAGCTTCGCGTAGTGGGTAGCTACGCGTAGCACTACTACGCAAACTACACCCAGGGTTTTTAATAAGGATGGTAGTTCATTTTTATCTACAAATGCATCGATATCCATATTAACAAGCTGTTCTTAGTTTTTGTGCAAAGTGTTTTTAAGTTTGAGAAATCTGACAAACTTATACATGTTCTCAACTCGAATGTATCATAGTGCCAGAACACTAAAGTCTTCATTAGTTAAATTTCTGTATGATAGATTGACAACAATATTTTGTGGTATTTCAAAGATATCTTCACTTGGGACCTCTTTTTGGCCCCTGGATGGTCTACTTCCTGTGTGGCTTGTTCCCCATCTTTTGCATCTTTCCCTTCTTTTGACTGTTGTACCTTTGTGCTCTCTGTTCTTTGCTGTTTCCGCCAGACGCATCTGTTTCAGTTCTTCTAACAAAGAACATGATCTTATTGCTTCATTGGTTTTATCATTAAAGACTGAATCCAAGGACCCAAAGCTGGATGTATTGGAAGATGTAACACACCTGATGAAGTTCTCTCAACTGGTTTCTGTTTTTTTAAGGTAACACATTAGTTCCTACTCTGCCAAATTTGTAGCCTCTTTTGTCTCTTTGGATTTTAGATTTCTTTCTTTTATCCCTTCTTGCTATTTTACCAATACACTTTTAAATTAACAATTTATACTCTGCCCTAATATAAAATCTCTATTTTGCTCTCCGCCTGCTTAATCAACAAGAACATTAAATCACAACATCAGACTTAACCTTTGTTCCCATTGTTCTGCTTGGGTTGAATTCAAATCTTCATCTGCTGGGAAGATATTCATTCTCAATCCTCTTGGAATTCTCTTCCACCCATCTTTCAACATAGTTTGTCATATTTAGCAAGGCGCAATCAAATTCTAATCACTACGATATTATATACACCCTACTGGAACCGCACATGCATGAAACCTTATTTGTAGTTACTCAATGTTCATGCCGCCTAGCCTGAGTCAAAAAATAAATTAATAATAAAAATGGGCTAAGACTGTGGTGGCTGGTGCACACTCCACCCACTGGACTGGTACCCAACTATCCCAGCTATCATGCTAGCTATTCCAGATAATTATAAACGTATTAAACATGATGGAGGCTTAAAAATGGGTGGCGGTTTTGCCATAGTTTTTAAAAACACATTCAATGTGACATGGATCACAACCATTATCTCTGACTCTAAGTAGTTAGGCATTTTTAAGATAAAAGTCTCTGCAACTGATAGCTGGAATGGAGCTCCGATCTATCGCCCCTCCCACCCCCCGGTCTAAGACCAACTTTAGTCAACAGCTGGTGGAACAGGTAGCCACATATGTCCTAGCCTCAAATAAATTTCTTCTCCTAGGCAACTTTAAGTTCCACGGGGAGGACCTCACTTACCCTGAAGTAATGAAGCTATTAACGGACCTAGAGACACTAGGACTCTTCCAAAGAATCAGAGGTCCTACACATATAGCTGGCCACTCACTCGATTTATTATTCTCCAATTTTGAATGTTTGGATTGTAAGACACCACTACCCCTCACCTGGACCGACCATTGTCTAATCCCTTTTGATGTTCAGTCTCCTCACCCGTTGTCCAAAACAAGGAATTGTAGATTGCCATGCAATACCTATAGACCATGGCATAAACTCACTCTTTAAGCTTTCCGTGAAGCTTTTCATCTGAACCTGCCACAAAGTAATCCCGAGGTTTCGGAGCTATTGAAGTCTTTTAACTCTGTTTTAACTGTAGCATTTGATGTAACAGTCCCTCATAAAAACTACCACTCCAGTCATAAACAACCTTCGGCCCCCTGGTTTGCGATAGAGTTAAAAATAGTAAAATCAAAGTGCAAGAATCTAGAGAGGAGCTGGTGCAGAAGCAAAGAAGGTCAAGATAAGGATCAGTATAAACAAGCTCTGTCCGGCTACCAAAACAAAATCAAATCTCCTAGGCGTAGTTTTATTATCAATCAAATCGACTGGGCAGGAAACTCCTCCAGAGCTCTTTTTAATATAGTCCATGATATTATTACTCCTCAAGCGTGCACTTAGTCTCCTTCCGAATCCCATATTTTTGGCGATTCACTGGCCAATTTCTTCCAGGATAAAATCTCCCACATTTATACACAATTTTGCCTCCCATCAAGAACTCATACTTTAGATAGTTTTGAGCCTTTCACTATGGAAGGAATCAAAGTTATTTGGCATCAGGAAGTCTGGCTCTCCCTTGGTCATCTGTCCACCCAAGATAATGTCCTTGTTGGCTAATCTCTGTACCCCAGTGATCTTAGAGATTTTTATTTGTTTAATCAAAACAGGTACCATCCCGCCAGAGTGGAAGGCTGCAGGCGTACATCTCATTTTAAAGAAACCTATGCTGGACCAAAAATGTCTGAGTAACTATCACCCTATATCATTGTTACCTCTTCTGGACAAACAGCTTGAAGGTCTCATTAATAACCAATTAAGTTCCTATCTCAAACTTAATCATATCCTTGATCCCTCCCAATTCGACTTCTGCCCAGGCCATAGCAGAGAGAAGGCACTCCTGGCAGTGACTGACTCTCTGAGCCTGTGAGTGGAGGCAGAAAACCCAGTGATACTTGTATTATTAGACCTTTCTTTTGATACTATTTCCCACATAAAGTTGATGGAAACGCTATAAGAAATTGGTTTTCAGGGCCTGGAACTTAAATGGCTCCACCATTTTCTTACAGATATATATCAAACTGTCATCTTATTGCGCGTGGACACACCAGAGGTGTAATCATGTGCTCTATAAATAGATAAATAAATAAATAAATCCTGGGCCCTTACTCTTTACTCAAGATATTCTTAAACAAGGGTGTTCTGCAGGGCTCATGTCTGAGCCTTACCTTGTTTAATATCTACATAGCTCCCATGGCTGGGATCGCAGAGTACTTTTTCTTTGATATAATCTCATAAGCAGATGAAACCCAGCTGATGTTTACACCAGGTCATGACCTGATGGCGGAAAAAGAGCGTTTCTCCTCAGGAATGTTAGCTATCTCCGACTGGATGAAGAAAAACTATCTCCAGTTAAATGCAGATAAGACTGAGATTATGCTGTTTGGCAAAGCCTCTTCTATCTGGACTGATGACTTGTTGCCTCATCAACTGGGTGCCACTCCAGTACCCAAACAAGCAGTAAAGAATCTGCGGCTAAAATTTAAAAAAGCCTTAACAATGAGAGAGCACAGTTTGGCCACCACAGGCACTTGTTACTACAACATATGCCTACAAACTACAAATTACAACCACTTGTGGGAGGCTTACCGACCGACATGGTAGGTTTACAGTCTGACCACCCAATTATAATGTAGGTGGTTAGGGTGTACACTGGTCGGTCTTTCAGACTGGCTTCCGACGGGCTTAAAGAGCCCGCTGGCCAGTCGGAAACCTTTCATAATCCCCTATGGACGGTGTTTCTGCCGTGCGGATTATGTTGTCAGTTTCTGACAGGCATTTCATGAGGGGCTTTCTGACATGAAAAGCCAGTCGGAAAGCGACAGGCAGGGCCCCAATCCCTCAGTGGCCTCCAGTTTGGGGCTGATAAATCCCTGCACCGCGTGGCTGGCTCCATGAGGGGCATGCCACATAGTGCAGGGATTAACAGAAGCTCCTATTTCTCCATTGGGTGCTTGTGCTGCCCCCGGTTTCGGACTGCAGCACAAGCTCCTATAGAGAAATAGGAGCTTGCAACAGTTTTCAAGAACACAAGGTTCACCACATCATAACAATAATGTTTTCACAAACAAAAGTTAGTCATTTTTTTTGTCACACTGTATTTTCAGCCTTAGAGCAATATCCTATGAAACAGTTTTCAAGAACACATGGTTTACCACATCATAAGAATAGTATTTCCACAAACAATTATTAATTAGTATTAAGGACTTGCTGGAGGACACTTTAGGAGTAAAGAATAGGGGTGGACCAAGCTCGCAGAGTTGCACTATGTGGAATTCTGTGGAGTTGCATAAAAACTCAGTGGAATTCCAAGAAGTTCCGCGAGAAGGTGAAGTTGCTCCACTCGCCCACCCCTACCAACTAAGCGACACCAATGCACATGGGGTGGCCTCTGGATGTAATTGTAAGTGGGTGCTAGGAGCTCCAATACCAATGAGAATATCATGGTGGTTGTGCCGGTGCAAGGGGTACATTGCAGCCCATCGGTCTTGTGACTGAGATGATTCAGCCAGGTTAGTCACAAATAGCCTAGTCACAAATTGAAGTTTCTTGGGTTGAATCGACCTCTAAGCATGCACTTCCTCCCACAAAAACTGGGTTTTTGTCCTGCCTCCTCCGCAAAGTTGTTCCTTTCTGCATCAGGCTTGTAGATGTCTCATCCAGAGGATTTACTATTCCTCAGTGGTGGCTCGCATAGGGCGTGCTGCGGGTGGTGGGGAGGGACTGGGGAGGGGCAGGGTGGGTGGGTAGTAAACTCAGACATACTACGGAATGAAGGAAAGTAAATATTCCATTCCACCGTTCGTTGTATGTCCGAGTTTACTACCCCCCGCCCAGCTGCACCACACGTCTTATACAAGCCGCCACTGCTATTCCTGTTAACACATCACAAATGCCTTTAACAAATAGTACAGTGGTGTCAGTTAGATCTGAAAACGAGTCCATTGTTTGTTTATTTGATACTTCACCTTCTCGGGATTAAGGGGTGGACCATTATCCCTAAATTTCCCAGAATCAGTCATAGTTTGCAGTGGGTCCCAGATTACTACAATAAAGTCTGCAGTGAGCGGATGCACTGCACGTTCAGTTTCCCCCAGTTTTTCCCCCAGTCTCAATGTTTACCATGCCCATCACACTTTTTGGGAAATTCTCAGTTCCTGACAGGGAATATTAGCCAGAGAACGCAGTCACTACAGCATTTTTGTCACTCGCCACCCAGAGGCCTCAGCGCTCCTTCCCTCTACCCTATCGAGGCTGAGACTACAATTGAGGGTAAGTTCCTCCTGACTGTTACAGGGGGAAACTCACCGGTTGCAGGTGCATGCCTCAGTTTCGGTCCGGACGTCATGATCCAACAGCAAGCAGTTCCACACTGCCCTGACCTCACCTTGCAGCAGACCAGGGGCTGGACTCTGCAGCCTCTCCTATGCTCCAACCTCAACTCTTATTAGGAACACTGTCTGCAGGAGCCTTCAGCAACCTGGGAATGCTACTCAGCTTTCTTAGCTGGAATTAGTTGTGCAGTTCAAGCCTCATTTTCAGTCTGTCATTGCCAAGAGAAAGTGCAGCTCAGCGTCACAAGGTTTGAACCAGCTGAGTAACTTGAGTTTAATGGTGGGCATCGGAATCTGAGTTTTTTGCTGAACTCCATGCTTCGAGTCGCAAAATTCTGCAAACTCTGTCCACTGAGCGCAGTGAACCGCCCACCCCTCGTAAAGAATAGAAAATATAAATAGGAATTATGAAAGTGGTTTTAATAGAAACTGAGGAGAAAAGAAAGCATCTCCTATTTTTCTTTGCTTTATAATTTCTTTGGATCTTTTGCTATCCTTTCTTTCAACCCAGATGGACGCACACTAGTCCTTTCTATCTGACTAAGAAATAAGAGAAACTTACAAGAAATCCCAAGACTAAAGACAATTAGTGTAAGAGAGACTACACGAAAGTATTTTCAGGAGTTTGTTTGTAACTACTACTTACCAGCTCAATAGTATTAGGTTGGAAATGACCTGCACAACACATGCAGAGCCACATGTGCCGTTCCCATGCAAATGCAACCAGATTGCCTTAACCACTCTTATGCCTTAACCACGCATATGTGTGGTTAAGGCATATACGAGATCTGAATGCTGAAATGGGTGGGCACCGAAACAAGAAGGATTGGGAGAGGATGCAGTGATGTAAGTGGAGCTGGGGCTGAGTTTTGCATGGTGGGATAGTTTGTAAGTGTTGGAGGTAGATTTTTGAGATAAGGGCTAGGGAGTCAGGTTGCTTTTAGGACTCAGGAGAGGTTAGGGTAGTTTTTAGGGCTTGGGGGTTCAAGGTAATGTTTAGGGCTCAGGGGGGTCAGGTAGTTTTTAGTGCTCGGGGTAGTTTTAGGGCTAAGTATGGGGTTGAGGTACTTTTTATGGCTCAAGTCAGGGTAGTTGTTAGTGATGGGGGGGTCGTAGCTTTTAGGGCTCAGGGGAAGTCAGAGAAGTTATCAGGGCTCAAGGGGTGGTCAGGTTAGATTTTAGATCCCGGGGTTGGTCAGGTGCTTGTTAGGGCTTAGGGTGGGTCGGGTAGTTTTTAGGGCTCGGGGGTCAGAGAAGTTTTTAGGGCTCAGGCTGAGGTTGGGGGTACTTTTTTAGAGATCGGGGGAGGTGGGGTAGTTGTTAGGGCTAAGGGCAGGTGGCATAGGATGGGATCCCTACTACACATTCCTATACCAATCATGCCTTTACCACAAAAATGTTTGGTAAAGGCATGTGCGGCACAGGCATGCATGGAAAAGGAATGTGTGGTACAGAAGCATTTGTAGTTTGGCCTGCGTGGTAGAGGCATGTGTGGTTTAGCTCTGGTGCCTCTGTTTCACAACCGTATTTAGGGGTGGGCGGAAAATCCGTTCCGCTCGCGGATTTTGCGGATTTTCGGGAAATCCGCGAGATTTGCGAATCTCCCGCAAAATCCGCAAATCCGCGAGCAGCGGATTTTGCTCGCACTGCTCGCACTGTTCGCGTGAGTTCACGTGAGTTCGCGCCCCGCGAATAAGTGCAAAATTGCAGAAATACGATCCTAGCAAAACTGAAAGTAACTACTTACCAGGTTCAAAAGTTCAGGCTCATCATTAGTAGCCATTTCCTGTAGTGCTTCCTGAGGAGCCCCTCCAGAGTTCAGTTGCCAGTTGAAACTATTATGTGACCCTGCTCTGAACCTCAGAATAGTTACACATATGCCACAAAGGTCCTGAATTACAGCTAAGGGAGACAAGCAGGAGCCAGGCTGGAAGTTAAAATCCATTAATCAGCCCCTAATTCATTATTGTCAGTTGGGGCAGGGCAGGTGTTGTAACTAATTTTGCAACAATGAAAGCACTTAGCAAGTGCAAAAGATCACTAATCAGGGCGCACTAAGGGAGCAGGTGCCAGCTAAAAAAATATTCTGTGACACATTAATCAGCCCCAAATTAATTCAGGTCACTTGAGGCAGGGAAGGTGTGCTTTGCTTTGCCGAAAATAATGTACACTGGACAACCAGAGGGTGTGGTGATGAAACAGAGGGTGGCATGGGTGGGCCAGAGGGTGGCATGAGTAGTCAGAGAGTGGCAGTGGTGACAGAGAGTGGCAGTGATGAAGAAGAGTGTCCCAAACAGGCTGGACACGTAGAAACAACAAGTTCGCGAAACTTGCGACCCGACAGGTAAGTTCGCAATTTGTGAAAGTGTACAAAACCCTCGCGAACTGGCAGAAACACGGGCGAACACAAAAAAAAAAAATCCGCAAATTCGCGGGAATTCGCGGATTTTGCGGATTGCGAATCCGCAAATCCGCAAAATTCGCGAACGCGAGATCCGCAAAATTCGCTCATGCAAGTTTCAAATTTTGAGATGAATTGTTGGGACAACCCCTTCCAATAGAATATAACGTCTACAGTATTTTCTGTTCTTTTGCCATTTAAGCCCTGAAGAAGTGGCAACTACAGCTGCGAAACATGTGTTGGTTAAAAATACAGTGTGACAAAAAGTTTTGGTTTGTGGTAACACTATTGCGATGATGTGGTGAACCATGTGTTCTTGAAAACAGTTTCATAGGATATTGCTCTAAAAACGAAACATATGATGCCTCTTGAAAAATGCTTTTTTGCAATTATTTCAAAAGATTATAATTTCGAATAAATCCTTATAGAAATGTGATCAGAAGTTGTATATTTTTGATATTTTGCTTGGCTTTGTGACCACTAGCTCCCCACAAAACTCTTAGCGTGTTTTATATATGGACTTGGTTGGGTACCAGTTCAGTGGCTGGAGGGTGCGCCGGGTTACCAGAGTCTTTGCCCTTTTTTGATTGATAAATTAAGACCAGTCTTCAATTGATTGTAGGGATTCTTTCCTCGAGGACAATCGATATGCTTGCATTTGCTCAATCATGAGCTCCCATCCCACCGAAGCCTTCTAACAATTTTATTTTATGATTTATGTCCAGGGATGATGTATCTGTGCAAATGAGTGGTTTTCGGAGGAAGGGAACAAAACAACATGATCACTTATAAGATTAAGATCAATTTTTAAATTTACGATGCAATGGTAGTGCTGGATTCCTACCCAGAAGTAGTCAAGCTTGGACAGTCTTGTGACATGTGCGTGTTATCCACAACTTGTTCACATATACTTTTTCCATTCAGTGATTACAAACCTACAGTATTTAGGGCAGTAGTTGCATTTATTGGTGGGATGTTGTGTAACTTGTCCTCAATATCAAGCTTGGTCATTCATTGGGCTTAAGAGGTTGGCATTGAAATCACCCACTAATAACCATGTAGACTTTTGGTTGGCAGGACTCAATCGATGGAGGATGTCACTTAAAAACTCCGCCACCTCCCTTTTTGTGTCCGGATTTAGATTTATGCATATATTAACGAGCACCACAGAACTAAAGAGAAGGTTTTGACCAGCCGATGCTGTAAGCTTTATTATGATGATCACACTTTTTAATTCTGCCAAGATAGAGGCCCAGTTCATTATGAATATATTTTGAGAGGCCACCTGAAGGATGCCCATCCTTAACCAACCTTAATGCTGGTGATTGAAACTCAGTACAATATAACCAGGGATTTGATCTCACTTACCAAGTGAGTTGTAGGAAGGCTATAGCAAAGGTTTTTACATGTTGTTGGTAATCAGTCGAGGAGATTAGCTTGCTTTTGTCCCTGATGTTCCATGACCAAACATTTAGCATATTGGGATGGTGGCTTGACCTTGGACTAAGGCTGATGTGGGATGGGACCCAGTAGCCAGGCCCTGTTGACGACTGTTGATCTTGATAAATGAAAATCACTTCTGCCTGACCCAGTCTTTAAACATTATTACATTATTCTGTGTATTTGAGTGAGACACTCCATCAAATTGCCAAGTACAATCGCGGCACAACGGGGGAACCAAAAATCATGCAGAACCTGACTATACCCGAGACTGCTCCGGAGAACCAGCTGAATACCCGCACATTGGCTAAGCTGGCAACTATAGCCCACCAGATCCATGGGAACTTCTAGCCGAACTACCTTCCTTGTACCCCTCCTCACTCTACTCCTCTCCACTTGCCTGCTATTGACCTCTGCCTTCACCTGTCCTGGCCCTAGTACCCACCCTGTTTATCTCCTCTCTCAACTCCTCTCCACTTTCCTGCTGCTGAACTCTGCCTTCACCTGTCCTGGCCCTTAGTCCCCACCCTGTCTATCTGTGAATTTCCCCTCGTCATTTGAGATCTAGCTATTTTGTCTGATGCCCGATGGAGCTACCTGGTTTAGCTATAGGGGAGACAGGTCGGGAATTCCCTCCTTGGACATCACCTACCCAGTCGGTCTTCAGCCAGACTTCCTTTTTGTCTCGCCTGTCATCTCGTCCCGCATCCTCTATTTTTGTCTCTCCTTCTCTCCTCTCTCAATGTATTGAGACTGAACTTTTTTGTCGAATGCCCAATGGAGCTACCTGGTTTAGGTATAGGGGAGACCAGTCGGCCGTTAGACAGATTTCATTTAGTCTCTCCCTGGTGTCTCTTCCCCCATCCCCCCATCTCTCCTTCCATGCCCCCTCCCCTCTATGCTCCATTTATTTTGCCCCCCATGTTTCTTTAATTGTTTTTCCCATTGAGACTGAGCTATTTGGCATATGCCCGGTGGAGCTACCTGATAGCTATAGAGGAGATGGGTTTTGGGACTTCCCCTCGACCGTCACCTACCCAGCCGGACTTTGGACAGACTTTCCTTTCGTCTCTCTGCCGTATCTCCCTACTATCCCTTTACCCCCTTCCCCTCTACACTTCAATCATCTCGTCTTCTATGCTCTTGCATTTGTTTGTCTAGCATCTGATGTTAATTGGAACTGATGTAATCTTGTAATGTAACTTTTGTGGAACCTCATGTAAAGCACTCTGATACCTCCGGGTCTAGCCAGCGCTATATAAAACTCCTGAATAAATAAATGAATAAATAAGTACCACAACGCAGAACTGAATTCCAAGAAGGGAGAGCTTGTGCTCCACGATGATCTCTCTCTTTAATACTCTCTAGAAGTTTAAAAAAATATACATTTGGGCCTGATAGGGTCAATGATCCTTATGCAGCATTGTTCAAGCTTTTGTTTTTCTGCGCACATTTGCTGGATAATGTTTTTGTCTAAAAAAGCATTTCATTAATTTCCACTTTTAGCCTTGTCATGAATGCTATAAAATCTATGTTGGTGGAGGTTATATTTGACAAATTTAGTATGGCTGAAAATACTTGTAATATAATACAATTTGAGCTGCTGCCTGGAACGCTCGCCGATCGTGGAGAGTGAGGCGGGTCTCTTCTCGATCAAAATTAATGGGGCTATGACGCTCAACGGATGCCTGGTATATCGACCCCCAGGGGCCTGTGCTAAGTTTAGGGAGAGTTTGTTAGAAAGCCTCATGGAGGCGACCCTGCGCAGGAACAAATTTCTCCTATTAGGAGATCTTAATCTGCACCTCAACTGCCCGGAGGCCACAGGGGTTGAGGATTTTGGTCGGGATATGCTTGCCCTGCAACTGGATCTGAAACTTGAGGTCCCTACGCATCGACTAGGACACCTCCTGGACCCGGTCTATGCCAACTGGGAAGGTGTGGAGGTGTCAGGTGCTGAACCCTTTCCCTGGACCGACCACTTTCTGGTGACATTTTCCATACAGAGTAGAAATGTCAACAAAACTAGCCAGGCACCCTCTAATTTTCTTAGAAGGAAGTGGACTAAATTTTCGGTGGAAAGTTTTAACCACGCTTTAACTAGGGATGGTTCGCCGGGGGGTGAGGACATAGAATCCGCTGCCCGCAACCTGAATCAGCGCATTACGGCGGCGCTTGACCAGACAGCCCCACTCTGCCGCGCGACCACAGGTGCTCAGAAAGATCGCTCAGCTCCTTGGTTCAGTACCGAGCTGAGACTGACGAAGGCAGACTGTAGGCGGGCAGAAAAAGTCTGGAGGGTGTCTTACGACAGCAAGGCCAGGGACGCATTCTTGGAAAAAAGGCGTATTCACCATAGACTGATAAAAAAGTCTAAGGCAGCCTACTTTGCTGATCAAATTCAAGGGGCTGAGAATTCCGCCAAGGAACTCTTTGGCATTTACAAATCCCTGACGTCGGTGCAGGCACCTACAGAGCCGGAGAGCTGCTCTACGGAGTCTTGTGACCGGATTGCAGGTTACTTCTCCGCCAAAGTAGAGAAGATTTACTCGACCTTCCCCGCTCGGCCTACAGGACCGGACCTAGAGGAAGTAATGGGGGAGACAGAGTCGGCAGGGCATCTATCACACTATTGCACCCCTCCTCCTGAGGAATTACTAGCGGTGTGTCGCTCTGTTAAATCAGGATCCCCGTGGGACCCGGTGTCGCCAAAACGCTTGGCAGACAGCCTGGAAATCTTGGAGCCTTATATAAGGCATGTCCTCGATGTATCTTTCAGATCTGGGAAGCTGCCGGATGGATGGAAACAGGCGGTGGTGCTCCCGCTCCGGAAGAAATCCCACTTAGGCTTCGAGGTACTAGAAAATCTGAGGCCCATCTCCCTCCTGCCTTTTCTGTCAAAAGTGGCGGAAAAGGTGGTTAATACCCAAATTATGAAGCATGTGGAGGAAAGGGGACTGCTCCATGCGACGCAGTTTGGCTTTAGGCCACGACATTCCACCGAGTCCGCCCTCCTCATGGCGACGGAACATCTGAGAGAGGGTGTGGATGCAGGCCAAACTATGGCTCTGATTTTGTTGGACCTCAGCGCGGCGTTCGACACTGTAGCACACAATATCTTGCTACAGTGTCTGAACAGAGGTGGCATCTCTGGCACCGCGCTTAGATGGATCCAAGACTTCCTTAATGGAAGAAGTTTTCAAGTCAGGCAGGGAGACTGCTATTCAAGGGGGGTGCCTTTGGGCCAAGGCGTGCCGCAGGGCTCGTCCTTGAGCCCAACCCTCTTTAATTTGTATGTCGCGCCTGTTGCATCGATCGTGGAAAGCCATGGTCTCCAACTGGTGTCCTACGCCGACGACACGCAGCTGGTGATCTCCCTGTCGCAGGCGCCCTGTCTTGCTGCCGATGGCTTCCGCTCGTGTATGAAAGATCTTGCCGAGTGGATGGCCAACAATTGTTTGAAGCTGAACGGCAGCAAGACAGAGGTGCTGGTGGTGGGGAGAGCCCAGTCTGCCTGGTCGCCGGCGTGGTGGCCCTCCTGCCTTGGACCCACTCCAACCCCGTGCCTAGAGGCGCGCAACCTGGGGGTATGGTTTGACGCTGGGCTCACTTTCGGCCCCCAGATCAATCGGGTGGTGAGAGTCTGTTTCGGGATCCTGAAGAAGTTGAGAAAGGTCCTGGACTTACTCCCGCTTGAAGCACGTCAAACCCTGGTTCATGCCCTGGTTACTGCTAGGGCGGACTATGGGAACCTGCTGTACCTGGGGGCCCCAGAAAAAAGCCTGACCCGGCTGCAAGTGCTGCAGAATGCGGCAGCACGTCTGATTCTCAGATTGCCTAAAAGGGCGCCTTCTAAGGCGGCCCTCCAGCAACTACACTGGCTCCCGGTAAGGAGAAGAGTTGAATACAAAGCTCTCGGCACATGTCATCGCATCCTGAATGGCAGAGCACCCGCCCCTCTGACGAATCTGATCAAAGCGTATATACCAACCCGCGCGCTCAGATCAACAGGGGGTGGCCTACTGAGGACTCCCAGAATTAAGAAAGCCCGTATGGGAGGCAGGTCTTTTAGATATTTGGCGGCAACCAACTGGAACAAACTGCCAATGGACCTGCGTCTAGAACCAGATGAGGCTAGATTCCGGGCGAAACTAAAAACTTACCTTTACAGTAAATAATGGGCCCGCGTAGTTTTCTTTTTGTGTTTACTGTTATCTGCCTACTCCTACTTTTCAGCGCGTGGACACGCCGGTGTGCGTAATCGCAGCGCTTTACAAATGTCCCAATAATAATGATAATAATAATAATAATAATATTTCCTCTATTCAATGTCTTCCTTGTCACATGAAACAAACTCAGGGTATAATATTATACTGTCTGTGCAGCTACAATCAAAGTCGGCTGGTCTAACCCTCTGATTAAAGACTTGAGAGCCTCCATAATCACCAGAGCAATAGGAATGAGGCCCTACCTGATCAAACTGTCTGGTATCAGAAAACACAGACTGAAAAGAAAGACTTCCCAATGGCATTGCACCTTGTGGACACTGTCATCATCTGCAGTGCTTGCAGTCCTATGGAGCATATCAGAGTCATGAGTAGTCGAGGCAGTTCTGCTGTGCGATAGGCATGATGGCTTAATCATGCCAGAAATACCATCACCAAGGCACCTGTCCGTGTAACGTTGTCCACATCATTTGGAGAGATGGTGCTTGCCCGTTACTCAGTTTGTGAGGCAGTAGTAGCAGAGTTGAATGAAAGTTATACATCTACTGACCTAGGCAAAGGCTTGGAAAGGGAGGGTTGGGCATTTGAAATACTCTGGCAATTGTCTATCAAGATTTTGGAATCCAAAATATTGTTAGTGTCCTCGCACAAAGGTCCTGATTTGAGTAAAATGGGGATAATATTTTGCTGAGATAAGACCTCCTTTTTTGCCTTAATATTGAGTTTTCTTAGTCATTATTTGTTCTTTGTAGGAATAATTGGTGAATTTCGTGGCTGTTCAATATTTGCGTTAAGTTGATTACCTGGCTCAGGTAAAGTGATTGTTTTTCCATGTCATTCCTGTTGTCTAATTGTTTATCTGAATTAGGAATGGTGTTTGAAGCTGTCAGCTCTTCTTAGTCATGATTGAGTACCTTTCTCATCTAGATATTTTGGAGGGAGTATAGTAGCGTGGTGGCAAATCTGTGTGTCATGTACCTCCCTTTTTAGAACCGTAGTTAAAGATCTTATTATTACAGGGAGGTCAGACAGTTTTCCAAAAGATGTGTGCTGAAGCATATGGTCTCTTTATCAGGCGTAGATTGTTGCAATTGAGTGATAAATGAATTTAAACTATCATATTGATGGTCAATTTCTTTGTTTGATCAGCGAGTTTTTGCAAGATCGCAATTTGAATATCAAGTTCATCTTCATGCATCTCAGCCCCTCTACCTGTTGAAGAGTGGCTTTTTCCCATAATCTCCACCAAGTAATCTCTTCGCCATAGTATTTACTCGCTGGCAAACCTTTAGACGAGTAGCTGGGTTTTGTTGGAATATCATTGGGAGCCTTAGTTGCTGAACTTGCAATTATTTCGGGGCCTGTAGATGCTGCCACAGTTGGATGACCAAATGCATCTAAGCCGGCCTTCTGACTTACAATGAGATACTCAGAAGAAGGCACAATTTTCCCCTCAACTATAGGTGATAGTGGAATATTGTTCACAGACTTTCTGCACAAGGCAGCTTACCAAGAAAGAAGGTTCTGCATCTCCCCAAGAGGACATTGCGAGTATGACTCCAGAGGTCGCAGGAGCCTGCAGGCATCTTCTATTGCTGATTACGAAGCAGGTGCCTTATAAATGACAGTAAGATGGTCCAACCATTTCAAGCATTTTTTACCATTCTTGGACCAAATGGGTTCCTTTGTCCACTGGTCTCTCAAGTCATGCTTTCATATTATCAGGTGGTTCCAGTTCAAAGTTGAATCCAATGGATTTAGCTAATTTGGGAGATAGTAGGGTTGGTAAGCACTGATTTTGTAAAGGCCCCCACTGAAATCAAAATCAATGAGGGCAATGGGGTATGTTGACTCCCTTGATGATTTTCTTCAACAACCTTATGCTTGAAATATTTTTAATGCATGTATGTTTATCTGCCATCACCTTTAAACACATGGGTTCCATTGCGTGTAGATCCTTCTCAGTGATGGTGGGTACCTAATTTCTCTGTCCTTCTAATAAGGTTACTACACACAAAGAATTTGTTTTTCCCTCTTTTTTTCTTATTTGCTTCTTTGTTATTGATCAGTAGCAATGAGCTGCAGGTTGGCATTCTCCATCAGAGATGTGGCTCAGGGCCCCTCCTCCCCAGCTTCCTCAAGAAAGATGAAAATTAGTATGAGGTGATTTTTATATGAATACTAAACCTGGAGAAGAGCACAAGCAAGTTGCTTCCTAGCAGCTGCTACCAAACAATGGCTGTAGCTAATTTCTGTTCTTTAGGATAGAGTCAAATGGAGGAGTCAGCGGGGCAGGTATGCAACTTTAGAGAGAGGTGAAAGTGAGTGGGAGCTACATTAGGTACTGCAGGATGCAACTCAAAACCTTGCTGGGTCTCCTCAGTGGGGCCGGGGTTTGAACTTCGGCAGCAGCCTCCAGTAGCCACTGTGCTCTTAACACCAGACTAACCTTGTAGGCATTAGCGCTGGCCAATAGAGTGGCCTCTCACACCTCCTCACTGAAGCACAGTAGAGCTTCTACATAAACAGCACCTTCTCCTTCCTGCAGCCAACTTATGTCTTCTTTCGGTAGCTGTTGGGATGACTTCTGGTGTAAACAGTGGGGAATGCTGCAAACTACAGGCAGGAATGAAAGTTGCAGGTTGAAAATTGCAGGTGGGGGGAGGGATCAGACCAGGGCCAGGGCCAATCAAGAGCCGAATAGTAACGCATAACAGGAACGTAGCAGGCACAAGCCAATAGAAAGATCTAGAGATGCATCTTCAACCCCTAAAGAGGCGGGAAATGCTCAAGCCCCAATAATTGTAGAGAGCCAATTACTGTATATTTTGGATATAAAGGTCTTTTTGGATATAGGTAATACTAGTTGTATACTTCCCATCAAATATTCCCATATTTAAAAAATGGTTAATGAACAATAGCCAATCTATAGACTTGCTGTTTGCTTCTGGTGCCACTGGAAACTTTTTGGATTCATCTTTGTGAAGAAACTGGGTTTCTCTATTGTATCTAGGAATATGGTTGAGAATATATTATGCTATATTTGGAAAATAGATTTCGTCCGGTCCTGTAGACTTTTCTAATTATTCCATTGAGGTTGGTAATAGCTGATGGACATCAGGAGTCTATTTGCTTAGACAATATAGCTGCTCCCCAATTCTGAACTATTTTGGGGGTATTTTGGTTATGACAACCTAATCCATTCATTGATTGGGTTTCTGGGACAATAACCTTCTTTTCTCTCCGCTGTCAACATAACTGTTTTCAGAAGACTCCTTTAGAGCAGGAGCACACCCAATGTACCCTGGGGAGGACAATTCGGTAGTTCATGTGGAATACCATAGTTTTCTGGATGTTTTTTCTAAAACAAATAAGGTAAGTACTTTTACCACTTCATAGACTTTTTCATTTTTAGGTCAACCATTCGAGACCTCTTGTATATACTTTAATATATACATATATTTGTATGTACTTTGTGGGCTCTGGAGATCAGCCCTAGGACTTGTCTGCTTCCGCTTAGGTATTTTTTTCCTGTTCAACTGCCTCTATTTTTGTGTCTTGATAGAAAACGACCAGTAGAGGTCATTAAAATACCTAAATTGTTTTCTGCTGAGGGACCTTCTTTTTAAATTTTTCTGGCAACTGCCTCTATTTAGCTTTCTTGATAAAAAACGACCAGCAGAGGTCAGTAAAATACCAGAATAACTTTAGCATTCTCTAGATTCCAGTACATAGAAATTGGCTTCCAGAAGCACCTGTAGACAATAATATTTTTTTCAAATCTTGTATTTTCAGTGATATGACCATCGACGGCCCTGATTTTACATTAAAAACAGAGTTTTGGATTATACCATTTCCAGCGGAAAGGAAATATTTCTCTCCAACTGTTCCCATACCTGGCATGTCACGTAGTTTTGTGCTTACTTTCCCTCCATGTTAAAGAACAGTAGATATTTCGGCATCCAGGCTAATGTGCTGCATTGCTAAATACATATAAGGTCTCAAAGGCGAGACCAATTGCATTGCAAATGCTTGTTTGATTGATCTTCACCCTGGGGCTCAGCTACCAGTCAGTCAGATTTAAGTTCCAACAAGAGGGAAAAATCAGCATTTAAGAAAAACTTTGGATGAACTCTTGGAAATTTGGTTCATCCATCCATGCCATTATCTGGTGTCTTCTCCATTGTTTTTTGTCCATGGAAAGAGAGGAGAGCTCTGTGTTTGTATATACTACAGAGCCCTTAATCGTGTTACTGTTAAGAATAGGTACTCTTTACCTTTGAGTTCATGGCTGTTGGATCAAGTGAAAAAGGTCACTATCTTCAGTAAATTGGACCTTAGAGGGGCTTATCATTTGATGTGGGTTTGGAAGGGTGATGAGTGGAAGACTGCATTACATAACAAATTTGGTCCCTATGATTTCCTGGTGATGTCCTTTTGGCTTTGTAATACCCATGCCGTGTTCCAATACTTCATATATGAGGTGTTGTGGGTATACTCATTTATTTCCAGTTCACTAGAAGAATATGTTGATCATGTTAGAAACTTTTTGAAGAAAAGAACAGTTGTTTGCAAAGTTGAAGAAGTATATTTTTCATGTTGAGGAGGACGAATTGCTAGGTGTTATCATCTCTTCAAATGGTATTCAAATGGATATGAAAAAGTTTGAAGCTATAAAGGTTTGGAAATCCCCTCAGTCAGTGAAGGAAATACAACATTTTCAGGGCTTTGCTAACTGCTATCGGTGTTGCATAAATACGTTTCTGCTTTGGTCTCTCTAACTAAAATACTTTTTTTTAAACTGAATTTTAAGTGGGAAAGGCAGAAAAACCTTTCAGGCCTAAATGGAAGATGTACCAATTCTTAGGCATGCAGATAAAACATAGCCTTTTGAAGTAGAGGTGGATGCTTCATACATTGCAGTGGGAGGAGTTTTGTCACAATGCCAGCAAGTTAATGTACAATTGCATCCAGTAGCTTATTACTCATGCAAACTCGGGCCAGCTGAAGTTAATTATACTGAGCCAAAAGAGGGCTTTTGGCCTTTAAATATGCATTTGAAGAATGGCATACTTATTTGTTTGGGGGCTTAACACATGGTAACCATACTTACTGATCATCTAATATTATTAAGATTTTCTAGGGTCTTATCTACATTGACAGTTAAAATGGATACAGTTTTTTTCTGATTTGATTTTGTTATCTCTTTCTAGCCTGAAATAAAAAAATAGGAAAACAGATGCTCTCTCTCTCGTTATGGTTATGAGCCATGTGAACAAATGCATGACCCACTTATAATTCCTGATGACAATGTGTTAGGATTTGTAGCAACTCCAGACGTTTTGACCTTTGTTCGACAAGAATGAAATAAGTTAAAGAAGTCTTAAGACAACATGATAATAAAGAGACAAAACAGTTACATTACATCAAAGGGTGCCTATACTTTCCTACTTGTGGTCTAGAGGAGCAGGCACTAGATTGGAGTCATGCTAGTAAAACAGCTGGTCATCCAGGAGAAAAAAGGACTCTAAATCTGCAACATAGAGATTTGTGGTGCCCACTATGCTAAAAGATTCACATAAATTTGAGACAACATGGGTTATATGTGCACAGGGAAAAAGTACACATGCAACTCGCATGGTACTACTTACACAAGTTCCTGTTACTCCGCAGCCTTGGCATACAATGTCATTAAATGTCAATGTAAAATGACCAAGTACACCAGAAGCATTTATTTCTTACCATTAACTGTTGATCACTCGACTAATATGGCACATTTTATACCCTTGAAAGGCCTCCTGACAGCCAAAAAACTAGCAGCAGTTTTTGACAAGCTATAATTCGATTACATGGGGTACCTTTTGTACTTATTGCTGATCGTGACTCACAGTTTATCTCTCATTTCTGGATAACCATCTGTGAACTTATGGGTATTGAAGTAAGGCTTTCATATAGTCATTACCCACAAACTGATAGCCAGACTGAGACAGTGAATCAGTGTTTAGAGCAGTATAATAGGTGCTAAACCTTGCACAGGAGTATCAATTGGGGAGGATTCTTTGTGGACTTCAGAATTTGCATATAATAATGCTTTGAATGAATCTTTGGACTATAAATGGATATTTTTTTGTTGACATTTTGTACTAAACTTTACAATAAAATACATAATAATACAAGATTAGTAAGACAATATATTATTGATAAATACTCAAGAAATATTATTAAAATATGAAAGACATGCAATACATATTTAACAATAAATATGTACGCATAAATAGAATACAAAAGAATCATATTATGTATAAATATTTAAATGAATAAAAAAGTGACTAGATAAATAGTAAAAATAACATGAATAAGAAATTGATATTGTATACATTATAAAATATATATATATATATATATATATATATATATATATATATATATATATATATATATATATATATATATATATATATATATATATATATATATATATATATATATATATATATATATATCCACACACAAAGAGTTGCCCCCTTGGAAAAGCCTCATGCACAGGTTGGTATTTTTAGCGTTTATTTCAAGAAGTTGCTGCGTAGTAGGTGCGACCCCTTGCAAGACAAAGTTCTGATCGCGGACGCGTTTCGTGCTCCCAAGCACTTTTTCACAGGCAAACTTGTCCAAGCAACGCAATGCCGTGATGCATTATTTATTTCATATCCTGGTACCCGCCCACCTGGGCGTTGGCTCCTCGCAGAGCCTGCTGGTCTCCGTAGTGCATATAGTTAATCCTCTAGTGAGTTGCACATTGCGTAGCCTCATGAAGACTGATTGAAACCCCAGTAGGTTTGCAAAAGTGTCACACGCCTGCTGCGTAGCTGGTAGCTGCTCCCAAAACAACCTCCTGTGCTTACCACGGTAGTCCTGATGTAAGACACCATGAGACCGCTTTCATGCAGTTGGGCTCTTCCACGGCCGAGCCAGCCGTATATTTTATCCACACACAAAGAGTTGCCCCCTTGGAAAAGCCTCACGCACAGGTTGGTATTTTTAGCGTTTATTTCAGGAAGTTGCTGCGTAGTAGGTGCGACCCCTTGCAAGACAAAGTTCTGATCGCCGACACGTTTCGTTCTCCCAAGCACTTTTTCACAGGCAAACTTGTCCAAGCAACGCAATGCCGTGATGCATTATTTATTTCATATCCTGGTACCCGCCCACCTGGGCGTTGGCTCCTCACAGAGCCTGCTGGTCTCCGTAGTGCATATAGTTAATCCTCTAGTGAGTTGCACATTGCGTAGCCTCATGAAGACTGATTGAAACCCCAGTAGGTTTGCAAAAGTGTCGCACGCCTGCTGCATAGCTGGTAGCTGCTTCCAAAACAACCTCCTGTGCTTACCACGGTAGTCCTGATGTAAGACACCATGAGACCGCTTTCATGCAGTTGGGCTCTTCCACGGCTGAGCCAGCCGTATATTTTATCCACACACAAAGAGTTGCCCCCTTGGAAAAGCCTCACGCACAGGTTGGTATTTTTAGCGTTTATTTCAGGAAGTTGCTGCGTAGTAGGTGCGACCCCTTGCAAGACAAAGTTCTGATCGCCGACGCGTTTCGTGCTCCCAAGCACTTTTTCACAGGCAAACTTGTCCAAGCAACGCAATGCCGTGATGCATTATTTATTTCATATCCTGGTACCCGCCCACCTGGGCGTTGGCTCCTCGCAGAGCCTGCTGGTCTCCGTAGTGCATATAGTTAATCCTCTAGTGAGTTGCACATTGCGTAGCCTCATGAAGACTGATTGAAACCCCAGTAGGTTTGCAAAAGTGTCACACGCCTGCTGCGTAGCTGGTAGCTGCTTCCAAAACAACCTCCTGTGCTTACCACGGTAGTCCTGATGTAAGACACCATGAGACCGCTTTCATGCAGTTGGGCTCTTCCACGGCCGAGCCAGCCGTATATTTTATCCACACACAAAGAGTTGCCCCCTTGGAAAAGCCTCATGCACAGGTTGGTATTTTTAGCGTTTATTTCAGGAAGTTGCTGCGTAGTAGGTGCGACCCCTTGCAAGACAAATTTCTGATCGCCGACGCGTTTCGTGCTCCCAAGCACTTTTTCACAGGCAAACTTGTCCAAGCAACGCAATGCCGTGATGCATTATTTATTTCATATCCTGGTACCCGCCCACCTGGGCGTTGGCTCCTCGCAGAGCCTGTTGGTCTCCGTAGTGCATATAGTTAATCCTCTAGTGAGTTGCACATTGCGTAGCCTCATGAAGACTGATTGAAACCCCAGTAGGTTTGCAAAAGTGTCACACGCCTGCTGTGTAGCTGGTAGCTGCTTCCAAAACAACCTCCTGTGCTTACCACGGTAGTCCTGATGTAAGACACCATGAGACCGCTTTCATGCAGTTGGGCTCTTCCACGGCCGAGCCAGCCGTATATTTTATCCACACACAAAGAGTTGCCCCCTTGGAAAAGCCTCACGCACAGGTTGGTATTTTTAGCGTTTATTTCAGGAAGTTGCTGCGTAGTAGGTGCGACCCCTTGCAAGACAAAGTTCTGATCGCCGACGCGTTTCATGCTCCCAAGCACTTTTTCACAGGCAAACTTGTCCAAGCAAAGCAAAGCCGTGATGCATTATTTATTTCATATCCTGGTACCCGCCCACCTGGGCGTTGGCTCCTCGCAGAGCCTGCTGGTCTCCGTAGTGCATATAGTTAATCCTCTAGTGAGTTGCACATTGCGTAGCCTCATGAAGACTGATTGAAACCCCAGTAGGTTTGCAAAAGTGTCACACGCCTGCTGCATAGCTGGTAGCTGCTTCCAAAACAACCTCCTGTGCTTACCACGGTAGTCCTGATGTAAGACACCATGAGACCGCTTTCATGCAGTTGGGCTCTTCCACGGCCGAGCCAGCCGTATATTTTATCCACACACAAAGAGTTGCCCCCTTGGAAAAGCCTCACGCACAGGTTGGTATTTTTAGCGTTTATTTCAGGAAGTTGCTGCGTAGTAGGTGCCACCCCTTGCAAGACAAAGTTCTGATCGCCGATGCGTTTCGTGCTCCCAAGCCTTCAATCAGTCTTCATGAGGCTACGCAATGTGCAACTCACTAGAGGATTAACTATATGCACTACGGAGACCAGCAGGCTCTGCGAGGAGCCAACGCCCAGGTGGGCAGGTACCAGGATATGAAATAAATAATGCATCACGGCATTGCGTTGCTTGGACAAGTTTGCCTGTGAAAAAGTGCTTGGGAGCACGAAACGCGTCGGCGATCAGAACTTTGTCTTGCAAGGGGTCGCACCGGTGAGCGTCCTGTTAGCGCTATTGCCGCGAACTAAAACATCAGACACCCGAGAGCCAATCAGCATTCCGCGCGCGAACTCGCGTAGCGCGCTTATAGATATATATATTTTTTTGAACCTAACTTACTAAAAATCCACTGGAGCACATATCTTGAGACATAGAAAAGGCACATCGGGCTACCAGTCCCTACAATTTTGCCAAGTTTGGTGGAAATCCATTCAGCAGTTCGGGCTAAAAGTGAGGTCGACCGCGCTATGGAAATTAACATGGGAAAACACGTTTTAGGACCCCCCTTTTTTCTCGGCCCCCGCTTGACAAATCCCCCCCAAACTTTCAGGGAAGGACCGGGGCGCCGCAAGGCAAAATTGAGGAAATTTTCAGGCAGATTCCTCAACCGGCGCCAAAGTTATTCACAATAGAATGTTGAGATTTTCTATTGAAAATAATCCTAACTATAACTACCTACTGGCGACCGCCAGTAGGTAATATATATATATATATGTATGTATGTGTATATATATATATATATATATATATATATATATATATATATATATATATATATATATATATATATATATATATATATATATATATATATATATATATATACCTACTGGCGGTCGCCAGTAGGTATATATAGTTAGGATTTTTTTTAATAGGGATTTCTGAAAATTCTATGTTGAATAACTTTGGCGTTGATGGACGGAATTGGCTGAAAGTTTCAGGAAAATGGCACATTTTGTTTCTGAGCGTCCCCTGAAAGTTTGGGGGGATTTCGTCAAGCGGGGGTTGAGAAAAAAGGGGGGTCCCAAAACGTGTTTTTAACATTGAGTTTTCCATAGGGCGGTTGGACTCACTTTTAGCCCGAACAGCTGAATGGATTTCCACCAAACTTGGCAAAATTGTAGGGACTGGTACCCCAATGTGCCTTTGCTATGTCTCAAGATATATGCTCCAGTGATTTTTCCAAAAATTAACTTTGAAAAATATATATTGGGCTACATTGGGCTATATATATGTTAGAGCCCAAATGTAGCCCAATGTAGCCCAATGTAGCCCAAAGATGGCCACCAGAGACAAAAAAAACCAAATGTAGCCCAAATATCAGCCAGATGTAGCCCAACTATAGCCCAATGACAGAATGTCCCAGAGTGTCCTAAAGAACAACTAGAGCGCTAACAGTCTTACTTATGACAAAAGTATGGCACACCTGAAGTCATCTTGATTGGAATAAAGTGTTAACACTTAAAACATTTAATTTGCAAAGGAACAAAATGAGGGGGTTCATTTTGCCATAGAAATTATGATTATTGCTGAAGAAAGAAAAATTAGGGCACATTTTGAGTGACTTCTCAAATCCTCTTATATTTCATTAAAGAAATTCTGATATGCAGTCTCCCAAGATGGCCACCAGAGACAAAAGAGCCCAAATGTAGCCCAAATATCAGCCAGATGTAGCCCAACTATAGCCCAATGACAGAATGTCCCAGAGTGTTCTAAAGAACAACTAGAACGCTGACAGTCTTACTTATGACAAAAGTATGGCACACCTGAAGTCATCTTGATTGGAATAAAGTGGTAACACTTAATACATTTAATTTGAAAAGGAACAAAATGAGGGGTTTCATTTTGCCATAGAAATGATATATATATATATATATATATATATATATATATATATATATATATATTCAATGAAAAAACCATTGGTTATAGAACATATTTAGTTAGGAATTTGCATTTACAAAACCTTATTTTACTCGCATAAAACAATTGAAATTCCATATATAGTTAGATGCGCTAACTATATATCGCGCACCCGCAATCCACTGCTGATGATGTCACATATTACATCATTCATGACATGGTCAGTGACATCACTGATGACATCACTGATGACATCTCAAATGACATCACTGATGACATCACTGAGGACATCATCCAGTGACTGTGTGTTTCTGTAAAGTTTAAATATGTTTTACATATTGAAGAATGAGTAGATGTAGAAGTGTCTGGATGAAGGATTTAGTAGGTGCGTGACTGACTGATTGAGTGAGTGATCAAATGTGTCTCACTAAGTGCATGGGTTAGTGACTAAACTGTCTTAATTTGTGCATCATTATGTCTGTTGTTCTGTTATCTGCTGCATGTGTTGATCAGTAGCTATATGAGTAACTATATGGGTTATTGATTGATTGTCGAAGTATTTGTATGGGAGACTGAGTGTGTGTGTGGCTGGCTGGGAGATGTATGACTCTGTGGAGATCAATGTGTTCTTGTATCAATGATTGTATAAGAGAGTAAGTATGTGTTAGTATATGTTTGAAAATGTAAGGTACTCTATGTTTAACTGTATTGATTAGAAAATGGAAGTGTGATTGATTCTTTACAGGACTGACTAGGTGTGTGAGTAACTCCATGGATGAGTGGCAGAGTGTGAGTGTCTGTATAGGTGTATGAGTGCATATGATAGTGTTGTAAAGATGAGTGATTGTATGTATGAATGATTGTATGAGTGAATGAGTGAATCTGTGTGTAGACATTGGAATCAGTGAGTGTGTATGTAGTAACTAGTATTGGTGTGTTAATTGTTTTTAAAAATTATATTCTGTATTTTACACTGGATGTAACAGAGGTTATATTAAAGTGTGAGGAGATGCATTGTATTGTCACATGAATGATATCATCAGTGATGTCATCAGTGATGTCATTTGAGATGTCATCAGTGATGTCATCAGTGATGTCATTTGAGATGTTATCAGTGATGTCATTTGAGATGTCACCAGTGATGTCATCAGTAATGTCATTTGAGATGTCATCAGTGATGTCACTGACCATGTCATGAATGATGTAATATGTGACATCATCAGCAGTGGATTGCGGGTGCGCGATATATAGTTAGCGCATCTAACTATATATGGAATTTCAATGGTTTTATGCGAGTAAAATAAGGTTTTGTAAATGCAAATTCCTAACTATATATGTTCTATAACCAATGGTTTTTTCATTGAATTTTCAAGGTTTTGTAAATGCAAATTCCTAACTATATATGGACTATCACCTATGGTTTTTTCTGTGAATTTCATTGGTTTTTTAAAAGCTAACATCTGTAGCTGTAAAATGTATTCTACTTTAAAACCAAAATATATTTTAGATGTTTATTGATAATTTTTATTGAAATATTTTTTTTCTTCGCTTCCGGTAAGCGAACCGGGAAGCTTTCCGTTAGCTCATCTTGATGCCGCGATCTAGTACGCGAACCGGTAAACGTTACGTTAGCGGAACTGTGACGCGTCGCGGAAGCGCGACGTATCATTGTCGCGTAATGCGTCTTATGACGCGCCGCTTTAGCGCTCCCGAAAGTGCTCGGGACCGCGAACCGGAAACGATGCGGGACGCGGCGCGCACCGCGTAACGTAAGCGGAACAAGTCATGTGACTTGTTTATTAAAGTTTTCATTGGTTCATTTCACTTTTGGTTTCCAAATGATGTATGACTAGGTCATGTGACCTAAAAATAACACTTTTCATTGGTTCCGAACTTTTGCTTTTCCAAAATCACCTAAACCCCTTCTTCTTTCCTCACTCTGACTTTCATCTTGGTGAGAGAAAGAACACTTTCCATTTTGATTGCAATGACTTCTATCTTTGCTTCAGCTGGTGGACCCCCACCACCACCTCAACCTCCTCATGACAAGAGAGGACCACCATCTCAATTCATCTCAAACAGAGAGGAGGAAGAAGACGACTTAGAAGAAGAGGACACTGATGAACCTGAATTTATTCCGGAGTTGCCCCGTGTTTCCGGAAGGAAAACAAGTTTCATTTGGCAATTTTTCTCAATTCCTCGAGGGGAGAAGAAGGTTAATGCCAAATATGCCACCTGCCTAATTTGCAAAAAAAGATTATCTCGAGGCACAGAGAAAAAGTATAGTATGGGCAACTATACTATGCATCGCCATATGGTCAGGTGGCATCCATTAAATTACAGCCGGGCAGAGTTAAGGGATCTGCAAGATAATCCCCCGACAACTCCTGTGGCCAAATCAACTTCTAATATATCTTTGACTGTAAGAGAGGCACAGGAAACTGTGCCAAACATACAGCCAAACTTCAAGCACATGAAGTTAACGTGCATACATTGTGGTGCTATGCTCTCATGTGGCAACATGAGCGTAAACTTAATAAACTTGGTGTTTGATAACCATAACTGCCCTAACCCACCCAAGCAGTAATTTTTTCTTTGCTCCTGTTGAGCCCTTTTCAATGCCTGTTTTTTTTGTTGTTTCCCCTCCATGAAAAACACAAAAAAAACATAAAACTGTTCTAAAAATACAAAAAAAAAAAAATGTTCTGAAAAAATAAAATTAAAAAAATAAAACAACAAAAACATAAAAAAAAGTTCTTTTCAGAACTACCTCCCCTTTCAAATAAAATTGCTAGAATGTTTAGCACTCTAGCAAGCTCTATTTCTTTTGGTTCGCTTCAAGTTCGCTGCCCGGTTCGCGAACTTGAAGCGAACCAAAAAAAATTTTTTTTTAAAAAAAAGAAGAGTTAGTATAAGGGAAGTAAACAGAGAGTAATGTAAAAAGAAAGACAGCTATAGAGAGTAAATCAGAGATAGTGTTTAATAGATCTATTTCTTAATTCAGGATGACGATAAGGTGTGATGTCTCGTGAGGTTTGTTTAAGGTGAGACCTACTCAGGGTTACAGATCAATTTTACACTTGTTGAAGAATACAGAGCAGATAAAGCATGTGAAGGCCTACCAATGAAGTAAATCATGTCCTCTTATTACATCATTCATGACATGGTCAGTGACATCATCAGCAGTGCATTGCGGGTAAAAAGAGTAGAAAACATTTACCTTATAATTCTTGTTACCTTTTTTAAATATTTTTTCATACTTTCAATCTGTAAAAGAGAGAACAAACATTTCCAAAAATATTACTACATGTATTTAAAAATTACAAAAGAAAAGGGAAAAGGTTCAAGAAGAAACACTTTTTCAACAATTTTGACATTTACAGAAGCCTCTGCTTCTCTACGTCCCCTACACAATCCTAAAGATATATATTTTAAATAAACAGTATCTTCATGCTGATGAACTGAGACCTATTTTGGAACATGGTACTTCTTTTGCACTGCTGATGTCTCACAATAGTGATGCAATAGCAGCGCAAAAAAGATGTAAAGCCATCATAAAATTGTCTCTAATATTTTAAATGATAGTTTCAGGATGCAAATAAGATGTGTGCTTTGAAGAGCTTTCTTTGAGGTGAGGCCTATTCCTTTTTTTTAAAAAAACAGTACCCGGAAATACAGCACTATAAGCATTAAAATTGACACTTACAGAAGACTCAGTTTCTCCATATATACCTCATATTTCTAAATGTATATCATAAGTACAAACAGAAGAACATTAATTATACATGTTATATGGTTTATTTTTGCTGTTCTCAGAATGTATCAAATTTCACTTAAATCAGTGACTTCAACGTATTCATCATGTAACAGCGGGGAAAAAAAAACACAATCAAAATGACTGTGTTTAAAAAACCCATACAACCTAAGAAATCTGATTTCAAAACTCCTTAAAATTAACTTACTTTCAATGACGTCGAAGGATCTCCTATGAACAGCATTCACTCTGTTGTGCTATAAATATTTTCAGCCCGCCACTTTCTGAAAGAAAACCTCCATCGATACGAAAAATATGTTACATAGAAGAAAAGACTTCTCTCATTCTATCACATGTTTCCACTAGGCCAAATCATGTTGCCGCGATTCGCTACTCTTGTAATTCTTCCAATCAAATCCCGACATTTTCTATTTTCGCAACTTTCAAAAAGAATACATTTAAGATTATTTTCACAATCCTGGACTACTAATATCTTACCCTTCTTTGTCACTCATGTTCTCCTTTTCCTATGACACTGATACTGCTTACTATGAAGCAGACTTACTTGCATCAGGTTTATATAGTTGGATTTTTAAATTGACATTATAATTAAAAGTTTTGGACCAATAATCTAGACAGCATTGCAGACTTACATTCCCTCTACTTCATGAACCTTTTGCAATTCTTCACAGGAAATCCCGAGATTCTTTCATTAAAATTTTGGTTTTAAAAACACCAGGTATGAATTTTTAAGGTCAAACGGCAATTTTTTTTTGAAAGTTACAACGGAATCATTGCAGAATGACCAGCCGTTTCGAGACTTTAAATAAGCTGTATAATGTCCTGATGTTGTTGAAGGACCATCGTGATGGATAATTGCTACAGTTACAAAAGTCCTTCCTGATATTGAAAGCTGAGAAGCCACAACATTTTTTATTAAAGTTGACAATTTTGATCCATCAGGCCTATATCGTTGAATCATTAAAATGACATACTGTCCATATCTACGTATAAATAATGTTGACATCATTTCAGATTTACATTGGCTACACTCCATGTTGTGATCCGCTGCATTTACTAGCTTATTAAAGGAGACTGATTTACTGTCTGGCAAAGTTAAATATATAAATCTTTCTGAGTCTACACTAGTAGTACTTGATACCCTACAATTCTCGCAGTCATGCTGCCATTGATAAGAAAGCCCAAACAGGTGATCTACATCTACACCCTCATCTTGCAATACATCAAGCATATACATTAAAAACTCCTGACAATCTTGCTGATTATTTTCAGAGAAGTCTGTTGCCCTGAACATTCATCTAACAGATAACGAACTTCAGACACACTTTCTACTTTTGTTCGATCACTGCTACATTTCTCGAAAACAGAATTCAATAAACAGCATAAAATTTGTTCTGAATTCAACAGAATCTGTTCTTTTAAACTCTCTAGTGAAAAGAGAACATTAACCACTACATTTGCATAGCAGTTGACACCAGAACTGTTTTCAAATTGAAAACCGACAACATCTTTAACAGAATCCACTTTCTTTCTGCTAACAATTTTCGGTTCATTGACTTTTAGTCTTTTTGCAACAACCTCCCTACTATTACTGATATTTCTACGTTTGCGGCCTACCACACGTTTCTCAAACAAAGGATATTGAGGCAAATGTGGCGCATACTCTCTTCTTAACCTATTGTATTCCTTAACACAATCTAGATCCGCACAAATGTTTGTGACATCACAGTCAATCAAGTACAATCCTGATAAAGTTCTAACTCGTGACAATGCCACATATGCCATACCCTCCTTGAACACAGAACTGCCAATATTCACCAATGCACTGTCTACACTTAAACCTTGCGATTTATGAATTGTTACCGCATATGCCAAGCAAACAGGAAACTGTTTACGGCGAACATATAAGTCTTTAACAAGCAAAAACCTAGCAGAACAACGACCAATTAGCTTTACTTCCTCAATGCCATCAAATTTAATTTTTAAAAATTCTATTCCATCTCTATTTCTGTACTTCTCAAAATCAACAACATTACCCATTGATCCATTTACCAGACCTCTTTCAACATGTAAATTTCTTCTCAAAATGATTCGGCAATTTAAACACACATTCAAAGTCTTTTCAAAACCCGCTGTTTTAGATATAGTCTTCTCTAATGAATCCAATTTTGATTTCAAATTTTCTGACATAAT
This sequence comes from Lissotriton vulgaris, assembly GCF_964263255.1. Lineage (NCBI taxonomy): Eukaryota > Metazoa > Chordata > Amphibia > Caudata > Salamandridae > Lissotriton > Lissotriton vulgaris. The sequence goes on along the minus strand of NC_141696.1, from coordinate 1,137,615,723 downwards.
AATTGTTGATCCCATGTGCTCTATTTTGTCAATAGCTTCAAGTTTCACAATCTCTTGCTTTTCTAAATTCAACATTTTGTTGTTGAAGATGGCACATTCTGCAAGAGTTGGCATCAAACATATTCCGGATTTCTTCTCAGTAATTTTCTGAAAAATATTCTCAGCCACAATCTCTTGTTCGGGATATAAATTTGAAAGTAATCGTGCATTCAAAGCTTCTTTTCCATGCTCGGTCACTTTTCCAATTCTAATATCTTGTAGAATATTCTTGTAATCTTCATCTTTTGCCTGACGCATATTTTCATGCAGTTCAGCATAATTGAAGTTTAACCATATATTGACGTTGCCAATGCTCCCTAGGCACTTCCTGGTATCTTCATGCGTGAGTATTTTGAACACAGGTTCTCCTTTTACTGGTGTCAGCTGCAGAAGATCTCCGAAAACAATGATGTGTTTGCCACCAAATAACACATCATATTCAGTTTTAAGTACTTCTTGCATTCTCAAATGCACAAAGGCAAGCATGACATTGGAAACCATGCTTACTTCGTCAATGATAAGTAGTTTCATTTTCCTCAAGACTCTTGAAACTTCACAGCAAGCATCCCCAGATAACTTGTGATATTGTAATTTGTTGTCATGCTCCACCGGCAGCATCAGTAGACGATGCAAAGTAATACCTTTAATGTTATGTGCTGCAAGTCAAGTAGGAGCGGTGACAACACAAGACAGCGATGACTCAGTCCTTTCCTGCAGATAGCATGAAATTGCTTTAATGAGGAAACTTTTTCCAGTTCCCGCTTCTCCACTCACATACAGTAGGACAGGCTTCAACGATGTACATGAGCACTCTTTCTTCTCATGACTTAATCCATGCTCAATTTGCTTGGTAACTTCATCATATATTTTCCTCTGCTCAACGTTGAGTTGTTTTTCCAAGTCTTCTAAGTTAACTGAATCCTCCTGAGCATGTGCCATGGCTCTTTCTACTTCATTCATAGCAGTGGCAGCTTCATTTTCGATAATAGGTCCTCCAAGTGGATCTTGACTCAATGAAACAGAACTCTGACTGTCCTGAGAACTGTCTCTGGCAATCTCGGCTGCAATTGTTGCTTCCTGCTCAATTTCCAAAATTAGCATTTCTTGATATTTGGGAAAAGCAGGACATTCTATGCTATCCTTAGCAGCAGTGAAAGAGTCTTCGTAACAGAGGAAATCTCCAAGCAGTTCCTCTTCTGCACGCCAAGGCTTGAAAAGTTGCAAAAGTGCTAAATAGAAAAACTCCTTTTCTTCTGAAGATTCGCCACTCAATTTTCGATGGTTTACTAATTGGCATTTTCTTTGCTTGACCAGGCATCCCTCACTTCCAATTACAGCATACACTCCTTTCTCAATATCTTCTTTGATGTTCCTCTTGAATATATAATTTTGTAGAACCTCATATAGACAAACATTCTCAAGGTGACTGCTTCGATTTGGATAATATGTATCCAACATGTTGGTCTTCAAAATGTCGGTACTGTTTGGTTCCTTTTCTGCCAAATATTCAATTTCCCGGACAGGTTTTAGAACCCGATTTCGCGTTGCAGCAAGACCAAGACTCACCCAAATAATACTCCTGGATTTGGCATAGAGACTTGCTGAAGACAATCGATCTGAACATTCGTAAGCTCCGATTTCTCGATGCGACAACATCTTCAGACTGAAACTGTACAACTTCTTGCTGAGGCTCTTTTCATGGGAAATGTCCTCCAACATATCCTTCAGTTCTGTCTTTTCTTTTTTGGTGATGTAAGATGTCACATACCGAGCCACAGCCATACAGTTGTCACCCACAAACTGTATATCCATGTTAGCATTCCACATGGACAAAATCACTGGGTTGTAGTCGTTGATGTACTTGGACTCTTCGTTCCTTTTCAAATTGTATGTATTTTTGGGTGATTTCCTCGTCACATTATGTCGCAGTGAAGACATCAAACTGTTCACTTTTCCTTTAGAAATCACCGGTCGTGGAACGTTGAAACGACATTTGGTGTAGAACTTGTCCTTGTTTCTGAATTTACGACGACAGTACTTTCCACAACGATGGCTTTGGAAACGTAGAACTTGTTCTCTTAGGCTTTTCTTCTCCGTTGCGTTTGGAACAGCACACGTAGAATACTGTTCTATGAAATTCATCACTAAGTCATCCGGATCTGTTCCCAATTTAGGTGCATCCTTGATCCACAACAACATATGTATATGAGGAGCACCTCTTGCTTGGTACTCCTTTCTCCAGAAGAAATCCAACACCTCTCCAAGAGGTGGATTCTTCTTATTTGTGATGAAAGACATCATAGCTTCAAATCTATGATTGAAGTACCTGCATACATTCACAGGATCCAAAGAACACAGTTCTCCAGGTGTCTTGAATTCAATGTTTTCAATATTTCCATTTGCCTCTCGTAGAAATTCAAGTAAGTCTTCCCAGCCATACTCGGCACAGCTCAGAGTGAGGAACCATGTCGGAGTTCCTAAATTCCTCAGCATACATTTTAAATCACCATGACGACGGTACCAGTACTCATTAGTACCACGCTGACACGCCATGAGATTAATTAAGTGAGAATCCAAAATACTGTCTTGGACATTGACTTTATGCATAAAGTCCCTTGCCGAGATATTTCGCATCTGTATACCACTTTTTAAGATGTGGTTCACTGCATATGACAGTCCAGACAGATCGCTTTCAAACAGGAGATGAAACAAATAGGGAATGCATTGACGAAACCTAGGATCGTCTGCATACAATCGTAAAGTCCGGTATTCAGACGCAGGAATTTGATGAGGTCGCTCATCATATCTTCCTCCTCGACCTGTGGGAAATAGCTGTGGGAAACACCGAGCTTCCAAACTTTCCTCCCAAACACTAATGGGACTCCCTTTAGCTTGTTTCATTTGAAACAACTCAATAGCATTCCCCATGACTTCCTTGGAATGCAAAGAATGAACACTATAATGTTCATATATTTCTTCACTTTTAGAGGCTTCTACTTTCTCAATTTGGCCAGCACACAAATCGCTATCCTCTTCATCACTTACTTCATCTTCTGCAACATATACATTCTTATAGTACTTATTATTTGTCTTCAAATACACTGTTGCCTTTTTGACTTTCCTAACATCCACTAAATCTTGCCATATTTTCTTATTCTTTGTCGGAACCCCATTAACTAAGATAACCAGAGGTTCCTCTTCCACTTTTTCTATTCCAATTGTGTTAATGTTTTTGTTCAAATCTAGAGGCAAATAAACAACTCTTCCCTTTAATCCTCTCTGTAAATCTGCTGGAGGCAACTTCCCTGTCTTTGGCTCCATTCTTACAATAGCCTGAAAGGGATGGATACTTTGAATCAAAATACATTCATAAGTATTTAAATCCTTCAATTCAGAAGGAATCTCAACCAATTCCAGATTATTATGAACTGCCCTAGCAGGCATCTGGTTTTGGTTTAATTTATTACAACAATAAGTACACACACGTTGATCCGATCCTAAATCAAAATAATTTTCTACCATCAAGTATGTGGCAAAATCCTTCCATTCACTATTATTTTCCCTTTCACTTTTTGCATATAAATCCACTACCTTAGTCTGATTCTTATAATAAGTGCGTCGACAACATACACAAGTGAAATTAGGCCTCTCACTTGATTTCATCTGAAAAGTGGCAATTTCCTTCTGAAAATTATCTGTACTGGAAACCTGTACATTATCTTCAACATTACCCTCTACTTCAGGGTCAATTTGAACATTCTCATCTTTACTACTAAAGTAACAAAACTCAATTTCTTCACAAATATTCTTCACATCTATTTCAGAACCATGCAAAAGAGCAGCACATAATTGTTTAAGCATAATTGCTGGACTCTTAGCATAATACAACATTCTCACTAATTTTCTCACTTTATTATGATGCACTGCTAGCATCCTGAAATGATGAAAAACACTCTGGCATACTCTCCTGGAAAGACAAGCCAGTGAATGACCACGCAAACCTGTCATTTGTCTCACTCTGCAAGGATCTAAATCTTGCAACAACTTCATTTTCTGCTTCAAACTTTTCTTATTAAATGTCCGTATAAAATCACAAAGCAAATTGATGGAAACCTGTCGCACACTGCAAATAGAACTACACTTCCAAATGTACACAGGACCCTTAGGACGTCTTCCTAAAACCTCATCACTTAGCACCTCTTCTGTCTCTGTTGTCACAAGTTTTTATTTTTCAACTGGACAACCATCCTTCACTTCATAAGCTCGACCACTGGTGTCAACTGCAAACATCAAATCATTATCCTGAAAATAACTCTCCTCATTAAAAAATGCCTCAGAACTTGAACTATGCATCCATTCTCCGGAAAAAACTTCACAAAAGTTACTACGATTTACTACTCTCTTCCATCTACTGTTTGTTTTGAAATCAGAAATTACCTTGCTTAGTTTCCTAATTCTATTGATTACCAAAATAAACAACTTTCGCTTAATTTCAAAAGCATGATCAATAATTTTCTCTACATTTTTCTTCTTCTTATAAAATGCCGCTTTCTGTTGGCCTTTTTTAATATTTCTTAATAAATTAACTATTATCCTGTTACGGAACATTCGTTTTCGAATGTCCCTAAACTGTTGTTTCCTTCTACTATCATGCACAGAGTTATCTCTTCCTCTACCAGTAACATTTTTGATGGGTCTTTCCTTTCCATTTAAATTACTCTTCTTTTTCTGAACTGAAACATTTTGGCGAAAAATACTTTTTTTACTAAAAATATTTTTTAAGAATGATTTTGTGCTCTTACCCGGAGCTTTCTTGGTGTTTTGATAAGTATTTGGGGAAGAGGACTGCTGCAATAAAACATCATCCTGCTGTCTTTGACGTTTTCTAGCCTTTCTAATTCTATTTTTCGTAGGCATTTTTCAAATTTAAAAAAGATCTGCAGTTGAATCTGTGGAAAAATATAATAAAAAATGTTATTAACCACTATTACCAAACAGTAAATGAATAACAGTCATCAAAAACTTAACGCCCTACTTATTATTTAACATAGAAAATCTTTTGCACCAGCACTGCATCACAAGGACATTTTCAGTCATTTCCTCTTGAATGCAGGTATACAATTGATTTATGTGCTGTGTTTAAAAACGATTTTTTGAAATCAATTACATTTCTGAATATGTACTGCTAGAGCTTTATAGGTTGCTTTGGGTCATATTTATAAGGCATATGAGTGTCTATAATGTTATTTTTCCTTTTTAAATGGAAAGCGTTCTTCATGGTGCAAGTTTCTTATAAATACGCTCCCACCTGCGAAACGGAACTTTGCGATGCGAAGCTGATTGCCTCCCCGGTGTCTGTCAACATTCTAAACAGACCGGAGCGGCCGCCATCTTATCTCTCGGTAGGATCGAGAGAGAAGAAGAGGTGAAAAACGAAGGGGGAATTTAATGAAAGGGGGCAAGGTATACCCCTCTTGACCCCCTAGGAATGTTGTTGGGGTTTTTAAAGGGTCCCGTGGGGAAAATAAAAAAAATATATTTTTCACGGTAGAAGCGCTTTCCGAACACCGAACTGGGCCGCAAACTGCTGGCGAAACGGGAATAGGTATAAGGGGGTGCGGGAGACCATTTTGTGCTTCGTTTTAATTAAATTACTAAGTATAAGGGGGTGCGGGAGACGTATCCTAATCCCTTATATTTTCTGAGGGTGGCTGAGAAGGCTCATATATGTTGATACATGTGTTCCAGCGGCTGTGCGTGAGCTTTTTTTTTTTCTTTGCTGCGTCACGTCTGTTAACGTTCGATTCGAAGGAAATCAGGAAGTGTTGAGAACCAATTTGTCAGTGCGATAAAATATTTCGTTATAAATGAATCCTTATTGATAAACATTGTCTGCGCCATCTTGTCTTTTTTACAATGCCACAATTTTGTCGTGCACGGCAGCCATTTTAGATGCCAGGCCGGTCCCAGGCTATCACCTAGCCCCAGCTGTAGAGAATCCACACATGCCAACCCTCCCGATTCAGGCGTCAGACTACTGATTTCAGTGCTACTCTCCCGCCTCCCAATTCCTGCAACCAAAAACGCGGGGGTATATTACCAACCACTAGCGATAACTTCTTTAGAGACAAAAATTATCACCGCACATCGGCGATTTTTATCGCAGATAAACCTTGCTATTAGCAAGGTTTATCGCAAATGCGATAAAAAACGGCCGCAATGCATGAATATCGCTGAAAAGTCAGCAATATTCATGCATTATCCAGCAAATGCTCTTAGCCATGTTATCCACCTCTCATTGGATAACATGGCTAAGAACTGCTCGCAAATGCGATAAGAAGCGGCTAAATGCATCAATATTGCTGAAAAGTCAGCGATATTCATGCATTATCCAGCATATGCTTTTAGCCATGTTATCCACCTCCCATTGGATAACATGGCTAAGAACTGCTCATGGCCCCATGAGGAACGCTTTCCATTTAAAAAGGAAAAAATAACATTATAGAAAAGAATCGTTTTTAAACACAACATATAAATCAATTGTATACCTGCATTCAAGAGGAAATGACTGAAAATATCCTTGAGACACATGAAAGCGTTTTCTGAAATGCCCTAGCACCATTTTTTGGACATTATTAACATGGCTATGTAACTCCCATAATCAAAATCTAAATTTGCCAAGCGCAGGTGGGAACGTATTTACAAGACACTTGCCCCATGAGGAATGCTTTCCATTTAAAAAGGAAAAAAATAACATCAATTACACTCAAATGCCTTATAAATATGACCCCAAACAACCTATGAAGCTCTAGCAGTACATATCCAGAAATGTAATTGATTTCAAAAATGGTTTTTAAAAACAACATATCTGTTTCAGCTTACATAAGAGACCATGGAATGGGCTTCATATACAACAATAACTTGTGTTACTGCATGCCAGAATGCTACACCGAATATGCAATTACAATTTCTCAAAGTAACAAAATCTATTTCTATATCACTACAGACAAAGCCACAGTTTAAAAACACAGCTTTCTTCATCATTTTCTCCTTAGCAAGGTTTATCGCAAATGCGAAAAAAAACGGCCTCAATGCATAAATATCGCTGAAAAGTGAACGATATTCATGCATTATCCAGCAAATGCTCTTAGCCATGTTATCCACTTCCCATTAAATAACATGGCTAAGAACTGCTCAGGGCCCCATGAGGAACGCTTTCCATTTAAAAAGGAAAAAATAACATCATAGAAAAGAATCGTTTTTAAACACAGCATATAAATCAATTGTATACCTGCATTCAAGAGGAAATGACTGAAAATGTCCTTGAGACACATGAAAGCGTTTTCTGGAATGCCCTAGCACCATTTTTTCGACATTATTAACATGGCTATGTAACTCCCATAATCAAAATCTAAATTTGCCAAGCGCAGGTGGGAGCGTATTTACAAGACACTTGCCCCATGAGGAATGCTTTCCATTTAAAAAGGAAAAATAACATCAAAGACACTCAAATGCCTTATAAATATGACCCAAAACAACCTATGAAGCTCTAGCAGTACATATGCAGAAATGTAATTGATTTCAAAAATTATTTTTATAAACAACATATCTGTTTCAGCTTACATAAGAGACCATGGAATGGGCTTCATATACAACAATAACCGAATATGCAATTACAATTTCTCAAAGTAACAAAATCTATTTCTATATCACTACAGACAAAGCCACAGTTTAAAAACACAGCTTTCTTCATCATTTTCTCCTTAATTCATACTATTCTCTATCTAAAATAAATAAATCTTTTCTCACCTTAGCAAATACTTTTTGAGTTTTGAAAACAGTCTCAGAAATACACCAAATTGTCTTCAGCAGAAGAAAAAGGATGCACTCCAGAGTCTGCAGCTATTGAAAGCACAGAAATACAGATATTCATTTCACATATCTCTCATATTAGCCAATCATAACTCTTCCCTCACTTTTTTCAAATCAAAACCCTTCCCCCCTCTGCCCTCTCTGCCTTTTTTCCATAGCAACGACCTCCTGGAAGACCTCTCATGTTTGCAAATTCACACAATAATGTTTCAATTGAACTCTGAACTCTCAGTGCACCTGCGTATCCAGTGCAATCTTTCATTAAAAGTTTCTTCCTTGACCATTCAAATTACATCTTTCAAAGAACACATCCATGCACCCTAACTTTCTGTTTTCAGAAATGGAAATACACCAATCACTGCTAATGAATCATTAGCATTGGAACTCCACAGTTTTTTTTCTTTACAAACTCCTACTGTTTCAACTGCCCTTTCATTACCACACTTCATCTGACTGCAGCACAACCTTCTCCCACCATGTTTAACGTCTGGATTGTTGGACATAGTTACATCCACTGGGCTCAAAGGTATGCTGAGAGCAGAAATTTACCCAACCTCAATTTACAAGATGTGGAAATTAAGTGGTTGGGCCAAAGAGGATTAAAATGTCACCAATTGATACCATTGGTGAAAACCTTTATGCATTTGCCAAAACCTGACCTGTTAATAGTGCACTGTGGAGGTAATGATTTGGGCACTTTGACAGGGGTAGGTCTGTAAATGCTTTTAAAGGACACCTTTGAGCAATTAATGGCACTTTTTCCTCAAACTGCCTTGGTATATTCCAATATATGCCAAAGACAGAAATGGAGGTGGTCCAACCAATTTTGTCCACAAATTGAGAAGTCGAGGAAGCATGTAAACAAATCTGTTTCAGCTTTCATGAGAGACCATGGAATGGGCTCCCTGTACAACAATAACTTGCGTTACTACATGCAAGATATCTACAGAGGAGATGGAGTTCACTTCTCAGATGAGGGCAACAGAATTTTCATTCTGAATTTAAGAATGTGCATTGGTACCTACTTATAAGTACCTAAATGTACCATAAACCCAAAAGCTCTTCTCAGAGCTACCCTTCATCTAATCACTCACAATTATTATTTTTTTCAAGCTTTTTTCACTAATTTTCCACAAAATACGCTCCCCGGTTCGCTAACCGAAAGCTAACCTCGCGGAATCTTTTAAAAAAATGTTTTTTTTCCGCACATATAAGCCTCCTCAGCCACCCTCAGAAAACCTAGGGGGTCAAGATAAGTCTACCGTGCCCCCTTCTACACATTCTGAACATTATTTGCCCTCCATCTTGTATCTTAATGCGACCGAAACACAAAATGGTGGACTCCCGTGACGCTTAAGGTTCGCTAAGCGTTCCTAAAAAAAGGTGGGAAAGTAATTAGCAGAAAAACGACTAGAGACACTCTCACCAAATATAGATTAGCTCATACTACATAACAATCCCTTTCATTCTCACAAATTTGATTGAAATTTCATTTAGCCATTTAGCCTATAGACCTATCTAAATACCCTGAGGTAAATTACTTCACAAAACACATCTAAAATATTGGAATTGACAACCAATGAAAACTTTACTTTCATTTACAATTTTTATTACCTGACATTTGATTGGTTATATACCTGAATATATATAAAGGAAGAGAAGGAAACACAGCCATTTTCACTGCTACTTCCTGAACTACATTTCAAGAGCCTTTTCACCTCCCTGTAAAGTTATTTGATAATTTGTAAGTGGCACTTTAAATTAATTTGTAAAAACGTTTATTGATAATTATTTACTGTCCCCCTGCTATAGTTATAGATACAGATAACCTCCTCTGTTACATTTATTGATTGACTTACACTTCTCTGCTATAATTATGAATTTACTTACTTTAACTTCACTGTTAAAAAAACAGAACTACATGTCTGAACTTAAACCCAACAGTGCCCGAACTCTTCTAATATAATTATTTTTTTTATGCAATTTACAGCAAAAAAATGGAAGGGGAGCAAGAAAAAACTAATGTTTCCTTCGACATTACATCCGAAGACATTTTAACTGAAGAAAATGTGGATGAAGATTTTATGGATCAATCTTTTGATGAACAATTTATTCAAAGCTTACAAGAGACAGAAACATCCATGTTTGACGAGATACCAGATGATATAATGCTGGAAGTTTTAATGAACTATGAAAATAATGAAGACATTTTTTTTAAATCAAAATGAATAAATAAATTTAAAAAAACGAACAAAAACAACAAATAATTAACATACAGTATTAGAAAAGTCTATCATTCTTTTATCCTTAAAGTACGCTGCCCAGACAAGTCTATCATTCTTTTATCCTTAAAGTACGCTGCCCAGAACGCTTTCCGGTTCGCGAACTTGGCGCTTACCACGCAAAAAAAAAATATATATTTTTTTTTGGACCCTCCTAGGCCCTTTTAAAACCTCCACATAAAACCTAGGGGGTCAACGAGGATCTACTATGCCCCCTTATGGTAATTTCCCCCTTTGTTTTGGCCTCCTCTTGTCTCTCGATCCTACCGAGAGACAGGATGGCGGCCGCTCCGGACTGTTTAGAATGCTGACAGACACCGGAGGGCCAATCAGCTTCGCATCGCAAAGTTCCGATACGCGAAAAGTTCGCTAACCGGATCGCTACCCGGAGCGCTGTTACAGATATATATCTTGATTTAAACGTTAATTTCTCAAAATCCACTGAAGCACAAATATTGAGACCTAGCAAAGGCACATCGGGCTAACAGTCCCTACAATTTTGCCAAGTTTCGTGAAAATCCATTCAGCCGTTCGGGCTAAAAGTGAGTCCAACCGCCCTATGGAAATTAACATGGGAAAAACGCGTTTTGGGACCCCCCTTTTTTCTCGGCCCCCCCTTGACGAACCCCCCCCAAATTTTCAGGGGCTGCTCAGAAACAAAATGTTCCATTTTCCTGAAAATTTCAGCCAATTCCGTCCACAAACGCCAAAGTTATTAGACATAGGATTTTCAAAAATCCCATAGAGAAAAAATCCTAACTATATATACCTACTGGCGACCGCCAGTAGGTAATATATATATATATATATATATATATATATATATATATATATATATATATATATATATATATATATATATATTCACCGAAAAAACCATAGGTTATAGACCATATATAGTTAGGAATTAGCATTTACAAAACCTTGAAAATTCACTGAAAAAACCATAGGTTATAGACCATATATAGTTAGGAATTCGTATTTACAAAACCTTATTTTACTCACACAAAACCATTGAAATTCGCATATATAGTTAGTTGCACTAACTATATATCGCGCACCCGCAATCCACTGCTGATGATGTCACATATTACATCATTCATGACATGGTCAGTGACATCACTGATGACATCTCAAATGACATCACTGATGACATCACTGATGACATCACTGATGACAACATCCAGTGACTGTATGTTTCTCTAAAATATGTCTTACATATTGAAGAATGAGTGGATGTATAAGTGTCTGGATGAAGGATTTAGTAGGTGCATGACTGACTGTATGAGTGAGTGATTAAATGTGTCTCACTGAGTGCATGATTTAGTGACTAAACTGTCTTAATTTGTGCATCATTATGTCTGTTGTTCTGTAAACTGCTGCATGTGTTGATCAGTAGATATATGAGTAACTATATGGGTTATTGATTGGTTGCCCAAGTATTTGTATGGGAGACTGAGTGTGTGTGTGGGTGGCTGGGAGGTGTATGACTCTGTGCATAGATGTGTGAGCAGTTGATTCACTAGACGTATGTGTTCAAAAGTGCATGTGGAAACAGCTGTATGGGCGGTTGACTGTGTGCATGAGTGTATTGGTGAGTGAATGGATATCTCAGTGCTACATGTCAAAGTAAGTACATATGTAAAACACAGTACATGTGAGAGTTGACATATATAAATAACTGTGCATAAGAGCCAGTGAATGTGTGAGTGGCTGTATGGATCATTGTGAACTTGTATCAGGGATGGTATAAGAGAGTAAATATGTGTTAGTATATGTTTGAATAAGTAAGGTGTGTATAACTGTATAGTTGAGGAAATGGAGGTGTGATTGATTCTTTGCATGACTGACTAGGTGTGTGAGTAACTCCATGGATGAGTGACAGTCTGTGAGTGTCTGTTTACACTGATTGTATCTAAGGTTATATTAGAGTCTGAAGAGGTTCATCGTATTATCACATGAATGATATCATCAGTGATGTGATCAGTAATGTCAAATGAGATGTCATCAGTGATGTCATCAGTGATGTCATTTGAGATGTCATCAGTGATGTCACTGGCCATGTCATGAATGATGTAATCTGTGACATCATCAGCAGTGGATTGCGGGTGCGCGATATATAGTTAGTGCAACTAACTATATATGCGAATTTCAATGGTTTTGTGTGAGTAAAATAAGGTTTTGTAAATGCTAATTCCTAACTATATATGGTCTATAACCTATGGTTTTTTCAGTGAATATATATATATATATATATAATATGAATAAAGCCCAATATATATAGTTATATTAATAATATTAGGACACAGAATTTTAAAGAAAAAGATAGAAAGGTGATATGTAAAATGAAAGGAAGAAGAAAATAAGAGAAAGAAAATAAACGTTGAAAAATAGAATGAGAGAGCAGTGAGAAGGAGTGGAGCCAGAGTAAGGAAGGGGAGGAAGTGAAGACAGGGGTAAGGAAAATGAGATGGAAAAGGAAGAAGGAAGAAAGGGAGGAAAGAAAAACAAATCAAGAAATGATGGAGAGAGCTTAATATGCAAGGACATAAAATAATGAATTAATTGATTCCGTTGTTTACATTAGGAGAGAAAGTGGAATTGGCAGAATCGTCAATTTCAGTTTTTAAAAAGGGAGACCAAGTTTGAAGAAAAATATCATCTTGGTCCTGTAGGTTCTAGATTGTGCATTCATGTAAGGCTGTCTACATCATTGCCACCAGCCATTCTTCCTGAGAAGGTGGAGATGGGGATTTCCAATGGCGCAGAATATAAATTTTAACTGTAGCTAGCGTAGTATGCAGGAGACAATATTGTGACTTGGATTGCTTTGGAAAATAGTGAAAATCATGCAAAAGAATGTTGGCCGATGTAAATGGTAAAGATAATGACATTGTGGAATGTAAAGTTTTGCCAATAAAGGTCTAAAAGGACTTGGTTTCTAGGCATTCGCAAATGATATGGGCTACGTCACAACCAGGGGTGAAAAATCTCCAGAAATTAGTGTGTGAGAGTAATCCAGCTTTATGCAATTTAATCGGTGACCAGTGCCAGTCATGAAGGATTTTAAATATACAAAATTTAAGCCTTGCTTCACGAACACCTTTATGTAACCCCTTCAAAATTTGGTCCCATTTGGAAGCCGTATAAGAAACAGATAAACGGGATTGCCATTTATTTTGAAGAGTATTAGAAAGGGATTGTGAAAATAGAGGAAACATAAAGGTTTTTATAAAGGCTTGAAGTCACTCCTTTAAGCTTTTCCCACAGATTTAGGTAAGCTAGTATTGGGGTTACCTGGTGTAAACGCTAGGGAGATCCCAGATGTTTCTTCAAACATTGTTGAAGTTGAGAATATTTAGAGGAGTGTTGTGTAGGAAGATTAAATTCCTCACATAGTTGAGAGAAGGTTTTAAAATTCCCATCATGAAGAAGTTGATGTGGGGAGTGAATGCCAGCTGCCTGCCATAAAGGCCAAAATAAAGTACGACCATTGATACGAATAGCTGAATTATTCCATAGGGGAGCCTTAACATGAATACATGCATTTGAGTCTAGTAAATGATGTCTTCTCTGCCAAGATTTGTGCATGACTGATAAAATCGGGTTTTTGGGGTCAGAAGAAATAGTACCACTACCATATAGAAGAGAAAGGCCTGAAGCTTTAAGCTTTGGATAAAAGATGGCGCTCAATGGAAACCCATTGCGGAATATCTTTAGTTCCTGGAAGAAAATAAGAGAATTGGGAGATGTGTAAAGCAAGGGAATAGTGTTCGATGGATGGAAGACCCAAACCTCCATATAACTGGTAGGCCTTTAATTTTGCCATAGCGAGACGAGGTCTAGATGAGTCCCATATGAAAGTCTTGATCTGGGAATCTATTGATCTAAGGGTAGCTAGAGGAATCTGGAGGGGAAGCATACCTAAAATATAAATGAAACATGAAAGAGTGACCATTTTGATAGCTTGAATTCTACCCCAAAGAGAAAGTCCTATAGTTTTCCATTTGTAAAAATCCCTCTGCATTTGAGAAAATAGGAGAGCTAAGTTTTCTGCAATCATATTTTCCAAACATTTATTGACTAAAATTCCTAGATACTTAAGGTGTGAAGACTGCCAATGGAAAGGAAATCCGTGAATCGCTGCCTTTGTAGTGCCATCAGAAATTGGTAATGCCTCACTTTTGTCCCAATTTATTTTAGAAACCAAAAAGGAGGAGAAATCATTAATGATTTGAAGGAGGAACGGGAGAGATCGGGTAAGATTAGTAAGAGTGAGAAGGATATCATCTGCATATAAGTAGATTTAAAAATGTCCAATTGGGAGAGGTACACCTATCATGTCTTCAGATTGACAGATTGTAGCAGCAAGTGGCTTCATTGCTAAAAGAAGCAGAAGAGGGGATAACGGGCAACCCTGGCGCATTCCTCACCGAATTGGGAATGCATTAGATAAGAAACCACCACAATTTACCTGGGCTGAGGGGTTATCATATAATAAATGCATTTTAGCTATTAAATTGATCACCCAACCCAAATCTGTGCATTATAGTAAAAAGGTATTCCCACTCAATGCGGTCAAACGCTTTTTCTGCATCAATCGAAAGGGCCAAGGCATCTTCTGAAAGATGTTTAGCAGACTACAATGTATGGGCCAGTGTACGTAAATGATTCCGAGAGGAATTCCCCAGAACAAAACCCACCCGAGTATGGTGTATTAAGGAGGGTAGTACTTTGCAGAGTCGAGATGCTAAGATACTGGCTAGGATTTTAATATCACAGTTCAATAAAGAAATGGGACGATAGCTACCATATAAAAGAGGGTCTTTTCCAGGTTTAGGTAAAACAGCTATAACTGCCCTATTAGAAAGAGATCCCAGTGATGATTCTTTGTCAGCCTCAAGAAACGCAGCTTGTAAAGTATTGATAACATTGTGACCTGTCCATCTTTAAAATTCAACTGGGAAACCATCCTCCTCAGGAGCCCTATGATAAGGCAGAGTAGCAATAGCTTTAGAGATCTCATCTTTTGTGATTTTACCATCAAGTAGAGCTCTAGCACCATCAGAAAAAGACAAGGAAGATTCACCTTCGCTAGAAAAGAGGACATCTTATCTAGATCTATTTAGTCGCCTGGAGTATACAGAGATTGATAAAAGAAGGCAAATTCATTAACTATCTCTTAGGGCCTTGTAAGTATGTCACCTTGAGTCAGCCGAATTAGTGGAATAACCATTGTAGCGTCTCTTTGACATACTTGTGCAGCTAATAATCGTCCGGCCTTCTCCCCTTGCTCATAATGTCTCCCTTTCATTGTTTGTAAAGCATATTCAGCTTTAGATGTAAAGAGACTATTAAGGGACATGCATGCTTGCTCCAATAATTTGTGATTATGCAGGGTAGGATCTGATGTACATAAATGAGAGTAAGATTGGATGTCTTGTTCTAATTCTGCTTGCTTTGCAATATTATTCTTATTAGCAACTGCTGCATCACACATTAACTGACCTCTAATAGTGGCATTAGCTACCGCCCATACAGTCCTGCTGGAAGTGACGGAGCCCTGATTAATAGAAAGATAATCTTGGAGATGGAATTGTAATTAAAGTTTACCCTTGGGTATCCTGTACCGCTGAATGTTCATACGCCATGGTTTGCGCCCTGTTCGAGATAGGCCTAGATCTAGAGATAAAAGAACAGGAGAATGATCAGACAAGGCCGCTTCGAAGATATGAGATTCTGTGACCAATTGTACCACTTTGTGTGATACCAGAAAGTAGTCTAAGTGGGAAAATGTGCCATGCGAGGGTGAAAAGAACGTATACTCTTTGTCTAGTGGATAACTAAGATGCCAATGGTCAACCAAACCATAATCAGAGAGTATATCATTTAAGATAGCTCTATATGCTACATTGGCTCTGTCAAATTGACCTGTTTTGTCTAGAATAGGATCCCATACCAGATTCCAATCTCCACCAATGAGGTATTGCGAGGCATCAATCTCTGTGAGAAGACGGTTAATTGAAGGAAACATGACTTTTTAGTACCAATCGGAGCATAGATTGATCCCAGGCAAATGTAAGAATTCCCAATACGTAACTTGGCAAATACATATCTACCATCAGAATTTGACCAAGTCTTGGAGATCGTAACTGGAAGTGATCTCCAAATAAGGATTGCAACTTCACATTTGCGAACAGGACTAGTATCTGTAGGATCATTTTTGTGAATACTGCTGTGTATAACCTTCCCTACCCAATCTCTGCAGAGTTTATCAGATTCTATCTCATCGAGGTGTGCTTCCTGTAGCAGAGCTACGTCTACACATTTGGACTGCAAATAAGAAAGTACTTTTTTCCTTTCGATATAATGGGTGAGACCATGGACATTCCACGTAATAGTAGATAGAGAGTGAGTATGAGCCATACTGAAATATAGTCAAAAGGAATTAAGTGTTCAGGAATAAATGCATTAGTAAAAGCAGGAGAAATTATAGATTAGTGGAAATACAATAAGAGGGAATAGGGCATGATGGAAAAGAAAAAAGAGGGGAAGGGGGCTCTGGCTGATATGTAATACAAAAGTGTAAGAGAATAGGAGTTTTATAGGTTGAAAAGGTAAATATCTAAAGCAAAGATTGAAGACTTGTGAATGAGAAAGGTGATAGAGAAAGAGAAGAAGATAAACAATGTAACCTACAAATATTGTATAGACCAATAGAAGATGATATAAGAAAAAGCAATAATAATATTTTAAGAATACTAAATTATACTATGTAATCAACCGCATGTCTGGGCTCACGTGAGCACCGCCACGGGTAGGAACTCCATCAAGAGACTAAAAACTGTGACTTTAAAAGGGAAAACTAAAATATATTAAAAGATATTTGATTCCAAAGACCCATAAACATGAAATTTTGGCTTTAAAACAAGTGTAAAATTGCCAATATATTCTTGTAAATTTAAGAAAATGAAATATATTAAGATAAATATATAACTTCATATAGTATACAATATAAGTTATAGCATTTAATAATATAGGCATAGATGCAAATTTACATTAAATAGTAAGATGTTTTTGTGAATAATAATGATTATAAATATTTGATACAAAATGAAATAAACATTATTAAAAGTTATTACTCAACAGGAGTAAATGGAAGAATGAGTGCAAATTATCACCAAATAGAATTGTATGAAGAGGGTATATATCATCAGGAATATTTTGTGTCCCCAAATATTATAAAAATCCTATATATACATTTTTAAAGATAGAATATAAGTGTAGGAGTGTTTATAACTATAAATATAATCGAGTATATTTTAACAATGCATATGTAAAAACTCTTGAATAATACTTACCTGCCCCAGGACCTAAAGAGTGTTACAGAGGGACAATATAAATGCAATTTAAAACACTGCAAATCACATACAAGAGATACATTAATATAGCCTAAATATAGTATAAGTGTTAAATTGATTATAGAAATTAATATGAATACAAATAGAATAAATATGTATAAAGGCCTTAGATAGTACTTATCTGTCTATAACCTTAAGAAATTCATGAAAATACAGTATGAAAAGAGAAGGTTGTAGTAAAAAGAAGATAGCATCAGAGCCTATTCTCCACCTGAGGCAGATTTTAGAGGAGATCAGGATTTGTTCCTATGATGATCTTGTGTAAGAGTGGAGACTGCCTGTAAAGCAGAAGCTTTGTTTTCATGGGTGCGATTCAATCTTCCAATGTCTCTGCCATGATGATGAACTTCGCTGGTACTGCGGTGTTGATTGTCAGGAAGTTGTTGAAAGGATTTAGAGCTTGAAGTAGACTGATCTGTGGGAGGATGTTGTACATTCATATCTTGAAGTGAAATGCTATCCAGAAAGTGTTGTAAGTCTTCAGGATTATAAAAATCCTTTGATTCGCCATTTTTGGTGATACGGAATCGAGAAGGGTCAAATAAACCATATTATATGTCCATCTGCCTGAGTTGTGGTCTCACGGATAGCAATGCCTTTCTCCTTTCATTAGTTTCTTTTGAAAAGTCAGCAACCATGTGTATTTCTTGACCATCATAGATGTAGGAGTCCTGCTTGCGTGCTTCCATCAATATTTGTCGTACTTGGTCATGTCGTAAAAAACAGGCAATTAGGGGTCTTGGGCGGGAGCCTGTTTTTTTGCGTGGTGGACCAATTCTATAAGCACGTTGAATTTCCAACAATAGTTCAAAGGTGATAACAAGAAGCTTGGGAAGAAAATTACATAAAAAAGTCAAGCATTGTGACCTTCAACTTGTTCTGGATAAACAAAAAATCAAATATTATTCCTTCTTTTTCGGTCTTCCAAATCCACAAGCTTACTGCGGAAAAATTATAAGTCTTGGTCTTTGCTTTGTACTGATTCAAGACTAGCTTCAACTATAGTTAATCACTGGTCTAATTCCTCCTCTTTAGAATGGAATTGTGTAAGATCCGCCCTCATGGACTTGGTTTCTGATGTGAGGGAAAGGATATTGGCGCCCATATCCGTCAAACGAGAGCTGATTGATGAGATGTCATGTACAATGCGTTTCAAAGTATCCCCTGAAAATTCAGTTGAGGTGAACAAGGGTGGGCTAAAAGTTGGGGAAATAAAACCTTTTGTAGACATGGTGCGCGGTTGTTTGAGTGCCTCTGTTAGAGTAGTTTGTTCAGAAGTCTTGTTTCCATTCTTGTGGGTAGACATTTGTGAAGCAATAACTGAACTAGCAGCTCGAAGAATTGCTTGCAAATACACTGCAAAGCTGACAGAATAACTTACAACACTCGACGCATGGAGTGTGTCAAAAGAATTACCATACACGTCGCTCTTCCAAGTCTGTCAGAATGTAAATGTAGCTCTCTTGACTGATCAACAGTGAGGGAAACTTTCACATAACATCATGAAAGATAGTATAATCCTGTCAGAGCAGTCGAAAGAACCGGCGCTTAGCGTGTAATGTACCACGAAGAGCTTTTCTTCACTTTTAATGCAGAGTTATTAGAATTATTGCAATTATACACCGTTCTCCAAGATAAACAGTTATAATAATCATGTGTCAGAGAAAAAGTGCCAACATGTGACAATGAGGAATTTCAGTCATTTAGTCTATAAAGCTGAGGTAATAAAAATTGTTGACTGAAAATGTAATGCACTGATTCTCCATTTATAATAGTTTCTAGATGAGAAACAGAAAAATTGCACAAAGCGTCAACAGTTCTTACCATAGGAGAAGAACCGGAGCCAAGAAGTACATTTTTCTCCTCAGAATCTGGGGACGCGATTTCAGAGTTCACACATGAGGGCGGCAGAAGTGGCTTCCCAGCTACGCAAGAGCCGGTGCTTCACTACGTCACAGGGTCCAACACATGATTTCAAGCTCAGGAGATCTTCGTGCAAAACAGAAACTTAAAGGTACTCATTGGGTTCCGAAATTCGGACCAAATGAAGCCGCCTTATTCGGGTCCTCGGAACCGCCACTTCTGCAATCACGTTGGTGCTGAAAGGAGCGCCGCCTCCATCAGGAGTTTGTCCTGAAGCGGAGCTCCTCGTTCAGGCGGCCATCTTCCTGCATATCCAGACCACACCCCCTATAAATGGATATTGACACATACATTCTGCATAAGAAGGAAAAGACTGTTTATGAAAGTTCATCCTATTGAACACCATGATCTAGAGTGCGAGATATTTGTTTATTTTCTAAACAAATTCTGAGGTTTTTCTGGGGATACTTTTAATCACTGCATTTCTATGGATAATTATTTCAGTGATACTTTTAAGGGCTGGTGTAATTCCATATCTAATGTTGTGTAACTCCCCTCATCACTGAGGTATTACTGGGCTAAATAGGGAAGTTGAGGGGGTTAGACATTTAATTTTAGTATGTTCAGCATCCTGTATTATTTTCTTTCTCTTAGGATTAAACTGCATTTACTGGGTCTCTCCCACTAGTTACAAGCTGGGAAAGTGGGAGTATTAGGTAAGAACACACACTTACCAGGTGTTCAGCCATTTCGAGTTGTTCATGCTTTAGAGGTGAAAGTTCTAAAAGTTTGCTCTATTTTGTTGTAGAGGCATGACAAACCTAAAACAATGAAGGGACCTCTAATTTTGTGGATTGATTCAGTTTCCTTGAACGGAACCTGGAAGCCATCTTTGTGTTTTCTCATCTTCCACTTCCCTCTGGGTGCCGTTATCGCGTGGAGGTTTATCCAGTTCTATAGTGGTTATTGGGCTCTATGTGTTGGAAGTCAGCTTCTGGTATTCATGTCTCACTCCCACAACATTGCACAGCCAGCTACTGCAGTCGTTGTGCCAAGACACTGTACTAAGATGTCTCTAATTTAAAGGTTGTACAGGCTTATTTAGGGAAGAACATTAATAAAAATGTAGCCTAGATGAATCATGCTAAGGGCCAGATCACCAAAGCAACTTCAACTGCAAGAGGAGTTGGCTTAAGAAATTTCTCATCTCCATTGGGGGTAGGGATATCCCCTCTTTACGAAAGATGTGTATCTAACCACAATACCTAAATTAGAATTATATGCAGCAGAATTTCACTCAAACACTGTCCTTTAAGAGGTATATTAGTATTCAATCTGCATTATAGAATTCTAGGTATAGGCATTTATCTTCAATTGAGATGATTTGCTGCGAGTTGGCCTTAATAAGATGCATTTTAAAGCATGTGGTAAAATGTTACATTATATCAATAGGCTGTTTGCCAACCCAGAAAGTCAGACAAATTCATTTGGAAAACGGTTGGACCGTGTCCTTTTTGCAGTGCTATCCCCAAACTATTTGCCTTCCTCCTATATTTTTTCTGACCTAATTTTGTTGGCTTTAGATCTCTGGACATTTTACAACTGTTATTTAGTGCTACAGCGCACGTTCTCACTGTTTTCAACTTGGTATGATTTGCTTGCACCTGTTTGGCATTCAATTTACCTGTAAGTCCCTTGTACAGTGATATCAAATAGATCCACAGCCTGTAAATTAAATGCTACTACTGGACCTGCAGTGCTGCTTTCTCCACCCACAAAAGTAGCTTTTTAAATCTGTTTCATGCCTCTGCTACTGCAGAGCCTGCATGGGCAGTTTACTGCCGCAGTGACTTGGCATTTAAAGTCACTTACCAAGCCTGAAACTCCCCTTTTTACTACATATAGGTCACCTTTAAGGTAGACCCCACGGGTAAGTTGCTGTGTAGGTAAAAGGAAGGACATGTGCCTTTATTTGGGAGGCATGTCCTTGTAATGACAAACAGCCAATTTGGTTTCTCACTGCTGTGAGGTATGCACCTCTCACAGGTTTGCATTGGGAATTCCCTGATAGATTTTTTAGTGGTAATTTTGGATCTGAAAGGAGTAGCGTTGCCATGTTTGGTATGTTTGGAATAGGGGTGAGGAATCCTGCTTATTGGTGTAATAGGATTTTGTATTACTATTGTAGAAATGCCACTGTTTGAACGAACCAACAACGACATTGTCAATACTGTGCACTATTTTATCTCTTTTCAAATGGGACACACCCCTGACTCAATGTGACACCACATATTTGTTATTTTGTTAATTTTTGAAAAACGTATTGTACTTTTTTCTTTGTATCAGAAAATCATTCATCAATGTACATATATCATATTTACAACCAACACCCACTTTGCACATTTTTACAAACAAAAACAACACATATTTGGACATGACCCAAGTTCAACATCACAAAAATAATAATACAAACAATTAAATAATAATAAAAAATAATATGACATTTTTAAAGCGCCTGGTTACAATAAGGCCAGTTGGTCCCCACACCTACATGGAAAAATAACATGAAAAAAATATATATAAAAAAGTCACTACATTTCAGTTCATTAAATAGTCATCATGAAACCAACAGTGCCTATAGTGAATACATCCTCTGATCGTATTGTATAATCTATTTGCTTAATATATTTGTCCCGATTGATTGATACGAAACCCGGGGGACTTTTTCTTGTTCGCTGCACTTGTTGTAAATAAAAACTGTGTGGTCGACGCGTTTCAAACCCAATAAATAGTCACTAGAGTTCTCATCAGGACGAAAAAGCTGAAAAAAACAAAGACAAATGTGTCAACCTATACTACTTCCAATGCTAACCTTTTCCACACTCACGACAGTGTTCGCCTCAATTAGCTTTTTTGAACGAGACCAGCCGATCTTCTTGTTTTTCCAAATGATTAGTGTCTCCTAACTAATTTCAAAAGAAGGGGAGAGGCAGAATAGAAAGGGAGAAAAAGAGAAAACGAATCGTTACCATCTTTGAATCAGAAGAATTAACCTCTTTTCAATTATAGTACACAGCCGCGCACTTACTTGTTTATTTCTATGGGGGGGCCTTCCCAGCCATCCTAGCCATATTTTCAGCTTCTGTTGGGAACAAGACAATGTTAGGGGAACAATGTATTACACCCTTTAAAAATAATTTCTATACAATACGTAGTACTGCGTGATGCATAGCTTTCTCTATTCGGCCGTCTGCGACAGATAAGGGTTGAGTTGCAACCTGGGGGGAAACTAATCGTAGGTTTTAGATTCAATGTATAATAGCATGTTGCCGCTTATCAGCTTGTCAAAACACTTTCGAAGGCAACCTTTTTCATCTGCATATTGAATGGTATTCCTGGGCTGGGAGAGTGATGGGTGATGACACTTTACATGTGTATTGATTGTGTACTGCACTCACACAAAGTGTTCTTTCACCTCCTACTGATGTCTGGAGCCAGATCTGAGATTGAATGGGGGAGTTGTGCACTTCAGAAAGTTCTTTTGAAGTTACCTCCACATCAAATATATTTTGAGTATATGTACAGAGGCTCTGACACCATGATTTTAGACACTCTGTGTGAGTCTTGTAACCAGACACTGCTGGCTCTAAATGCTGCACCATAAGGAACAGTTATGCTGCCAGGGTTAACTACTGTTTGACTTGATTGCCTATTGTGCTGATCTGTGGAGTGCTAGGTCTCATGGAGGACTACCTCTTTGCTCAAGGACCCTGATATGCTGGCCTGCTGCCTAACTTCCTGCTTTGGTGTCCCCAGTGTTCTCCAGGGGCTCGTAGGGTTGCCTCCCCCATCCCCTGTTCTGGTGAGGGGGCTCAGAAGTGTTGCTTTACCAAAGGCCATGGGACTCATGAGTCCGGCCTGCATCAGCTGCTTATATCCCCTCTCATTTTCTGTGGAGCTTCCCCTACTCTGATAACCAGCGCAAGTGGCGCTGCCTAAGGGACATTGAGGCGCAAGCATTTTGCTCTTGTCCCTATAGAAAAAGTGTGTGAGGAGTGTTTTTTCCCACACAAGTTTTAAGAATACTATGGCATTAGCGAGGCGAGCCCAGCGCGGTCCTGATGATCTGGTCGGACCTGCTCCACTTTTCTCGGGGAGCACAGCGCAAGGACGTCTTGTGAGGTCCTGTGATCCTCTTTTCTGTCAGTGCCTCCGTGGGAGGATGGCTCTTGATGAGTGCAGCGTGGCATTCCTGAGGGCCCGTTGCCAGGTGACAAGCATGTTCCTTGACCCAGCACCCTCACTAAGCAGTGAAGTTCCCCGGCTCTGGCTGACACTGTCACCCAGGTCGGAAGAATCCTTTGAGGCGCTTGGGCTGAGTGGAGCTGTTCATGAGCAGAATCAACTTGAGCTTGGGCTGCAGTGGACTGAACAAGGTCTCTCTGAGGGGTCTTGCCACTTTCAAGTGTGAGCAACAAGACCGTGGGGGCATTGATTCATTGGCATTTTGAGTGTGAGACCTCCGAAAAGAGCCCCGAGAATGGCATAGAGCCACTCAGGAGAAACTAAGCTGCTTGAAAGAAACCGCGACAATTAATGTATCCCAGGGATTAGGCACGCAGGTGCTCCAGTGGCCTACGTGTACCTCAGCCAGCCATCTGTTCTTTTGCTGCAAAGCTCACTAGGATTACAGTAGCTCTTCTAACAGACCGCAGTGGTTTCCGGCCTCTATGAGATGGTGGGGGCTGATATGTTTATGGTAATCTAGGCATTTCTCCCCCAAACTAGACTGCTGCGTTTCATGTGCTAATGCTTCCTTATGTAGCTTGCTTTGCCCCACATTGCCAGGTTTTGCATCGTATGCATAGCATTTATGATTCTCTGTTTTTCTCTTCCTCACCCTCCAGCTACATTTCATGCCCTGATGCTTATGACATATGTTGTTTTTGCCTTGCATAGTCAGCTTAACAAGTATTAATTCAGGATTGACAGTTATACGTGCAATGGTGGTGTTTTCACGACATGTAAATTGTAAATTGTAAATTGTGTCTTGTAAAGCGCACTGCTACCCGCACCGCAGGCCTCGTAGCGCTATAGACCGCTGGGGAACCCGTCCTGGCTTTCCCTGTGAGATAGTCCCTCCTGGGGGTCTCCAAGGTGAAACCAGGCATCCCCGGCGTTTGTGTGGGGCCGTTGTGGAGATGAGGCAAGCTAATGCCCAGAGTTGCCGAGTGTGATCCCTGGTCGGAGTAGGCACCGATGCGAGAATTATCAGTCCGCTGATCCTGGTCCAAGACCCTGCCGCGTCGGGAATCGAACCCTGGTCCCGGGCCGTTCTCTGCTCTCGGGTCTGCCGCCTCTAACCAGTGAGCCACACCTCTCCACTTGTGCAACATATAAGTCTTATTCTTATTGCACTAACTGATGTTTTGACAACTGCCTAGTTGGCAAAGCTTTTACTGGTTTATGTGGTTTTGGTCTATGTTTAGGTGCAATACAAAAACTTATTTTCATGTAAAACGGTGTGGAGTCTCTTTTGTGGTGCATTTATTGTGTCAGTGGTATGTGTGTGTGTTGCGCAAACGCTTTACACATTGCCTCTGGGATAAGCCTGAATGCTCTGCCAAGCGACCAAGGGGGTGAGCAGGGGTTATCTTGGGTATGTAACTGCCTTGTCCTGACTAGAGTGGTGGGTTCTGCCTGACTTACATGCATACTCTACCCAACCAAAAACGTTTTTACTTTTACAAAATATTTTTTTTATTTAATGAGAAAATAAATATTGTGCTCCCTATTTGATCAAATTTCTCTCTTTTAATTTGAAGAATTAAATTAATTTAGAAGAGAAATGTGGTCTAAGACTAGGGCAGCCGATCTCAAATTTGGGGAACCGGGTTCATGTCTCGGCAATGACGCTCAACATCCTGTGCTTCGGCGCAAATCACTTAATCTCCCCGTGCCTAACAAAAATTCATGTGTCCTTGTGTAACGAAACTGGGGCTCATGTAAAGCGCCCTGATAGCTTCAAGTCAAGTTTGCGCTATATAAAACTCTAGAAAAAAAAGAATCTGATTAAACTAAAAAGTTATCAAAGTGATCTAGATGTACGACCATTTGCTTTTGCGATTCGCAATTTGCGAAAAATGCGTTTCACGATTTGCAAGTTGCAAAAGCAAATGTACAACAGTGTCAGACACACTATTAGCGATTCTCAATGGGGTCGCAGAAAGCGAGGCTCAAGAATAATAATAACCCACTCGCAATTTGTGACCCCATTGGGAATGGCTGGCCCTCCCAGGGATGGTGTCCTGCTGGACTCAGCAGACCTCCATCTCTTGGACTGCTTTTAAATAAAGTTTTTTTTTTAAAATGCATGCATCCCATTTTCCTTAAAGGAAACCTGGATGCATTTAAAAAAAATGAATCGTTTTCGTTTCATTTTTTAAGGGCAGGCAGTGGTCCCTGGGCCCACCGCCTTCCTTTAAAAAATATTTCCCTTGCATTCCCAAAAGGGAAGGGGCCTTGCAGAAAGTATGTGTGGCGGGGGGCTCCACAAGAAGGGCATTTTCTTACAAGGATAAAGGAAGCTCCCATCAGACACTGCCAGTGATGTTTGCAGAGTACGCCTAAGCAGCACCTTAGCAGCAGATGGATATAATTGACTTGGCATGTTTGCGTCTAAAGACATTTTTAGCTGAGCTCCTAAGTTGAGTGGATTGCAGCAGAGGAAAAGCTCATGATACAACAGATGTAGGCAACGATGCCTGTCACTTTTCTCAGTTAATAGAGGGAATTTGGCCTGGCGAGAGCTCTGACATGTGATACCAATGCCTTTGAGGAGGTTGTGCAGTCGACTGAAAACTAATGCAGTAATTTCATCAGCTTGGAGCAGGGAGTTTGACTCTGTCATCCAGCCTGCTGCACTCGTGTCCCAGGGGTGTGGAAGAGTACACTGAAATCTATGCCCTCTGCTGTGACTTATAGGATATGTCTTACATAGGACTAAACATTGTTTATCAGGAAGCTCTGAGAATGGCATGATGAGGTATGAGTGTGAATATTGGCAGAAGGAGGTGAAGGAGTCAGTGTAGCATGAAGAAAGGTGAAAGGTCCAGCAGAGAGAGGTTCCACCCTCAATATTTTGTATACTGTGACATTGACAAGAGAGAAATATTAGGAAGGGGTAAAATACTGTCAGATATTGCTAGAAACTGTCTGACTTGCTCGGCTAAAATTTCAGCTTGGCATTTTTAGTGAACTATCAGGAAAATGTGAAATTCCAATATTTACTTATATATGATCAGACTACCATCTTTTACAACAACAGGAGCATACAAGGAAACAGGCTTTTTGCAGCCCCCCCCTCCCTTTCTGACCTATTTCGACTAGTAGCTGCTGATATTCGAATTTTTAAAAAGCTTCGAGGCCTGCTGTCTAGAACTCAGTGCCTTTGTTCTGACCCATTACAAAAGAAATGTTGAATTGGATGTCCCCAATTGTCAAGCACTGACTTTCATGAAAGCTCCTAGTATATGGTACCCATGGTACCAAGGGCAGGTATGGCAGAATGACTACTCAGGGCTGCTACACTGTTTGTGCCAAACCTGAGTGTGATGTAAGACAAAATGGCTCCCATCCTGCCAGTGTAGACTTGAAGGGCAGTGTTGGCACTGCTAGTTCTACTTTGCCATTTAAAGTAATGGCAAAGCCACCACTTCCCTTAATAATATATGTAAGCCTCACCTAAGGAAGGCCTATAGAGCACTATGGCAGGGAGCTGTATATTGTTAAGAATGATATATAAACCTAGATATCAAGCTTAACAATAGATAGCACTTAGAAGCAAAACGCTTGGAGTTGTCAATTTGCTGAGGAAAAGTTAGTAGCCCCAATTGCTAACACAGGGTTGCCATATGGCATCCCAGCCTGGCTAACTTCTGAATTGGAGTACCTAATTGGTTACTGTAATGTATCAAATTGATTGTGGCATAAAATCCCCATGCCCAAATAGAAATGTATGTCTCTATTAAAGTTAAGCAACTTTTAGAAAGTTGCCACTCTGTGTCCCAGCTGATCCTGTGGCCTCACACAGTCTCTGGCACAAGGCAGCTGTCTACCCACCTTGGGCGACATGTAAATGACTCCCAGTCTAAAGAACTAAGGCAGGTGTTGCATGGTGAGGTGATACCTCCCCTCTCGGGAAGTCACTCAGGGTGTTAGACCAAAAGGTGAGTTTCAACGAGGAATCCTCCTTTGAAGGGTAAATGCTGATAACACTCCTGAGCAGGCTGCCTTTTGTTCAAGTTGGAGACAGGGACAGAGAGGGAATACCCGTTCCCTGATTAATTGTCCCATAGCTGCATAGCCCTTAGGTAGCCAACACAACTGGTCAAACATAAAGGAAAATTAGTCATGGTGAACAAGATAAGTGGTAATTACAGCCAGATGAAGGGATGTTAGGTCTAGCAAAACAGTTCGTTCCTGAGAGATTGGATTGTTAGCTCCAGGTGGGATAGTGGGCATCAGTAGCATAGCCAGTGTGCATGGGCTTAAATGCAAGGAAGGGAATCAGTCCCCTGGCTGTTGTTTGAATGATAAAATACAGCAGTAATCGGGGCTAAGTTGACTCCTAAGGCCTTTGGGCCCCAGTGCTACTGCACCTACTACACCAAAGGAAGTTATGTAACTAATAGACATAAAGGAGACCATCGGGTTCTAAGGGGTAGGGGCTTCATATCAGAGAAGAAGAAACAGCTGATCTAGTAGATGGGGCAGCTAGGTACCAGGAGGTATCCCTCTTTGATTGTGGGCTTGTGTTTATTTTTAGCAAGCTTTAAATTATCTTTTAGAGTTTCATTTTAGGTAAGTTAACCCCTTGGGCACGGCCGCGATTCTGCGCCTGTGGGGCCGTTTTGAAGAGTGGGCGGGTTCAAGACGGCCCCCAGCCGTCATCAGCACAAGCCCACTGTGATGCATGACGGACGGGGGACGTCATCAGCATGCAAGGGGTTAATATAGGTCAAAATTTGGGGATAGGATTTTGTCTTTGTAGTAAGGATATGCAAAGATTTTATTACATAGTGAAAGTTTTACACAGATCACGATTGTTGATTAATGTTGTTTTGCTGAAGTTCCTACTTTTCCTGTGTACACCCTGGCATAATCTGTCTACACAAACTGTCAATATGTCATCATGAGTTCTAGTTGCCACTGAACTGGATTTGTCATATTCTCACGAGTTACCTTTAAAACGGTTTTCTTTGTGACCTCAAACCTACCAAGGGGCCTTGTCTGCCGAGTCTAGGGAGGGGTGGAGCCATGGTCTGCATCAGCAGCAGCCAGGCCCAGGGAGGAGGAGTGAAAGGTGTGCCTTAAGTGTGCATGTCAGTTTGGCCAGCCATCTTAGGATGGCCAAACGACATGCGCACTTACATTTCTCCAACCAAGCTGTCTTGCACAGCCAGGTGGGAAAAAAGGCACAGGCTCCCTGTCCCTAACTGAACAGCATTTCAGCCCGCTCAGACCAATCCTGTTGCTTCTCTCGTGTATGAGAGCAGCATCTGGATTGAGTGGGGAGAGGAGCAGAGGATCACTGAGGCAGCTTGAGGAGAGAAGGATGAAGGAGGCGCTCGGGAGCGAAGGTAAGTTTTTTTTTTATAATTATTTCCCCATAGTTTAGTAACAGCAGCCACCACTGAAGATACGAAAGCCCAGATATTAGTGTGAAAACTCACATTCAGAAAGCTTCGGGAACTGTCTGTGGGTAGGAATCAGTGTTCATGAAAATCTCAGGAAGTTCACAAGAGAAAAACTCACATATGCACACACCCATAGTTTTTTTTAAGGTCGCAGCTGTCCATAAAAATAAGTGGTAATTTTACCAATTGAAAAATAGCATTCTTCGGTGTGTCACGCCATCCTTTCAATTGATAATCTTTTGTGTTTTTAAGTCGCAGTTTCGTTATCTCATTAAGGCCCTGGTTTTCTAAAGTTTTGAGTGTGCGCTTGTGTGAAACAAAACGACGCAAACATAGGGCCGCCCGCGCAGCTTTAAATTGTATTGCGCTAGGCTCCATGCTTTAAATGGGGCGGTACTCACCGGTACTGAGTACCGGCACTTCTCCGTATTCTCCCACTGAGTACCGGGACTTCTCCAAGGGTTAAGAGAGTACCGGTACTCCCAGTGGCTGGCATGCGGTGGTCAGTCTCTGTGTTATGGGCGTGTGAGAAGTTGGCCTGATAGGTAGTGTTTCCAATTCTGGAACCACTGGTTATCAGTCCAAACAAACTCCAAAGATGTCAGGTTGTAAGTCAACCTTGTAGACAAGCTATCCTAGTGGTAGCATGGACTAAGCAGCCTTAAAGGCTTAACTTAAGAGGTCGTGTTAAGCGAGCTGTTTTACCACATACAATCCTGTAATCAAATGAAAGGACACCACACAAGTATATATTATAAAAATATATGTATTTATTACTAAATTACTCCCCAGTACTCTTTATGAGGAAAGGGGCACAAGCGTTAAATCAAAAGCACTGTTACACATATAAAGTTGCACGTTTATGGATGAGGGCGGGTGGCCACTCAGACCATATATCAAAAAAGTGGTATAAGTAACACTTTACGAACAATGGTTAGGCCTAGGGCCTAGAGATTCGCTGGGAGCAGTCGGGACAAGCAATGAAGAAGTCGGGAGTAGCCCACAGGAGACGGGTGCAGCACGGAAAGTGCAGCGCGCACCAATGCACTGTCAATGGTGCGTAAAAGTCAATTAAAGTGAATAAAAAGATACTTCCGCTGAACCTAGGAACACAAAACTTTAGACACAGACCCTAGAGGTGTGTACCAGTGTAAAGACACCGGCGTTGCAAAGTTACCTCACCCACAGGCCGTGGGTGCACAGGGTCGAAGTGGCGTCGGGTTCTGTCACGCAGGTTCTGGGTGCTTGGAGCTGTTGCAGCTGCAGGCGCTGTGAAGCAGAAGTGTCCGGTGCGATCCAAGGGTGGATCGATGTAGAAAAGTACCTGAAAGCAGAGGGGACAGAGTCTGGGTCACTCAGCAGTGACCAGGGTGGAACCAGGACGGAACCAGGCAATGTCGGGCGCAATCAGGCGGTTGTCGATAGGCTTCTCTCCGCTGTCACGTGGGCTCTGGGGCATCTGCGACGTCCAGGAGCAGGTCACGATCTGTCCCACGTAGGCTCTCGCCGTCAGCACCGTCGGCTTGAAGATTGTAGCAAACAGCACTTGGCAAAAGCAATCCACGCGGAACCGGGAGATTGCTTATCACTCGAACCAGGAGGGTCAGAGTGGGTGCTCCTTTTCACAGGAGCTGGTGCAGATCTGGAGCAACCAGAAAAGCAAGTCGGATTTCAAAGTTCGTCGGCACAGGGGCCACAAGCCAGCTGGCAAGTGACCGGGCCAACGCGTCGAGCGCACACAAGCAGAAGGGCCCCACGCAGCACTCAGCGAGTGTGGAGGGGTGAGCTTTGGTGCAAGTGGAGCTCGGGGCTGGGGCTTCTCAAACCCCGGTGTACAGCTTCGAGGGTCACTCGTGGGCCGCACGGTCAGCGTCTCGTGGCCTTTTCAAGATGGCGTGCCCCACGCTTCCGGTCGCCTCCACGGGTCTCAGCTCTGCAGGGACTGTGGATCGGGCAGGTAGAAGGCAGGCAAGCTTGATCTCGTCGATCTCTGTCGCTTGAGTTCCGGCGGGAACTGCAACAAAGCAAGGGTCGAGGGCTGGATGGTGCCTGTTTGCACAGGGTGGTCACTCCTTGACCACAAGGGAGATTCTTCAGTCTTCCCACGTCGTGTAGAAAGTCGAAGGGTCCAGATTTCGTTTCTTATGTTTCTTCAGGATGATCTGAGGTCCGTTGGGACTGCTCCCCCTCTTATTCGAATCTAGGGGGTTGGACATCCTGCTAGGTCCCCTCCTATGGGTGGGACCCAGGAAGGGGGTGGTTACACCCCTCTCCTTTGATCCTGGCCGCGCTGGGACAGGGGCTGGGAGGCCCCAGAACCGGTTTGGCCGGATCCTGCAAGGGGCAGCCTTGTGCTCCCCAGGCAGTGTCTGGTTTCATTGAAACCTCCCTACTCCAATCCACTATCTCCTGTCTGGGGTGGTTTGACACCGCCCTGTGACAGGAAACTCTTTGTCCAGGCCTCCTCTGCCGGGTTTCGGTCAGCAGCAGGAGGTCAGACCCGTGTCTGTGGCAGGGGCATCCATTTTGTGGATCTGAGGCTCATTTTAAATCAACCGCGTTTCAGTAAAGTAACATGTCTTCTCCCTCTAGAAGGGTGGAATGCTATCCCCGTCGCCAGAACTGGCGAGGGGATAGTATTCCAATTCGTATGACACCTTACACGACATGTTTTGATAAAGCCAAACCAAAGTTGCTATATAACCGCGAGGATTATAATGCGCTTAAGAGTATATGGTATGGCATTATCCCGGATCAGCTTAGGGAGTTGTTCCCGACAGCTGCAGACAGGCTCAGCTCATGCCAGAGCGCCATCTCACATAAAACCACGCACTCTGCCTCCAGGATTGATGAGGCCTTCCATAGGAGTGGCTTACAGGCTATATATGTGTCCAGATATAGGTTTAGATATAGGTATACTATATCTAAGCAAGGGGTGTTTACACCCACTTGCCCCAGCTGAGTGATCAGCCAGTTGTGTCAATTTAAGAACCAACCAGGGGTGGCAAAAGCTATGCTTCAGCCCCTGGTAGGCCTTGGTGGCACCTATGCCCTGGGCACCTATAGTGCATGGTACAGGGGCTGACAAGGAGTCCATTTCCAATTGTGGTATGTACCTATAGCACATGTATTACAAATTTAGAGAGAGAACAGCAGGCTGGGGGTCTGATTAGCAGGCCCACAGCCTCAGTAAGTCGAAAACCAGTGAAGCAAAAAGCAAAAATTGGGGTGACCATAGGATAGCAGACCCTACTCTCCTACATAACCCCCCCCCCAATAGCTGACCAACGTTTCTCCCTGGGGGTCAGCCTTCTGCTAATAAAAGCAATGGGCTGGTCTTGACCATCTTGATTAAGTTGTGAAAGCACAGCTCCCACCCCCAACTCAGAAGCATCTGTCTGTACAATGAACTGTTTGGAGTAGTCAGGACTCTTCAGGATAGGTGCAGAGCACATGGCCTTCTTCAGGTCATCAAATGCCTTTTGACAGCTAACTGTCCACTGAACCTTTTTGGGCATCTTCTTGGATGTCAAGTCATTCAATGGTGTCACAATGGACCCATAGTTCTTTACAAATTTTCTGTAATACCCAGTCAGGCCCAAGAAGGCTCTGACTTGTGTCTGGGTAGTTGGAGGAGTCCAGTCCTGTATGGTCTGGATCTTGCTCTCCAGTGGTTGAACTTGACCCCCACCTACTAGGTGGCCCAAGTACACAACCTTGCTCTGCCCTATCTGGCACTTAGTAGCCTTGATAGTCAGGCCTGCCTTTTGCAGGGCCTCCAGAACCTTCTTCAGGTGGATCAGGTGATCCTCCCAGGTGGAGCTAAAGACAGCAATATCATCTAGATATGCTGCGCAAAAGTCATCCAACCCAGCAAGGACTTGGTTCACCAACCTTTGGAAAGTGGCAGGTGCATTCTTCAAACCAAAGGGCATTACCACAAACTGATAATGCCCACTAGGGGTAGAGAATGCTGTTTTGGCTTTTGACTCTTCAGCTAGTCTGATTTGCCAGTAGCCAGCTGTCAAATCAAATGTGCTCAGAAACTTGGCAGAAGCCAATTTATCAATGAGCTCATCTGCTCTTGGAATGGGATGAGCATCTGTCCTAGTGACAGCATTGAGACCTCTGTAGTCCACACAAAACCTCATTTCTCTCTTCCCATCTTTGGTATGAGGTTTTGGCACAAGGACCACTGGGCTAGCCCATGGGCTCTCTGATGGCTCAATCACTCCAAGCTCCAACATCTTTTGCACCTCAGCCTTTATACAATCCCTGACATGGTCAGGTTGCCTGTAGATTTTATTCTTCACAGGCAGATTGTCACCAGTATCCACCTCATGGGTGCACCAGTTAGTCTGACTGGGTGTGAGTGAAAACAATTGTCTGTGGGCCTGCAACACCTGTCTGCAGTCCACCTGTTGCTGCTCAGTGAGGCTGCCTGCCAAGGCTACTCCATCAACTGAACCATCATCAGGGTTCTGGGAAAGCAGGTCTGGGAGAGGGTCACTCTCTTCCTCCTGTTCCCCATCTGTGGCCATGAGGAGACTCATGTCCTCCCTGTCAACAAATGCTTTCAAACGATTGACATGGAGCACCCTGTGGGGGCTCCTAGGGGTGCCAAAGTCAACCAGGTAGGTGACTTCTCCCTTCTTTTCAATGATAGGGTAGGGTCCAGTCCATTGGTCCTGGAGAGCTGCTGGCCCCACTGGGTCCAACACCCACACCTTCTGCCCTGGCTGGTACTCAACCAGAACAGCCTTTTGGTCATGCCAGGCTTTCTGTAATTCCTGACTGGCCTCAAGGTTTTTGGATGCTCTCTCCATGTATTCAGCCATCCTGGAGCGGAGACCAAGTACATAGTCCACAATGTCTAGTTTAGGCTTTTTGAGAGGTAACTCCCATCCTTCCTTCACCAAACTCAATGGACCCCTTACAGGGTGGCCAAACAAAAGTTCAAAAGGGCTGTAGCCAACCCCCTTCTGTGGGACCTCTCTGTAAGCAAAGAGCAAGCAGGGTAAAAGGATGTCCCATTTCCGCCTAAGCTTCTCTGGTAAACCTTTTATCATTCCCTTTAGGGTCTTGTTGAACCTTTCCACAAGCCCATTGCACTGTGGATGGTAGGGTGTGGTAAACTTATAGTTTACTCCACACTCTTTCCACATTGCTTTTAAGTATCCAGACATGAAGTTAGTACCTCTGTCTGAAAGAACCTCCTTTGGAAAGCCCACTCTTGAGAAAACTGCAATGAGGGCTTTTGCCACCACAGGAGCTGTGGTGGTCCTCAGGGGAATTGCTTCTGGGTACCTGGTGGCATGATCCACTACCACCAGTATAAATCTGTGCCCAGATGCTGTTTGAGGATCCATGGGACCCACAATGTCTATTCCAACTCTTTCAAAGGGTACCCCCACCACAGGTAGTGGTATCAGGGGGGCCTTTGTTGTGCCACCTGACTTACCACTGGCTTGGCAAGTGACACAGGAGCGACAAAACTCCTTGACATTTTCTGACATGTGAGGCCAGTGAAAGTGTGGAACAAGCCTGTCCCAAGTCTTATTCTGGCCTAAGTGTCCTGCAAGGGGAATATCATGGGCCAAGGTAAGAAGGAAGCCCCTAAACTTCAAAGGTATAACCAACCTCCTGGTTGTGCCAGGCTTGGGGTCTCTAGCCTCTGAATAAAGGAGTCCTTCATCCCAATACACTTTATGGGTACCTTGAGCATTCCCTGCAGCCTCAGCAGCAGCTTGCTGTCTGAGGGGTTCAAGTGAAGGGCAATCTAATTGGGCCTGCCCCAGGTCTGCCCTTGAGGGTCCCCCTGTCCCCAGAAACTCAACCTGATCAGGTTCAAGCTCCTCTGAGACAGTCTCCTCTTGGACTGCAGAATCAGTTTCCTGTGAAACCTGATCCTCAACCTGGGGCAAGTGGGAAGGCACAGCCTTAACCCTCTTGCTCCTTCTCTTGGGTTGTGGTTGGTCTATTGTTTCAAGATCCACCACTGGTTCAGGAAGGCGCTTCTTAGCCTGAGACCTTGTCACTGCAAGGACATGAGCTGAAATCCCTAGCATTTCTGCATGAGTCCTGTACTCCACTTCTGACCAAACTGAGCTTTCAAGATCATTGCCTAACAGACAGTCTACTGGGAGGTCTGCACTCACAACAACTTTCTTTAGGCCATCTACCCCTCCCCAGGAGAAGTTCACAACAGCCACACTATGGGAAGTAGTGGAGTTGCTTGCATTGGTCACTAGGTAACTTTCACCTAGTACAATTTGTCCAGGGTCCACAAAGCCAGGTGCCACCATTGTGACACTGGCACAAGTGTCCCTGTAGGCCTGAGCCAGTTTCTCATTAATTAAGGGAGTCTGCCTATATTTGCCCAGGTTACTGGGGCTTACTGCAGTGGGCAATGATATGTCCACATCATATAGGAGAACTGCCTGTGTGGGGATTCTGACTAGGCCAGATTCCACCTCAGTACCCAGGGTCAACCCTACTAAACCCTTTGGCTGTGTACCACCACTGCTGACTGTACTAGGGGGTGCAGTTGCTTTAGGAGCTGCAGTGGTGGGGACTGGATTTTTCTTAGTGCATTCACTGCCCCAGTGTGAAACTGATTTGCAGGTATTACACCAAGGTTTCTTTGGGCCATCATTCTTCTTTTTCTTGTTTCCATTTTGGGAACCCCCCTCCTTATTGCTAGTTTGGGGGCCTGAAGACTTCTGGTCCTTTTCTTTATCTTTCTGATTCCCACCCTTCTGGTCTGTTTTCTTCTGGTCACCTTGGTTCTGGTTTTTCTGCTTAATCCTTGTTCTGACCCATTTGTCTGCCTTCTTTCCCAATTCTTGGGGAGAGGTCAAATCAGAGTCAACAAGGTATTGATGCAACAGCTGGTTCTGACAGTTATTAAGGATCTGTTCTCTCATCATAAGATTGTACAATCCTGTATAGTCTGAAACTTTACTTCCCTGCAGCCAACCTTCCAGAGCCTTAGTGGCACAATCTACAAAATCAGTCCAGTCCTGAGTCTGTGCTTTTTGGGTGTCTCTGAACAACAACCTGTATTGCTCAGTGGTTAGGCCAAACCCTTCAATAAGAGCACTCTTCAGAACAGAGTAGTTTTTGGCATCCTCAGGTCTAACAGTGAGGAGCCTGTCCCTCCCTTTCTCAGAAAAGGAGTACCATAAAATTGCTGCCCA
Source organism: Lissotriton vulgaris (assembly GCF_964263255.1). Taxonomy (NCBI): domain Eukaryota; kingdom Metazoa; phylum Chordata; class Amphibia; order Caudata; family Salamandridae; genus Lissotriton; species Lissotriton vulgaris. The sequence goes on along the minus strand of NC_141696.1, from coordinate 1,137,579,349 downwards.
CTGATCCTCAGGGACCTGCTGTACCATGCAGGCCCTCTCAAGAGCAGTCATCCATTTGTGGATATCATCCCCTTCCTTGTAGGGGGGCACAATTTTTGTCAGGTTTCTATTGTCATAGGCCCTGTCTTTTTCTTTAGGAACTTTGCTGCCACCAGTGGCATCTAAGCCACTTATTTTCTGTTCCCTAGCCAAGGTAAGTTTAGCTTGAGCTAAGGTCAGTTTAGCTTGAGCCAGAGCTACCTCCTCCCTCTCTATCTGGAGTTGGACAGCCCTCATCCTGGCCCTATGCTCTTTTCTCTGGGAGGAAGTCATTCCTCTTTGAGATTCTCTTGAGGCACTAGAAAGGTGAGAGTCCCTTGACAGAGATCTCTCCCTTCTATTACCTGGGAGAATTTGGTTATGAGATCTGGAGTGGTGCTGGCCCCCTCCATTCCCATGTAGGTCCAAGTTGGCCTGGTTAAGCCTGGCAACCTGTACCTGGTTTCCCCCCTGATCCTGATCTTCAGGCTCATCTATATCAGAGCCTTCTTCTGGGTCTTCCTCTTCCTCCTCTATTCCTTCTTGAAGATCCTCATTCTCAGGGGAGTTTATCCCTTCCTCTGTTTCTAAGGGAGTCTGACTCACCTTGTCTAGGTCATCCTTTTCTAGGAGAGCTACTAGGGAAGGAATGGTAGGGCCTCTGCCCTTTTTTAGCCCCCTGGCTGTGCACAAGGCACTCAGGTCTTTGTGGCTAAGGTTGTCATATCTGGATGTTGTCCCTATAGGATCAACTATTACAGGAGCAGAGCCTGAGGCTCTATCTGTATCAGACATGACTGCTAGTGAGGTGTAAGTGGTGCACTTACCTACACTAAGTGGTTTCCTACTGTACCTTGCTAGTGAGTTGTAGTCAGGGTGTGCTAATCCCTTTAATCTACAACTACTAAGTTCAGTAGAACTTCATATGCTAAGCTTTTGATTTATATGTACCTATAGGTACTTGATGTGATCTTTCAATTTGATAAAGATTGCAATGGTAAAACAAACAGCAAGCTCAAATCCGCACCGCTGCACACCAATGTGAGAAGTTGGCCTGATAGGTAGTGTTTCCAATTCTGGAACCACTGGTTATCAGTCCAAACAAACTCCAAAGATGTCAGGTTGTAAGTCAACCTTGTAGACAAGCTATCCTAGTGGTAGCATGGACTAAGCAGCCTTAAAGGCTTAACTTAAGAGGTCGTGTTAAGCGAGCTGTTTTACCACATACAATCCTGTAATCAAATGAAAGGACACCACACAAGTATATATTATAAAAATATATGTATTTATTACTAAATTACTCCCCAGTACTCTTTATGAGGAAAGGGGCACAAGCGTTAAATCAAAAGCACTGTTACACATATAAAGTTGCACGTTTATGGATGAGGGCGGGTGGCCACTCAGACCATATATCAAAAAAGTGGTATAAGTAACACTTTACGAACAATGGTTAGGCCTAGGGCCTAGAGATTCGCTGGGAGCAGTCGGGACAAGCAATGAAGAAGTCGGGAGTAGCCCACAGGAGACGGGTGCAGCACGGAAAGTGCAGCGCGCACCAATGCACTGTCAATGGTGCGTAAAAGTCAATTAAAGTGAATAAAAAGATACTTCCGCTGAACCTAGGAACACAAAACTTTAGACACAGACCCTAGAGGTGTGTACCAGTGTAAAGACACCGGCGTTGCAAAGTTACCTCACCCACAGGCCGTGGGTGCACAGGGTCGAAGTGGCGTCGGGTTCTGTCACGCAGGTTCTGGGTGCTTGGAGCTGTTGCAGCTGCAGGCGCTGTGAAGCAGAAGTGTCCGGTGCGATCCAAGGGTGGATCGATGTAGAAAAGTACCTGAAAGCAGAGGGGACAGAGTCTGGGTCACTCAGCAGTGACCAGGGTGGAACCAGGACGGAACCAGGCAATGTCGGGCGCAATCAGGCGGTTGTCGATAGGCTTCTCTCCGCTGTCACGTGGGCTCTGGGGCATCTGCGACGTCCAGGAGCAGGTCACGATCTGTCCCACGTAGGCTCTCGCCGTCAGCACCGTCGGCTTGAAGATTGTAGCAAACAGCACTTGGCAAAAGCAATCCACGCGGAACCGGGAGATTGCTTATCACTCGAACCAGGAGGGTCAGAGTGGGTGCTCCTTTTCACAGGAGCTGGTGCAGATCTGGAGCAACCAGAAAAGCAAGTCGGATTTCAAAGTTCGTCGGCACAGGGGCCACAAGCCAGCTGGCAAGTGACCGGGCCAACGCGTCGAGCGCACACAAGCAGAAGGGCCCCACGCAGCACTCAGCGAGTGTGGAGGGGTGAGCTTTGGTGCAAGTGGAGCTCGGGGCTGGGGCTTCTCAAACCCCGGTGTACAGCTTCGAGGGTCACTCGTGGGCCGCACGGTCAGCGTCTCGTGGCCTTTTCAAGATGGCGTGCCCCACGCTTCCGGTCGCCTCCACGGGTCTCAGCTCTGCAGGGACTGTGGATCGGGCAGGTAGAAGGCAGGCAAGCTTGATCTCGTCGATCTCTGTCGCTCGAGTTCCGGCGGGAACTGCAACAAAGCAAGGGTCGAGGGCTGGATGGTGCCTGTTTGCACAGGGTGGTCACTCCTTGACCACAAGGGAGATTCTTCAGTCTTCCCACGTCGTGTAGAAAGTCGAAGGGTCCAGATTTCGTTTCTTATGTTTCTTCAGGATGATCTGAGGTCCGTTGGGACTGCTCCCCCTCTTATTCGAATCTAGGGGGTTGGACATCCTGCTAGGTCCCCTCCTATGGGTGGGACCCAGGAAGGGGGTGGTTACACCCCTCTCCTTTGATCCTGGCCGCGCTGGGACAGGGGCTGGGAGGCCCCAGAACCGGTTTGGCCGGATCCTGCAAGGGGCAGCCTTGTGCTCCCCAGGCAGTGTCTGGTTTCATTGAAACCTCCCTACTCCAATCCACTATCTCCTGTCTGGGGTGGTTTGACACCGCCCTGTGACAGGAAACTCTTTGTCCAGGCCTCCTCTGCCGGGTTTCGGTCAGCAGCAGGAGGTCAGACCCGTGTCTGTGGCAGGGGCATCCATTTTGTGGATCTGAGGCTCATTTTAAATCAACCGCGTTTCAGTAAAGTAACATGTCTTCTCCCTCTAGAAGGGTGGAATGCTATCCCCGTCGCCAGAACTGGCGAGGGGATAGTATTCCAATTCGTATGACACCTTACACGACATGTTTTGATAAAGCCAAACCAAAGTTGCTATATAACCGCGAGGATTATAATGCGCTTAAGAGTATATGGTATGGCATTATCCCGGATCAGCTTAGGGAGTTGTTCCCGACAGCTGCAGACAGGCTCAGCTCATGCCAGAGCGCCATCTCACATAAAACCACGCACTCTGCCTCCAGGATTGATGAGGCCTTCCATAGGAGTGGCTTACAGGCTATATATGTGTCCAGATATAGGTTTAGATATAGGTATACTATATCTAAGCAAGGGGTGTTTACACCCACTTGCCCCAGCTGAGTGATCAGCCAGTTGTGTCAATTTAAGAACCAACCAGGGGTGGCAAAAGCTATGCTTCAGCCCCTGGTAGGCCTTGGTGGCACCTATGCCCTGGGCACCTATAGTGCATGGTACAGGGGCTGACAAGGAGTCCATTTCCAATTGTGGTATGTACCTATAGCACATGTATTACAAATTTAGAGAGAGAACAGCAGGCTGGGGGTCTGATTAGCAGGCCCACAGCCTCAGTAAGTCGAAAACCAGTGAAGCAAAAAGCAAAAATTGGGGTGACCATAGGATAGCAGACCCTACTCTCCTACAGGGCGCATGACCGTTAATGGCAAGTGTATTCCGCGCTAGGTGCGGCTGCAGCCCTACACTCAGAGCCGGCATTTGTTAAGATAGCGCTTTAGGCATTTGGCGTCCTTGCTAATTGTGTCTGAAATGAGGCAGCAGGGAGTCCTTTTTAACGCTTTCGATGCTGATGACGAGCTCAGCTCGTCATGATGCACGGTTGAGCTGTGCTGATGACGAGCTGAGCTCGTCGTGAACAATGGGAAAGTGGGGTCCTGCAGCACAGGAGGGGAAAACATCTAGCAGCCAAGGTGTTAAGTTGACTGGTCAGTTCCTGGATGAACAGTGACTGCCCCGTGAACCCAAGCACCTCGGGACCTCCCCAGCTCACCTAAATCACCGATTGCTTAGCTGCTAACGGTGATGGGTCTGTTGGTGTGTGTCAGCAGTGAAAGCAGGGCCGGCTCTAGGCATGTGCAAGCTGTGCGCCTGCACAGGGCCACCAAACCCCAGGGGCCACCACGCCAATATATATCCTTAATATATTAATCCTCTGAGGATGGATACATATTTGCGTGGTGGCCCCTGGCAGGGATTTGGCGGCCTCCGGCTCTGTTCCACTACTAAACACCCTGACCCCCTCCCCTCTTTACTGGCCTGCGCGCTCCGCCCCGCCAGGACCACCTCTTCCGGGCCCCCTACCTACGCTCCTTGCCCAGGGCCACCATGAGCCTAGAGCCGGCCCTGGTGAAAGAGGGTGAAGAAAGGGACAATGAGGTGTTAAAATATTGCCCAAAAGCCTAATCAATTAATTAAAACAGCTCTAATCTGGGAAGTCAGACAGAGGTGCAGGAACGTGAACAAGGCGGTTGCAAGATGATAGGGGTTCTGCAGCTTCTGCTGCTGGTATTCCCTAAATGCGCACAGCTTCGTGCACCCCTCGAAATACTGGCACCCTGGGCCTGGAGCCGACACGCCCACGTTACAGGCCGGCCCTGCTCACACGCCTACAGCGCGACAGGACAGAAAGACCCGTGTGGTTTGACAGCTAGAGCTCTCGACATTAGAACTGTTGCGCTGTCAGTTATAGGGAAAGGTTGCAGCACCAGTGTCTGTCAGAGCGTCTCACGCCCTTCGGCCAACTTCGGCTCGTGTGTGCAGGGCACATTGGGCCATTTTTTGCTTATATATAGTGCAAACTTGGCAGGAGGGCATTAAAGTGCTTTACATGAGAAGCACAAGTTCTACTTGAACGCATACTTTTTGTTTTTATGGCACAGGTGAAATCCCAGCGTGGGTTCAACATCCTGTGATCCAGGGCAAATCACTTAAATCTCCTTTTGCCATTAAAAAAAAAAGTCCGCTTTTGCGTATAACTTCTGCTTCTCACATTAATGCCCTCGGGCTAAATTCACGCTTTATATAATTACAACAAACACCAATTACACCCTGTAACTATGAGCAGAACTTGGCCAAGGGCACTGGGGCACTTTACATCAATTAGAAAATGCTGATAGTGTACAAGGCTGCCTCGAAGCCACGCACCTCCCAGGCCCACCCCAATCCATTTGATGAGTAACGGCATTTCTCTTTCACGATTTAAAGCACTGGCTAGGCTGTACCACACACACTTTAGTAAATGTGGGTTTAATATTACAATCAAAGCAAAATTATTTTAGGATTTGTGAGAGTAAAAGTTTACAACCACGTTGGCAACTTCTAACAGTTTATATCATAGATTTCATAAGTGTTAGTTTTACACAGATAGTTAGTGGTTGCTCAACCAATCAGGTTCGACTCTTTTACCTCTGCTCAATGCGTAAGAAGTCATATATTTCACACTGTCGTCTTCCTCTGCGCATATGTATTCAGCCCGTGTAGTCTGTGTGAGTCAGCGCCTCCATAAGCTCCTGCGTGAAATGTCCCTTGAAGCAGGCTTCTGAGGACTCAACGGCATCCAATGTGACACCCGCAGTAAGAACTCTGTCAGCAGCAGCGTTGACGCGGCGTTCACTGGCACAATGAAGAATAGAGCGTAGTTTGTCATTCGCTCGAGGTGGGTAGTATAAGAAGTCAGATATCATCTTTCTCTGTGGAAAATGTCATTGTGCCAAAAGGAAATACATACGCCAAACCAGAAACATAAGCTGTCAGTCTTGGAAAAAAATAATCATTCTGAGTCCATTGGATGCCCCCTTAGCTGTTACAATGCATTCCTCATCTTTGGGTGTGGAGATAGCAGAGGCCAGAGTGACCGACTGCAGTATATCTCTGTATCAAAATACAAGCATTAGGAGTTATTTCCCCTGGAATGGGGATTAACATGCGGACCCAAAAATTATTGGTCCAATTCCATATGGTATTCCCCATTCAAGGGAATGTAATGGACCACTATACCATCCACTTAGCATCTGCATGGAGTAGAATTGGGGCTTTGCTTTGGATCGTGATGCCGGTGGCAAGGGAGCTGGGGTAGCCCCAAGAGTAGAGGAAGAAAGGGGCTGGAGTGCCTACTGATCCCCTGTGCTGCAGGGGGCTGGGACAGCTAAGCGGTAGCAGCTCCTCTGTTAGGCCTGAACTGATGTCTTTGTGCTTTGGATTACAGATATGTAATGTGTGGGTTTGGAAATTCCAGGTTCAGAGACACCTGAACACCTGTGATTGCTTAGAGTGGTTTAGACCCCCCCCCCCCCCCTAGGAATCCCAATCTGGACCACTCATAATAAGGGGTTCAACATTATAGTGTCCAGATGGATGATGTTTCCGTCGTGGAAGTGATGATTACTTAAACAAGGTTTGCTAGCAGGAGAGATTGAGCACATTTTCCAAAATTGTTGGTAGCCATTTTCTGCATAATATTTTAAAGCATCACAGAAAAAGGGGATTAGTGAAATGTGAAGTATGCATCCCGTAAAATATAATCAATTACTTCTAGTACCTGGATCCTGAGGTTACCACTGTTAGGGTACGACAACTTTGAGTTTTGGGCTTCGTTTTCCGCAGGCATGTGTGGCTCTGAAGTGCTTCAGCATTTGCCCGGGCGGTATTGTCAGTGCTTAGTTTGTGAAGAAGTAAGTGTCAGGGCCATTGTAAAGAGGCCACTGCAGCTTGCACCACTCATTGGCCCTGCTAGGGACAGCAGCAGCACAACTACTGACCATCACACTCTACAAGTGTGACAATTCAAACTAGTGGAGGCCACCCTAAGCTATAACAAGCATTGGCATAGCCAATAGGTCTCGCTTTTGGGACCTTATAAGTATTTAGTTATGCAGCACAATATCCTTGGTGCAACAACATTAACACTTATAAGGTCCCAAAGGCGAGACCTATTGGTTATGCCAATGCTTGTTGGAGTAGCTATCGGTAGTGGAAATGTCCAGTGCTGTCCTCTTTCCCTCTGAAAGCTGAGTGTCGTGGACACTGTGGGCTCCTTGGGGAGTAGCGCTTTCCCTCAGTGATGAAGGCTTCAAGCCGCAGGAGTTTGGTTTCTGTCACAGCATCAAGGCGGGAGAGGGACGGGGCCGGCGAGGACACAACAGAGACTCGCAAGGGTCGGTGGCCGAAGCCAAACGAATGGGCTGAGACACATTTAATAATGCAATGTGTGTTTCTACCGAACCCCAGTCTTGGGGAGGACAGGGGAGTACCAAATCAGAGCTCAAGAAAATGATCAATCAATTATCAAACAAACACAGCTGCAACAGGTTAAAAACCGGCACCTTACCTATCAGGCCGCTGGGATTAGCTTCTGTGAGGTCTTCCAGGCGCTGCAGGGTGCCTCCGGGATCAGGCTCAGGTGCTATAGACCCAGTCACCCGTGACAGTAGTGTCTACACCAGGGTCCCTCCTACAGTCCCAGTGGGCCTCGCCCAGCCACAGACCAATGAGAAGAAGGGGAACACCTCACCTGAAGCCGTAACATGGGCAAGGGGGCGTGGCCTCTCTGGACTCACGCCGGAGCAAACAGGTGGTACCAGTTACACACGCTCTGCTGCTGGCCTAGCACCCGTGATGTCAGCACTCCCACCCTGGGAAGGAATGCTTGAGTCTGGAATGAGGATTCAGCCACTAGGATGGGTGGCACTGGATATCAATTACATGACAGGTACCGGTAGAGATAGATCTCCAGTTCTGGACCCACTGGCATTCATACTGACACGTCACAAGTGCTGGCGACCGGGAAGCAATGGTCCCATCAGGTGACACTTGGAGAGAGATTCAAGAAACCAGCAGGTACTGGGAATCCCCCTAGGGAGGTTGTAGTTTGATAGATACTGGTTATGCTGAACAGATCTCCAGAACTAACTCCTTAAATGTGTTGGTGATGAGACAGATCTCTGCTACCTGACACAGAGAAGTACTGGTGATGTCAGAAAGGTCACTAGTACATACGTCACATATGATACGTGTAGATATTGGTAGTGTGGGACGCATCTCCGGTGTTGGATACTGATAGGCATAGAAAAGTGTGGCGTCCGGACTCCGCTCCTGAAAAGTGCCAGTGCTCGCCCATTAAATGTGTTGAAGCAGCGCCGGTAAGTGGAGGTACTCCACTTCAAATTAAAGTGCAGGTATTTAGTACCGGAGGAGAGTACCTGCCCATTTAAAGTACTGCTATGTAGAATAATTACAATGTTGTGTGCATGATCAAAATGCAGTTTATGTTTGAGGGCAGGGCCGGCCTTAAATCGGCTTGACCAGGACAGAGAGACCTGGGCTGAAAGAACATTTTTTGTTTGTTGTGGGGGCTGTGTGAGGAAGATGGGAACAGTTACCCTGAAGTACATTGTTGGAGAAGCAACCACTGGGGGATCATTGGAAGCGGAATGGAATGGAATCACAGTAGCACAGTGATTTTAAAACTCGTGTCTTGCTTTGCACTGGAATTGGTTAAGTCTCTTGATAGAAGTTACTGAAGCCGGTGAAACAAGTAAGCAGGATTAAAGCATTTGCATAATAAACCCCTTGAATCTGAGACTTTTTCGTGAAAACCTTGATGACACGCAATTGATTCTTCGTCACCTTAGGTCATCTGTGCATAAACGAGGAGGGACATAACTCTTGTGCATGCCGGCAAGTTCCACGTGCATCCGAGCTGCGCAGGATAGGAGGGTGCGCGTTTGCCACTAGTGCTGGGCACACTCACATGTCGGGATATGGTACAAATGGGATAAAGCCGGCAGAATCAGCTGTCTCGACTATAGAGAGTGAAACGAAGTCAAACGAGTCCTAGGAAGTCCTGCTAAATTAATTTACACCATCCGCTTACAGATGCCAACAAGACAGAACACTTATAAACAGAAGTCACAGTCAGTTTACCAACACATAAACCTGTTGCACATACCAATCTTCTCTTTCCAAAACACACCTGTAACAACTGAGATGGCAGCACTCAGCGGGGGGCATCACCTTCGGAAATACTGCATTCCTGAACCTGCAAGTGCACAATTGCAAAAACAGTTGCTAAGGAAAAAAACAAGCGCACGCCTCGTGCTGAAGGGGAAAAAAAAAGATGAGGAGAGGAGGAGGCAGTAGGGGAGGGGAGAGAGGAGGGGGCCTGCGTCTGTTTCCCTTGTGGGAGTGAGAAAGAACCATATCTTTGTAATTAACACATGTTTTGAAAGCTCGCTCCCGCAAGGGAATCGCCAAACATGCACGCGTTGCATTCAAAGCAATGCAATGCTGCACTTTTTTGGCAGCAAAGCTGAAGCGATTGCTAAAGGTCTTTTCCCATGCAGTGCATGCGCACTGCATAGGCGAGGCCTAAAAATGGCTTAGGTGGCAGGCATTAGTCATTTTGTATGTATATTGAATTATTAAGCAACTGTTGTGTTGCTCATCTGGAAATTGAACAGACAACGCCACCTTGTGGTGGACTGTCACAAGCAAAGGTGTTGAAATTTGGGTGCCGGTGCCAGGCAATGGAAAGCACCTTTTCAAATTAAGCACTGGGTATTACTCGTTTTACTAGTCAGCTAAATAAAGTCTCAGGAGCTCAGTGCACTGTATCAGAATAGAGGTGCATGACATCAAGCCCCTGAATAAATTAGAATCTTCACAGGAGCTAGTCGGAGAACTTAATCTAAACCCTATTGGAGATACCTCAACAGAAAGCTGATGTATGTTTGGTTGTTGCCTCCTGACTGGAGCATAAATAGAGAATAAGCAGTTATGTGGCAGCTAAGAGTGTTTGATTTTAAAATGTGACAAATTCATGTACAGGTTTATATATGGATTTTGGCATGTGGTGGTCAACCGGGCTCCATTATTTCACCACAGCTATTTCATTTACACATGATATATTGGGTAACTTACAATATCTGAAGAGGGTACATTTTTAGATATAAAAAGGTGATTCACAGATCCATTTTACCTTCTCGTGCTCTCCTAAAAAGACATCTCTAGATGACAACCAAGATAAAATGAGTAATTGCCTCTGGATCATCCGGTGAAGGAAGTCCACTAACTTCTTAAAACTAAGGGCCTTATTTAGAGATTAGTACTGCCCAGAAGAATAAAATGGGGGCAGGTAGCCACAGCAACCTTTAACAACTGGGTAAACACGTGGGCAGGCTGGCCCCCGCGTAAACACAATCAGGAGATGATAGCCACATGGGAAGGAATCACTTTGTCACTAGCAGCAGAACTTAGGGGAGGTGGAGACAATCCCAGGGCAATCCGCTGGCATCCTCCGACCACACTTGGATTCAATGCAGAAATTAAAACCAGTGCAAAGGACTTAAACAAAAAACGTAAAGCCTATAGTAAAAACCGCACAACTAAGAACAAAATCCAATTGCAAGAGGTTGCAAAGAGCCACTCCATAAAAGTGTGGGCTGCAAAGCGTAATCATTGCGAGGCCCAGTGGCTGAAAATTTTCGATCTACTGAGCCCCGGAAAATCACGAGAGTTTTGGAGTTACATCAGTCACCTTGGTCGAGGCACGAATCATAGAGAAAACGCCCTCGAGGCATCTGTCTGGGTTCGCCACGTAACAGCACTTTACCAGGAAGAAGGACTTACCATCAAGCCTCACAACACGACCCCACAAAAATTGGACCCGGCTTTAACTACTAACATAACATCCCCTCCTGGAAAAACTCTAGTGTCCAAAATATTGAAAAAAATTCGAGCAAACAGCGCACCGGGCCCTAACGGTCTACCAGGCCACTTATTCAAATCAAACATCGAATTCTGGTCCGAAAACCTGACCCACCTATTTTCTGACTGTTGGCTGTCGGGGGCTGTGCCTGACTCATGGCGAGGCTCGCTCCTGCACCCAATTTATAAAAAAGGGACCAAATCAGACCCAACAAATTACCGTATGATCGCCCTGCTGGACATAGAGGGTAAAGCTTATGCAAGTGCCATCCTGAAAGATCTCACAGACTGGGCAAGTGAAGAAAATCTCCTGCCATTCTGCCAAACCGGTTTCAGATCAGGGTCCTCGACCGCGGACAACATCACTGCACTCTCTTATCTAATCAATCGAGCACGGCTGCGTAAAAGCCTCCCCTTATTTGCCTGCTTCATTGACTATTCTGCCGCGTTCGATGGGGTAGACCGTACCATCCTTTGGAGAAAGCTGGTCCACTGGAACATTGATCCTTCCCTGTTAAGAGCGATACAATCCCTGTACCAAAACACCTGGGTAAGAATCAAACTTTCAAACGACTCCGCAACTGATAAGATAGACACGAACCGCGGTTTAAAACAAGGGTGCGTGTTGGCGCCCCTACTGTTCAACTTATATACAGCAGACATGGAGACAGCCTTGCAGGGGGCCACCTTAGTAACACCAAAGATCGGGGCAACCAAAATACATTTCATGCAGTATGCGGACGATCTCGTAATTTTGGATCACACAAAAACAGGACTCCAAAAGGCACTCACTGCCCTCGCAATATATAACAACAAAAACAGGCTGGTGGCAAACCCGACTAAATCAAAAATAGTAATTTTTGGGCACTACCCCAAAAAAAAAAGAGCAAAATGGAGCCTTGGCCATTTAACCTTGGACAGTACCCAGAAATACTTATACTTAGGGGCTTCCTTTCACGAATCAGGGTCGTGCAGTGCCCACTTAAAGAAAGTTCAGGGTAAAGGTAAGTCCATCACCTTCGCCCTATGCAAACTACAAGCTCTTATGCATAGTCCATCAGCAACGGCCATCCAAAGAGTCCTTAAGGCCAAGCTAATGCCGGCCCTTAACTACGCACAACAGGCGTACCCAGGCAAATTAAATAAGGAGCTGGAAAAAATCCATTGCGGGGCATACAAGAGACTGTATCACCTGCCGAAATGTATAAGAAACACTCTAATCCGCTTGGAATTCGCCCTTAACCAACAAACTTTGGAAGAAATGGCAGCCCTAAGTAAATATTATTACCTCGCAACAGCGGCACGCGATAACACACTAAAGGCTGTCCTGAAATACATCTTTACGGAACCAGGGAACCCCTGGTCAGTTACCATCGAAGCTGCCATGACGCAATTGAACCTGGCGATCGAGTCGTGGAACCCAGACCTTGTCAACTACACGACCATCAAACAAGTGATAAAGAGAAAGTGCGTGCACGCTCCCGGGAGCTGGACCTGGAGTCCCTCAGGAAAAGAGCCTTCCATGAGTCCTTATGCTTGCCACACATCGCGCAAAATCCTCGAAATCACCTCACGCAGGCCGTGGGCCTCCCAGCACTCCATAAGATCCTCGCCTACAGATTGCACCCCCTGCCGCTCAATGAACTATATCACCCGGAAAATGCAGGCGCAGGAGTCCGGGATTGCAGACTCTGCAACTATAAACGAGAGTCACTGGCCCACTTACTGTTTTGCTGCCCCGCCCTACGTGCACCCCGCACTCTCTACCTTAGGCCCATTCTGAGGGATGCTGGGACACGTACAGTCAAGGAAGCAATCCATCATCTATTCACCTTGAGCGTAGTAAAACAGATGGCCTCATTCGGAAAATTTATTCAACAGACCCGGCTCGAGTTGACAGCAGTAAGGGCCACGCAGGAATAGAGACCTTGCCGTACGAACCCCCGGTGGACCTCTCAGGCCCCCGACCGCGTGTGCCCGTACGAATTTTGGGAACTCCTTATAAATGCTTGTCACCAGAAACTCTGTGGCCTTTTGCCCTCACGAACTTTGGGAACTTTTAACATACGCTTGACTACTGGAATTTTGTGGTTTTTTAAAAAACTTTTGTAATTTTATACTTGATCTTAATGTAATGGTTTTAAGTAACCACACAATAAAAGTTATTCATTCATTCATTCATTCATTCATTCATTCATTCATTTAGAGATTAGTAAATTAAATAATCCACCTAAATATAACGGATATCCCTTTCATCATATTACCAGTGCCACAGGCTGTAATGAACATGTAACATGGAAGACGGAACATCCGCTATGCTTCTGAGAGAGTATCCTGTCTGCCAAACTCTAAATAAAGCCTAAAATCCATTAAAAAATTGTTATCACTTACTCTCAGAAGCATAAATCTCTGCAGGAACTTTTGCATGCCTTATTGCATGGGCTATGCCTATATCATCTATTATTGCAGACAATCTTGGCCTTGTCTTATCTTTTTTCACACCTGAGAATCAATCCACGTTTCCAGAAGCTACTTTTTTCTATTTGAAGACTGAATATTCTCTAGAATACCTTCCTTTTTAGGTCCTCATCTACCTGTATAAGTTGTTACACCCTAATCCAGTTGAGATTGTATTGTGGCTTTGTATTATGTATGTAGAAGTATTTATATAGCGCAAATCTAGCCAAGAAACAACAGATTGCTGTACATTGCATGGCATATGCTCTACAAGATAGTGTCCAGCAAGTGGGGATTACACAAATACATTTCACATTTTTAAGCACAGGGATATTATGTTATTTATATAGAACCATATGATGTTGAGCGAAATGACAAGGCTGGGATTCAAACCTAGGTTCCCAGGTACCAAAGTCTGCAGCTCTAGACATTAGGCTAAAACTCCTCTCCCCTTTTGTATCCAGAAATGACTCAAACATTTTCCATGGTGTCTTGCACCTTTGTAATACTTGGTGGTTTGGATATCAGAGTAAAAACTCGTCTTTTTACTTAATCTGTTAAATATAAAGGGTATTACTTCCGGAGTCTCTCTAATTTTGCAAGCTAAGGGATCTGTGCAAAAGATTAAATCAAAGGTGAGGTAAGGACATTCTTGCGTCGTTCCCTTGCTGAATCTTAATTCTTGTGTAAGGTCAGTATAAATTTTTATTTGTACTGTTGGATTTAAGTGACAACTTTATATCCTTGCAATGAATTTAGGACAGAGCCAACACCTATATTGAACTTTCTACAGATACATTGAGTTGACACATTCAAAAGCCTTGACTGTGTCAACCATGTGTGTGGCTAAAGGTAAAGTGTAAGTATCTGCTATATCAAGCAAAGCAATCAGAACTTGAGTGGGATCACTAATATATCAGCATATCATACACATTCTGAGATCTCACCATTGGTTTAACGTTTTGAGCAGGTTAATTTCTAAAATCAATTGCACTGTTTCATAAAGCCATTTATCAGAACTCCTAAGCCATTTGATGCCTAAATTTAAATGGCATCAACTTATTGGTGGTGGCCAACGCCTATCTTAAATGGTAGGGTGGCTGCGGGGGAGGGCAGGGGCTTGGGCGTGCAAGGTTCAAATAATATACAATAAAAAATAATATTAAAGACTTACCTGTCACTCCGCTCCTGCTGATGGCCGCCTCACTGTTCCTCTCGTCGCCATCGTGCCGGAAAGGGATGGGCCCTCAGGGCACAAGGTCCTAATCCAATCCAGATGCTGGTCTCACATGAGACTGATTTGCATATGACTGGGACCAAAATGGAATGGCATACTGAGCAAAAAAAAAAGGAGTAGGCCCAGATCTCTGTACTGGGGTGAATGCATGACATTGGTCCGCATTCTGTCAATCAATTGTTCTCTTTGCATTTTTCACTCTGAGAGAGACGGGTAGGCCGAGACGTGGGTCCCTTGTACTCCATGCCACTGGAGTTAAGCTATCCAGGCTGATGAGGGGTGAAACTCAGAAACCGGTCTTAGGATGCATGTTTCCAGTCCAGGGAGGACCTGGCCTGGCAGTTTGGGTTGAACTGTTCCCATTGAGTGCAGTGGCAAGACTGATTTGCATATGGCTGGGTCCAAACTGTAATGGTGAGCAAGAAAACTATGGATTTAGGCCCATATCTCTATACGGGAGGAAGAGGTGTGGCGCCGCAGCTAGGGTAACTGACTCTGGAATCTGGGGATCACGGTTCGATCCACGGCACCAGAGGCAGATTAGCCCAGCACCATGTGACTCTGGGCAATAGCTTGCTTAATCTTCCCCACGGCCCCCAGCGCCTAGACACCCTTACGGGTGATTGCACGCTTTACAAATATGGATTATTACGGGGGTGAATGTATGACATAGTTCTGCATTCTGTCATTCAATTGTTCTTTTTGCATTTGTCACCCCGAGTGGGATGGGTATGCCCAGACATGGGTCCCGTGCTCCCCATGCCACTGGAGTCAAGCTATCCTGGCTGATGAGGGGTGAAACCCCGAAACTGGTCCTTGGATGCTTGTTTCCATTTTAGGGAGAACCTGGCCTGTGAGTTTGGGCTGAACCTTTCCCCTTGTGTGCAGGGTCAAGACTGATTTGCATGTGGCTGGGACCAAACTGAAATGCCATGGTGAGCAAAAGACGATAGATTTAGGCCCAGATCTCTGTACTGGGATAAATGTATGACAATGTTTTGCATTCTGTCCATCAATTGTTCTTTTTGCATTTGTAACCCCGAATGGGCCGGGTATGCCCAGACATGGGTCCCGTGCTCTCCATGCCACTGGAGTCAAGCTATCCTGGCTGATGAGGGCTTATTTCCAGTCCAGGTAGGACCTGGCCTTGCAGTTCAGACTGGACTGTTCCCATTGGGTGCAGGGTCAGGATGGATTTGCATATGGCTGGGTCCAACCTGGAATGGCATGGTGAGCAAGAAAACAATGGATTTAAGCTCAGATCTCTGTACTAGGGTGAATGTAGGATATTGTTCTGCATTCTGTCCATCAGTTGTTTTTTTTGCATTTGTCACCTGAGTGGGACGGGTATGCCCAGTCGTGGGTCCTGTGCTCTCCATTCCACTGGAGTCAAGCCATCCTGGCTGATAAGGGGTGAAACTCCAAAAGTAGTCCTATGATGCTTGTTTATAATCCTGGGAGTACCTGACCTGGCAGTACAGACTGGACTGTTCCCATTTGGGTGCAGTATCACGACTGATATGCATATGGCTGGGTCCAAACTGGAATGGCATGGTGAGCAAAAAAACTATGGATTTAGGCCCAGATCCTTTACGGGGGTGACTGTATGACATAGTTCTGCATTCTGTCATTCAATTGTTCTTTTTGCATTTGTCACCCCTAAGTGGGATGGTTATGCCCAGACGTGGGTCCCATGCCCTCCATGCCACTGGAGTCAAGCTATCCTGGCTGATGAGGGGTGAAACCCAGAAACTGGTCCTAGGATGCTTGTTTCCAGTCCAGGGAGGACCGGGCCTGGCTGTTCAGGCTCGTCTGTTCCCATTGGGTGCAGGGTGAAGTCTGATTTGCATATGGCTGGGTCCAAACAGGAATGGCATGGTGAGCAAGAAAACAATGGATTTAGGCTCAAATCTCTGTACTGGGGTGAACGTATGATATTGTTCTTCATTCTGTCCATCAATTGTTTTTTTTTGCATATGTCACCCCGAATGGGCCGGGTATGCCCAGACCTGCGTCCCGTGCTCTCCATGCCAGTGGAGTCAAGCTATCCCGGCTGATGAGGGATGAAACCCCCAAACTGGTCCTAGGATGCTTGTTTCAAGTCCAGGGAGGACCTTACCTGGCAGTTCAGGCTCGTCTGTTCCCATTGGGTGCAGGGTGAAGTCTGATTTGCATATGGCTGGGTCCAAACAGGAATGGCATGGTGAGCAAGAAAACAATGGATTTAGGCTCAGATCTCTGTACTGGGGCGAATGTATGATATTATTCAGCATTCTGTCCATCAATTGTTCTTTTTGCGTTTGTCACCCGAGTGGGCAGGGTATGCCTAGACGTTGGCCTGTGCTCTCCATGCCACTGGAGTCAAGCTAACCTGGCTGATAAAGGGTGAAATCCCAAAAGTCCTATGATGCTTTTTTCCAGTCCAGGGACGATCTGACCTGGCAGTTCACGCTGGACTGGTCCCATTGGGTGCAGGGTCAAGACTGATTTGCACATGGCTGGGTCCAAACTGGAATGGCATGGTGATCAAGAAAAGAATGGATTTAGGCCCAGATCTCTGTACTGGGGTAAATGTAAGACATTTGTTCTGCATTCTGTCCATCAATTATCCTTTTGCATTTGTCACCCCGAGTGGGACGGATATGCCCAGACATGGGTCCCATGCTCTCCATGCCACTGGAGTCAAGATATCCTGGCTGATGAGGGGTGAAACTCCGAACATTGTCCTAGGATGCTTGTTTCCAGTCCAGGGAGGACTGATTTGCATATGACTGTGTCCAAACTGGAATGGCATTGTGAGCAAAAAAACATGGATTTAGGCCCAGATCTCTGTACTGGGATGAATATATGACATTGTTCTGCATTCGTGCATTTCTCACATGAGAACAGCACCAGGATTAGTCTAAGCAACCTAATTTGGTGCTCAGATGGAGTATTGGACCTTGTGCCTTTTCTCCAACCGGGCTGTGTAACACAGCCAGGATGGAGAAACATAAGTAGAAATTGTTTTTTAGATTATGCAATATTAGAATAATTATGTACATGGTGTTTTAAACTTTTTATTCTCTGGTGATATATTAAAAAGTATTTTTGTAAGATTTTAATTAATCAAACAAATAAACTAAAATAAAAACAAAAAAATATATAAATAATAATAATAAGTAGAAATGTGAGTTTGGACGGCCTAGGATGGCCCGCCAAGCACAGGCGCACCCTTCTGAGAGCACTAACTCATCCTCCCTGACATTCCCTATAGTTATTGTGGGGTTCAGTCAAACAGCATAATTAAAATGAGAATAACAATGTTATTGTCATCTTATTCATCATCTGCTGTTGTGAGCTGTGGGGTGGTCCTCATCCATTACGGAAGAACCGCCACTGCAACCTATTAGTAGATAATCCGTGGATACATTTTGATTGTCAATACTGAAAGTCAGTGTTGGACCTGGTCTTTTTTGCAGGGTTATTCCCAAAATGTTTGCCTTCTTGCTCCAATATTTTGACCCTCTTTTTGTTTGCTTTAGGACTCTGGACACTTTACCACTGCTAATCAGTGCTAAAGTGCATGTGCTCTCACCCCTAAAACTTGGTATGATTGGCTGTTTGGAATATTTAATTTACTTGTAAGTCCCCAGTAGTATCCCATATACCCAGGGTCTGGAAATTAAATGCAGCTTGTGAGCCTGCAGCACCGTTTGTGCCACCCACAGAGCCTTTCAAACCTGTCTCAGGCCTGCCACTGGAGTGCCTGCATACAGAGTTTACTGCCACATTGACCTGCCATTTAAAACTTCTTGCCTAGCCTTTAACTCCCCTTTTACGACATATAGGTCATCCCTAAGGTAAGCCCTAGGTAGCAGCATGTAAGGGCGCTGTGTAGGTAAAAGGCAGGACATGTGCCTTTATTGTGTGGCATGACCTGGTAGAGACAAACTCCCTATTTTGCTTCTCAATACTATGAGGCCTACTCCTCTCATAGACTAGCATCGGAAATTCCCTTCTATATGTGTAAGTGGTAAATCCTGACCTGAAAGGAGTAGCGCTGCCAAGTTTGGTATGTTAGAATGGCAGTTATACATCATGCTTACTGGTGTAGGTGGATGTTTTATTACTAGTTTAGAAACACCACTTTTAGAAAGTGAACATTTCTCTGTGCCTGTAATTCTATATGCTTTGCAGCCTGACTCCAATTCACGTCTGGGCCTGGTTGTCAGCTACACTTTGTGCATACTTTCCAGACAGCCACTACACATGAAGGGCTGGGTGTGACAAGAGAAGCTTCTGCGTCATTCTACATACTGATAGTCTTTCTGGGCTAGGGGACGGGGTGTAGTTACATTTGTATAGGCTGTGTCCTGCCCTAACACAAAGGGCTTGTTTACCCTGTAATGAATGTCTGGTTCTAGGATGAGTTGAAAGGGTGTGTTGGGCACCTCTAAGGTTTCTTTTGAAGTCACATCAAAGACATTTTTTGTATAAATACAGGGGCTATGACCCCATGTTGGCAGCGCAGTTTTGAAACTAGAAGTGAACCTCTGTCAGAAGGATGGCGGTGCTGGACAAAGGACTAATCAGAACTGCTCTACTGCTGTTGCCCTGCTGTCTGCTACCTGCTGGGTGGCATAAAGGACTCACTGGATTGCTTTTCTGTCTGTTGGCCTGCTGCCAGCTGCTCCCTGACCCGATTCTGCCAGAGGACTGCTGCTTTGCTAGTAGGAACCACCACTGGGACTACCTTCCTTATTTGCTGGCCTGCTGCTTGCTATCATCCTCCGTAACCCCAATGTTCTCCAGGAGCTGGTGGGCTGCTTCAAGCCAAACACACAAGATGATGGACGGAATGTTGCACAATGGCAAAATATTCACCCCCAGTCACAGATCTGGGTTTAATCCTTCGTTATTTTGCTCACCAAGCCACCCCAGTTCAGACATGGCCATATGCAAATCAGTCTTGACCCTGTGCCTCATGGGAACAGTCCAGACCGAACTGCCAATCCATGTCTTCCCTGGACCGAAATCAAACATCCTAGGACCGGTTTCTGGTTATCAACCGTCTTCAGCCAGGATAGCTTGACTCCAGAGGCGTAGTGAGCACAGGACCCAAGTCTGAGAATACCCTTCCCACATAGGGTGAACAGCAAAACACACAAGATGATAGACGGAATGTTGCACAATGGCAAAATATTCACCCCCAGTCACAGATCTGGGTTTAATCCATTGTTATTTTGCTCATCAAGCCAACCCAGTTCAGAAATGGTCATATGCAAATCAGTCTTGACCCTGTGCGTCATGGGAACAGTCCAGACCAAACTGCCAAGCCATGTCTTCCCTGGACCGGAATTAAGCATCCTAGGACTGGTTTCTGGCTATCAGCCGTCTTCAGCCAGGATAGCTTGACTCCAGTGGCGTAGTGAGCACGGGACCCACGTCTGGGCATACCCTTCCCACATAGGGTGAACAGCAAAACAGACAAGATGATGGACGGAATGTTGCACAATGGCAAAACATTCACCCCCAGTAACAGATCTGGGTTTAATCCATCGTTATTTTGCTCACCAAGCCACCCCACTTCAGACATGGTCATTTGCAAATCAGTCTTGACCCTGTGCCTCATGAGAACAGTCCAGACCTTTGTGAATACCGAAAGTTGTAAAGTTCAACTTTTGGTATTCACAAAGGGCCTTTACAAGTAGTAAATGCCCTCTGTGAATACCAAAAGTTGTAAAGTTAGACTTTCATCTCCGTTTACCTATATGAATTGGGCCCAATGTGTTGTTTCTGGTTCTTCATGATAATTTTCTTGATTTTGGTGGCCATTTTGTTGGCCACAAGATTAAAAGTAAAAATGTTGTAACTCTTTCTTCCACTTCACTAACAGTGGGGTTCAGACAAATGTCCCTATAATTATTCCTGGCTCACATTTGAGCCTGCTTCAATATTCTTTTAGGGTAGCCTCTCTGCTCTAATCTTTCTCTCAGGTTATCAGATTGTATCTCATACTCCATAGAACAATGATGTCAGTAGGAGAAACTGCCCAGTGGGGGATTCGCCTTTAAAGCACATGGAAGATAGCTCTGAAAATGTAGCAGTGCATTTGTATAGATTCCATTGTAATGTGTATTGTGTAATACCCTATTACAACTGTCCATATCTATCCAGGAAGGAAATAGCAACTCTGCTGTGAGTAGCAGTACATCCTAATTGTTTGAAATGGTTTATCCATTAGAATATTGGTATAAGTGTAAGTGGTCTGACTCAATGTCCAATCCCTGCATCATTTTTGTATTTAGGTCGAAAGTCATGTCCTTATGAAAATTCTATGTGACTGTAGTATTTTTAACAAAAGGTAGGAACTCTTTTACTAATGTTTGTAAAAAGAAAATCGCACATCTGGATAGAGGTTCAAGCAAGGAACTACTCATGAAACAGCGGAACTCCTTAGCAGTTGAAATGGTTTCTTCTGTATTTTTGAGAGGATATAAAAGAAAGGTGATCTAGTGTTGGTGATCACTAAGGGTCTGATCCACAAAGTTAAACTTACACTTTTGTATAAGTTTTTATTTTTTTAGCAATTCACGAACTCCGAGTTAATAGTACGTTTATGACTATGGAGTCTTTGAATTTGGTGTGGAGTCACCATACTCCGAGACGGGATGTCACTAAGGGAGCAGCACTCCACACAGAAAAAGATGGGGCAGGCAGAGGTATATGCCTCTGCACATATGCCCTGACTAATAAAATACATTTTGTATTACTAAAAATAGTAATACAAAATGCTAATCACAAATTATTTCCAGAGTCTTAAGTCGCTGCCTGTCCTATATTCTTATGAATGCAGCTGTTAGGAAACTGCTGAGTTTGCTCACATTGGAGTTCTCATTGAGAGAGGAATACATGGAACTCATGGAAAAAAGTAAAAAACTTTGGGTAAAATGTGCAGAGTAAAGGGAGGAGTTAGGAGTATTTTATGGAGGGCTTTTAAAAAACGGTCCTCACACACCTTCAAACTAGTGACAGCTTTGTTATTTGCAAACCCGAAATCATATATATTCTGCCTAGCACCTTACATAGTAGTTCATTGGCAATCCAATACCCTTACATATGGTATTTAGGTTTTTTATAATATTTATTTTACAAGCAAATACATTTTTTTACAATTGTTGGATTTCATAAATATTTTATTTAGTGTTGCAAGATATATAACAATAAATGTCATGTTATATAATTATGGTATTCTACATGTGTCAACAATAATATTATTTATTATGTTATACAACATTTCTCCTTTCTGTTTACATTTATTGGTGAGTTAATTGTTCTGTATATTTTGTTTTCTATTTGTTGAAATATGAATGTTAGTCATGAGTTAAAACCTCAATTAAAAAAACATATATTTAACATTGTTTCAAACACTTCCCACAAACCTGGTAAATAAATGAGACTTTTTTTTGTATTTACTTACCTGTCTCTACACAAATCTCGTTAGTTCAATAGTCAATCACAGGCCAGGCTGAATAAATAAAAAAGGAGCAAACACAAACAAACTCTTTCAAAGCTTTCATAATATCACTGAATGAGGAGAGCAGAGAGGATTTTAGGTAAAGGATTAATGTCTTTAGGATGGCCAGCCAAGAAGTGATTTCCAGATTATGCCTCCCTCCTTATGTCATCTTGGACAATATTTCTGAGTGGGAACAGGATTTCGGCTCAGATACATGGTCTTCCCAGGCTATCCAAGCCTACTTGAAGATATTAGCTTCTCTACATTTTCTCTCCACTGAATCTTTTCAGAGGGTGTCCAGTGACATTGTAGCCTTCTCACAGCCAAGCCAGTCCCAATGCTTGCAATAAGTCCTGAGATGCAGCAATAAAAGAGTGTATCTCAGTATAGGCTTGCCACATACACTGGTGGTGAGGTAAAGGGTTGCTAGGGATTGTTATGCTGTTTCCCACTTATCACGAGTGGAAGGTGCTATTGTTTGCTACAAAGTGGCAATCCCGCCACACCACACAGCACACCTGTTCCACAACAGACACCACTGGCCCTCAATCAACGGTTTGCAGCCATTTCAGTCCGCATACCATTATCCCGCAAGGTCATTGACCTCGCATACCATTATCCCGCATTTTTTCAAAACGCATGTGCATTTATCACGCATGCCTTTACAACAAATTACGTTTTAAAGGCATGTATGGTAAATGCATTTGCGTTGTGAAAACCACGATGACGAGAGAGGTAAGTGGGTTTGGGTTAATTTTTTCGTGGGTTAGTGATTGTGTAGTGTAGTGTTGTGTTAGTGTAGTGTAGAGTTGTGGTGGTTGTTTAGTGTAGGGTCGTGCTGGGGGAAGTGTTATAGGGTTTAGGGTTGTGTTGTAGTGTTTGCGTAGTGTAGGGTCATGCTGGGGGTAGTGTTTTAGGGTTTAGGGTAGTGTTGTAGTGTTTGTGTAGTGTAGGGTCATTCTGGGGGTAGTGTTTTAGGGTTTAGGGTTGTGTTGTAGTGTTTGTGTAGTGTAGGGCCATGCTGGGGGTAGTGTTTTAGGGTTTAGGGTAGTGTTATAGTGTTTGCGTAGTGTAGGGTCATGCTGGGGGTAGTGTTTTAGGGTTTAGGGTAGTGTTGTAGTGTTTGTGTAGTGTAGGGTCATGCTGGGGGTAGTGATTTAGGGTTTAGGGTAGTGTTGTAGTGTTTGCGTAGTGTAGGGTCATGCTGGGGGTAGTGTTTTAGGGTTTAGGGTAGTGTTGTAGTGTTTGTGTAGTGTAGGGTCTTGCTGGGGTGTAGTGTTTTAGGGTTTTGCGTAGTGTTGTAGTGTAGGGTCATGCAGGGGTAGTGTTTTAAGGTTTAGGGTAGTGATGTAGTGTTTGTGTAGTGTAGGGTCATGCTGGTGTGTAGTGGTTTAGGGTAGTGTTGTAGTGTTTGTGTAGTGTAGGGTCATGCTGGGGTGTAGTGGTTTAGGGTTTGGGTAGTGTTGTAGTGTAGGGTCATGCTGGGGGTAGTGTTTTAGGGTTTAGGGGGTGTAGTGGTTTAGTGTAGTATTGTAGTGTTTGTGTGGGGTCATGCTCGGGTTAGTGTTTTAAGGTACTGTTGTAGTGTTTGTGTAGGGAAGTAATGTGCTTTATGGTAGTGTTGGGGGGTCGTGCTGGGTATTACATTAGAGTGTAGGGTAGGGTAGTGTACTTTTACTTACCTTTACAACTTTTACAACAAGTATACCTTTAACATGCATGCCTTTTCGTTGTAAAGGCATGCGTGCTAAAGGCATATTCGTTCTAAAAGTTTTCGTTCTTTTATTTTGCAGCCTAATAGTACATGCGGGATTATTTTTGCGAACTGATGGTATGCGGACTGATGGTATGCGGGATTACGTCATATATTCTCAATCAACATGTAGGTTGTATGTGATGCCACTGGCTGCATTACTGATGTGTATGCTGTGTTTCCAGGTAGAGCACAACCAGTACATTTTCTGTGGATCGCTTTTTGCCTTGATACTTGATTTCTGGAGAATTTGTTGACATTTGTCTTCTTGGTAAGTCTGTGGCCACCGTAATGGCCTAATGTTCGCATTTTTTTTTTCACACTATACGAAATTACTTCTACTCAGGCAACATACATGATCCTAACAGATGCGTGCAGCTTGGCAAACATTATGTACACTAAATATGACAGAGGGCCATTTACAATCTATTGTTTTTTCCCATTTAGGTGAAGCTTTGAGGAAATATAAATGTTATGGTCAAGTTGTGTTCCCTAGCGTGTACCCCACCGTCTCCATGTACCAGCTTAAAGTGCATGTAACTTCCCTCCTGTGCCAGCTATGAAGACGCAAATACATTTGCGTCCAACGTTAACATGTCCTCTTTCAGACCCACCCTGAATGGGTTGAATAGTCCGTTCCTAAGTATGCTATGCCAACGTCTTTTTGTAGTGCACTTTACACGTTTTTCAGCTCTGGCAAAGTAGGTCCTGAATTTCTGCCATCGAGCCTTTTTCTGGCTTCTGACTCAGAAAGCCTCAGCCCAGGCTGTCTCTGTACCTGTGAACTCTGACTTACTTCCAGCGCGGCCCACCGCGCTTAGCTCAGCCTGCTGCCTGCCAAGACTGACTACAACCTTCAAATTATCTGTTCCGCTCCTCGAAAATACATTCCTGCCTACTAGTTTAAGTAAACATCCCCCAGCTGCAGAGCCAAAGGGCCGACCTGTCTCCGGGCAAGTAATTCATAGCCTCTGTTACCATGCTCCCATGGAAGGCCCATGCCCCACGCTTCTCATGCAGACACTTAGGCGCTTATACACGCACTCACAGTCAGTATAGATTAGCTTCTGCCCCAGAGACCTTTTCCGTTCAGATAATATGGTTCCCAAACATCAGATATCAGATATGATAGAAGTACAAGCTGATCTGACATGCCAGACTTCTGTCTCTTTCCGTCAGTGTAAATGTCAAGCCCCCTGCACCCTCCAGTTCCACGTCAATCACACGTCATGCAGCTGCGCGCGCATCCAAGCCTCCGATTTCTGCTGACATTGCAACATTTCTGTTTAGTGCCACCCCCATGTGACACCTACCTGTGACGTTTCTAGCGCACACCTCTAGTTCACGCCTAGTTCACGCCTAGTCCACGCCTTCTGATTACGTACTAGTAACACGTGGATGCTGTTATCTTGTCTTCTCTCAGCTGTTACGCCTCCTATATTGGTTTCTATGGTGTAAATTAAGTATATAAGCTATGTATTGTCAATAAAATATTGCTCTATCCCTTCCTGGACCCTTTGTGGTTGCAGGAACCTGATATCCAGTTCCGGAACGATTCCTTTTTAAAGGAATAAAACCCCTAAGAACTCTAACACCACGGACTCTGTTTCTTTCTTTCCGATTGAGTTATTATTGATTAAGTACTTACCTGCATAGAAATTAAGACAGTAAATTAAATATTTACGACATTTTGGCGCCCGAACAGGGACCCCTCCCCCACCCCACGCGCCGGTTGGTGCGTTGCAAGCTCTGTCCCCTGCCATCAGTTAGAAGGAAACTACGCGTACCGGCAGGATTTCCTGTATCTCCCTCTGGCCCACGGAGGTGACGAAGACTGCGATCAGCACCCAGACGAGGCGGTGAGGAGTGCGGAGGATCCCGACCAGAGCCTAGCCGAAAGAAGCAAGGTCCGAGGTGTCAAGAGGCCCACCAGTTTTCCGAAGTTTTCCGAAGTATCCACGTGTTGAGTCGAGTCCAGTCCAGTCGAGTTTTCCGAGGCCTTCTGTTTCCGTGCTTCCCGGTGAGTACCATTGCTGGGACGTATCTAGACGGGTTTGGGTACACAAGTCCGGTCTGCACTGTTTTTAGACAGTGTATCTGTACTGTTTAGCAGTACATCCGTTATTTCAAGTTTTTGCACTGTTTTTAGCAGTGTATCTGTGCTGTTTAGCAGTACATCCGGTATAGGGGGTAGTCATATATGTCTCGAATGTCTTTTCATGTGATTAATGTCGTGGTATGAGTGTGACTGTTTTTAATGTGCATTATTGTGTTCTTGTATAACTAGCTGTATTCAGTATTAAGTAGCAAGGATTGAGCATTCAGTACTAAGTAAACAAGATGCCGTTTTCAACAAGTTAAAGCAGATAGGAACTAGGAAAGGGATACTAGAGGAAGAAATTCCTATCCCCCCTAGGGACACTCCTGGAAATTTTATGTACCATAAGCATGGCATAGATGCCATATTATATCTAGATTTATGGGCCGATTATACTAAACATCTAGACGAAAGACACAGATGGCCTGTTACCGGAACATGGGATGCCGAGTGCATCATGAAGGTAGAGGAAGCATTATGGAAAAAGAAAGCCAGACAATCTCAGAAAGACGCCATAGAGTTTTGGCGTAAGGAATCACATAAGCGTGCTGAAAAAGAACTACGTAGAGAAGACAGACTTAAAGAATCAGATAAAGCCCAAGAAAACGAATTAGTTACTGAAGGGATCCGAGTAAAATCAGAGCAAGTAGACCGTGCACGAAACAATCTCGTAAACGGTATGTATCTCGCGGCCGAGGGTTCGCCTGAGGCCATTTCAGAAATACCGAAAAATCTGCCGCCACCATTGGTTCCAACTAAAGTAACTCACAGGACCACTAAAGACATATTCCTGAATTCCTATCTAGAGGATGTAGCACCCGCTTACACCAATCTGCCTGTTCGCGCCCCGCCTACTGACGGGGACGGGGGTGTCAACCCGCCTCCAGACCAAATTCTGCCACAACTGCAACCAGGTTTTCCCGTTCGATCGGCCATTCCTCCACCTCCACCACCTCCCGCACCTAAAATTGATCTACCGAAACCACGTCTACCTGACCCTACTAAAAGACAAATTCAAGTTCAGATACAGACTCCACAGAGAGATAATGTTCAAGCTTCCGCCTCAGGAGGTGCGACCGGGGGTTTTCGGACCCCGCCATTAACACACAGATTAAACCTTAAGGATATGCAGAGTCCTTTCACGTTCAAATCACCCCGCCTCGACATACTCAAAGAAAACCTTACAGTTTGCAGATATGATCCAGTACCCGGCAAAGACGATAGAATGATGATGGCATCACTACGGTTACGATCTGCTACTGATTTCCTGCTGTTATTTGCAGGAATGAAGGAGCGCCTAGATAGAATATATCAGTTTGTTCATACTGGGAAAGACCCTGACAGTATTAAGGATGCCATGGAGCATAAGAAAGTTGACGTTCAAGCACAGATACTACGTTTTTTCATAAATTGCCTAATAAGAGAACGAGACAGGCCTGAGACAGATCAGGGTGAATTAGATGCACTCAACAGGTGGGGTCAAAATATATCTGAAGGAAAACACGACAAGGGGACTTGCATAGCCAGTATGTACAAGAAAATAAGAAAAGCAGTGATAGACATACACAAAGAAGAGAAAGAAAAGGCTTCCTCCGAGGGGGAAGAAGAACCTGAAGAACCAGAAAAGACGACAGATACTATAGCGTATGTAGGTAAGGGAACTTACCTTAGGAAAGGCATACGTCCAGAAAGCAAGAGAGTTTTTCTCTCTGCCTTAACAAACCGAATTCTCCTGAACATCAGTTCCAGGAGACTGATAAAAGGCTCCGAGAACGAATGGGGTACCATGTACTCAATTCTATGGATGAACAAGAACTAGCCCGGTCAGCCATATTATGGACTGACAATCCGGATATATATAATGATGACACCGTAGCGCAGACATTCCTGAACCTTTCCCCAGACGAGCAGAAATTAGCAGGTGTATACATGATTCAGCACCTCCTCACGAAATACAGAAACCAACATTCTGATCCAGGTCCCTTACACGAAACATTAGAAGCACTACTTATGGATAGATGGAGAGGTCTAAGTACCAAGTTAATACAAATAATTCTAGAACAACGACATAGATATAACACTTTCATAAGCTCCGAATATGTTCCCGCTCCGCCCCCAGAAAGAAAAATGTATCATATGGAACGTCTGAATGGCATTGAAAGTCAGAACCCCTTACGAGAAGTGCACCCAGTTATGGGTGAGGATCATACCTTGAAACGTGTGTATGTACACACGCCTCTGACCAAGTTAGAACTGTTAGAAATGAAGAAACTAGTCCCGTGCCATGATAAAGACCCTGCAGGTTTTCACAGAGAGCTTAAAGACATGTTACTAATGGGGGATTACACATATGAAGATATCATGAAAATGTTAAAGGTACTGCTGCCCACGGGCATCTACGAGAAACTAAAGGAAAAAGAATGGGAGGTGGGAGAGAAAAAGATTGTATGGGCAGAAATAGAAGACGAAGAGAACAAACGTATCCCAGGGGTAGGCCTTGGGGAGAAAACTAAAGCATTACCAGGTTTGATAGTACAGGTTCTGCCAAGATTGCTGACAACAAGAAAGGAAGACTGGGATGCAATCTCAGCATGTAAACAGAAACCCGACGAAGATACTAGTGACTTCTATTCAAGATTCGAGAAATGTTTTATTATTAATAGTGGTCTTAAACCAAGTAGCGAGTCGTACCCGCATCTTTTTGTATCAAAGTAAGTTGAGAATTCCCTGTTAGCAGTTAAAAACCGTGTATACAAGGTTGAGAGTACATGGCAAGCAAATACGCCATCACAGATGTTACAAATGTTACAATACCATCAGAACAGAATTAGAGAAGAACAGGATCAGGAACAGAAACGTATGAAAGACACGAAAATGAAAATGCTAGTAGCCCAGTCGGTCCCAACCGACGGCCACAGAAAGGGTACGACCCAGACAGGTCACGCCGCAGCTCCCGTTAAAGGGACATGCAACTATTGCAAGCAGCCAGGTCACTACGTACATGAATGTCCAGTTCTGAAACATAACATATCAACAGGTAAAACTAAAGAGAGACCGCATCCACCAAGACAAGATCAGGCCCAGCAACAGACCTCACAGAACGTACAGCCCATGCAGAACACGCAGCCTATGCATGCTTCATCTCATACAGCACAGACAGTAGCGGTATCACAGCCACAGCCCATTGCCGCGACTCAACAAGTTTCCCAACAGATGTACCAGTATGCCCAAGCTGCTTACCCCGATTACCAACGATACGCATGAAACAGCCTAGAGAGGGAGTTGGGTTTGCCTCTTATTGAAATTCCTGTAGATCAAGAAGGTCCTTATGTGCACAGTCAAGGATTGGGAAAAGACAGAAAGTTTTTAATTGACACAGGGGCAAGCCGCACCACAATAAGCCATGACGAAGTCCCAGGGGCACCCCTCTCAGGCTCACAGAATGTTTCCCTTGGTTTTTCAGGACAGCCCATTGTAAATGAAGTATCAGAACCAGTCCCCCTGGCTGTGGGTCCATTATCACGAGTTACAGACTTGTTACTTACGAAATCATGTCCAGAAAATCTGTTAGGAATAAAAACATTGAAGGCTCTAGGAGCCATAATATGCTGTTCCCCGGAGGGAGTTAGACTCTTTCTGCGGGATTTCAAGGGTCATTATGTATTACGAGAGTTTGATGTCAGATTGAAAAATGTACCAGATTACTTGCGGGCAAAAGGCCCAACTGATGTAGGTTGTATGCATATCACACCATACCGTGTTACACTCAAGACAGGAGTTGTTTTACCACGAATCAGACAATACAAGTTACCACCCGATGCTGTAGTGGCTTTACTGGAAATCATCGAAGAGCTCATTGCCCAAGGAGTGGTCGTAGAGACCGACTCCAATATCTGTAATTCGCCCATCATTCCAATTCTTAAACGTACTGATCCCAATGCACCGCCAGTATATCGGCTGGTGATTGATCTGCGAGAGCTGAATAAATGCATTGTACCACAGTACCCTGTGGTCCCTGATATCTCTTCCCTATTGACTGCTATTGATTCTGAAGCAACGTTCTTCACTCTAATTGACCTCAAGAACGCTTTCTTTAGTGTACCTATTGATCCGGAGAGCCAATATCTCTTCGGATTCAGTTTAAATGGACGAAGTTTCAAATTTTCCCGCGCACCTCAAGGATTCACAGAAAGCCCCAGCATCTATAGTCAAGCACTGAAAAGACAACTAGATTGTATTCAAATGCCAGTTAACACCGCTTTACTGCAATACGTCGATGATCTGCTGATCACCGCACGAAGTGAGCCCGAATGTGAACAAGCATCACTGACAGTTTTACATTTCCTGGCCGACAAGGGACACAAGGTGTCTCCTTCGAAGCTACAATTCTGTGTTCAGCAAGTTGTGTACTTGGGTCACTTGCTGTCCAAAGTGGGGAGACAGCTCACTCCCGATCGCATTCAGTTAATTGTAAATATGCCACAACCCCAGACACAAAAGGAAGTGCGGGCCTTTATAGGCCTCACCTCGTACTGCAGACAATGGATTCCTCAATATGCATTTCTAGCTAAACCACTCATCCAGTTAACGACACAGGAGGCAGCGATTTCGACTGTCCTCCCTTGGACTCAGGAACACACACAAGCCTTTGAGGAATTAAAGAAAGCATTATGTCGAGCACCAGTTTTAGCGACACCATGTTACAGTAAACCGTTTACACTTTTTGTTACAGAACGTGATGGCACAGCATTGTCTGTCCTCACTCAAGACCAAGCAGGTTCACATAAGCCTTGCGCTTATTTTTCAAGTACATTGGATTCAGTAGCCCAGGCACTCCCTGCGTGCTTAAAGTCAGTAGCAGCAACAGCATTAGCAATCAGACAGAGCAATTCAATTGTTTTAGGCCATCAATTAACAGTACAAGTTCCACATTCTGTAGAGGTTCTTTTAAACAGAACCCAGACTCAGCACTTGACTATAGCACGACTGACAGGTTACGAATTAACGCTATTCCAGCCACACATAGAAATCAGACGCTGCAGCATTCTGAACCCCGCAACACTGTTACCCTCAATTATGACAGATCCAGCCCCGCATGATTGTATAGAGATCATTAATGCAGTGACAAAGCCCCGACAAGACTTAACAGATGTTCCACTGACAAATCCAGACCTGACACTTTATGTGGATGGTTCATGTATGAGAACAAGTACAGGAGAATTAGTGGCCGCATATGCAGTGACCACTGAAACCGAAGTAAAAGAAACACATCGTATTGACACACTGTCCGCTCAAGCGGCAGAGCTTATTGCTCTGACCCGAGCCTGTATACTAGCCAAGAACAGAAATGTCAACATATACACTGATTCCCGTTATGCGTTCGGAGTTGTACACGACTTCGGAATGTTATGGCAAGAACGAGGTTTTTTGACCTCTCATGGTGCCAAGATCCAACACGGCCCCCTCATTCAAGGACTGTTAGAAGCAATACATCTGCCTTCAGGCATATCCGTCATGAAGTGTAAAGCACATACTAAAGTTACAGATTCTGTTTCCCAGGGTAACGACCTGGCAGACCAGACAGCAAAACATACAGCATTGACTCACACTCAGACAACTGACATGACAAAGACAATAGGACCGACAAATTGTATGACAGTCAGGGATCCCACACTAGATGTAATCGATATTTAGACACATGCTACCCCAGATGAAATAAAGAAATGGACTGAACTAGGAGGGATCCAGACGGATCAAGGTTGGATGACGAAGGGAAAATCTACATGGTTTCTCCCTGATTCTATGGTTCAAGTCATGATCAATACAGCACATAGTCCAGCACATCTAGGAGAGAAAGCGATGTTAGACAGTTTACAAAATCTTTGGAGCAATAAACACTTACGAGCAGCAGCAAAACAGAAAGTGCGTACTTGCATGATCTGTTGTCAGTTCAATCCAGGTGAAAGCGTCCCTGTAGAGCAAGGTGGATTTCATCCTCCCGATCACCCTTTTGAAGTCCTCCAGATGGATTATATCCAGATGGACCGTTGTCGAGGATTCAAATATGTCCTCGTAATTGTTTGTGCACTTTCCCGTTGGACCGAAGCATATCCAGTCCCAGATTACACTGCTCCGACCACTGCCAGGCAGCTGGTTCGTGAATTCTTCCCACGGTACGGCATGCCTCGTGTCGTGTACTCAGATAACGGACAGCCATTCTCATCCGAATTAATGAAGCAAGTTTCCTTGCTGCTAGGATATCAGTGGAAATTCCATTGTGTCTGACATCCCGAAGCCGCAGGCCTTGTAGAGAGGCATAACCAGACATTAAAGACCCGCCTTGGTAAAATATGTTAAGAGAAAGGGGTCGACTGGATAGTCGCCCTGCCAGTGGCACTGTTCTATATGAGAATGGTTGCCCACTCGAGATCAGGACTATCGCCGTACGAAGTGGTCTTTGGTAGACCACCGAATATGTGGGGGACGCCCATTCCTAAGAAAATTACTGATGTTGATTGCAATATGTTGACAGATTACCTTGCCTCCTTGATGTCTGCACTCCAATCATGTCGTTCACAGGTTGCCACAGCCTTCCCTGACAACACTGATGTAAAGCCGCATGATGGCCGTCCTGGCGACCTGGTTTTAATTAGGAACTTTGACAGGAAAAGTCCGCTGGAGCCCCGCTGGAAAGCGCCGAAGACCGTCCTTCTTACTACGAGGACAGCAGTGAAAGTGGAGGGCAGAAAGGGGTGGATCCACACGAGCCATATTAAACTATGCAATGAACTGAAACCAGACCCAGGCTCGTCCACCCCTTCCAAAGACTGTATCGAGCCTAGTGACTTTAAAGTTTCTGAACGAGAGAAAACTCCCCAAGAGGAGTATCGATTAAAGCTCCGATCTAGCAAGTCAGACAGTTTAATTGTTTAAGTCCTCCCCTAGGTGAATCGGTTAAATAGTTTCTGACATGTATCCCCTAGATCGAGATAGAGAGAGAGAGAGACAATTCAAGAAACGTACATACTGCAAATCACTGCGTAGTCACTGTATAGTGACATTGTTAATCATGTTTTTTCTAAGTCTTCTGATTATTGTTGCAGGTATACTACTTCCTATCTATTGCCCTATTTTCAAGCGTGAACAATCTGCTTACAATGTTTCTGCTGAACATTCTTTTAGCGAGTTACCTCCACATGAACTTTCTTACAGACTTGCGCTGCGCAACAACACTTTCATTAGTATGCTACATCATTCCCATCAGACTAATAATGCTACAAATTGTTGGATATGTGGCCGACTCCCTCCCTACCAGAATTACAAGGGAGCTCTGCCCCTCTTTCCGTACCCGTTCACTCACAACGGCTCCTGTGGTGCATGGTTTAAAATAATTAATTCCTTAGATCCTGATATTGCTGTTTTCGACGGGAGCTGGGTTTGGGGAAACTTGAACTTAGTCCTGCTCGACGTCTGTTACCCTGATAAGGAGGGACTCCCCACTAGAATAGGAACTGATCTAGAAAATGAAGTATATGGATTAAGTAATTACACAATTAACCTTATGATTCTTACTGTTGAATCCGAAGCTGCACCAGTTCTGCCCGCTATGTCAGTATTACCAGTCACTGGTGAATTATGTGTCAGGAAGAAAGGTTCAGTACACTTAGGTCATAGTAAATGTACTACTGTGGTCGAATTCAGTGATCATGGTAAATCGTCCTTTAAAGCTATCCGTCATTCCTATTTTGTTTGTGGTCATACCGCATACATACGCTTACCTCCAGATTGGGATGGTACCTGTTATATTGCATTCCTTCTGCCACCTGTTTTTCTAGCTCCTCCTGATTATCACAGAAATACAAATATAGTAAAGAATAGACTCAGAAGAGATCTCCCGCTTGTCGACTACACAGAAACGGCATGGGAACAATACACCGATTTTAATAAAGGATTCTTTTTCTTTTTGGGCCCCGTCCAAAATAGTAAACTAATACGCAGATTAACTAGAACACTTGAAGCAGTTGTGAATGAAACTGCCTCCGCCCCAGGTAACCTAACCGAAGAGCAGTCCGCCATGCGGGTTGTTGTTCTTCAGAATCGTCTTGTTATTGACGTCATCTTGGCAGATAGAGGTGGAGCCTGTAAGGTCATCGGGTCAAGTTGCTTTGTTTTCATTCCAGAAAACGCGCCATCTGTATACAAAGCTATTACACGTCTTCATAAAATTGCTAATCTGATACATCAGAATCCAGGCACCTGGACTTGGTCCGGTTGGTTCTGGACAACGTTAACCGCTTGGGGATGGAAGATCCTATCCTTCCTAGGCATTGGCCTAGTCCTAGTATTCAGTTGCTGCCTGTGCTTGCAGTGTGGGCCAGCGATTTGTGGACTGTGCGCCACTTCATGCATTGAACATTCCAGTTTTCTTTTAAGATGTGAAAGAAAGAAAGAAGAGCAAATGATGTTACAAGAACAAACTGATCGATTCATGAGGATCGATATATCATGAAGGGTCCGTAGGGAACAAGGAGGGAATGAGGAAATATAAATTTTATGGTCAAGTTGTGTTCCCTAGCGAGTACCCCACCGTCTCCATGTACCAGCTTAAAGTGCATGTAACTTCCCTCCTGTGCCAGCTATGAAGACGCAAATACATTTGTGTCCAACGTTAACATGTCCTCTTTCAGACCCACCCTGAATGGGTTGAATAGTCCGTTCCTAAGTATGCTATGCCAACGTCTTTTTGTAGTGCACTTTACACGTTTTTCAGCTCTGGCAAAGTAGGCCCTGAATTTCTGCCATCGAGCCTTTTTCCGGCTTCTGACTCAGAAAGCCTCAGCCCAGGCTGTCTCTGTACCTGTGAACTCTGACTTACTTCCAGCGCGGCCCACCGCGCTTAGCTCAGCCTGCTGCCTGCCAAGACTGACTACAACCTTCAAATTATCTGTTCCGCTCCTCGAAAATACATTCCTGCCTACTAGTTTAAGTAAACATCCCCCAGCTGCAGAGCCAAAGGGCCGACCTGTCTCCGGGCAAGTAATTCATAGCCTCTGTTACCATGCTCCCATGGAAGGCCCATGCCCCACGCTTCTCATGCAGACACTTAGGCGCTTATACACGCACTCACAGTCAGTATAGAATAGCTTCTGCCCCAGAGACCTTTTCCGTTCAGATAATATGGTTCCCAAACATCAGATATCAGATATGATAGAAGTACAAGCTGATCTGACATGCCAGACTTCTGTCTCTTTCCGTCAGTGTAAATGTCAAGCCCCCTGCACCCTCCAGTTCCACGTCAATCACACGTCATGCAGCTGCGCGCGCATCCAAGCCTCCGATTTCTGCTGACATTGCAACATTTCTGTTTAGTGCCACCCCCATGTGACACCTACCTGTGACATTTCTAGCGCACACCTCTAGTTCACGCCTAGTTCACGCCTAGTCCACGCCTTCTGATTACGTACTAGTAACACGTGGATGCTGTTATCTTGTCTTCTCTCAGCTGTTACGCCTCCTATATTGGTTTCTATGGTGTAAATTAAGTATATAAGCTATGTATTGTCAATAAAATATTGCTCTATCCCTTCCTGGACCCTTTGTGGTTGCAGGAACCTGATATCCAGTTCCGGAACGATTCCTTTTTAAAGGAATAAAACCCCTAAGAACTCTAACACCATGGACTCTGTTTCTTTCTTTCCGATTGAGTTATTATTGATTAAGTACTTACCTGCATAGAAATTAAGACGGTAAATTAAATATTTACGACAGCTTCTTGTGCACTCTTTCCTGACACATACATTTCCCCAACAGACACCGAATGTACCATTTCATACATTATGAACTCTACAGATGCAAGAGGGATATGCACAAATATTTACTAATTTTTCTCCTCAGGTGATGTTGCATATGCACTCTCCCCTCATCTCCTCACACCTTAAAGATGCCATTCCACAGTATCATAGTTGAGGAACAATTGGGCACACATTTGCACACGAGCCATCATAGGGCATACTTTTGGTCTCCTTAAGTCACATTTCAGATGTCTTGAAAAGACTGGGGTGATGGTGTAATTCCATGAAGTTGTCTGCAAGATAATAGTAGCCAGTTATGTGATGCACAAAATTGCAAGATGGCGGGGATTATACATACCTCACCAAAGTCAACATCCAGAAAACTGAAGTGTTGCCACAAACAGAGGTGAGATTATTCAGGTGGGCGATCGGCTGGTCAGCTCTTTTTTCTCTTATCTTGTAAATTGGGATACAGCCTTTATGTGGTCTGAGAGTCTGTTGAAAATGAGGATTGCCGGACATTTAACAGTTTGTCCATAAATTTCATACTGAAACAACTCTGTAAACCTTTCATAATGTATGTAACTTAAATGCTATTTTCAAGAGTTTTTGTAGTCAGTCAGGGCAACGGAGGGAAGGACTTCACTGCCCTGATTGAGATTCAGTTCCTCTGGTTTACAGATGTCCTCTGGCACAGTGGACATCACTAACATTGTCAGCAACAGTCATCGTGACATTTCATGTCAATGCTTTGAAAAATTGAGGAACGGCTTTGTGAACATGATGGAGCCTTGCAAGTTTAAAACAAATGTATATTTTTTATTTTCTAGTACAAATGTGGAAATTTGGAGTCAGTAATTCACAAATATTCAACCAATTATACACTCCACCTGGAATGTAGGCGTCAAATTATGTGGCTTATTTTTCCCTTTTCACTAGTCCCTACCAGCAACTTTTACATGGAGAAACAGCCAGTGAAAACGTCACATATGTCCACTCACTCTACATTCTGGGGCTGACAACTAGCAAAAGGGGCAGAATGGTTTATTTCATTCATGTCAGCTGTGTAGACGGAGTGGTCTCTGAGGCTGATATAGTGGGATGTATGTCGTTACTACGCATGCTTTTACAACGCATGCCTTTACCGCGCAGGTTTTACAACGCAAGTCGTTACAACGACTTGCGTTGGGGGCGCTGGATAGTGAATATTTTAATTTACTATTCCAACTCCAGTCCCCGTGGATAGTAGGGAAGGTTTTGGATAGTAAATTAAACTATTCCCTAACCTACAGCGCACCCCAGTGCAAGTCGTTGTAACGACTTGCGTTGTAAAAGTTGCGTGGTAAAGGTACTGCGTGGTAAAAGTTGTGTTGTAAACGCTGTTCCCCGATATAGTGGGGTTCTGGATTCGTTTGAGGGAGCATGACCTTCAGTTTTGTAAATAGGGTATTACGATGCAGTTGTGACAAAGGGGCATATATAATAATCTTTGATGAAAGGAACACAGCAGTTACTGGAAAGGAAGGGACCTGAAATACTCAAAATTGTACACATAAGTTATTATTTCTGTTATCTGCTTATTCTGATGATTTTGTAGCAATTTAGAGCTAAGGTAGCCACCGCTGTGCAATGGAGCATGTGTTCATTTGTTACAGGCAGGATTATTTTTTAGCACCAAATTTATTCTTAAAGGGATTTTTTCCTTTGTATGTGTGATGCAGAATGCATCTTGCATAGAAAATAATAAGTAAGAAGAGAAATAAAGAAATGTCTTTTCCTAGTGCCTAGGATGGGGGAATAACCATATTAGCTAAATTGCATCTGAGATTGTGTCATAATCCATGCATGGATACATGCTCCACCCAAGGAAGGCCTACATGGTGCAAGGGAATGCAAGATAGTGTCATGTGCTGTGTTTTTGTTTTCCACAGGCATACAACGCTGTGCCAATCACCCCGTGCATAGCTTGTTAAATAGCAGGTAAGGCTTTGAATTGCCAATAACACAATGACCTACTCAATTGTAATTGTAATTGTAAAAATATTTGTAGAGCGCATGGCTACCCGGAGGCCTCCCAGCGCTGTGAACTATTGGCTCCATTTTGCTAGATGGAAAAAGCAATGTTTTCAATCGTTTGCGGAAAACCAGATGGTCATCTACCAGTCTAATGTGGTCCGGAAGGGTATTCCACCTTTTGGAGGCAACATAGGGGCATAAATTGGGTTTCAGAACAATTTCTTCATGCACATAACAGATCATTTTATGACAAACAATATTTAACTGCTGTAATATGTTTTGTGATAGAACTCATCCTCTCTGAGGTCAAAACACGTTATATTTTTTAGAAAAGTTATGTACATTTCTTAACCCCTTCCATGTGGCCGCGATTCTGCGCCTGTGTGGCAGAATCGCAAGTGGGCGGGTTTATGACGGTCCCCAGCCATTATCAGCACACGAGCGCCAGAGTGCATGACGGATGGGGGCCGTCATCTGCATGGAAGGGTTTAATGTCTATATCTATGTTTTCAATTTCCCTTCCTCATGAAGAGCTCTGCCCTGTGTATGGATACTCCACTCCGTGTGTGGCAGGCAAAGTGAAGACTCTGCAGTTGAGCTGGAAATGTTGCAGTTGGGGCGGAGACTCCACAATCCAGTGGAGAATACACAAGAAATGATGTACAGAAAGCAGAAGTTGGCTACTTTGAATCCATTCTCTGCCATCCACTACTCAGAGAAGCAACTTCCTCCATCCTGCTGCTCCTGCATCGATCTTTCCCCCAAAAAGGCTGAGGGACTTGATGAGAATGCACACAGCTTTACCGAGAGTAAACTGAATATCATTAGTGAGGAGGTGCTTGCAAAGCACCCTTAGTTTTATGGGGGATGGACAGCCAGCTGAGCTATGAAGCGCATGCTTAAATATGGAGGAAAATTGCCTTGAGCTGCAGTGTATTGGGATTGTACAACAACCATGGCAAAATATGCAGAAAATGCTGGGAGGACCTGCTATGTTGGGTCTATATTAAGTCCCAGCACATTGTTGGTGTGTACTCCCAGCTCAATACATAGCGTCCCCCACATGTCTCCACTGTAACGAGTGTCCTGGAAGGTGCGTGGCTGACCCTCTATACTTGCTGGAAGATTTTGATTAGCAGAGAAACGGTAAGTGATGTACTTTATTTTTTGTTATATATTGTGAATGGTGATAGAGGTGTCCTGTCATGTGTTGTTTGTGGCATTCCTGAGTCATAGATGCAACATGTGTAAGGTCCATGCATTATTATTTCATCCTGCTAAACTTATTTTCAAAAAAGTCTGGAACCTGTAATCTCCGTTCACAAATGGGTACAAATGCATTACAAGTGCATTTCTTAATAAAATAATAAAAAAATACTAGGAGTATCTTTAAAAAGTTGATCCCATGCTAAGTTTTTGTCTTAAAAATGTCTGTTAGTGTGACAGTTTGTGGTGTTACTATGTTCTAGCAAGTGTGTTTTTGTTTGTATTATTTCTATGAACTACTATTTGTTGTTCAAACGGATCACTAACAAAATATAGAATACAAAAATATAGAATACTAAAAATATTGAAGTAAAAATATAGAAAGCAAAAATATCGTAGTCCTATCTACAACAGGTAAGTACAGAAATATCGAATCAAAAATATCTAAAAAAAATATATAGTAAGTCAAAATATCGATTTTTTTAAAATGTCTTAAAAGTAATTTAAAATTAATGAAATAATACCTATAATGAACTAAAACATACTTAAAAATACTTAAATGACTTTAAAAGTATTTAATAATTAATTTAAGTTAAAAAAATAAACATACAGTTACATTTTTTAACACATATATATACAGTAGGGTAAACGTTAGATAGCATAGGGGTAAAAATTACTATTCCCACTCCAGTGAGTGCAACAGTAGGGAAAGCGTTGGATAGCGTAAGGGTAAAAATTACTATTCCCACTCCAGACAGTGAACAGTAGGGAAAGCGTTGGATAGCGTAGGGGTAAAAATTACTATTCCCACTCCAGAGAGTGCAACAGTAGGAAAGCGTTGTATACCGTAGGGGTAAAAATTACTATTCCCACTCCAGAGAGTGCAACATTAGGGAAAGCGTTAGATAGCGTAAGGGTAAAAATTACTTTTCCCACTCCAGAGAGTGCAACAGTAGGGAAAGCGTTGGATAACGGGAGGGTAAAAATTACTATTCCCACTCCAGAGAGTGCAACAGTAGGGAAAGCGTTGGATAGCGTAGGGGTAATATTAATATTCCCACTCCAGAGGGTGCAACAGTAGGGAAAGCGTTGGATTGCGTAGGGGTAAAAATTGCTATTCCCACTCCAGAGAGTGCAACAGTAGGGAAAGCGTTGGATAGCGTACGGGTAAAAATTACTATTCCCACTCCAGTGAGTGCAACAGTAGGGAAAGCGGTTGGATAGCGTAGGGGTAAAAATTACTATTCCCACTCCAGAGAGTGCAACAGTAGGAAAAGAGTTGGATAGCGGAAGGGTACAAATGACTATTCCCACTCCAGAGAGTGCAACAGTAGGGAAAGGGTTGGGTAGCATAGGGGTAAAAAGTACTATTCCCACTCCAGTGAGGGCAACAGTAGGGAAAGTAAATACTTCATATAATAATAAAAATAAATTAAATGTTAATACCAATAAAAAATAATTAAAAGTAATTACCAATTTAATATTATATAATAATCAATCAATTAAAAATACAAATAAAAATTAATTATGAAAATTCATTACCTGTTAATACAAATTAATTACCAATTAACAATTAATTAATTACCAATTAAAAAATAATTAACAATTAATTCAAAATAAATACCAATAAATAAATTAAAATATTAAATTAATTACAATTAAATTGATTCCCACCCTATTCCCCTATAAACTCACAACCCGCTACGGGAAATACATTTATAAAAGTAACATAATTATCAATTCATCAATTAATACAAATTAATTACCAATTAAAATTGAATTATTTAACAATTAAAAATTATTTAACAATTAATTCAAGATAAATACCATTACATAAATTAAAATATTTAATTAATTATAATTAAATTACTTCCCACCCTATTCCCCTATAAACCCACAACCCGCTATGGAAAATAAATTAATAAAATTAACATAATTATCAATTAAGTGAAATTAATTGCCAATTAAAATGTAATTAATTACCAATTAAAAATTAATTAACAATTAATTCAAAATAAATACCAATAAATACATTTAAATATTTAATCAATTATAATTAAATTACTTCCCACCCTATTTCCCTATAAACCCACCACCCGCTATAGACTGAAATTACGCAAAAATTAAATAACATAAAATTCATTACTCAAAATAAATTATAAAATAAATATACACTTTTCACACATATACTAACATACAAAACACTTTAAAAAATTCGATATTATTAAAAATTCGATATATTTAATACATATATTATATACTTCGATATTTTGACTTTATATATTTATGAAAATCGATATTATTTTACTTACCTTAAATTCGATATTTTTGTTGACTATATTCTGTTCATTCGTATTTTGTCCATTCTATATTTTCACTTCGATATTAGTGCTATTCTATATTTTTGATTTGATATTTTGTCTGTATACAGTTCAAACAATCGTCATGGCTGATATTATGCAACTTTACCGTACTTCAGATAATACATGCATTTTCAGATAAATGTCATGTAAGTTATTGTTCAAATTATGTACAGCAGTACTAAGTATGCACATAGGCTTTGTAGTGTGCCGCATAAAGAAATCTTTATAGTAATGGAAACAGTGGTAACAATCTGTAGTTCCCTTGGGTATTTTTTTAATGCTGTTTTGTAAAATCTCAGCTAATTCACAGTTATTAAATTTTACAGGACAGAATTTCCATTAGTTTGCTCAAGGTACCACAATGTCAGTAATAGGTATTTTGATGCTTTTGTTTGTGGGTAATTTGTTGACCAAATATGTATTTGTTTATTTATAGTTTTCAGTAGACCGGTCTGGCCAAGCAACATCCTAGCAGGACATGGGGTAGGAAAGAAGATCCTCAGCTGGGATATGGGCATGTCAACTTGACATCACAAGTGAAACAGAGAAGGAACCAACCACCAGCAGGCGTAGTGCTCCCGTCTGGAGAATTACTTGATCATCAGCTAAACGGCTCCAGGCTGAAGCTGAGCAGGCTCAAGCAGGCTCAAGCAGGGGCATGTAAATAAACACTACAAGCCAGAGGAGGGCAAAAGAGTCTCCTCCCTGCCTCCAGGAAGAACCCAAAGAAGTGGTGTCTCTAGAGCAGGGCCCACCACTATCTGGGTCGGCTCCCAGCCCCGCCCTAACTCCTGAGGCCCACATTCCATCAGGCCCTTAAATTGCACCTCCTGCCACTACTTCTCCTCCCCCTGCCTACCTAGAAGACCCAAAGAAAAGAAAGGCATCTGACTCCAAAGTCCCACACCCCTTTTGCGAGCTCCAATCCAGACCACCTGTGACTGTTTTTGTGGCTGTGATGACAGCCGTAGAGAAGGCTAAGTGATCTCTTGGGACATCCGGGACCTAATGGAAGAGGACTGGATACTCCAAGAAACACTGTATGGCCAGCTTGAAACTTTGACCACCGCCATCAGCAACTTGACTACCGCTATATTGTCTCCATTGGCTCCCATCCCACCCAACCTACTGTTGCCCCGTCTCTAACTTTCCATCTTCAACTGCCTTTACTTTTTCCCCGCTTCTACCCCTTGTGTTGACTCTTCCTGCAGGGTGTCTGCAGCAGCCAGCCAAATGATGCCCATATCGGAGGAGGATTTGAAAATGATAAGAAAAACCGAGAGCGAGGATGACCAGAGGTTTTGCACCCCAATACCGGGCCCTGGTTACCAAACTACATATGACTGGGGGGGGCTAACATTATTTTAGTTGACTGAGATCTTATGTTTGGACTACATTTTGACTTTGGACTATTCTGCATAATGTTAGTTGCATTCAATGTGGTTATGTGTAAATGTTTTCATATTTAGCATATGCTTTCAATATGAGGGCTTGCAACGCAATTTGTCTCACTGTTCGAAATGTAGCCCTCACGAAAAGTGAAACTGAAAGTTACAAAAAACTTCCACATCAACGCAGGTTAAAGGTTGTGAATAGTGCACATATTTGTATTTCTATCTGAACATCTTTGCAATATTTATTGGGGCTATCTTCCATGACTTCGCAATTGTGAGAATGGAGATCTGTGTGTGCGCGCATTGTGGGTGGTTGCTGATGTTTGTGTGGATGTGTGCCATCTGTATGTGCAGGTAGGTGTGATAGAACCAGTGCCTGAGTAGGTGGCGCAGTGCAGTAGTGATGAGAAATGCAAATTTAAACTTATCAACTCAATTGCAGATATGTGTGGTTTGATTATACCCCATGAGGTCAGCTGCTGAACCTAGGTCCTTGAAGACGGAATGACCAAATGGCATCTCAATCCAGCAGCTTGAAAATCAAGTTTATGGTTTAATTTTTTTCTGATTTATTCATAAGTCAGCATGTAACCAAAAGCAGTACACAAGGTATTCGTTGAAAGGATACATCACCATATAATGCTAAAAAATATGCATACACTGTAAAGTCATTAGCACAAGAGTAAGTTAGTGTGTAAAGTATGTAATTTGTTAGTTACATGCAAAAATGTGCACAGTTACCAGATGGGCCTATGGTAGAGTGCCTAATTGTTGCTGCCAGTAGGTCTCCTGATCCCCAGGATGTATCTTTTTGTGCAGTCATGATTACAGACTTGGTCCTGACAGCATCTCAAATGAAGATGACACACGCATATTGGAGCAACTAAGTGTAAGTGTTAAACTAAGTGCAAAAGTTAATAGAAAATGCTATGAAAAAGATTGAA
Source organism: Lissotriton vulgaris (assembly GCF_964263255.1). Lineage (NCBI taxonomy): Eukaryota > Metazoa > Chordata > Amphibia > Caudata > Salamandridae > Lissotriton > Lissotriton vulgaris. The sequence continues at coordinate 1,137,535,716 of NC_141696.1, read as the reverse complement.
TAACTTCTGTTTAGACAACACAATACTAATTAACTTTTAAAAACAGAGTAAAACTATATAATTAAAAGGTTATGCCATACTCTCACATTAGGAAAAATATTTAAAAGGGCTCAAATCTTTTAAACCATTATCGTGCATATTAAACTTGGTGACAACAGGGATGTGTCAGAAAACACCTGCTGATAGCATGTTAAACATTAGATCAGAAGATTAATCATTTGTGAAGAAATAAGTGCACCTTACCAGTGTCTACCATCCACAAGTGTGTCTGGTACATGACAAGGTGAGATATTATTGCGAGGAGCCATGGTCACTATAGGGGCTGAGCCAACATCATAGGGCCTATAACAATAGGAGAGCATTTCTAGTTAAATACAACATTTAACATGTCAATCACATATATGCTAGTAACTGTTATGTTCAAAAATAAATAATGGACTTCACAAAACATATATAGCAATGCATAAAATGTCAGGCAAATATGAAAAACACTTCTTGTTAATATGTATTCTTTCCAGTCTAGCTCCCGCGGGTGCATAGGCTTCTGCCCAGCAGAAGGATGCTCTCTGGCTATATGTCAGCAGATGAAATAGAATATTAACATAATGAAAACAGAATATGTTTAATTTTTTATAAATAAACATATCTATGTAGTACAATAAAGAATGCATGTATAATTGAAACACAAACAATACAAAACCATGAGCTATTAATTCTTGATAAATCAAGTGAAAGTTAGAGCATAACACACATCACACATGAAGAGCAATGAACTTTGTTTTTGTTTTAGGAAGATATCTGGGACTTGTAGTATGATAGAGAGAATGAAATACATTCATGAAGTACAACTCACAATAAGGTAAAGAGCCAACATGGAGTGGCTTCCATAGTCACACATGCTACTAACAGGAAATTATTTTTTACATATAATATGGATGTTGTTGCCTAATGTATTACATAGCACCACGTTATTTTTCTGCAATAGGCAGTTATTTTTCTGCAATAGGCAGCTCATGTAGCATTTTGCCATAATACTTATTTTCTAGTTTAGTTTTAGTACTCATCTTTACAGTATGGAAACACTCATGACTATATATCTGTACATCTTTCTGAGCTTTTGTAGTTTTTTACTAGTAAGGTGTCCTTCGTACTGTGATAGCTACTACGAATTTCCTCAAACTTCTTTTTGAAAATAATTACTGCTACCATAGTATCAATTTATTTCTCTTTCTCTGCAATCTCAATAAGCAACGCCTCTAAGAAGCATTTAAGTGTGTTGATTTTTAGCACCAGCCATGCATGTGTGCATTTGGAGGCCATATATCGCCAAACCTTTCTAAATGGCAGGTAGAATAAGAGGTTTATTAGTAACCATGAGCTCTAATGGTGCTACCTTTGTCCTTTTTAGATGGATGAGCTTGCCAGGTTCATCTAGTGTGCCATATGCTTTCAGTATATTTCCCTAATCCAAAAGGGAGTAGAGAGTTCGAATCTAAGCTACTACCTCCTCAGAGAAAGCTAAACAATATTTTTCACTTATAGCATATTCATAAAAAGGGAAGTTGGAAGAACTGTGATAAATTAAGGAGCTGCCGGTATGCCTTATATTCTTGTATACATTCTGAACAAACTCTTCCTGCAGGTCTGCTACTTGCGAACCTGCTGAATGACAAGAAGGTCATGCACCCCACCTGAGTCATATATATCCACCTATACATATTAGTGAAAACCATATTATGAATGCTGGCACTCAATTTCAATGTCCCCAAACTCTGCAATTTAAGGAACACCAACTTAACCTCTGTTGTGTTTTTTTCAGAATGCCTCCCTGTTTTATTGGGGATAGAAGGAGAAGGTAATATTGGGTGGCACACAAATCAGAGGATATGAGATAAACATTGTTGCCATTGAAAGTGCTTCCCATACTGATAAAATGGTTTCCACTAATCATGATATGTATTAATATTTGGTGATGGTGCATCAAGTACTCTTGTTCTTAGGCAGTAGATTTACATAACCATTGAGAGTCAATCTGTGTACATTAATGTTTTTACATTCTGGTTACCACAGTGTCTGTCTTAATTGGTGATTTAGGGCTTTCTGCTTTAAGAAGTGGGATATGTTGGGACGTCTTATCCTTTCATAAAGAGCCACTGTTACTCACCTATCCTCTTTGCACAATCATTTGTTTTACTTTGCTGAACATTATAGCATGTTCTTTAAATACACATTTGTGTTAACAAAGTAAATACATTGTTGCACATAGGCTCTTTGAAAGATGCAATAAAACTACTGATCTTTTGTGCATGTTAACCCCTTGCATGCTGATGATGGCCCCCATCCGTCATGCACTACGGCGCTCGTGTGCTGATGACGGCTGGGGGCCGTCATAAACCCGCCCACTCGCGATTTTGCCACACAGGTGCAGAATCACGGCAGCATGCAAGGGGTTAAAGTGCAAAAAACATTTTGTAATGGGTACTGTTGACTAATATAGTGTCTTTTTTGTACAAAACACCATATTGCATTTAATGTAAATGCATATTGATCACTGATTCCAATCAACTGTTATTGCTGCTTCCATCATGGCCCAAATGGGCTATTTACTTCGTTATTGATTACATAGGAGAAAAGCACATATCCATGACTTGTTTTAAGCCACAGCAGTATACCCTTCCAGGGCAACATTTATATTGCATACATTACGCCCAAGTGGGCTTTTACTTAATTAGTGCCCATATAGTGAAAATGCGCATACGATTCCTGCATTTTGCTCCACAGTAACATAATGCTTCTGATAACAGAACTATGCATACAATATACACTAGCGGTCACAATAAAAAACATGATTCCTACAGAGTTCTGTTATCAGATGAATTATGTTAAGGTGGAGCAAAATGCGGGAACTGTATGCGCATTTCCACTATATGGGCAAGTAAATAGCCCATTTGGGCCAATATGGAAGCAGCAATAACTGTTGATTGGAATCAGTGATCACTATGTATTTACATTAAATGAAATAAGGTGTTTTTTTTACAAAAAAAGACACTTTATTAGTCGACAGTACCCATTACAAAATGGTGCCTGTGACTATGGACCAAGAATCTGTGTAGCCCATTTCTATGTCTATGCACAAAGCCCTATGTATACTGAAATGTGACATGACTTGCCGTACCGTGAACAAGCCGTAAAGGTGAAACGCGTCAGTAGAAGACCATCTGTTATGGAATAAACAGATACAAGCATCCTCGGGTGTCCATAGCTTCTTTTTCTAAAATAAGAGTTTGGTCGTTATTGTGGGATTCCGAATTCCAGCCACGGACCGCCGCGCGGCAAAAGTCCATTCTACCAGCAGTTCATGCTGATTTAAATTACAAGTTTGGGGCTTCCCTCGTAATCATCCCTACTGCAATACACAAATACACAAGGCTTGATACTGTCAGAATTAAGAAACAGTGGGGGAAGCAGTGTACTGGTACAGAATTCATTGCTGAGACATGGGACTGCCAAATGTCGACGGCATGCCAAATTGGAGACTCTGAAAACACAGGTGACGCGGACCGGAACCGGGTGAGTCCCACAACTCGTCGGAACCCATGACTGCACTCGTTGATTTCAGGTCAAGACAAGGCGGAAGGTACTGTGGTACTGCAGGGAAAGAACAAGGAAGCGGAATGGAGTGTGATTGCGAATAACGTGAACGCATACTCCATACAAGGGTGCTTGACACAAAACAAAAACTTTATTTATTCTAACGTATAACAAATGACGCTTCTAATGGAGGTAAAAAGGAAGGACAAATCCAATAAACTATTCTTTTCTTAAGGTGGAGATGGAGACTCCATAATAAACCAGACGAATAAAGAAAATTCTTTACTGCAGAATGAAGTACAAATACAAGGATTACAAGACAAACTGGAGAAGCGCTATAAAAGAGAGATGTCGAAATGGAGGGAAACAGAATCACTGCAGAAATACATCGACGTGGGACATGTCCCAAGGGGGCTCTGCATATATACCATCCCCACTTATGAAAACCCAGACCCCAAGATGTTGGATGAGTGGGCGGATAATTCAAAAGATTGTTCCCTAACGATGATGCACATTCTAATAAAGTATGCTCAAGGACAAGGCTAACAAATTTGAAGAAATAGAGATAGTCACTACTGAACTGGTCAATTTGGTTTCCAAAGAGACTTTTGATGATTTTATCTCCAGATTAGAAATGCTTTTGACTAAATTGGAGGAGAAGATTACCATTAAAAAACAAAGAAAGTTTATAAGAGATTTTAAGGATTATCAATCCGGTAGAACTCTTACATTTCATTGCAAATATGATCATTTGTTTGCAGAGGGAACGGAGCAACCAACCAAGTACACTGGAAATAGTACATTGAGTTCGGGTGACATGAACCACACAGTAGAATAAAGTGGTGTATCTGATAGCAATGCTTCAGACGTCTCAGTGGAGAGATTAAGCCAACAGACGACAATTAATATCCAAGGCAGAAGCAACTTTCTAAAACAATTTCAACTGATCAACAAATCCAAACAAATCCAACTCAATGCGCAATTATCGGAACTGAATTTTTGTTGCGTCCGGGCATGAAGCCTACGCAGAAGAACCAGAGGAACAAGAGGAACAAAAAAGCAACACCAATAGTAACCCGTGCCAAGAGAGGAACAAAAAGACTGTTGTAAACCTTTCCAAATGTGAGTTGACATCCACTGATATTAATTTGTTATCTCTGGGCCTATCTTTTTGTCAAACTAAAAGCATGGATTATGTACAAACACGCATTGACATTTTATTTTTTGCGCAAATTAAAACTTACAAATTGGTTTAGTCTACATGTGCCAACAGATAGGATGCGCACCGAAGCAGTAACACAGAACATGTTATTTATATCAGATATAGAAACATTACATACACTTGCACAATTGAACATTGATGTGGAACACCATGACGATCCAAATATTAATTTAGAGAATATGGATGTAACTGTGGACAACACTTGCCCTAGTGGTTTTAAACCGAAAACTAAGTTTATACCCATGGTACATTGTGATGCTATTGAAGTTTTCAAAAAAAGTGTTGTAAAATTATTAAAACAGATAAGATATTCTGGTAAAAATCGGTCTAAACGCAACCTCACAGTGACCCAAATTAAAGCATTAGAAAACCTTAGTAACGATCCCCTCCATCATCATAAGGCAATCTGACAAGGGTGGAAATGTTGTGGTGTGGGCAAAAGAGATTTATTTAAAAGTGGGTCAATACCAACTGAATGAATCATAATGTTATCAAGTATCTTCAAGGAGTGAAGTACTGTCCTCTCACAATCTCTACAATGAAATGCTGAAGGAATGGAGAGATCAAGGATTACTTGAATGGGAGGAATATTGTAGTTTGAGTTGCAAGGCATACAAAAACTCCGGTATTATATCTTTTACCCAAACTCCATAAAAATCCATGTACCCCCCCCTCCCGGGAAGTCTGATTGTCTCTTCCATAGATTCGCAGTTGGAGATGAAGTCCAAGTATATACACTTCTTCTTAAGACCTTTTGTTGTGAGTCTACCTGCTTACTTACGTGACACCATGCACTTTAAAAAAATGATTGATGGCTTATTGTGGGAAAGTGATTTTTTACTTGTAACATTGGATGTGACAAGTTTATATACATCCGTCAAACACAAATCAGCGATCCAGGCAAGACGCCATTTTTTAAGAACCAGATCAGTTTCATTCCTTTTGCATACTGAAATGTTGATTGACATGATTGTCTGACCAATACGTTTTTTTTATTTCGATGACAAGCTGTACAGACAGATACAGGGCATTGCAATGGGCACCTGCTTCGCCCCCAGCTATGCGAATGTATTCATTAGCTGGTAGGAGGATCAGGTGTCCAACCGATGTGAAATGTATAGGGGTCAGATAGTACTCATGACCTGATTCATCAATGATATCTTTCTTATTTGGAGAGGCGATGAGTTGAGTGCCACTGAATTGGTAAAGTCATTGAATACAAATACTTTGAACATACAGTTGACATCACACATGAGTCAGACTAAGATAATTTTCCTTGATGTAGAAGTTGCTGTAGAGGGCAATCATTTGTTCACAAAGCTGCATAGGAAAGAAACGGCAGAAATAGCCTTTTATATGTTACCAGTGCCCACCCATGCAGCTTAATTCAAAGTATCCCCTATGGGGAATTAAATAGAGCCAAAAGAAACTGCAGCGAGGAGAAGGAATTTATGATAGAAAAATCAACAATGTGTCAAATATTTAAGGCTAGAGGATATACCAACAAGGTGAGTCAAGCTGCAGTAGATAAAGTTAACAAATTGCTGAGAACAGCCTTGCTTAATCCCAAAATAAAGGATCAGACGCAAGGAGGCAATCGAATCAGGTTTATAACTACCTATTCTAATCAATCATACAAAGTCAGGAAAATATTGCAACATATTTTGAAAACCTCCATGAGTCACCACAAATAACTTTTAGAAAGGGAAGATCCTTGAAGGATGAACTGAGTCATAATTTGGTTACAACTCAAATTAAATCCAAATTGAATCAAGGTGTTACAGGGTTTTCTTGTTGTATGCGGTGTAAAGCTTGCATAAACAGTAAAAACTGCACCAAAATTAGAGTACCTAGGGGTAACAGAGATTACATAATCAAAGGCAAATTCGATTGCAATACAGAATTTTGTGTATATTGCCTCATATGCCTGTGTAAAAAATATTACATAGGCAGCACAATACATCGTGCTAGAAAACGTATTCTGGAGCATAAGAGAGCAATCCGCCAGAACAATGAACAATATCCAGTAGCTAGTCATTTTAAGGCATGTCATGGCCAAAATTACAGGCTTTTGTCCTTCGTTGTCCTGGAAACAGTTAGACCACAGGAAAGAGGGGGAGACAGAGAACGTCAGTTAAGGACTATGGAATCCAAGATTATTATCGACTTTGAGACTCTGCTTCCGAAAGGATTAAATTCAAGTGAGGAGTTAGCCATCCACCTAGGTTAGGAGATCAAAGTACCAAGAAGGTTTAGAATAGCAAGCTGATAATGAAGATAGATTGTTGATTTGAACAGTAAGAGTATGAAGATGTTTTTATGACAAACATTAATATGAATGATTGAGATTTCACTTTTTCTTACAAGAATATAATAGTAGGATTTTAAATTGTGATTTACATACATTTTTATTCTAGTTTTTGCTTTATTTTTATTTTTATAGTGTCATTTGTGTAAATAGGACTTTGCATCGTGTGGGAAAGAGGTTGACCAGAGGTCATCATAACCGGCTTGGCCAAGAGACGATCAAACTGATTGCAATGATTTTGGAGGATGGTACAGCAAGCCCACTTGGGCGGGACTCTGTAGGAATTTAGGGTTTGTATTGTGACCGCTAGTGTATATTGTATGCATAGTTCTGCTATCAGAAGCATTATTTTACTATGGAGCAAAATGTGGGAACTGTATGCGCATTTTCACTATATGGGCACTAATCGAGAAAAAAGCCAACTTGGGCGTAATGTATGCGATATAAGTGTTGACCTGGAATGGTATAACGCTGTGACTTAAAACGAGTCATGGATATGTGCATTTCTCCTATGTAATCAGTAACGAAGTAAATAGCCCATTTGGGCCAATATGGAAGCAGCAATAACTGTTGATTGGAATCAGTGATCAATATGTATTTTATGTTTTTTACAAAAAAGACACTTTATTAGTCGACAGTACCCATTACAAAATAGCGCCTGTTAATATGGACCAAGAATCTGTGTAGCCCATTACTATGTCTATGCACCAGACCCCTAGAACATTGTTTTAACCTTTGAAACAGGCACTGATGAAGCTAATTAGGCGAAACGCTTCTGCCGTGCGTTCCAGGGTTGTTGCACACAGAGTGCCTAAAATCATTAAAGTCAGTTTGAAGTCTATCCTAGAGCAGTCTCGCACTTTATCCTTACCTGCAGAAAGCCTGGTGGAGATATATATATCAAGCTCAGCTTCTGTCGCAAGGCAAAGGAATAGACCACACTCTTGTGGAAAAAGGTTATATGGTTTTTATTGCCGTATACCCAGCAGGACGCGTTTCGGCTTCGCGCCTTTCTCAAACTGTTTGCAGCACATCAAAGATTGTCCGCCATTTAAATAATAAGATTTCAAACATCCTGGGTTGCAAAATTCTGTCATTTCCTGTTAAATCATAAGCATGGATGATGCACTTCGAATTAATTCAATGCATTGCTGCCATCTTATAGTGTATTACTTTGATATGTACTCCACTGAATAAGCAACCAATTCAACTCATTATTGAATCAATCTACGAACGATATGCAAGCAAATTAAATTAAATTAAATGATTGAGCCCTGGATGGGCATTTTCATCACATTGTTAATTATTTACATAATGTTCCATTTCGTCTTAGTGACAATATATGTATAGTGTCAAGTCATATGTCTCCTCGCTCAATAATTTTTATATATACACTTGATCTTTGTTCTAAATGTGTTTGCACCAGCAAAATCAATAACGATTAGTTCTTAAAACAGGAAAATTACATGAAATCAAAACCCTGATTATACCAATTTAATTAGAATCCAAAGTCATAGTTCATCTCAAATTCAATGTAATCAACATATTCAATTCTATGTAATCTAAGGAGATTAAGTCTGCAAAGAAGGGGATGAGAAGCACAGAATGCAAATTTTAGCCCTGGATGGGCTTGGTATAAGGTGCTCTGTGCAGAACTGATCAATGTGAGGGGATGTATTAAGTTGGTGATACTTATTAAAGAGGAGTGTAAAAGAAAAAGGGGCAAGTTGGGAATGTACGTAAATAATATCTTTTACTTCTTGTATTATTATTATTATTATTTATTTTGTAGAGCGCGTAGTCACCCGGGGGTATCCCAGCGCTAAAAGATCCTATCTCCTAAGTTCAGTGGGACAAGGAAAGAAAGGGGGGGAGGAGAAGAGGACGGGAAGAGGGGCGCAGAAGAGGAGGGTAAGGGACAGGGATGATTCATTGAGGAAAGAGGTGGGTTTTGAGAAGTTTCCTAAAGCGGAGATATTGTGGTTCGAGTCGCAGGGCGCGGGGGAGTGAGTTCCAAAGTCGTGCCGCATGAACTGAGAAACGTCTTCTTCCGGACCGGGCTTTCTTGAATCTGGGGACAACGACGAAGTTTTCAATGTCCGAGCAAAGGGGTCTTGTGGATTTGTAGGGTGTGATAAGTTTCCTAAGGACAGGGGGGCCTTGGTTTAGTCGGAGTTTGTGGACTAGACACAGGGCCTTGAATTTGACCCGCTCTCTTATGGGGAGCCAGTGGAGGAGTTTTAGGGCCGGTTTGGCCGAAGCTCTGGCAGGGGTCTTTGTGAGAATCCGGGCCGCTGTGTTTTGTATTCTCTGAAGTTTGTTCAACGTCGCTTCGGGGGCGCCCAAGTAGATCACATTGCTATAATCAAGCCTCAACAGTATTAGGCCTTGAATTAGCAACTTTTGGGAGTTGGTGGGCAGGAGGGGCAGGACTTTCCTTAACGATTTTAGGAGTCCGAAACAGGTCCCGGCTACTTTCTTTGCCTGCCCAGTAAACGAGAGGCCAGTGTCAAGCCACACACCCAGACTTTTTACTTCTTCTTTGGGTTCAGGGGGAGGGCCCAGGCAGGCTGTCCAGATGGACGTGGAGAGAGTGGGTCCTTTCGGGTCGAGGAGCAGAACCTCCGTTTTTGACCCATTTAATTTTAGGGCTGAGATGTTCATCCAGCGATGGACCTGCGCAAGGCAGTCAAATAAGTCTGCTGGTTGTTGTTTGGGGTGAGACAGTGAAACCACTAATTGTGTGTCGTCGGCGTAACTGACGACGCTCACTCCGAATGGGGTGATGACCTCCTCCAATGTGGACATATAGATATTGAATAATGTGGGACTCAGGGAGGAGCCCTGAGGCACGCCACATTGGAGGGGGATTTCGGAGGAGCGGGCGTTGTTCTCCCAGATCTGGTAGGTCCGTTGAGCCAGGAAGGATGCAAGCCAGGCTAGAGCAGAGCCCTCTACACCAGCTCTCTTAAGTCTTTTGATTAGAAGTTGGTGGTTGACGGTATCAAAGGCCGCACTTAGGTCGAGGAGGATCACTGCCACTGACCCTCCTTCATCCAGTAGTACTCTGGCCTCCTCTACCGCTGCCAGGAGGGCGATGTCCGTGCCCTGTCCTGGGTGAAAGCCCCTCTGGGAGCTTTATAGTATGTTATTGACCTCCCGGAACTGGGAAAGCTTTTTATTCACCAGTTTTTCAGCGATCTTGCTGATTCCTGGGAGTAGTGAGATGGGCCTATAATTAGCCAGGTTTTCGGGGTCGAGGGAGGGTTTTTTTAACAGAGCTTTCATGACCGCCGCCTTCCAGCTCGGGGGAACAACCCCCTGTTGGAGTGAGGTGTTGATTAGATGAGTCACGGAGGGGATGATCATGGGGGCTACCTCCTTAAGAATTCGAAGCGGGGCGGAATCCCTCGGAGAGCCGCTTTTTATGGATATTATCGTGTTTCCCACTTCTTCGGTCGTGACTTGATCCCAAGAGGAGAGACAACTGTGAATTGGAGGATGCAAAGGATCCAGTTCCTCACCCGGGATCACGGGGGGAATGGAGTCGAGAATTTTTTGGATTTTTCCATGAAAAAAGTCCGCCAATTGTTGGCATTTTGTTTGGTCCACTATGGGGTCTGTGGAATGTCTCGGTCCAGGTGCTGGGATTTTCAGGAGATCTTTTAGGATTGCATAAGATTCCTTGCTGGAGCATACTGCCTTCTCTATTCTTTCCTGGAAGAACGCGGTTTTAGTTTTTCGGATGGCAGTTTTGTAATTTGAGAGAGAGGTAGAGTAAATATCTTTATTTATTTCCGATTTGTCTTTCCTCCAGGATCGTTCCGTTTTCTTGCTCTCTTGGCGCAGGGCTTTCAGCTCTGGAGTATACCATGGAGCCGAGGCTACTCTTTTGGAATGTTTGAGGGAAGAAGTTTTAGGGATGAGTGCATCTAGAGAGGAGGTGATCCATTCATTGAATTGCTTATCAGCTGTAGCAGGATCACTAGAGAGTTGAGGGGTGGACTCTGCAAGAGCTGCGGCCCATTCCCCCGGTACGAGTTTGTGCCACCATCTGTCAGTGACCTGAATTTTAGTGTATTGAGGGTTGGTGATGTGTGTTTCCCAGGAGATAGGGACAAGAAAGTGGTCCGTCCATGGAAGGATAAAGGGAGGCTTAGTCGTGATGGTTGCCACATTAGTCAGGACGGGATCTAATAAGTGCCCCTTCTCATGGGTAGGCTCATTGTTAACCAGTCGGATATTGAGTGACAGTAGGTCTTGAAGGAGGTCGGCGGCTGTCTGATCCGAGGGGTCTTTAAAGTGTAAATTCAGGTCGCCTAAGATGAGAAAGTTAGTGGCGGAAGATGCTAATTGTGCGACTGATTCAGCGAAAGCATTAATAAATTTCCCCGGGGTACCCGGAGGGCGGTATATCAGTAGTCCTGACAGGGAGTGAACGGGGGAAAATTGAATAGAAAATTTGCAGTCCTCGACCTGGGCTTTAGACGTTCTGCAAGTGAATTGCTCCTTAAAGATTATGGCTATCCCCCCTCCCCTCCCTTTGGGTCTGTGTAGGGCTTGACAGAGGTACCCTGGGGGCAGGGCTATGACCATGTCCGAGTCGGCACTGTCTGATAGCCACGTTTCCGTGAGGAAGAGCAGATCAAAGTTGTGATCTTGAATTAGCAGATTTGTTTCAAGCGCATGTTTTGGGAGGGAGCGGCAATTAAGAAGACCCATCTTAAGTCCGGATTTTGTTAAACTTTTGGGAGTGGGAGTACAGCGCATACAGTTGAGGAAAGGTTTACCTTCTGTGTCCGTGTGGTGGCAGGCCAAGATTTCCTTCGGTTGGAATGCGCGGAGCATGTCTCCGGAGTACACCACGCGATCGTGGGGAGTATCCGACAGAGTTTCTGGGCCTGGGTCCCTTCGGCGCGCAAACGGCGCTCCCGCTGCGCTCGTCCGCTGCGCTTCCTCCAGTGGCACATGTTATGGTGTGGGGAGGCAGGGGGGCGTGGCCAACGAGGGGGTGTGGCCTCGTTGCACGCCGTCAATGGCGGCGGCCAGAGGGCGTTTGCACAGAGTGAAAGGGGGCACTGCTCGTGATCAGCAGGCTCCTGGGCAATGAAAGTCACACACAAGGTAATTCTGTACACTCAAAGAGTTTTAAAATTTGTTAAAAACAGCTTAAAACAGGAAATGCAGCTCCCGGTATGAGGGATTCCAGGCTGTTCCAGAGTTAACCCAAATGAATTGCTAGCTCCTCTTCGGTGTTTAGACCTCGGGGAGTCCTAGTTTGAAGGTCTATGATAAACCTTGACTCTAATCTGCGTAACCGGATTTCTCTGTCCCCCTCACGCTCCTAAATTGGGACATGATCCAGACAGAAGAAGCAAAGTAGATTGCGATCACTTTGATGTTCTCTGGCAAAATGCAGCGCAACCGGATAGTTTGGATCCCTATGTTCTATAGCTCTGGCATGTTCCAAGATTCTGCGTTTTGTGGGGTGTATTGTGCTGCCGATATAGAATGAACATTCACACAAACTTATCCAAAAGTATACTCAAAGGGGTCAGTTGTTGTTGGTTACAAAAATTAATACAATTTATTACCTCCCAACGTGGGTTACATTCTAAAACATAATAAAAACATTAGGATTAAAAACCACCAGCAGTGGTGAGACAATGAATATATAGTTGAATCAAAAGTGAACAAAACAGTCGACGCAGCGTTTCAGTGTTTTCTAAGTCTTCACACCTTCTTCAGGACTTTTGCAACATATTCACTCAATATCTATAAGGTTAAAAAAATACATTTTACTATGTGATTTAATATTTATTAAAAAACCAACAACCCTACCTGACCATTGCCTTGCTCAAAAGTGTATACATTCCTGATATTCTTTAGTACATATCTCATCTATAACCCCTAAACAGAAATGTATTCATAAAAAAAGGACAGAATCTCTTTAACGCTTGATCGCGGCATCTCGTTGGATTACTCTATGTGCATTCTATTTAAATTCAGAAGCTTTGTTCATGAATGATTCTACATATGGCAAATCTTTGATATTACCTGATTTTAATGCGAACAAGGATTATAATTTCCTTCCATCAAGAATTGGATAGCTTGTATTATTGGTCTTTCGCAGGCTGTTTAAAGATAAGTATAGAATGCTACTTAGTGGTTATGCCCTATTTGGACGTTGTCCAAACAAAACATTTTTATTATTATGCATATGTGGCCAAACATTACCTTCACGGTCGATGGAGTCAAACCTACAAGTGCACGGAGGAACCACCGTAAATATCAGGATTAGGTCCTTTGTCTCTTTGGATCTAAAGGGGTCATATAGATCCAATATTATTTGTTAGCTATGCATATGGGCTACATTTTGATCTTTGTCAATATCATGACCAAATATACTGACCTGTTTATGTTTATTCAGTAGATCTTGAGAATATGGATCAAAAGGGCGACACTCTCTTTATCACAAACTTCACCTTCTTGTTTTAGTGAAGAAATCTATAGGGAAAAGAATACTGCTTAGGATCCTAACTAATGTATGGTCACATTTTAGATAATATTTCTAAGTCTTTAATGCGGTGTCTTGTAGGTGAAGATTTATCTAATTTATTCGGTTGAAAAGTTGCCTCCTTATTATTTTTACCGTAATTGATGTAATAGGTATCCAAATGTTAGCATGGCTATGGGCTAGTTTGCCATACAGTCCATGTTTTAACTTTACTTAACGGATGATTATATAAAAAACCGGCAGTGTTATGGTATCTCAAATACCCAATTATAATATTGCAGCGTTTTACAACCACCATTCTTAACTGTTTTGAGTCGAGTACTCAAACTACAAGTAACCCAGTTGTCCCTGTGTCTGGAAATGATCTAAACAGCATTATCAGGTCACCTAGGGTATTAGTGGGGATTAACGCTATCCTAATCTTTGCGAGCATTTTGCCTACCTTGGTTTTAAAATCCGGCCTCCCTGCTCCTCCGTGCTGCAAACTTCATGGCGATTCGAAGTGGAATGAGCCTGAATTGGGCCCGACTCTTTATGCTACCGCTGCCTATGTTTACCCGGAAGTAGTACGGGTGATGGAAAATGCGATGTGTATTTTCTTATTCCTCAAAGGGTGGCAAAATAAAAATATGATGTTACTATTTTTAAAATATTTAAATTCACTTTACCTCCAACATTGTTTATATGAAGACATTTCTGTAAGCAAAGAGGCCCGATATCCGTTGGTTTAACGGGTGACTAACCCGGAAGTGCATCTATTCGATCTTCAATGCCGCGCAAAATAAGCCCCTTAATTTACGCAAACAGACGATATGTCCCCTTTACCGAGATGACAATAACGATTTTATAAAGACTATTAAATACACGTGCATACTGTGTCTTACACTAGGGACCTCCTGGTTATGTTTCGGCCATTTTGGATTGGGACGCGTCAATTGCGAAGTATCGGCCATTTTACATTGGGACGCGTTGGGTGAGGTGTCTCGGCCATATTGACTAGGGATAGATAGGAAACTCACTAGGGATTCTATTATGAATTTCTTCCACACCAGCCTGATATCCACATATTTTTAAATAATAAACAATATATTGCGTAACGAACTCCAATGACATTTTATGACATATTTTTAACAACTTATAGTGCATACAGTGTATTTGACTAAGGATAGATAGGAATCTCATGTTTCTATTTCGAGTTTCTTCCTACAAAAACCTGATATTGACATATTTTCAAGCAATAAACAATATATTGCAAGGTAAAATTCCAATGACATGCTCTAACATTTTAAACAACTAATAATGTGTACATCGTATTTATTACCAAAAACATATTCATTGTCCTTGATCCAAGCATACATAGATGATGCTACCAAACTGTATGATATAGTATTATTCGAACACCTTCGATTAGACAGTTCTAGTATAGCAATCAATGCATAAGATTCTTTAGTACATGAACATGCCTACAGTTTACCTAAAGTATGTAGATATACATGCCGTCCTACTTGAAGGAAACCAACAAGCTTTAGTTCTTTATTCAGATTTAGACTGGCACAGATCTAGCATGTCTGTCAATTTACAAAACCATTGAAATTGCTCCTATATAGTTAGTTGTACTAACTATATTTCGCACACCCGCAATCCACTGCTGGTGATGTCACATATTACATCATTCATGACAAGGTCAGTGACATCACTGATGACATCTCAAATGACATCTCTGATGACATCACTGATGACATCATCCAGTGAATGTGGTTTGTTTCATTATTTAAATATGCATTATATATATAGCAATTTGCATTGAAGAATGAGTGGATATATTAAAATAAATATTTGGATGGAGGATTTAGTAGCAGTGTAACTGACTGTTTACTTGACCAATTTATAGTGTCTCACTAAATATAGTGGATAGTGACTAAACTGGTTGAATATCTGTATCACTTTGTCAGTTGTTGTGTAAACAGGTACTCCAGTTGGTTACTAGCTATGTGAAAGTCTGTCTTAGTTATTGATTAGTTAACTGAGTATTTGTATGGGAGAGTGAATGTGTGTGTGGTTCGGTGGGGGGGGTGTGACTGCCCAAAGATGTGTGAATAGTTGATTCACTAGATATATGAAGTTAAAACTACATATTCTAACAGTTGTTTGGGTGAGTGAATATATTTATGGGTGTGGTGATGAGCAAATAAATTTCTCAATGGTACATGTCCAACAAACTAGAAAAATGAAAGGCAGTGTATGTGTCAGTTGTTGTATATAAATAAGTGAAAAATGACTTACTATTTAAATGAATAGAGGAAGTTGTGTTTGTATAAGTGTGTATCTAAGTAAATATGTAAGTATGATCCATTGTTTGCCTAAGTGAGTAGGATGACTTCATATGTGAATAGGATGTGTGCTGGTGTGTAATGTCGATTTAGGTGTATAAGTATTTTTGATAGTGTTCTATTGTTCATTGACAGCATGTATGAGTGAATCTACAGGTAAGAGATTAGATGTGTGTATACATCTATGAATCACTGAGTGGGTTTTTAGATACTTGTATTACTGTAACAATGGATTCAAATATCATACTCTGTATTTTACAAAGAGTGATGAAAGATTTTACTAGTGTATGAAAAGGTGTATGTGATTGTCACGTGGATGATGTCATCAGTGATGTCATCAGTGATGTCATTTGAGATGTCATCAGTGATGTCACTGACCTTGTCATGAATGATGTAATATGTGACATCATCAGCAGTGGATTGCGGGTGCGCGAAATATAGTTCGTACAACTAACTATATAGGAACAATTTCAATGGTTTTGTATGAGTGAAATGTCCTGCTAACTATAACACCCCTAAAACGTATAGTTTTTTGAGTGAATTTTAAAGGTTTTTTAAATGCTAATTCCGAACTATATAAGGCCTGAAACCTATGTTTTTTTTAGTGAACTTCAAAGGTTTTTTAAATGCTAATTCCTAACTATATTAGGCCTGAAACCTATGGTTTTTTCAGTGAATTTGCAAGGTTTTTTAAATGCTAATTCCTAACTATATGAGGCCTGAAACCTATGTTTTTTTCAGTGAATTTCAAAGTTTTTTTAATGCTAATTCCTAACTATATAAGACCTGAAAGTCCACCAGGAATCTCCAGTATGCGCCAGGGTACTGCATTGCAGAGAGGTGTAATGAAGCCACGCCCCTTTTTATACCTCTCTGCAACGCAGCCCCCGTGCATGTTTGAAGAGGGGGAACTAATTCCCCTTGCATACTGGGGGCCCCTGGGGGCCAACTAGCCCACCTTGAACCTCCAGTATGCGCCAGCGGGCTGCATTGCAGAGGTTTAATGAGGCTATGCCCCTTGTTACACCTCTCTGCAACGCAGCCCCCTGCCGCGTTTGCAGAGGGGGAACTATTTCCCCTTGCATACTGGGGGTCCCTGGGGGCCAACTAACCCACCAGGAGCCTCCAGTATGCGCCAGGGGGCTGCATTGCAGAGAGGTGTAATGAGGCCACACCCTTTTTTTACACCTCTCTGCAATGCAGTCCCCGTGCATGTTTGAAGAGGGGGAACTAATTCCCCTTGCATACTAGGGGTCCCTGGGGGCCAACTAGCCCACCTGGAACATCCAGTATGCGCCAGGGGGCTGCATTGCACAGAGGTGTAATGAGGCTATGCCCTTTTTTACACCTCTCTGCAACGCAGGCCATTGGCGCGTTTGCAGAGGGGGGACTAATTCCCCTTGCATACTGGGGGTCCCTGGGTCATATCTGCCCTAACACGGATATTCCGAACGATTGAAAATGACTTTTCTTGAGAAACATTTGGATTATCATGTCCTATACTTTGACATTTTTGAAAGACTGACTTTGAGGATGCTATAAATTACTCAAGTCTGCCCGAATTGTGTGGGTAAAATTGATACCTAGTCACTTTAAATAAGAATGTACTTACGTCTCGTCTAACATTTGGAAGAAATATCTAGTTCTATGACAACAGGATACCGACATAACTTGAAGGAAATAAGAACGCCCTGAAGAAGTTCTGTTATACAGAACGAAATGTTTCGGCTGGCTGTGGTACATAAACTTAAGGAAAATAAAAGCATTTGAATATACACCAAGATTCAGCTCTTCAATAAGGACTCTAAGTGATATGGTTTGATTGGACTTATTGTGCAAGTGGTGCTGTGCCAAACTTTGGAATATTCTCCACTACTCTCTACTACTTACTCTCTCCTACTCCACTACTCTCTAATACTCACTCTCTACTACTCATTCTCTACTACTCTACTACTCTCTAGTAGTGAAGTAGTGTGGCTCACTGGTTAGAGGCGGCAGACCCGAGAGCAGAGGACGGCCCGGGACCAGGGTTCGATTCCCGGCGCGGCAGGTTTCTGGACCAGGGTCAGCGGACTCGATAATTCTCTCGCCTCGGTGCCCACTCTGATCAGCGATCACACTCGGCAACTCTGGGCATTAGCTTGCCTCATCTTCACTAACGGCCCCACCAGACCGCCGGGGATGCCTGGTCTCACCCTGGAGATACCCAGTAAGGGACCATCTCTCAGGGAAGCCAGGAAGGGTTTCGCAGCGGTCGAAGCGCCTTGGGACCCTACGGGTAAGTAGTGCGCTATATAAATGCCTATACATTTACATTTACATTTACATTTACTACTCTCTCTCTACTACTCACTCCCTACTACTCACTATCTACTACTCTCTACTACTCACTCTCTACTACTCTCTACTCTCTACTACTCACTCTCTACTACTCTCTCTCTACTACTCACTCTTTACTACTCACTCTCTACTACTCTCTACTACTCACTCTCTACTGCTCACTCTCTACTACTCTCTACTACTCACTCTCTACTACTCTCTCTCTCTACTACTCACTCTCTACTACTCACTCTACTACTCACTCTCTACTACTCTCTACTACTCACTCTCTACTACTCTCTCTCTACTAGTCTCTACTACTCACTCGCTACTATTGTCTCTCTCTGCTACTCACTCTCTACTCTACTACTCTCTACTACTCACTCTCTACTACTCTCTACTACTCACTCTTTACTACTCTTTACTACTTACTCTCTACTGCTCTCTACTACTCACTCTACTACTTACTCTCTACTACTCACTCTCTACTACTCACTCTCTACTACTCTCTACTACTCACTCTACTATTCACTCTACTACTCTCTACTACTCACTCTCTGCTACTCTCTCTACTGCTCTCTACTACTCTCTACTACTCACTCTCTACTCTCTATTACTCACTCTCTACCTCTCTCTACTTCTCTCTCTACTAGTCTCTACCTCTCTACCGCTGCCTCTCTACCTCTACCTCTCTACCTCTACACCTCTACCTCTCTACCTCTCTCTACACGCACACATATACACATATATATATGCATATATATATGCATATGCATTTATATGTATGAATGTATATATATATATATATATATATATATATATATATATATATATATATATATATATATATATATATATATATATATATATATATATATATATATATACATATATAATCTGTATATCTATATAAGTACAAATATAAATGCATGCATACATATACATATATGCATACATATGCATGTTATTTACATGAAAGTTTAAAATACACTAATAAAAGCAAAGCTAAAAAGCCACCTCATTACAAACAGAATGGCTTTAACTTAAACGAGTGCGAGATCTATTGCATTTTCAATGCTTGTTTACTTTGGTTCCATCAAGAAGGCATTCAGATGTGTCACACATTTGCCATAAATTCTGAATGTTAGCACTCTAGTTGCTCATTAGATCACTGTAGTAAAGCTACTGCTCACCAGGGAAGTCTGCTGCTGGTATTCAAAGTGCATGTTTCAGTCTGCATGTCAGAATTTTTTTTATGAAATAGAAGAGGATTTGAGAAGTCACTCAAAATGTGCCCTAATTTTTCTTTCTGAACCACTAATCATACTTTCTATGGGAAAATGAACCCCCTCATTTTGTTCCTTTTTAAATTAAATGTTTTCAGACTTACCACTTCATTCCAATCAAGATGGCTTCTGGTGTGCCATACTTTTGTCATAAGTAAGACTGTTAGCGCTCTAGTTGTTCTTTAGAACACTCTGGGACATTCTGTCATTGGGCTATACTTGGGCTACATCTGGGTGATATTTGGGCTACATTTAGGCTCATTTGTCTCTGGTGGCCATCTTGGGAGACTGCATGTCAGAATTATTTAATGAAATAGAAGAGGATTTGAGAAGTCACACAAAATGTGCCCTAATTTTTCTTTCTGCAACACTAATAATACTTTCTATGGCAAAATATACCCCCTCATTTTGTTCCTTTTTAAGTTAAATGTTTTAAGAGTTACCACTTTATTCCAATCAAGATGGCTTCAGGTGTGCTATACCTTTGTAATAAGTAGGACTGTTAGCGCTCTAGTTGTTCTTTAGAACACTCTAGGAGGCTGCAGTAGAACACAAAGGAATCAACTGACAGTCTCTGTCCTGGTTGGATGCACATGTTTTACTGAGAATGTCAGACTTCATTCTCACATGACTGAGAAAGATAATGTGAATTTACAGAAAATATGCTTTCAGTTTAGCTTATAGATCCCCTTCCAAACCACTGTGGGAAAAGCATGAGATAATAGTTTTCTTTCAAACATGATTCATGATATCACAGCAGAAGGCTTTTTCACAAGGTAAAATCACCTTAGAACACACCACAATTCCTAAAATGAGTATGGTACCATCAACAAATGATTTATAATGTAACTAAAGTCCTAAAACACTCTATTAACTACAATGCTTTTTAATGAGGTGCTATCATGTATATTGGTCCCAAGATGGCTGCCAACACTTCTTGGATGAAGTGCTGACAGCCAATCAGATCAGATGTGTGGTTAGGCTCCGCCCAGATATATATGTGTTTTTAAAGTTAATTTTCATAAAAACCACTGGAGCAATTTTCACCAAACATAGCAAAGGCACATCTGCGTACCAGTCCCTACAATTTTGCAAAGTTTGGCGTTATTCCGTTCAGCGGTTCGGGCTGTAGACTTGTCAGACCGTCCTATGGAAATTAACATGGGGAAAACACGTTTTGTGACCCCCTTTTTTCTCAGCCCCCACTTCACGAATCCCCCCGAAACTTTCAGCGAAGGAGCGGAGCGGAGCTGGCCAAAATTCTGGAAAACTACACGCAAATTCCTCAACATGCGTCAAAGTTATTCCCAATAGAATGTTGCGGATTTCCTATGGTAGCTAATCCTAACTATATATACCTACTGGCTATCGCCAGTGGGTAATATATATATATATATATATATATATATATATATATATATATATATATATATATATATATATATATATATATATATATATATATATATATATATATATATATATATATATACATATATATATAAATGTTCGCTCCAATTTCTCCAAATGATACCCAGACGGGTCAGAAGAAATACAGCACTCTCAGGGTTCCAATCGTCAGCAAAGGTTTATTACCAAAACAAACGCGTTTCGGGAGAAACTCCCTTCGTCAGAGTTACAAACGAACGCGCTATGCGGCGCCATTATGTACGTTCATTATAGGTGGTAAAAACAAACATAGGACTGCTTCAAACATTCATGTTTAAGCGCCATCTTTGAGTGTGCATGTTGGTATTTTAAACGACTGTATCAATCCTTCAGTCATGTAAACCACCCAACCATAATCACGCCGTGCACCGGCTAAATAAACTTAATTATCGAATTGTGACATGCACAGTGTCTCATGTGTGTGGGTCAACGGGATATATATCATTCCTGAACAACGATGACAAAAAGTCCATAAAACATCGTTTCACGCATACTAAGCGTACAAATACAATATCCATATTGTAATTACTATCTTGCCGTGTATCGGCAATTGCAGCCTTTTAGGCCGCCACAAAAACCAGGTTAATGAAATATTCCCAGATGGACCCATGTTATTACATTTTCCCAGCACTATGTTGAGACTGTATATGACTTCCAAATAATACCTTTAAAAACAATTTCAACCTTCATACCGAATACATCAATCTTTAAATAATCCCTTCAGCAGTTCATTGTTCAAAAATAGATCACTGTTACAAAAGGATTATCACACATATATCATAATTTTTCAGAAATCACGTTTCAGTGACTGATGTTCCAAATTCATCCCAAGTGAGATGACATTTCTTCACCCATATTCAGACCTCCCGGTGCCTTGGTCTCTAAATCGATTATATATCGAGACTCTAATCTCCTGAGTATCTGTAACTTATTGCCACCACGTGGCCTTTCAGGGACACAATCCAGGCAGAAAAATCTCAGGAGATCCCTATTGCTGTTATGCCTTATTGCAAATTGCTGCTCCCCTTAGCAGAGCAGTTTGTCACAGTGTTTGCAGGCGATTTTCAAATCTCTGAAGATCGGCTGTATATTGGGGATTAAATGTGCTGCTGCTCTTCCAGAAGGTGTTGCTGCTCCGGTGGAGGTGCTGCCGCCATCTCTTGGTGGATTGCGTGCCAGGTCCCTGGGGCTCTCCCTTGCGAAGTTATTCGGGTGCCTCCTCTCGACATGCCGGATCAAGGTGGCATTCCTGAAACTGTATTTGCGGGTGGGATCCCCACGTGACAGAGTTGTGTCACATATCCGGCAGGTCACTTTAGCTGCATTACATTTTTTTCCCCCTCTGGGAAAGTGAAGAACTTCCAGATGAAATGCTCTTTTACTTTTCTCCGGGGGGGTCCTCAGGCAGGAATTCAAGATCAGAGTCTGAGGAGGGGTCCCTGGAAGCAGACATCTTTAAAAAAAAGAGGTATTATTAAGAGCAATGGACAAGAAGTGTTCTCTCAGCAATTGCAAAGAGGTAGTGAGGGAAATGGGTGGGGACTTTCCATAGTTGTGAAAAAAACTGTTATTAACCAATTAAAAGTGTTGTTTTAAGGTCACATGGCTTGACGCGCGCTTACGCTGCGCGCTCTGGGGTGCTTACGGGGGCGCTTACGCGGCACGTACATAGGCGCTTACGGAGGCGCTTACGGGGGCGCTTACGGGGGCGCTTACGCGGCGCGAATGAATGACGTTTTGCTCGATTTTCGGAAATGTGTTTAAAAGTTAAAATATGGTTATTAAAAATCAAAAATACTACTTTTATGAGTATGCCACTGAATGTCTTGCATTATTATTTACTTTAAATACACATTTTTTTTTTCGCTCGCGGGAATTGCGCTCAAGCTACGTGTATGGCTGCGTTTACGGGTGCGCGCACCCTGAGCGCTCCAGGGTTTAAATATTAAAAAAAGGGAAAATACATTCAAAAATTAATATTACAAAAATATACAATATTGGAATAATTAAAAAAAATTATAATAATTCATAGCTATAAAAATTAGCTATTGAAAAAACTTAATAATTTACTTTAAAAACCGTAGATTTCAAACTCGTTATAGATCGGAATTAGCATTTAAAAAACCTTAGAAATTCACAGAAAAAACCATAGGTTTGACACTCGTTATAGGTAGGGATTAGCATTTAAAAAACCTTTGAAATCCACTGAAAAACACCAGTTATAGTTAGCTGAACATTTTACTCATACAAAACCATTGGAATAAATTACGCGGCAGCCCTGTCGTGGAGCATGCACCGTCTACTCAATGGATAAGAGGCTGAGAACGAGGAACTGTGCCTACGCTCTGACAGCACCGCTGAAAAAGAAAAATAGACTTGCTTGGTAACATGGCCCACTGGAGGGCAACAAGAGAAACAATTTCATTTTCAAAGCGGAACCCACTAATAGTTTTAAATAAAGAACTCTGAAATGGACTACAAGTCCCAGCATGCCATTACAAGTACGTGGACACTAAGCACGGCTCACCAAGGGTATGTAAATGAGGCATGTTAAGAACAATCAGAGACATCTGCGGCGAGAATGCTCACTTACCTATGACTAAGAGGCAGGAGCCTCGAAACGCGTCAGGTTGGACAATCCTTCATGTAATGCCGATGCTTGTTTCATTTCAATAAACCGAATGGTTTTTTCAGCGGTGAGTGCGTCCTCGTTGCTTTTGGCATCTTTGTTGGAATATATATATATATATATATATATTCACTAAAAAAAACATAGGTTTCACATCAGTTATAGTTAGCTGGAAAATTTTACTCACATAAAACCATTGAAATTCAACGTTATAGTTAGTTGGACCCACTATTACTTGCGCGTGTAATGCACTGCTGATGACGTCACATATTACATCACTCATGACATGGTCAGTGACATCACTCATGACATCACTGATGACACCATCCAGTGAATGTGTGGCTTTCTGAAAAATAAATATATTTTATATATGTATATGTAAAGGTCGATGGAACAATAAATGTTTAAATAAGTGTGTAAATGGATGTTTTTTAAAATAAAATGATTGATTAACTGGCTTATTAAGTGTATCTTAGTGAATACATATATTAACGATTAATGTTTAAATATTTAAATATATGTATCAGTGTTTCACTTTGTGTATAAATGGCTGCATGGGTTGGTGAGTAGCTACATATGTGTGTATATAGATTATTAGATGTTTTTTTAGTATCAGTATGAGTGTCTGTATGGTTTGGTGGGAGTGTTACTTAGCAATGACTGACTCACTGTATGTTTTTTGAAGACGGCATAAGTGCAGGACTGTATGGGTGGATGAGTGTGCATATGCGTGTGTTAGTGAGTGAATGACTGTCTCATTAGTGTCTTTATCAGTAAGTACATATGTTTTAATCTAGTGTATGTGAGTATTGATGTATATGAGTGAGTATATGTGAGAGTGAGAGATTGAAAGAGTTCATGTTTAAATAATTATGTGTTTCTATAAGTGATTGTTTAAGAGAGTAAGTATATGTAAGTTTCCTTAGAAGTAAGGTGGTAGTGTGTGTTTAGCTGTATATGCAAATAAATGGATGTTCAATAGTTTATTTGCATGTGTGAGTATGTGTGTGAGTAATGTTTGGATGACTGTCAGTGTGTAACAGGATGTATAGGTGTATCACTACATATGATGAGTGTATATATGTATGAGTGACTACATAGAACTGTTGGTGAATGAGTGAATGTGTACATAGATGGTGGAATTATTGAATTGGTTGTTGTAACTGGTATGGGTATCTCCATTTTTAAAAAAAAAATTAATTTATATTTTTCAATATGTGTTTTCATGGGTTACATTACAGTGAAAGGAGGTCTGTCACTCTGTCACAAGGATGATGTCATCAGTGATGTCATGAGTGATGTCACTGACCATGTCATGAGTGATGTAATATGTGATATCATCAACAGTGCATTACAAGCGCAAGTTATAGTGAGTCCAACTAACTATAACGTTGAATTTCAATGGTTTTATGTCAGTAAAATTTTCCAGCTAACTATAACTGATGTGAAACCTATGGTTTTTTTAGTGAATTTAATAGGTTTTTTAAATGCTAATTCCTAACTATAACTGGTGTGAAACCTATGGTTTTTTCAGTGAATTTCATAGGTTTTTTAAATGCTAATTCCTAACTATAAGTCTTACTTTATAAGTAAGACTGTTAGCGCTCTAGTTGTTTAGAACACTCTGATACATTCTGTCATTGGGCTACAGTTGGGCTATATTTGAGCTATATATATTTTTTTGTCTCTGGTGGCCATCTTTGGGCTACATTGGGCTACATTTTTTTCCAAAGTTAATTTTCGTGAAAAGCACTTCAGAATAGGGCTACTTGTCCCTACAATTTCCCCTTTTTTTTTTTGTGCGCTCCTGATGCGCACCCCGGGGAGCGCCCCGAAAAGCGTACTTCTATAAAGCGTCCCGAGGCGCGCTCCGGGGAGCGTCCCAAGAGCGCCAATATCGCAAACGAAAACATGATCGTGACGTATCGCGTAGCCGCGTCCGCGTGATACGCACGGGGTAAGCACACCCAGAAGCACTTGAGCGAATACGATCGCGCAACGTAGGCGACTGACACGCTTACGCGGCGCGCCTCTGGCCGCGCCCCGCGTCGCGTAAGCACGTCGGGTCATGTGACCAGAAAATAACACTTTTCATCGGTTCATAACAGTTTTGGTTTCATAATGATGAAGCCCATGGTCATGTGACCTGTAAATAACACTTTTCATTGGTTCAATAATTATTGTTTTCTAAATTTAGAGAAACCCACCCATTTCAATCACTATTGATTTGCACTTGGAGAGAGCAAGAGGTGTTTTGTGAATTTTCAACTCATTACTTTCCTGATCTACAGCAATGACTGCAAGGGAGTCATCAAGCAGTGATTCAGATGGATTTGTGCAAGAGGACCCTCCTCACCAGAAAACAAAGAACCACTTCATCTGGAAATTTTATGACATCCCTGAAGGACAAAAAAAAGTTAATGCAAGTAAAGTAACTTGTAAAATATGTGGAAGTATTTTATCCAGAGGCAATCCTCTAAATAAATACAGCTTTGGAAATGCCAATTTAATTAGGCATGTCAAAAGAAGACACCCCAACAATTACTCCAGGGAGAGTGTCAGGGAGCTGGCAGTGAAGGCGCGAAGAGATGGCAGCAGTACCTCCACTGGTGGAGCAACACCTTCAGGTTCAACACGTGCAAGAATGGTCCCTAACGTCCAGCCGGTATTTGCAGGAATAAAATTTTTATGCAAGGACTGTGACGAACTACTCTGTTACGGGGAGCAGAGCGTTGAACTCATTGCAATAAAGAAACGGGAACACCAATGCTCTCCCCGTCCCTAAATTTTCTCATTTTTTTGCTCCTGTTGAGCATTTTTTGAATCCCTGTTTTTGTTTTTCCCCTGTAAAAAATCCCCAAAAAATATAAAATCGTTTCAAAAAGTATAAAAAAAATATAAAACAACAAAAACAAAAAAAAAGTTATTTTCAGAACTACCTCCAATTTATAAAAAAATGCTATTTTTTTTTTAAAAAGTGTCATTCTTTTTCTCAATCGTACGCTCACCGGTGCGCGTACCAGGCGCTCCCCCGGCGCAAATTAAAAAAAAAAATGTTTTGCCCCGTACGGCCCTTTTATGACCCCCACATCAAACCTAGGGGGTCAGGGGGCGTGTACCCTGCCCCCTTTTGCTCATTTCCCCCTTTGATTTTTACCACCTCAATCCTACCGAGGTACAAGACGGCGGCCGCTGCGGACTGTTTCGAATGTTTACAGACACCCGAGAGCCAATCAGCTTGCCGTACGCAAGTCGCGTGGCACGCTTTGAGCGCTCCCCGGCGCGCGTACCGGGGCGCGGCTCTAGATATATATATTTTTTTGTACCTAAATTACTCAAAATCCACTGGAGCACATATCTCGAGACATAGCAAAGGCACATCGGGCTACCAGTCCCTACAATTTTGACAAATTAGGTGGAAATCCATTCAGCCGTTCGGGCTAAAAGTGACATCACCGCCCTATGGAAATTAACATGGGGAAAACGTGTTTTGGGACCCCCCTTTTATCTCGGCCCCCGCTTGACGCATCCCCCCCAAACTTTCAGGGAAGGACCGGAGATCCACGAGGCCATTTTGAGGAAATTTTCAGGCAGATTCGTCAACCGGCGCCAAAGTTATTCCACATAGAATTTTGAGATTTAACATTGAAAAAAATCCTAACTATAACTACCTACTGGCGACCGCCAGTAGGTAATATATATATATATATATATATATATATATATATATATATATATATATATATATATATATATATATATATATATATATATATATATATATATATATATATATATATATATATATATATATATATATATATATATATATATATATATATGAGGCCGGATGTCTCACTCGGAAACAAAGGAGTGGCACTCGTTCCGGCAATTTTAAAAACATTTATTCTTCTGTTGGCAGTGATGGCTTTATTTTCCCGATGCATTTTGGTCAATCCTTGACCTTCTTCGGGGAAAGTGGCCTCGGCATCCTCGCAGCCAAACTGAACACTCACCATTCTTGCTACTGATATTTGATCGCTCTCTAGTGGTCACCTCAAGCGGGCTGATGTAGCTATCGTGCATGCTGGTTCTCGTACTGCTGAGTTGGCTATAGGTGTGGTATCCCAGTGGTGGGTGATGCTGATATAAATTGCTGCCGCTTAAATTAGTTGGAATTACCCTCGCAATCCATTTTTAGGGCTCGTGGGCACCTTCCCAAAGTCCAGTCATTGGTGGCGGCCTGCTGTCCTGTGTGCTTTCGCGTTACTCTAAATTGGTCCGTGCTCGGGCAGCATATGGCGCTCTATTGTGGGGTGTGTGTTCACTCGGAGCAGGAAAAAGCTCCAATATATAAGGCAGGATGTCTCATTCGGAAACAAAGGAGTCGCACTCGTTCCGGCAATTTTAAAAACATTTATTCTTCTGTTGGCAGTGACGTCTTTATTTTCCCGATGCATTTCGGTCAATCCTTGACCTTCTTCAGGGGAAGAGGCCTCGGCATCCTTGCAGCCAAACTGAGCACTCGCCATTCTTGCTACTGATATTTGTTCTCCCTCTAGTGGTCACCTCAAGCAGGCTGATGTAGCTATTGTGCATGCTGGTTCTCGTAGTGCTGAGTTGGCTATAGGTGTGGTATCCCAGTGGTGGGTGATGCTGATATAAATTGCTGCCGCTTAAATTAGTTGGAATTACCCTCGCAATCCATTTTTAGGGCTCGTGGGCACCTTCCCAAAGTCCAGTCATTGGTGGCGGCCTGCTGTCCTGTGTGCTTTCGCGTTACTCTAAATTGGTCCGTGCTCGGGCAGCATATGGCGCTCTGTTGTGGGGTGTGTGTTCACTCGGAGCAGGAAAAAGCTCCAATATATAAGGCTGGATGTCTCATTCGGAAACAAAGGAGTCGCACTCGTTCCGGCAATTTTAAAAACATTTATTCTTCTGTTGGCAGTGACGTCTTTATTTTCCCGATGCATTTCGGTCAATCCTTGACCTTCTTCAGGGGAAGAGGCCTCGGCATCCTTGCAGCCAAACTGAGCACTCGCCATTCTTGCTACTGATATTTGTTCTCCCTCTAGTGGTCACCTCAAGCAGGCTGATGTAGCTATTGTGCATGCTGGTTCTCGTAGTGCTGAGTTGGCTATAGGTGTGGTATCCCAGTGGTGGGTGATGCTGATATAAATTGCTGCCGCTTAAATTAGTTGGAATTACCCTCGCAATCCATTTTTAGGGCTCGTGGGCACCTTCCCAAAGTCCAGTCATTGGTGGCGGCCTGCTGTCCTGTGTGCTTTCGCGTTACTCTAAATTGGTCCGTGCTCGGGCAGCATATGGCGCTCTGTTGTGGGGTGTGTGTTCACTCGGAGCAGGAAAAAGCTCCAATATATAAGGCAGGATGTCTCATTCGGAAACAAAGGAGTCGCACTCGTTCCGGCAATTTTAAAAACATTTATTCTTCTGTTGGCTGTGACGGATTTATTTTCCCGATGCATTTCGGTCAATCCTTGACCTTCTTCTTGGGAAGAGGCCTCGGCATCCTTGCAGCCAAACTGAGCACTCGCCATTCTTGCTACTGATATTTGTTCTCCCTCTAGTGGTCACCTCAAGCAGGCTGATGTAGCTATTGTGCATGCTGGTTCTCGTAGTGCTGAGTTGGCTATAGGTGTGGTATCCCAGTGGTGGGTGATGCTGATATAAATTGCTGCCGCTTAAATTAGTTGGAATTACCCTCGCAATCCATTTTTAGGGCTCGTGGGCACCTTCCCAAAGTCCAGTCATTGGTGGCGGCCTGCTGTCCTGTGTGCTTTCGCGTTACTCTAAATTGGTCCGTGCTCGGGCAGCATATGGCACTCTGTTGTGGGGTGTGTGTTCACTCGGAGCAGGAAAAAGCTCCAATATATAAGGCTGGATGTCTCATTCGGAAACAAAGGAGTCGCACTCGTTCCGGCAATTTTAAAAACATTTATTCTTCTGTTGGCAGTGACGTCTTTATTTTCCCGATGCATTTCGGTCAATCCTTGACCTTCTTCAGGGGAAGAGGCCTCGGCATCCTTGCAGCCAAACTGAGCACTCGCCATTCTTGCTACTGATATTTGTTCTCCCTCTAGTGGTCACCTCAAGCAGGCTGATGTAGCTATTGTGCATGCTGGTTCTCGTAGTGCTGAGTTGGCTATAGGTGTGGTATCCCAGTGGTGGGTGATGCTGATATAAATTGCTGCCGCTTAAATTAGTTGGAATTACCCTCGCAATCCATTTTTAGGGCTCGTGGGCACCTTCCCAAAGTCCAGTCATTGGTGGCGGCCTGCTGTCCTGTGTGCTTTCGCGTTACTCTAAATTGGTCCGTGCTCGGGCAGCATATGGCGCTCTGTTGTGGGGTGTGTGTTCACTCGGAGCAGGAAAAAGCTCCAATATATAAGGCAGGATGTCTCATTCGGAAACAAAGGAGTCGCACTCGTTCCGGCAATTTTAAAAACATTTATTCTTCTGTTGGCTGTGACGGATTTATTTTCCCGATGCATTTCGGTCAATCCTTGACCTTCTTCTTGGGAAGAGGCCTCGGCATCCTTGCAGCCAAACTGAGCACTCGCCATTCTTGCTACTGATATTTGTTCTCCCTCTAGTGGTCACCTCAAGCAGGCTGATGTAGCTATTGTGCATGCTGGTTCTCGTAGTGCTGAGTTGGCTATAGGTGTGGTATCCCAGTGGTGGGTGATGCTGATATAAATTGCTGCCGCTTAAATTAGTTGGAATTACCCTCGCAATCCATTTTTAGGGCTCGTGGGCACCTTCCCAAAGTCCAGTCATTGGTGGCGGCCTGCTGTCCTGTGTGCTTTCGCGTTACTCTAAATTGGTCCGTGTTCGGGCAGCATATGGCGCTCTGTTGTGGGGTGTGTGTTCACTCGGAGCAGGACCAAGCTCCAATATATAAGGCTGGATGTCTCAATCGGAAACAAAGGAGTCGCAGTCGTTCTGGCAATTTTAAAAACATTTATTCTTCTGTTGGCTGTGACGGCTTTATTTTCACAATGCATTTCGGTCAATCCTTGACCTTCTTCGGGGGAAGTGGCCTCGGCATCCTCGCAGCCAAACTGAACACTCACCATTCTTGCTACTGATATTTGATCGCTCTCTAGCGGTCACCTCAAGCGGGCTGATGTAGCTATCGTGCATGCTGGTTCTCGTACTGCTGAGTTGGCTATAGGTGTGGTATCCCAGTGGTGGGTGATGCTGCTATAAATTGCTGCCGCTTAAATTAGTCGGAATTACCCACGCAATCCATTTTTAGGGCTTGTGGGCACCTTCCCAAAGTCCAGTCTTTGGTGGCGGCCTGCTGTCCTGTGTGCTTTCGCGTTACTCTAAATTGGTCCGTGTTCGGGCAGCATATGGCGCTCTGTTGTAGGTGGTGCGTTCACTCGGAGCAGGAAAAAGCTCCAATATATAAGGCAGGATGTCTCATTCGGAAACAAAGGAGTCGCACTCGTTCCGGCAATTTTAAAAACATTTATTCTTCTGTTGGCTGTGACGGATTTATTTTCCCGATGCATTTCGGTCAATCCTTGACCTTCTTCAGGGGAAGAGGCCTCGGCATCCTTGCAGCCAAACTGAGCACTCGCCATTCTTGCTACTGATATTTGTTCTCCCTCTAGTGGTCACCTCAAGCAGGCTGATGTAGCTATTGTGCATGCTGGTTCTCGTAGTGCTGAGTTGGCTATAGGTGTGGTATCCCAGTGGTGGGTGATGCTGATATAAATTGCTGCCGCTTAAATTAGTCGGAATTACCCACGCAATCCATTTTTAGGGCTTGTGGGCACCTTCCCAAAGTCTAGTCATTGGTGGCGGCCTGCTGTCCTGTGTGCTTTCGCGTTACTCTAAATTGGTCCGTGTTCGGGCAGCATATGGCGCTCTGTTGTGGGGTGTGTGTTCACTCGGAGCAGGACCAAGCTCCAAT
Source organism: Lissotriton vulgaris (assembly GCF_964263255.1). Lineage (NCBI taxonomy): Eukaryota > Metazoa > Chordata > Amphibia > Caudata > Salamandridae > Lissotriton > Lissotriton vulgaris. The sequence continues at coordinate 1,137,504,123 of NC_141696.1, read as the reverse complement.
ATATAAGGCAGGATGTCTCAATCGGAAACAAAGGAGTCGCACTCGTTCCGGCAATTTTAAAAACATTTGTTCTTCTGTTGGCAGTGACGGCTTTATTTTCACAATGCATTTAGGTCAATCCTTGACCTTCTTCAGGGGAAGTGGCCTCGGCATCCTCGCAGCCAAACTGAGCACTCGCCATTCTTGCTATTTATATATATAAAAATAACCTGCACTTGTATTAGTGTCAGACGCTGAGACACACTGGGAAATACTCCATGTATTTTAACAATTGAAATTATTGCTCTATTGGTCTTGTCCATGAAATAATGATGCTATGGTGTACACTTTACTACTGAGAGTGTGCATCTTAGTATATTATGAAAATTAAGAAATTGTTCAACAACTTGAAATAAGTTTGCGATAGGGACCTTCAAGTTTTAATTGCCTTACTTGAATTTTAGCCTTCTTTAGTTTACAAGCCTTACGTGCATCTTTGGGAGGTAGAGATGGATATATGGAATGATTATCTCCATACCATTTGCTAGCATCAAAATTAGTCTGTTATATTCTTACCGTCTATATATGTCTCGCTGCACGTGTATCCAAGCAAAAAATGTGCTTTCATCTTGCGAATGAGCAAAACAATCTCCATTTTCCCTTTCTCTTCACCATTATCTTGACTTTCCTTCTTTTTACATTTTTTGTGAACGCCACCTGAGATGACAAGCTATTCATTTATGAATTGCATGAAAACGGATCATTACCCAAATATTTAATCTGCACATGTCAATGGATTTACACATGTATACAAATGTTCATATTGTTGTAATATGCGCATCTATGCACGATGTCGAGGACATTTTGAGAATACTAAGAAACCTATGAGTTTTTAGGTGTTCATAAACATGTTTTTACCACTTTCCACTCCTCCTAGGAACAGTCTGAAATGTATTCTGGTGAACGGTAGGATTACATCTCTTCCAGTGTGGGAATGGACTGGTAACACCCACCAAAAAATGAAATATATAGGTGAAACACTTTCTCCTTGAGAAAACATTTTACTCTATCTTCAATTGACCATGAAACCAGTAGAAATTCACATAAGTTTCTGGGAAAAACTCCTGAAAATTGCAAATGTCACAGGTTTCCAGGCAAAAGGTTAAAAACCTGTGTGAATCCCTACAAAATCAGAAATCTCCACCCATTTCAGTTAGTAAACATGTAAGTGCATATCTCTTAATTCTCTTAATTTTCAGGCCCAAGCAATGTATAATAGTGCATGGAATATCTACAGAGCACTTCAATACCTGAATTGCATAAAACCACAAACGTAATGGTTTTGGTTGCTACTAAGTTCCGTGGTTGTTTTTAATTATCATATTCTGTCCGTATGCCTGTGTGTATATATGTTGTGTGCCTCTGTGTGCAACCACGATAAAAAGGTCCAAAATATTCACTTTGTTACTGTTGTTTTGATTTGGTGTAATTGGCGTAAAAAGAACAGCTTGCCTCTGATTCCATATTAAACAAGCTTTTTCTGTGAGCTGTTGTGCCTCACTGCAACCTTAGTTGTGACTTATTCATGAATTTTCAGGGATAAAATATGTCACTGATTCACAAAACGTTTTTCTTGATGTTACTAGTGAGTAAGTTTAACTTCAAATTTCTTCATCAGTACAGTTCAAGAGAAGAATAAGCTGTGTACAATTAAAGTAGCTAAAAACATTTTCGAATAATCTAATGTTATACCCCTATCAGGGGTCAAAGGGCAGACTTCTTGCCACTAGTATCCTGGGATCCATCCTACTACGGCTTTGCAGACTGGCCCAAGGACAACTCTTTGCACACATGACTTTCAGGGTAGCTCGGGGGAGCAGTCACAGGTTCCTCAGAGAAGTAGAGTAGGGGACAAGCTCACAACTCAATATCCAACCAACCTGTCCAATAACTCAGTTGCCAGCCTATCTCTTGTTCTTTTAAAAAAAAATATTTTTATTGTCATTCAGTTCATAGCATAATTATAGCAAATACAAGACATATCTAAATCAATTAATTATACAGAGTGCTGCAAGGGAAAGAGGAAAATCAGAAAGACCAAACATTACAGACAACGAAATGATTAAACAATAATTCAGAAATAAATCATAACAGTACAAACACAAGAACACTAATCTGGACATTCACTTTCCATATGATGTATCATGGGCTGCCAAATCTTGATACCTAGTTGCTTTTTCTTCAGTGACTTGATACGATAAAAATTACATTCTAGTTGGAATACATTATGGAACTTTGCACGCCACATTTCATATGAGGGCGCCTCAGGCTTCAACCACTTGGAGGCGATACACAATCGGGCAACTGACATAGCCATAAAAAGAAGAAACCAATATGGATAATACACAAAGTATCTCTATCTATACACAACCCACAAAGCATCATCTCTCCAGATATCACCACATTGACATTTATGATATTAGACAAAAATTGTGCAATAGATAAAAAAAAGGTTCCAACACACTACAATCAAAAAATATATGTACAATATCGGCCACTGCAGCTTGGCACCTATAACATTGCCCATTATGCATATCTCCCCACTTCATCATTTTGGCTGGTGTATGGTATAAATTAAACAGAGTTTTATGATGTTGAACCCATAAATTAGCAGTCAAAGTAACTTTGCAAGCCATGTCGCTAGATTCTTGAACAAACTGACCAGGGCTACCGAGTTTAGTACTCCATTTTCCATCTTGAGCATCGACATCATCACACTGCGTAATCAACAGACAGTCATATAATGTCCCAATCTTGGCCTGTTTGTTCAAAGTTTCCAGAAGATCATTAGTAACTATATTCAGAATGCTACAGTGCTTAGAAATGAAATCCTGTAGCTGCAAGTATTTAAAAAAGTCATTCTGAGGAATCTCATATTCATCAATTAACTCAGCAAATGTAACCATAACACCGGCATTAAACATATCGCCAAAACTAACAATCCCTTTTTCCGCCCAAGTGCGCATCTTAACGTCTCAAAATATTGAAGGAAGCAATTCTATATAATCACAGGGAGTATAGAAATAATGCGATTAAGAACAATAATTTTACGTACCCATGTCCACCCTTTAAATGCAGCTAATACAGTCTTAAATCTAGTTCTTTTATAGTAGCTCCGTTCAAGAAATCTAAGCAGCGCTTGTCGAGATTGACCTCCTAGTAACATTAAATAAATATTAGGGCTTTCAAACACCTGTGTCGCACCCCCAGTCACGAGGATTTCTATATTTTGAAGAAGGCAAGCTAAATAATAGAAGGCTAAATTCGGGACCCCCATCCTCCTCTTGAAAGTGGTAGTGTCATGAATGTTGAAGCCCGCCGGGCCGTCTTCCACCCCCAAATGAACCTATCAGTAATTGATTGTAACTGCATCAGTTGTACACGAGTCAACTCCAGCAGTACTGTCCGAAAATAATAAAGCACCCTGGGTAATATACACATCTTCAAGATATTGCGTCGCCCCACCATCGATAAATGAAGACATTCCACCTTTTCCAACTGTCACTTAGCAGATCGTAATATATCAGTTCGATTCACTGCTACTATCTCTTGGAGTGACTTCCAAATTTTAATCCCCATGTATCTAGCCTCATGTGTCACTCGTAGATCATTAGGGCATAGCGCAGCAGTACACACAACTTGAGTTTTAGAAATATTTAATTTATAACCCGAACATTTCCCTAATTCTTGTGTCACAAGCTCAATTTCGCGTAGTGCTGGTTCTGGATCAGATGTTACAACCGCTATGTCATCAGCATAAGCTAAGACCCGTACATGATAATCACCCACTACCATTGATTATGTACCCTGGGTAGTTTCAAGCATTCGCAACAGTGGTTTGATGTAGATGGCGAATAATAACGGTGAAGATGGGCATCCCTGCCTTGTGCCCCGGGTAATGTGAACAAAAGGTGATTCTTGCCCTATCTCACAAATCTTAGCCCTAGGTCGTCTGTACATAATTTGTAAAGCAAGCAAAAACTGAGGCCCGAACCCCATTTTATGCATTATAGCCCAAAGGAATGCCCATGCCACTCGATCAAAAGCTTTTTCAGCATCTAAAAACACCAGACCCATATTTTTATGATATGCCGACACATAGTCCAACACAGCGATGACACGATGCAAATGGTTAACTGTACTTCTACCGGGAAGAAACCCGTGCTGATGGTAAGAAACCAAGGATGGAACTATTCGAATTAAGAGAGTATCAAGTATTTTGGAATATATCTTGGCATCAGCATTTATTAATGATATAAGTCCATATGACCCAGGGAGATTAGAGGGCTTATCCTTCTTTTTAAACACCATTATGCTTGCATCATCCCACGAAGGAGGGGGGCTAGCGGATTGAGCTATAATAAAGGTAGCCAACATATCGTCCTTAATAATGGGGTATAACATTCGATAAACCTCTAAAGTAAGTTTATCCGGACCGGCTGCTTTCCCAAGCGCAGGATCATTAAGTGCAGTCTCTAATTCCAACATAGTTATTGGGGCTTCCAATTCCTCTCTTGCAAGGGGTCCGACCACAGATAGATCGAATCTAGACACAAACTGATCAATCTGATCTTGAGATATATATTCCTGGGTATATAATTCTTTATAGTACTGTTGGAGAACATTTATTATGCCATCCATCGTTTCCACCAAGCAACCCTGCTCGTTCTCCAATGCCTCTATTTGTTGAGATGTTTGCCGACCACGGAGTCTTTGATCTAAGCATCTGCCAGCCGTCTCACCATATTCATATCTCTCAGTTTTATTTATTTTATACTGAATTGCTATATCCTGACTCCAGACCCCATTGATCTTCGCCTTACAACATGCAACCTTGGTCTGAGCAAATTGACTATCACTATGTGATCTAATTACCTGGATAAGGGGGACCAGAAATCCATACTTGTGACCAATATAGGATCGAGGCACAAGAGGAGTTGGCAGCCTGAAGATCCGCATCGACCAAGCGCCCACAGCTACCGCCGCCACCAGCCGCGCCGCCGCTCCGGGACTTCACATCCCGGCAGCCTTTGCGGCGGCGCGTTCCCTGACGCGCTAGACGCGCCAGGAGGGGCTACAAAGCCAGCGAGCCCTCGGTGGAGCGGGGGGACCAGAAATCCATACCTGTGACCAATATAGGATCGAGGCACAAGAGGAGTTGGCAGCCTGAAGATCCGCATCGACCAAGCGCCCACAGCTACCGCCGCCACCAGCCGCGCCGCCGCTCCGGGACTTCACATCCCGGCAGCCTTTGCGGCAGCGCGTTCCCTGACGCGCTAGACGCGCCAGGAGGGGCTACAAAGCCAGCTAGCCCTCGGTGGAGCGGGGGGGACCAAAAATCCATACCTGTGACCAATATAGGATCGAGGCACAAGAGGAGTTGGCAGCCTGAAGATCCGCATCGACCAAGCGCCCACAGCTACCGCCGCCACCAGCCGCGCCGCCGCTCCGGGACTTCACATCCCGGCAGCCTTTGCGGCGGCGCGTTCCCTGACGCGCTAGATGCGCCAGGAGGGGCTACAAAGCCAGCGAGCCCTCAGCGTCGCGGGACGCCCAGGGCTAAGCCCGGGCAAAGGGCGGGCCCTCTACGGCCCTCCAAGGCCAGACAAGGCTCGGCTTGGCCATCCCCCTAACGTGAGTAGCCCCGTACTTGGGCATTGGCTATTAACATCAACCCATCTCGGAAATTACGCCAAATCATAGCTAAGTCTGCTGAAGATGCCCTTACTCCCACAGCAGGAGGCTCTATCTTGGGTCCTTTGGATACATTCTTTTTTAGAACCACTGCTGAAGTCGATAGAGACCTGGCGATGGCAGAGCGCCGTATTGTTTGCCGGCTATCCATTGAGTATCTTAAAAACACCGCATTAGACTCTTGCTCTAAAGCTACTCCTGAGGTCCACTCAGAAAACCAACCCTGGAAAACACAGACGCTGACCTGTTCAATACGGACAATATCCCGTTAATTTTCCAACCCAGTCCGCCTCTTAAAAACGATACATTTGCCTCACTCCAACCTGAGCTACCTCCCAACAGTAATAATCCAATCATTTACCTTGTAACCCCTAACTCACCTAAGGTCTCCGAGGATGTAAGTCCATGCATAATGGAAGTACCATTACCCGCGGAAGTTGAACAGCGAATACTGTCCCACCCAGTGCCTCCTATACCTACGCTAGATAAACCCTCTACTCCCACTAACCATTCTAAAAGGAAACAGGTTACCATTCGATCACCTCCAAAAAAGAGGCCCGGCCCAGGCAGACACTTTAGCACACAAACAAATGCCCTCCAAGGACTCACTTAGAAAAGAACTACTGCAAATAGTAGAAGGGACACCTATTGCAGCTAGAAAAACTCTGACCTCTCATGTTCCACCATCCATAAAAGATTTCGTGGACGCAATGGAACATCTAATGAAAGCGTTATTAACTCCAATAGTAGAGAGAGTGAAGAGAATAGGAATCCAATTGGACACCCTCATAGGATGCTCTACTCAAAACAAATCAATTAGTAAGGACTTAGTAAACGCCCCGAGCTCCAAAGATGGAGAGAAAATGTCTAATACAGGAAAAACGATCACAGAGGCCAAAATCACAAAGGAATTAAAAAGTCCAACCAAACAAACATCTTCAACTACTTTGAGGCCACTAAACAAAGCTCCAGTTGTTCAATCCAAACCATCTCTGAACAAACGGGCACAGTCTGCACAAATAAACTCCCTTATGGACTCTGCAAGAATGGGGAACACAAAAACCAATTTAGGCATGAATAAGACCGATCCCAAATTCAAAAGACAGCCACGTGAAAGAAATGTGGACCTACCCCCAGCTGCTTCACAAAATGTCACTGTTCTTACGGGGGTTCCACCACTACCATCTTCAGGAGCTTATGAAAACCACACCAGTCTTAAAAACAAGGTGATATTTTGGCTTAAAAACAACAGGCCACTACCACCCCACTTAAACGGTGACATCATCATGGTAAGAAGAACAAATTGGGTGGGCATACGCCCCAAAGACATAGAGGGTGACGTAATAATTATCACATTTAAAGATCCTAGAGTTACCACGCATATTAGGGACTGGTTTTCAGAATTCAATAGTGGACCGATTACACCAAAACCACTTTCTTATTTCTATCCTGAAGCTTTAATGCCCCCAAAATCATACCAACCTAATGTCACGATTCTCCTGCCCCTTTCCATGGAAGTCTGCAAGGTGCTCATTAGTCATGTACATCCAATACATGACTTTATTGTTTCCCATCTGAAGAAGCCCACCCCTGTCCCGTGCACCAGCACCTCGTTATGTATTTGTGTTTGTGTATAATATTTGAGAAAAACGTTTTACAAGAATCTCAGTAATAAATGTGTTTCAACTTATTATTCCTAAGTTCTTTTACATTCTGACCTTGGTTTAGGCATTTTCACACTTTATCTGTAGTATTTCGCATTGTTTAAGCCCTGCTGTCAAGAGCCTTCAACACGCGGAAAGCCGAAGGCAAATAAACGCATGTGCGTTTATTTTTGCCGTCTGAAATGCCTTCAGCGCGCCTTGCACGCGGAAGGCAGGAAACTGTTAAAACGTGCAAGCGCACGTTGTCTCTGGGTGCGGTCGGTATTTAAACCGCACCCAGACCTCGGGAACTCGCTTTGCCTTAGGATTTCTAGAAGGCAACATCCCGAGTTCCAGCCGGCAGATCTCCAGCTTCAGCGCTCCACCGGAGGACTTCAGTTGAGCATCGCCTAAGCCCTTTTGATCTGCTAGTCTGCGCAAGGAAAGAAGAACTTTACTAGGTGCCCTGCAATCTTCATCATCGGCATGAGAAGACTTGAAAGCTAAGTTTAAATATTCTCAAGGCGCCCAGCAAGACAGAAAGCAATTTTAGATTGGCTTTTTATAGACATTTCTTTGTTTGATGCCTTTAGGGAGGCAACTTGAACATCTGAGAATTCTTTTTAATTTGTTATTTACAAAAGGTTTATTGTGAGTGACTTTGAGCACAAACTTGTTTACTGTATTAAGTATAGTGAGTTATATTTCTCTTTTAGGAGTACTCACTAGAAGGCCATAGTGAGTTACAATTTCTGTCTAAGGGTATTCACAAGAAGGTCATTGTGAATTGTAAATGCACGAGTTGTTGCTTTTCTTGGTGTATTTCATTTTCCTAGAGAAGGTACACAAGAACTCATCTGAACCCACCATTTAATTTTGGAAGGAGTTGATTTTCAAGTAAGTTTAGAGAACAGGGGAGGGTGAACTAGGAGAAAGTGAACTAAAGGAGAAATCTTCATTCTTTTAATAGTAATTTATTTATTCACAGACGTCCCAGACTTCTATCCGGAAAAGTTCCAAGTCATCAATAAAGGACGATTCCAAGACTCCATTCCTGACAAGAAATACTGGACGGAGATAGAGCCAGACTGTTCGCAGGTAGGGCTCAGCTCAGTGGATTCTTAGCTCTTTTAGAAAGTGAACAGGGAGGAACAGGTTTTTAAGTAGGAATACTGTAAATCTAGGATTGGATAGTAAGTTTATGTTCTTGTTAATTCACAGGTCGACAGTCAAACGCCCTACATTCCAGTCAACGTCCAGTACCGGCCCTCCTCCCGAAAGTTCTAGGTAATTCTTAGCTGTAAAATCTAGTCAGCGAGTTTTAGTTAGAGTTTCTGGGAAATTGGTCCTTTGCGTCTCTGCGAAAATCCTCTACGCTGTCTACAGGAATTCCTGTCATATCTAAGGTAAGAGACAGCGTATTTAGCTCTTGACAGAAGGCAAAGCCCAAGAAGAATATTTCGCCCAGACGCAATGGACCAGGTTTCCTTACAGGAAATAGCAGCTGTTCTAAAGGACATCAGGGACGAAAATGTTTCCTTAAGAAACGACATGACTGCGTTACAGGCAGCCATTCAGCAGAGTCCAATTAGTGTACAGGCCTCATCCTCTGACTCTAGGGGGGGATCTCAGATTCAGGTGGTTACCCCAACACCTACACCTTTAGCTTCTCCAGAACGCTTTTATGGGGACTGTAACAAGTTCTCCATATTCTTGCAGCAATGTCATCTACATTTCTTAGCCAAAAAATCTGCCTTTCCTGATGACTCTTCCAAAGTTGCCTTTATGTTATCATATTTTGGAGGAGATGCAGCTCTTTGGTCCATTCCTATAGTTGAAAGAGATGATCCAATTTTGTAAAATTTCAGGAATTTTGAACGTGCCTTAAAAAAGATTTTTGCAAAACATATGTTTGTGCAGTCTTCTGACAATGAGTTGTTGAGTTTAAAACAAGGGTCTTCTGATCTACTCCATTATATTTCCCAATTCAATCGTCTGGTACTTGAGGCTAATTGGCCATATAATAAAAGAATTTCTATTTTTTATAGAGGCCTTGGGAAGATCTAAAAGATATGGTAACTCAAATTTTAGAACCCCCTGATGATATCGATGAGTTTATTGATCTTGTGATAAAGCTTAATCATCGTCTTAGTGAGAGAAAAGGCGAAAAAGGGAAGAGTGATCATAAAATCTTATTTGTAAAAGATAGGAATGCGTCATCAGTTAAGGAGGTAGGCTCTAAGACAGATCATGTAGAACCTATGCAAATAGGAACAGTTCGAGGTCCACTCTCTAAGGATGAAAAAGAAAAGAGACGAAAATTAAATCAGTGTCTTTACTGTGGTAAGACTGGACACTTTGTAAGAGACTGTCCAACCAGACCAAATAAGTTTAAGTCAAAATCCTCAGATCTAGCTTTAACCCAAGAGTCGTCGGAAAACTAGAAAACTCGATGAATGAAGAGGTCGGTTCATCGAGTGTAATTTCCAGTTTGGCCTCTACTGTTCCTCCTTTGGGATGTAAACATTTTGGTATTCTAGTCGAGTTAAGAAGTCAATCGCCTTCCTCTCAGATTAGAAAGGTAGAAGCTGTAATAGACTCAGGAGCAACGGGAAACTTTATGGACACTCAGTTTTTCTCCCAGTTAGGCTTTGAATCTATCTTAAAAGATCATCCAGAGATAGTTAGAGCAGTAGATGGTAAGGAATTAACTTCTGGACCGATTAGCCGACAATCCGAAATTCTTGACATGGACTGTTCACCTATTCATCGAGAAAAAATCCAATTTGACATCATTGACGCCCCTCAGTTCAAAATGATTCTGGGAATTCCTTGGTTGATAAAACACAACCCAAGTATAGATTGGGTATCTCAGACTATAACCTTTCAGTCATCTCATTGTATTAATAGATGCTTTCTTCTAGAAAGATCTGGAGAGGTTATTCAAGGGTTTAACTTTCCTTCCAATTCACCTAGAGTCTTGGCTATCGAAGGGGTTCCATCTGTTTACTCAGATCTTCAAGATGTATTTGACAAGAAAAAGGCAAACACTCTCCCTCCACACAGAGACTTTGATTGTAGAATAGACCTAGTCCCAGAGGCTACTTTGCCTTGTAGCAGAATTTATGCTTTAACGGAAAAAGAGAATGTTCATCTTAGAGAGTACTTGGATGAGTATCTGGCAAATGGCTTTATTCGTCATTCCAAGTCTCCTGTCTCTTCAGCTCTCTTTTTTATTCCAAAAAAGGGAGGCGAATTGCGCACGTGCATAGATTATAGAGCTCTGAACAATGTGACTGTAAAGAACCGGTATCCTTTGCCTTTGATTCTCACTTTGTTAGACCAGATCAAAAAGGCTACCATTTATACAAAATTGGACTTGCGGGGAGCTTATCATTTGGTACGAGTTCGAAAGGGCGATGAATGGAAAACAGCTTTTCGTACAAAATTTGGGCTTTTTGAATATCAGGTCATGCCCTTTGGACTTTGTAATGCCCCCGCAGCCTTCCAATTTTTTATAAATGAGGTTCTGCACGAATTCATTGATGTATGCTGTGTTGTTTATATAGATGACATTCTCATCTTTTCGAATTCTGAAGAAGAACACGTGCAACAGGTCCGAGCTATTCTCAAAAAACTGCTTTCTAATTCTTTGTATGTTAAGTTGGAAAAGAGTCTGTTCCATACTTCAAAGGTAGAATTCTTAGGATATGTCATCAGTCCTAAGGGGATCGAAATGGACCCAAAGAAAGTAGAAGCGGTTGAATCCTGGCCCAGTCCATCATCTGTAAAGCAAGTTCAAAGTTTCTTGGGAGTCGCAAATTTTTACCGTCGGTTCATTCAAGATTTTTCTAAAACAATCACTCCGATCACAAAATTGTTGAGAAAGGGTGTAAAATTTGTGTGGACAGATCTAGCTGAAGAAGCTTTTCAGAATCTCAAGAAGAAATGTATTTCAGCCCCTATTCTGTCTCATCCAGATCCCAGTCAGCCTTTCATAGTGGAAGCAGATGCTTCCCAATTTGCTGTAGGAGGCATTTTGTCTCAAAGACATGTTGACACAGGACAAATGCACCCAATTGCATATTTCTCTAGAAAACTATCTGAAGCAGAACTAAATTATGCAATTGCCGATAAAGAACTTCTGGCTATAAAGGTAGCTTTTGAAGAATGGCGCCATTATTTGCTGGGAGCTAGACATCCAGTGACAATATATACGGACCATAGAAATCTTCAAGCCTTAAGGTCTGTAAAGGCACTATCTGCAAGACAGTTGAGATGGTCAATGTTTTTTAATGTTTACAATTTTGTTATTACATATCGACCAGGTAAAGAGAATTTAAAAGCTGATGCATTGTCAAGAATGGGAGAGGTTAATATGGATACTCCTTCTGAGGTAAAACCGGTAATACCTATATCAAGGTTTCAAGCCAGTATAACTGTTTGTGATGTTATTTCAGACATAAAAGAAGAATTGGCAAAGAAAGATTTCAAGGTTTGGAAAGAGTCACATCCTTATTTACAAGAAAGGGATGATTTGATCTTTATGCAGAATCTCATTTTTGTACCCACTGATGCTCTAAAGGAAAAGATTTTACATTTTCATCATGATACGGCTTTAACAGCTCACCCAAGTAAGATTAAGACTTATGACTTAATCAAAAGAACCTTTTGGTGGCCTTCAATGTTTAAGGATGTGCAACTTTTTGTTGAAACTTGTGGTGTTTGTATTCAGAATAAACCTTCTCATCAAAATCCAAGCGGTTTGCTAAACCCCCTACCCTTACCACCTCAACCATGGCATACAATTTCTTTAGATTTTATTGTTGAATTGCCAATCACTAAAAAGGGTTTTACTATCATTTTGACCATTGTAGATCAATTCTCACGTATGGCTCATTTTGTCCCGCTTAAGAAACTACCAACTAGCATGGAATTGGCACATTTGATAATGGAAAATGTAGTTCGCTTGCATGGAATTCCATCAGTGGTAATTTCGGATAGAGGGTCCCAATTTATTTCACGAGTTTGGCAAAACTTGAGGTCTCTTCTGAATATGGATGTTCGTTTATCCTCCAGCTATCATCCTCAAACAGATGGTCTTACCGAACGTACCAATCAAACTATAGAGCAATTCATTCGCTGCATGTTAACTAATGTTGGTGAGGAATGGTCAACACTCTTAAGTCAATTAGAATTTGCCTATAACAATGTTGATCATTCCTCCCTTGGAATGTCACCTTTCTTTTGTAACCTAGGTTATCACCCAAGGTCTTTTCCAAAAGAGATAAAGGAACTTAATCATGTACCAGCTATTTCAGAATATGTTTCTAAATTATCCTCCATTCAAGAACAAGCAGCTTTTAATTTGGCCAAAGCGAAAGAAGATCAGAAAAGGTTTGCTGACAGACATAGGTCAGAACCTCCACTGTACACACCTGGAGACAAGGTTTGGTTAAGCACAAAAAATTTAAAATTTAAAGGGAATCGCAAATTTAATCCTAGGTTCATAGGTCCTTTTCCCATAGAGAAGATCTTGAATCCAGTATGTGTGAGATTAACCTTGCCTACCAAATATCAGATCCATCCAGTATTCCATGTGTCTTTAATCAAACCATATCACTCTCAAACTCGATTTCTCCAGCCTCCTTCCTCCATAGATATTGAGGGAAGTCCAGAATTCGAAGTAAAATCAATCTTAGATTCTAAAAGGTCTAGGGGAAGATTGCTTTACCTTATTGACTGGAAAGGTTACGGCCCGGAGGAAAGGTCTTGGGAACCTTTGGAACATTTAAAGAATGCTCCCAAATTATTAAAGAGGTTCCATGCTCAAAATCCTGAGAAGCCCAAACCTATTGCACCGGTTTTAGGGGGGATCTTGAGGAGGGAGTACTGTCACGATTCTCCTGCCCCTTTTCATGGAAGTCTGCAAGGTGCTCATTAGTCATGTACATCCAATACATGACTTTATTGTTTCCCATCTGAAGAAGCCCACCCCTGTCCCGTGCACCAGCACCTCGTTATGTATTTGTGTTTGTGTATAATATTTGAGAAAAACGTTTTACAAGAATCTCAGTAATAAATGTGTCATCTTATTATTCCTAAGTTCTTTTACATTCTGACCTTGGTTTAGGCATTTTCACACTTTATCTGTAGTATTTCGCATTGTTTAAGCCCTGCTGTCAAGAGCCTTCAACACGCGGAAAGCCGAAGGCAAATAAACGCATGTGCGTTTATTTTTGCCGTCTGAAATGCCTTCAGCGCGCCTTGCACGCGGAAGGCAGGAAACTGTTAAAACGTGCAAGCGCACGTTGTCTCTGGGTGCGGTCGGTATTTAAACCGCACCCAGACCTCGGGAACTCGCTTTGCCTTAGGATTTCTAGACGGCAACATCCCGAGTTCCAGCCGGCAGATCTCCAGCTTCAGCGCTCCACCGGAGGACTTCAGTTGAGCATCGCCTAAGCCCTTTTGATCTGCTAGTCTGCGCAAGGAAAGAAGAACTTTACTAGGTGCCCTGCAATCTTCATCATCGGCATGAGAAGACTTGAAAGCTAAGTTTAAATATTCTCAAGGCGCCCAACGCAAGACAGAAAGCAATTTTAGATTGGCTTTTTATAGACATTTCTTTGTTTGATGCCTTTAGGGAGGCAACTTGAATATCTGAGAATTCTTTTTAATTTGTTATTTACAAAAGGTTTATTGTGAGTGACTTTGAGCACAAACTTGTTTACTGTATTAAGTATAGTGAGTTATATTTCTCTTTTAGGAGTACTCACTAGAAGGCCATAGTGAGTTACAATTTCTGTCTAAGGGTATTCACAAGAAGGTCATTGTGAATTGTAAATGCACGAGTTGTTGCTTTTCTTGGTGTATTTCATTTTCCTAGGGAAGGTACACAAGAACTCATCTGAACCCACCATTTAATTTTGGAAGGAGTTGATTTTCAAGTAAGTTTAGAGAACAGGGGAGGGTGAACTAGGAGAAAGTGAACTAAAGGAGAAATCTTCATTCTTTTAATAGTAATTTATTTATTCACAGACGTCCCAGACTTCTATCCGGAAAAGTTCCAAGTCATCAATAAAGGACGATTCCAAGACTCCATTCCTGACAAGAAATACCTGACGGAGATAGAGCCAGACTGTTCGCAGGTAGGGCTCAGCTCAGTGGATTCTTAGCTCTTTTAGAAAGTGAACAGGGAGGAACAGGTTTTTAAGTAGGAATACTGTAAATCTAGTATTGGATAGTAAGTTTATGTTCTTGTTAATTCACAGGTCGACAGTCAAACGCCCTACATTCCAGTCAACGTCCAGTACCGGCCCTCCTCCCGAAAGTTCTAGTTAATTCTTAGCTGTAAAATCTAGTCAGCGAGTTTTAGTTAGAGTTTCTGGGAAGTTGGTCCTTTGCGTCTCTGCGAAAATCCTCTACGCTGTCTACAGGAATTCCTGTCATATCTAAGGTAAGAGACAGCGTATTTAGCTCTTGACACCTAAACCTTATTTCCAACAGCACAGAAGACCAATCCATAACACGTATCCCTCAAGGCATGTAGTAAGGGAAAACATACTTCCACCCTATAACAGCTACTACGATAGAGAGTATATGTGGGAAAATAAATGACTCCTAGATACGACTCTGCGGGCTATGGTCAATGTTTTCCACCATTAACTCCCTCTTGGAATTTTCCCTGTCACATTCAATATGAGCCACTCTATGGCCTGGATGACATAGAATGACTTCCCCAAAAGAAAGTAGACTACCTGAGTAGGGAGAAAGCATCTGGCATAATTTCCAAAGCATCCCCCATAAAGGGCTATTTGGATGGTAGAACTCCAGAAAAAGGGATAGTAAACGGGGTGGATAAAATTACTAATACCTTGTCTAATACCTTGTCTACCTATGTGGAAAATAGGAAACCATCTGCCAAATTAGAGATGCTCACCTGGAATCTGGCAGGAATTACCTCGAAAGTTACTCAACCGGCCTGGTTGGATATGGTAAATTTTTATTCAGTCCTGTGTTTCCAGGAGACTTGGGTGCTTACTCCGATACACCTACTGGGTTACCAGACTTTCCACTCACCAGCAATTGCGAGTAAGCAGGGTAGACATAGGGGGGGCCTGTGTACATACATTAGTGTTGCAGTAGGGCACAGGATTCTGAAAACGGTACTCAGGGTTTCTTACCAAATAATTGTCATGGACATTGGTTCATCCCTGACACTACTAATTATTAATTTTTACAATAATATGCCCCTAGAGAAGTTGGAGAAAGTTTTAGACGACCTATACCATGCTGTTGTAACAATCAAAGAAACATGTGGGGGCGAGTGTGCGACAGTATTCATGGGCGACTTCAATTGTCATATCTGCCCAAACGTCTCAAGGGGTACGTGTGATATCTCCCCTACACAGGAATCTGATTCCGATGATGCTACTCCTAACCACTTCTCACATTCAAAAATAGGGGAGTTACTAAATAATGTTATGGCCTCCTTTAACCTATACTTCGCAAATGACTTATCTCTCCCTCCAAGACCATTTAAACCATCCTGCCACGGTAGAGAAATAAACTCCACTATTGATTTTATTCTTTTCTCAAAGATGCATGCCCCCTTAATACTCTTTTGGGACACTCTTGATCACCTATATGGTGACCATTACCCCCTGGCTCTATCTGTCGTGTTACCCTCTCCCACTTCTACACAAAATAACCCCAAAGTTAATTATGAACAACCCATCAAATTAGGGGCTCTTAATGGCTACACCATTAAATGGGACAAAATCAATCCAAACAGCCTCCTGAAAAATTTCTCGAAGATGAGGTGGGAGGAGGTACATATTTGCTTGTCTTCGACTGAACAGCCCCATTCCATCCTTGAAGCTTTTCTGAAAATACAGGCCAGCTTAAAACAACTACTTACACGACAGTTCAAGACAGGCCCCATCACCCGAAAGGGTGGTTTGATAAAAACTGTTCCAGGGCTTTAAAATCACTGAAGAACTTGCTGCATATAACACCGAAACCGACCATGGAGATACGCCAGGCCAGACTCCGATATCGCCTAGCCATCAAAAACAGGAAAAAATCATTGAAGGCGGAAGCATGGCAGAATCTGTTGTCAACGTGTGAAAATCGTGACCTTTCAGCCTTTTGGAAATTCATAAACACCCCGCTTCCCTGGGTAAAAATGCCTGAGAGGAGTTTGGACCTTCCGATTGATGGAGAGACCTGGGCCGCTTATTTCCAACAACTTTATAGCAAACCCACACCCTCAAAAAGCATAACGTCAGAGCTAATTCCTCCATCAACCACAAGACCCCTGTGTGAAAGTCACTCCAACATCGTTTTCTCGTGTGAGGAGGTGGAGCTGGCTATAAGGGAGAGCCCAACTGGGAAGGCACCGGGCCCGGACGCCATCCCAGCAGATGTTTTTAAGGCTGAAATAGCCTTTTGGGACCCAATAGTGACTTCTGCCCTGAACTCTGCGAATGCTTCTGGACATATTCCATCCTGGGCCGAGGCCATAGTAATACCCATCTATAAAAAGGGAGATAGGCACTCCCCATCGTGTTATAGGCCTATCTCCCTGCTTGACTCCTTAATGAAGATTGCGGGTCGTATCATTCTGAAACGTTTAGTAAAATGGACGGAAGAGGAGGCCATACTCTCAACACTCCAATATGGCTTCCGATCTGGAAGAGGCACAGTAGAACAGACCCTGAATTTACACCTTATCATGTCCAAATATGTAGACATTAAGAAGGGAAGCCTCTACGTAACGTACATAGACTTAAGCTCAGCTTTTGACTGTGTCCTCCATGAACAACTATGGGATATTCTTGAACATCTTGGGATAGATCCATCAATCCTCCTCTTCATTATGAATCTGTACAGAGACGCGGGAGCCAGAGTGAGATTTGGCCCGAAGGGAGAGTGCTCGCCAAGGTTTACCATCAATAGAGGGGTTAGGCAGGGGTGCATTTTAGCCCCACTGCTTTTCTCGCTCTATATAAATGCCATAGGTGAACATCTGAAAAACATTGAATGCGACTACCCAAAAGTGGGAGGCCAACCCATCCCAATCTTGCTATATGCCGATGATGCAG
The DNA here is from genome assembly GCF_964263255.1 of Lissotriton vulgaris. Classification (NCBI taxonomy): domain Eukaryota; kingdom Metazoa; phylum Chordata; class Amphibia; order Caudata; family Salamandridae; genus Lissotriton; species Lissotriton vulgaris. Next base: position 1,137,486,641 of record NC_141696.1, on the reverse strand, counting down.
CAATTCTCTCCCAAACAAGAGTGGGGTTGCAAAGAGCGGTTACCGCATTCACTGCCTTTATGAACGATAGGGGCTTGAAAGTGAACATTGGGAAAACTTATTCAATGGCATGCAGTAAGAAGACTAAAAAAATCCCATGTCCCATATTCATTGAGGACCAAAGACTGGAGACAGTGGATAACTTTACGTATTTGGGTATATGTGTGCACAGAAAAGTGTCCTGGCAGTCGGCAGTCGAAAAGAGGAAACTCGCCTTTGTTAGAGCAATTGGTGGGCTTCGAGACTTTGCTGGAAAAATAGGAGGGAGGCCAGTTAAACAGCTCATCATCATATACAAAGCGAAATGTGCTTCAACAGCAACTTATGGGGCCGGCCTTTGGGGCATTGACAATAATATTTCCTCCATCCAAATAGCGGAAAATAATTTTTTAAGGTACCTCCTGGCTACACCGAAAGCAACATCTGTCTACATGATGCATATTGAGCTAGACCTACCATTCATTTCAGACCTAATCAAAGTGGAGCCCCCTCTTCTGTGGCATAAAATTTGGACCACCCCTGAGACTGGTCTGAACTGAGAAGTAATATTAGAAGTTTCTAAACAGGAGGGGGCAAAACATTTGAAATGGTTGGCTTATGTCAAAAACTTCTTTGATGATATTGGTCGCCCAGAGCTCTTCACCGATCCTTTGTCCCTGGAACACATTTCAAGGAAAAACCTGAGAAAGATCCTATTGGATTACCTGGAAACTAAAAGATGGAATAAGCAAAAATTAAATAAAACAATCCAGGCATATCAAAGGGTGACACCGTATAAGGGGCTTCAATTATATCTTTCAACTGATTTTTCCTGCTATACCAGAATGCTGCTTGTCAGATTTAGATTGGGCTCTTTCTTTCGTCTCATAACATTTCCTCTATGTAATGATTGGTCCCGAAACCTGTGCCCTTGTCCATGTGATGACATTTCTGTCCAATCTAACATCCATACTATCTTATTTTGCACATACTACGTGACCCCCAGGAAATCCCTATTGAGACCTTTATTAAAGAGATGGGGCCTGAGGTCCTGTAAAGACGCATTTGAGCGCTTACAAGAGTTAGAGGACAGGGACGTTATATGTATCATGGAACAGTTTTTAAAATTTTTGCTTAAATTCAGGAAATCGCTGATATGGCCTACGTGATATTGATGCTTGTTATTATACTTTTGTATAATACTTCTTCCCTTTTGAAAGTTTGGTTTCCCCAACCTTTTTAAAAAACGAAAACGTACTTGTAAAAACCCTAATTTTTAATGATTTTTTACTGATAATCATGTTTTTAAATGAACTGTTATGTTTTTTAAATTATTGTTACCTTTTTAATTTATTGCTATGTATGCTTATATGATATTTTTTTGTGAATATCGAATAAAGCTTATTTTGAACTTTGAACTTTACCTGGATAAGTTCAAGCTCAGCATCTTTCAAATCTAGCAACAACTTTTCCATTACAACTTTCCGTTTCCTCTGTTGAGCCCACCCATAACTACAAGTTTCACCCCTTATCCCTGCCTTCAAGTAATCCCAAACCATTGATTGAGTGGCTGTACCTCTATTATACTCTAAAAATTGCTTAGACCACACACGAATTTGACATACGTATTCTTCATCAGCTATTCATTTTTCACTAAATGCAAATGACCGTGGTGCCCGCTTGATGTTAAAAGGTAGCAAATCCGTAACAACAGGGCCATGGTCAGGCGTAATGCGCGGCATTACCTGCATTTTGGCCCGATAGTTAAAAATCTTGGCTCAAAGATATAGTCCAACCGGACAAACTTACTATGTGGGGAGGAGAAAAACATATCCCCAGGATCCCCGGGTTCACCAATGGCCATCCATCAGTTAAGCCATGCTGAAACAATAATTGACGTAATGCTCTAAATACTTGCGGCTTGCAGCCACTATAACTAGTGAATTGGGGATCCCAAGTATGAGATTCACCATGTATATTAAAGTCCCCAAGCAATAACAGTGGGGTACCCCATAATGCAAGCTCAACATTCAATAAATCCAAGGTCTCAGTTCGTCTAAGTTTGAACCGTGTACAGTACATACTGTGGTCGTGACACCCCCAATATTACACTCAGCTATTGCCCACCGGCTGAGATTATCAGCCCTTTCTTTACCTGTAGCAGTTATCATTTGGCAGCCCAGAATTGCCACCCCACGATTCATGGTAGTTTGCTGAGATGCAGCTAGTAATGTATAGCCCAATTCAGTCATGTCTTTCCTGAAGGCATATAATATCAGGATTAATTAACCGCAATTCCTCAATCACACATTTTCGCTTAAGCACATTATTCAGCTCACATTCATTAAACGAACAAATACACAAACTATTACTAGCCATTACTCCTGAACAATCGCAGGTCGTTAATTTGCACAACAAAAAATAGAATTGTTCCTGAACCCTTGCAACACATGCTATGAACTGACATTTTACCCTTTTCACCCTTAACCCAATAGCCACCCAACCCATAACCCCATAAGTGCCCACCTACACCCCCTTCCCTCCCAGTGAACCCCCCCACCCCACAAGTGTCCCTCCCATTAATCAAGGCAATAGGGCCGATCGACCTTTAGATGGATATGAGAGACTCTCTAAATGCTCGGCCAATCCCATGTTCAAACAATATATCCAGAGAAGTCAAAACAAACATAAACAGTCTATGTGCATAGTACCAAAATACTAATAATCATAGCAACCAGACCAAGCACAGAATCATTAACCCAAAGAGCAGAGATATTCCTTAGCTAAGGGCTCAGAGGTAAAGAATCGACTCTGTCCCTTAGAAACAGTTTTTAAAGTTGCTGGTTGTAGAAGAAAAACCTGTAGGCCCTTAGATTGAAATGGTGCAATTAATTGACGAAGCTGCCACAGTTTCTCCACGGTAGAGTGGCAGTAGTCTGGGCACACCAAATATTGAGTTCCTTTACCAGATCTCTTTCTCTCAGGTCTAGTGAGGTCATATAATGTCTGTCTTGCCCAAAAATTATTTAATGAAATCAATATAGCTCGTGGATGTTGTACAGCTTGTCCACTCCTAGCCGGTCGTTGACGAAATGGAAATCGGTGCGCCCGTTGAATTTCTCGGGCCCAATTCCACTCTTTCACCTCAGGAAATGCCTCCTCGAAAAGCTCAACTACGAATTTACAAGTATCTTGCCCCTCAGGGCATTCAGGGACCCCAAGGATGCGCAAATTATTGCGCCGTAGTCGATTCTCCCTATCGACGAGTTTATCATGCACATCTTACTTATGCACCTTTATGTCTGCAAGTTCTTCCTTTTGAGTTGCCATTCGGTCTTCTAATGAGGAGATACGACCTTCAGCCTCTACCATTCTATCCGTAAATTCATTACAAGTTTTTGCAAGACGGCAAACGGTATTCTGCAGCTTCCGACAAGCAGTATGGGTTTTTAGATGCTCTGCACGAGCCTCCAGACGATGCTCCGAGATAGACCTATACATTTCCTCAAGTGAAACTTGGCTGGATATCTCCACTCCCGGGCCCCCGCTGGCCTTATCAGATAGATCTAATCTCTCCAAGAACTGTTCACCACCTGAGATAGCCCAATCCGATAGTTCTGCAGCAGACCCCGATGCTCTTTCAACAACTCTCTTCCTGACAGTGTCAAAATCATCAACTGCAACACCGGGGGTATTTCGACTTTGTGTAATAATCTTCATGGTAGGCGTAATATCTTCTGATACTTCATCAAGAGTTGAAAGGTCCTCCTCCAATTCACAGTTAAAATCAGTTGCATCTGACTGCTTATAGAGAGAATAGAATTCACTATCTTTACTGCTCGAGGGGTCAGTTACATCTTCACAACCAGCGGCGGTGACCATACTAGCCACATTAGCCACGCTGTGTTCACCCCCTTCACCACCCCTCCTATCACCCGCCGCAGCTTGTAGTACCGGAGAACCCTGAAACTGAGATGGAGAAACTTCAAGTGCTTAAAGTGCTTCAAGTGCCTCAACCAAAGTGCTGTCTCCATCAGTGGCGTTAAAGTCAGCAGATCTAACTGCAGGGGTCGTAGCTTTTTTCCCTGTGGGGGTTTGAAACATTTGCGGAATCTTGGGGGTGATCTGTTTATCAATTTCAAGGTCTTTACTATTAGGCTCTTTATTATTAAAATTTTGAGATAACTTGGCGGCAAGAGCAGCTCGAGTTCCGACCTGACTTTCTTCAGTGGCTCTGGATTTTTCCACTGCGTGCTGTTTTTGGTCCCATAGCCAGTAGCAGTGCCAATAGCAGTGCTAGCCAACCGTGTTTAATGGAAAGAAAGAGAGTTTCCCTCCCTATATATATATATTTTTTTTTTGCCTTTTTTTGCCTTTCCTTCGTGAGAATTTATGAGACCAAAAAAAAAAAACGTCTAGAGTTACTATTAAAGTCTTTAAACTCTGAGCTGCAGCTATAAGTATAGAAGACAGGAAGTAACTCTCATAGGCAGCTCTTACTTTTACCAACAAATGTCTCAGCAAAGGCACACGGTGATTATACAAAAGTCCTGGTCTATTCTATTGTGGCAACGTGTAAAACACAAGCAAAGAAAGCAAAGAAACACTCACTGCGTACTTGTCAATTGAAGCATTTGAAAATCCACTTTCGGCGTTTTCGGCGAGTACATTCCTCCGCGCTCCGCCTGCCGCCTGTCGCCTGCCACTTGCCGCCGCCATCCTGTCAGTTACTCCGCGGTCTCCACGGTCTCTCCCGAGCCCGTACCACTGCATTAAAGCATTCGAAAATCCGCGTTCAGCGAGTGTACTCCACTGCGCTACGCCTTCCACCTGCCGACAGTCAGTCACTCCGCGGTCTCTCCCAGATCCGTACCGCTGTACTAAACCACGTCGGCTTGTTGCGCCTCGCATTTCTATCCTACTGCTCCTTTCGCCAGTACTGACCCCCCCCAGTAACGTCGGTGGGGCACAAAGTCATAACACCGTTGGAGGAGCAGCCAGATGATTCCGCCATGCCGCTATACACCTCAGCTGCAACAAACGCCGGGACAGCCGAACGGAGCCTCTCACACGCATGTCTGACTCCATCTTGCCATCTTCTTTTTTTTTAAGTACTTTCAGTCACACAGTAATAGCAAAATATCTAACAATCCATTTGAAGCATATATGGCAATGCTACTGGGCACAGCTCCCCTGTGGGTCTTACACCTCACCTCTCTCTGTGTTCTTTCCTACCCTATCTAGAATAATCCCTAGTAAACCATGGCAGGAGCATGAATTAGGTACATGTGTAGATTTTGTTCTTCGCAAGATCAAATGTGTCTCCAGTTACTCCTGGTGTCGTGGTGGGTATAAAATAGTCCTGGATGCAATTTATATTACACTGGCATAATTTGTGTAATTTCCGGAATTTTACATTATGCTTTTAATGTGATATTCCTGCTACATCGCTCACTTTGCCACTGGATTCAAGCTAGCCTGGCTAATGATGGCTGATTAGCCAGAAACGTGTCCCAGGATGCTTGTTTCCAGTCCAGGGAAGACATGTCTTGGCAGTTCGGGCTGGACTGTTCCCATGATCTATTTTAAACAACAAGGGGACCCCAATTGGTATCAGCGAGGGACCTCGGGGAGCTTAATCATATAAACACAACAGTGGTCCCTGGCAGGGAGAAGAATGCTGAGTGAAAATGAATATAGACTCAGTCAGTTCTATATTACTGAAGACATACCCAGCCGGGCAGAGGTCTTCAAAGTTTATATTTAAATCAAAATATACAGAACAAAATAACAACTTCAACAAATCACGTGCGTGGGGCACATACGCTATTTTATATACAGGCACGAGCGGACACAAGATACTAACCATCTCCCGCCCTTGGACCCTCGAAAACTAATTTACTGGTAAGCCCCACCTCGGTCTTTCTAAATGCGCCTTTGACCAATTCCCTGAGATTCCTGCCTTTATACGCTATTTTGTATACAGGCAAACGCGGACACGAGATACCAACCATCTCCCGCCCTGGACCCTCGGAAACTGAATTACTGGTAAGCCTACCCTCCAACTACCGCCCAAACGAATCAAAAGGCTGTCTCTTGCCCTGCCTTAATCGTGTTCAATTCCTCTCCCCCTCAGAAAACTTCAAAAATCCCGGAATAGATTACCCTACTGTTCCCGTTTTAACCGATGTACAATCCCTCTCTCCCTTAGAAAATTCCAAAATCCCGGAATAGAGTATCCTACTGTTTCCATCGCCTGTGCGCTCTTATATGAGCCTGCACACTGCTGTTCTGGTGAGCGCCCCTCCTTGGATACAATTATTGATGTATTCTTTTCCACACTCCTCACCACTGCGCCGTTTTTTCACTTGATTAAGATGTCCCCCGCAATAGTCAATGTATTCTTCACCTGACTACGAGATATTGTATACGATTCGCTGGCTTTTTCAACATTATTCCAACCCACTGCGCCGTTTTTCACCTGATCACGATGCAATTTAATGTACCTCAGCACCAACAACCACTGTGGTATCCATTCCACTTGATATTTCCAGTATCACTGCGCCGTTCCTTACCTTGATGCAACACTTGGCTCTGAGAACCACCTACACTTTAGCACTTAAACTGTCACCTACAGCATGTGCAGCCGCACTCAGTCACATGCTTGTCAAACACCGAAATAAGTCACTCGCTGTCTCCACCGGGATACAAGCGAATCAGATCTATAACCACGGCACAATGTCACCCTCATGATGCATGTGAGTAAATTTAATGTACTTTTTTGTCCTCCTTTCCTCCCCTTAGGCTAAAGAGGCTAGTAACTAAAAAGGCAACCATTGCTTTGTCCTGATGATGGACCCCATCATTTAGCAAGGGGGTCCGAAACGTCGTCGACCCACTGTGTACCATATACCTGTGAAATTTACAATACAAAACTATGTAATGGTACCCATAAGTAATTCTCTGTCCAAAATTGGAACCCTACAGAGACTGTTGATTTTGCCTTGCAAGCCCTTTGTGTATGTTTTTGTCTGTGCACGGTCGTGGTTGGGTACAGGCTTGTGCCCCACGCACGTGATTTGTTGAAGGTGTTATTTTGTTCTGTATATTTTGATTTAAATATAAACTTTGAAGACCTCTGCCCGGCTGGGTATGTCTTCAGTAATATAGAACTGACTGAGTCTATATTCATTTTCACTCAGCATTCTTCTCCCTGCCAGGGACCACTGTTGTGTTTATATGATTAAGCTCCCCGAGGTCCCTCGCTGATACCAATTGGGGTCCCCTTGTTGTTTAAAATAGATACTGTGCGCAATCGCTTGATTGCAAGGGTTTCCTTGTTCCCTTCCACTTCACCTAAGTGGGTCCTCCCCTCCCTGCCCTCCCACCTCCCTGTGGTTCACTTCACTGTTCACCTCACCTTGTTATGTCTGACGACGCCCCCCTTTACTCGTTAGAGTATATTAAAAAAATCTGTGAAGGCCCCTCCCTATTTACGGATCTAGAGGAACCAACAACGGTTGCAAGTACTAATCTTAGTGAGGATTTGGAAAAACAGAAAAATAAATATGTCCGATTGGAACTCATGACTATTATGCTGACAGACTATTTGAGGTCCAACACAATTCCGTTAGGTCTCCAGGTTAGAAACATACCAGGGGTGTTCACTGACAACCCGAAGTATATTCAAGGATTTAGCAATATAGGGACCACCTGCTCCCGACATTGGTTAGTCCTAGGGATTGAAACCGCCTCCGAGGAACTTAAAAAACTAGATGAGATAATCAAAGATCTAGAGAAGCAAATATCTGACAAGAACACCAATACTGAAGCTAAAAAACTCCTTGATAAAATTGATAAAACGGTACAGAAGGCCAACAAAGTAAAGAAGGACATTAAATCATTTACTTCTGAGCGTGCTTACCCCTACCTTCAGAAGGACTTTTATACTAACCGTAATTTTAATCAAACCCAATTCACACCCAGGCCTTGGGGTTGCTACAATAGGAGAAATACTGTTGTTGGGTTCACAGATTCCTCAGCCGACTCTTCAGATAACTCAGACGGCGGGGAAGGCCCAAGTGGTGGACCGCAAAGACATCAAAATCATTTTTTAGCCAGAGGCCAGCAAGAACCCCCCAAGAGAGGCCGTGTGAAACAACCAACACGATGGCAAAATCCTCCGGGAGAACGACAGACCCGGAACAGATTCTACCAATGGTGACAGAGGCTGTAAACACAGAACTTACTATTCCTCTCTTTAATCTGTCAAGCCATATATTATCTTCTCATGAAATTTCTGTCCTTAGTAAGGGCTTATCTTTTGTTCCTACTACCTACCCAAATTTTCTTGACCTACAGTCTGAACTTATGACATTTTTCAGGAATATTAGGCTGTGCGCTTTCTTTGAGCTCAACCCAACCGACCCAAAACCTGTGTCTACACCTTTTAGACCACCCTCCAAATTCTCACCCATGGCGGGCATGATCCCCAAGGAAATCCTAACATTTGAGAAGGTGATTCTCAAAGAAACTACCGATCTGGCAAAATCTCACATTTTTGTACCATATAATATCTCTGTAGAAGAGAAATCAGCCATTTCTACCCTTAAGAATAACTCCAGTCTAATCATTAAGCCAGCTGATATGGGTGGAGGAATTGTATTGCAAGACATTGATAATTATAAAAGTGAGTTACTCCGTCAAGTATCCAATACAGATCACTACTGTAGACTCTCCACGAACCCCACCAAAGAAATCCAAGCCCTAATCAGAACCATTACTACTGAGGCTCTGGATAATGGATACTTGAGTAAACATGAATATGACTTCCTGAACACTCCAAATCCCAGAATACCAGTAATTTACACTTTGCCCAAAGTGCACAAGAGCCTTGACCAACCGCCAGGCCGCCCCATTGTATCGGGGTGTGGCTCGGTTCTGGAACCCTTGGGCCATTATGTGAATTTCTTTTTAAAGGACTTTGTCCCAACAACCCGATGTTATATAAAAGACAGTACTCACATGATCAACCTTGTTGAAAACTTTCCATTTAACCATAATACTGAGACCCTCTGTACTCTGGATGTTGAATCATTGTACACTAACATTCCCCAGAGAGAATCACTGTATGTAATGGAAACCATTCTTGACCAAAGGACCCGTCCTCATAGGGTCCCCACACTTTTCATAATCCAGCTCCATGAAATCTGCCTTACACAAAACTTTTTTGTGTATGATAACCAATATTTCCAGCAGGTTCGCGGAACCTCCATGGGAGCCATTTTTGCTCCAACGTTGGCTATCCTTTACATGGACTGGTTGGAGTGTAACACGATTCTTGTTGATAGCAACCCATTCCAACAGGGCATCCTAACGTGGAGACGCTATATAGACGATGTCTTCATGATATGGGGTAATGACACCAATGCCTTCCCAGCCCTATTACATTGGCTCAACAACAACTGCAGTGGCCTAACATTCACATTGACTCATAGCAAGACCTCTATTCCTTTTCTGGACCTGACTATCCAACATGAAAATGGTCTACTCTATACTTCTCTATATCATAAACCCACTGAGAAAAATACGCTCCTAAGCTATGATAGTTGCCACCCTAGGGCCTTAAAAGATAGCTTACCCTACTCACAGTTTCTTCGGTTGCGAAGGAACAATTTCCATAAAAAGGATTTTTTCCATGAAGCTGGTCTCTTAGCCACCAAATTGAGACAAAGAGGTTATCCTCGCCGCCTCATAAAAAACTCCATGAAGCGAGCGTGGTACTGCCCACGTGAGACCCTTCTGACAAACAGACCGAAATCCACCTCGAACAAATTGGTGTGTGTCACAACTTTCTCCAGCGTGTCCAATAAAGTCACGAAAACTATTAAACAAAACTGGCACATCCTGAATTCAGGCCAACTGAACTGGGAACGCCCATTGTTCGCTTTAAAAAAAAAACAAAAATATCAAAGATCATTTAGTGAGGGCTGCATTACCGTCCCCCACCCCACTCAAAAGAACGATCAATGACCATTGGACTACAACACCCCTTAGAGGCCATGCGAAATGTGGAACATGTGTGGTATGCGAATACACTATTGAGAGTAAAGAATTTGTTTATAAGGAATCAAAAAATGTTTTGAAGACTTTTACAAACTGCAATAGTTGTAACGTATATGCGGTTTTATGTCCATGTGACCTACTATATGTTGGTCAAACCAAGCAAAAGGTTAAGTTGTGGATTTCCCAGCACAGGAGCAGAATACGATGCAAGACCCCCAACGCTCCGTTGGTTGAACATTTCATTTCCAAGGAACACACGGAAAACGATATCCGCTGGACCATTATAAACCAAGTGACACTACCACCAAGAGGAGGCGATTTGAGTCTCCTTCTCAACAAAGAGGAACTGAAATGGATAATAAGGACAGATAGCCTGAACTCTGGTCTTAACGGTATACACCTGTTACAACGCATTCGTTACTCCGCACTACCATTACAACGCGACTTTTACAACGCATACCATTACAACGCATTGCGCTGGGGGGCGCTCTAGGATAGGGAATAAGTATAATTTACTATCCAACACCTTCCCTAGGGTCAACGGGGACTGGAGTTAGAATAGTAAATTATACTTACCACTATCCAGCACCTCAAAGCGCTATGCGTTGTAATGGTATGCATTGTAATGGTCGCATTGTAACGGTAGGTAGTTGTAACGGTATGCGTTGTATCATGGTACATCCGTCCTTAATAAACCACAAGATGATTTTTCTTTGTTAGATCGTCCTCCACCTCCATATATCGTTCCGTCTGCTCCATCTGGCGACGATGAGGATTCCAGGAAAAGATCGAACGGAACCAGATACCCGCTCCATAATTTCGGTTAACCGTGAGGCTGAACTTAGGAAAATGTCTCGCCAGTCAATTAAAGATACTATTACTGTTTCGGATATTTTATAGACTTTTAAGGGTTGGCATGATAGAGAGCAGATATATTTCACTGAACATTTTGCAGAAGAAGTTCTTGATATGTTTTGAAAAGTATCTGATGTTCTTGAACCTGATGATGTGGCAATCGATTGTAAGCAATTACGTAAAGGTCCTTTTCCTCTTTCTCAGGTGACTGATACGATCAGGCGACTGGTTAAACTTTGAAATGAGGCGCTTCGGCTACGGGAGGAGAAACGGAAAGCTAAAGCAGATGAACGAGTGGGATTGGTCGACGGGAAACAATCATCTATTTTCGAAACATATAAGACCGTGATAGTGCATGCGAAGCCTATGCGAGAGGCCGCGCCTTTATATGTTCCTCCTAAAGGAGCGGGTACCAGTGACGATAAATATTCTGTAGATGCAAAAGGGTATTTTATTTATAATTGGGTATATACTCCCTCCCTGGAATAGAGCAGATGTTATGGCGCTTAAAGCTGCATTACCTGACCCGCGTAAAAATCCTGCCGCCTTTTATGAGGAAGTCGAGGGAGCCTTAAATTCTTGTACCATGATGCTGGCTGATATCGATTTATTTTTCGGGCTCATATTGCCGCCCGATATGTGGCGATCCGTGCGTAAAATAGATGATAGCACAGGGTACGGGGCACTGTGGAAGGAGATAGAGAGGGAAGATATGGACAGGGAACCAGCGAAAAAGCCATGTCAATTGATTTGAGATCTTCCCGGTGCAATATTAGCTAAATTAAAAATCATTATTCCCCCTAAAAAGATTGATTGGACTATTTTAGCATCTTGGAAACAAAAGACAGATGAATCGGTTTCAGATTTCTTCACACGTTTTGAGGAAGCTTTTCATGATTTTAGTGGACAGTCGTTAACTGACGATACGGGCCGTCACTTGTTTGTAGCTAAATATGTTACGAATCTATTACCAGGAGTGGCTAGCCGCCTGAAAGCTAGCGAAAGCTCTTGGACCACCTCTTCTCCGGCATCCGTCCTGACAATGGCTCAATATTACGAGCGTCAGGAACTTGAAGCGAAGGGCAATGAGGATAAAAAATCTAAAGAATTAAAAACAAAAGTTATGTTATCTCAAGTCTATGGTTCACCTCTTCGAGGTAACAATAGAGGCGGACGAGGGTTTTCTAATTCCTCCTCTACTCGTTTCTCTTTGGCTGTTGATCAATGCGCGTATTGTAGAAAATTTGGTCATTGGGCGGATGAATGTCCATTGTTGCGCTCACAGCGCTATGTCCGTGGCCGACGATCCATGAGGAACCGCTCGGGGAATTCAGGACATAGAAGGGTTATGAATGATCGTGCTAGGTCTGATTGTAATGTGCGGGTACGAAATGGGTTCAATTACTTTGATAGGCGCAACCAATACCAGATGCCTGATTATGCGCAGCCTGAGTCGCATGATTCTGCTTATGCATAAGATTGCATAGGATGGGATAAGGAATCAGTTGAAGTTCCAGAAGATCAGAGGGGTCCTTATGTTACAGCACACGTTTTGGGTTCTACTGATCAGTTTCTGGTTGATACAGGAGCTACTCGTAGCGCTTTGTCTAAACAATTGGTTCCGAGGGCTCCCCTGTCTGGCTTAACGATTACATCGATAGGGTTCGATGGAACACCTTCCCTTAGCCCATTGTCACAACCACTTGCATTTCATGTTCATAAGTTTGCTGCTCCATGCCCATTTTTGCTTTCCCCAAACACTCCAGATAATATTGTGGGTCTTGATATGCTCAAGTATTTCAGAGCCACAATACGATGTTTCCTTGAAGGAGTGCGTGTGATATTGAATGACAATTACCCAGTAACAGACAGAGTTTGTATTGTTCAAGAAGATATTGCATTAGCTTCCCTACCTAATACTCTGTGGGCTACTTCAGATACCGATGTGGGTCAGATGGTTATATAGGATCAAAATACCATGACAATTAGTGGAGAAGCGTGGCTCAGTGGTTAGAGGCGGCAGACCCGGAAGCTGAGATCGACCGTGGACCAGGGTTCGATTCCCCGCCTCGGCGGGTCTCGGGCTCAAAATTCCACAGACTCGACAATTCTCGCTCTGGTGCCTACTCAACTCACGGGGTCACACTCTGCGACTCTGGGCAATAGCTTGCTTAATCTCCACTACGGCCCCTCGCGGCGGGATGCCTGGCTTTCACCTTGTGGACACCCTGCCGTGGTTTCTCACAGGGGAATACCAGGACGGGTTCCCTAAGCAAGCGCCGGGATGCTTACGGGCAGCTGTGCGCTTTACAAGTCCAGCACATTTACATTTACATTTACAACGAGCTTGGACCAAAACACCAATGAGGGGAATCAGACTAAATATTGTGAGCAAATAAGAAAGTAGCCAGGAGAAATGTCAAGATGCGTCCGTTTACCATGGCAACGCTATGGTGATTGGCCGTACATCAACCAATGAGGGAATAGGTAACGGGCGTCCAATTAAAAAACGGGATGCTTAAAAACCCGGAAAAACAACAGTCAGTGTTCATTCCGTTTCGGAACACACCGATCACAGGAATTACGGACTGACTGCTGGGAAGGAAGGAACAGGGAGGCCGACCTAAAGACCGCTGGCAAGTGAAAATCAGAACTAGGGCCCCCGACGTGGGAAAAAAACAATCTCGAAGCCCCAATGCAAAGCGGGTAGACTAATAGCTTTCTACCAAAAATGATTAAAGAACTAGGGTGAAAAATTTTATAATCTGGAAAACACCATTTAAGTGAAAAGCATTAAGGGGACTATAACATACATCGTAAAACACAACATTATTATCAATTAATCATAAATTGATGAGGATACCCCCATTTTTGTCTTTTGTCACTAAATGTAGAACGGACCGAATTGAGAACGGACTGCTTTGGAAGACAGTGTCTAAGAAGTTATATCCGTCACCTAGATTTAATAGGTGAGTGATTACCCAGTATTAAAATAGGTTTTCTGAACAACTAAAGCCCTAAAAATGATATTAAATCACATAATTATAATTTTCTAGGTAAACTGGCGGCAATCACGACTAATTAAACGGTGGCTCCTCCTGGCAGTCAAATACTCAGCAAATCTATGCCATAAAGACAGGTACAGAATTGAATAATAAGTCCTAAATAAATAAGGCAATAAGTGAGATATATTCAAATACTAAGTATTTCATTTATTTTTGTTTCGTATACCATAGAAACACTTGATGGGAACGAGAAAGATAGAATTATGACGACATAAAAGAACGTTGCGAATATTTCTCTACCTGGAAAGGTATGCAAAACAGGGAGTTCCTACTAAAAAAATCTTTTTTAGATAAAGGAAAAGATTTCTTTAAGGGGTCTAAGAATAAATACTTAATTAAGAAATGTTTATTCCACCTAGTGACATCACAATCTTGCAAATTGAGCACAGAACCCTGGGACAGGTCCATCATTCCGAAGCCCTTAGGAGTTCTATGAGAAACAACATTGTCCAGTAGAGATAATAACTCTATCTGGAACAAGGTATGCGTCATGATGAGAATACTATTAATACGTTCTCAATATTTCTAAGCGTGGGGTCAACAGCATTGGATAATAATATCCAAGGGAAAGGTAAACTTCGTTAGCTTTGTTAAAAGGTTAGAAATGAATAGGAACAATGAGTAATATGTTTGTTGAAAGGATGAAATGTACATAACATATCAGAAAAACTGGATTTGCACAATGTTTCAGGCTTAATTTTAAAAAAGAGGACTTTTGTTTGAAAAAGGTATACCAGGAAGAATAGATCTAAGATAAGGGGTCTAATTTCCTATCATGAGATAATGATGTGATGTTGGTATCTATGAGATGTTTTTCTGAATCTGCACCAAAAAAAGAATGGTAACTCTGTGTTTTTTTTAATTTATTCAGAATCTGTCCTGAAGAAGGTGTACTAGCAGAATACCGAAACGCTGCGTCGACTTGTTTGATTCTTTGTATTTTTAAATGAAATTTTTAATAAAATGTATAACATGTGTTTTTAAATATTTTGATAATGAAGAAATGAAAAATGTTTTGTATCGGAATAAATTCTAACAGAGTTTTACCAAACATATAGTGTGGGGATTATCTCTTTTTTTAATTTCAATTTTGGTATTTATCAAACACAGCAGTATTTCAGAATAACTTTTTGTTGTCCAGTTTGAGCATATTCTTAGAAGTTGAATGCAACGCCTGTACCTTTGCCTTTCCCCCCCAATTGATGGCATGCTGCCTTTTAGAAAATAGGTTCACCCCAGAGAATACTCATTAATATCGGACACACCTTCACTTTGTCCATTCTGTGTGGACACCTTTGCTTTTCTTTGAAATCAGATGGTTATTCCACCACTGCATATTAGTGTAAAGGAGGGAGCTGTGTTGCCACGCCTGCCTCAGTATCGAATTTCACAGGAGGGTGAGGAAGCACTCAAACAAATTGTGCAGGATCTTATCAAAGTTGGGGTTGTTGAGGAAGTTCCCTTTAACATGTGTAACAGTCCGATCCTGCCAATTCTGAAGAAAGACACTGATACTAGGATCTACAGATTTATTATTGATTTATGGGAGGTCAATAATATAGTGGTACCGCAATATCCAGTGGTTTCTGATATCACAACACTTCTTTCCCTAGCTCCACCTACTGCAACTACGTTCTCTGTTATAGACTTGAAGAACCCGTTCTTTTCGATCCCTATTCATCCTAATAGCCGATATTTGTTCGGTTTAACTTTGAATAATCGATCGTATAGATTTTGCAGAGTTCCTCAAGGCTATACCGAGAGTCCTAGTATTTACAGCCAAGCATTGAAAAGACAGCTTGATTCCTTTGTTCTACCCAAGGGTGTGGCGCTCATTCAGTATGTTTGACGATATTTTGTTGTTTTCACAAGGACAAGGGAACCCAGAAGGTATGCCATAGGGACCTTGGGCAGTATCAATTTACAAAAAACAAGTCCAGGGCTTCCATCAGGGTTGTATGGAGTTGCCAGGAAAAGAGCGTGATGGCTCAATTTGTAATGGCCGGAGCGCTATGGCGAATACAGCAGTCCGATGGGAATGATCCCATCGGACTGCCGTATTGTAAGAAAGCCTAAGTCCCCGCGGTTACTCATCAGTAATCCTGAATGAGGAAACCAACGAGGAAACCCACATTAATGCGATAATAGGCATTGTGTTAATAACTGTTGTACAAAACAATAATGTTGATAATTCTTGACCTGATGATGATGTCATAAGTAAAAAAGGCATCGAAACGTCGTCGACAAAAAAACCCATGTGCAATATGATAACGCTATATTGTTTGATGCAATGGTATGGTTATGTTTAAGAGATTGAGTCTGTAGCACTGAACACAAGTATACAGACAGATTTTCGCTTTGCCTTTTTGGCCATTTCTTTGTTGTTTTGTCTTGATTGTTGTGGGTCACGGCTGTGCCCACTTGTTATCTTGGCCTTAAAATTCACTTTATCAACCAGAACATTTAAAATAAAATTCTTATCCGGCTGGACATAAAAACATACTACTTATTAGGTGTATGATTACTGTTTTTGTTTGCTATCTTGTCCACATGTAGGGACCATTGTTTTTTGTAAGATGATATTTTGTTAGCAGCTGATACCCCCGAACAATCCTAGAAATGCACGCTGTCTTTGCTTTCTTTCCTTGCTTCACATTACCATAAGGTATCACGAAAGAAACTGCAGTATTGTAGACAAAGGTAACCTACTTAGGTCACCTTTTGTCTAAGGAGGGGCGTGCACTCACATCAGATCACATTCAAGCAATTCTAGACACACCAGTACCTTCCACACAGAAAGAGGTTCAAGCATTTTTAGGTCTTACTTCTTTTTGTAGGCAAAGGATATTAGGATTTTCATATATCGTTAAACCCTTGTTAGCACTCTTGACAAAAGATACTCCAATACCCCTTCCCTAGACAGATGAATGTGAGAATGCTTTTCGACACTTACGACAAGCCCTTTGTTCAGCACCAGTGTTAGGTACTCCAGATTACACGAAGCTCTTTACATTGTGCGTGCACGAGAGGGATGGATGTGCATTGTCAGTTTTAGTACAGATACACGGCCATAAGCAACGCCCTTGTGCATATTTTTCAGCAGTACTTGATCCTGTTGCTCGAGCGTTGCCTGGATGTTTTCGCTCGGTTGCAGCAACAGCTGTGTCAATATGCCAGAGTGAAGGGATAGTTTTATCACATGAACTGTTGGTGTTGGTACCTCATGCTGTTGATGCTCTTTTGAATCAAACAAAGATGCAGCATTTAAATAGTGCTCGTCTGACAGGATATGAGCTGACGCTGTTGGCTCCTCATATTACATTGACGAGATGTGCAACGCTAAACCCAGCCACGTTGTTGCCATTTCCGGCGACTCAGCCTGAGGCACAGGAAACACACGATTGTACTTTTCTGACTGAAGAACAGACAACGGGTCGTATTGATTTGCAAGATACGCCCCTTCCAGATGTGGATGGAGAACTGTAGGTTGATGGGTCTTGTCTGAAGTTACCGGATGGTACAACTTCAGCCGCATATGCAATTACTACGCTTTACACAATAGTAGAGACAGCTCGCATACCACAGAAGTCAGCTCAAGCAGCAGAACTAATAGCTTTGACACAAGCGTGTGAGCTTAGTACAGGATTGTGTGTGAATATCTATACAGATAGCCGCTATGCTTTTGGAGTGGCCCATGATTTTGGCCTGCTTTGGAAGGAAAGAGGATTTCTGACATCACACGGGATGCAGATAATGCACGGAGAACTAGTGCATAATCTTTTGACTGCATTAACATACCCAAAGAAAATAGCTATAGTGAAATGTAGTGCGCACAAAAAAGTGACTGATAAGGTGGGACAAGGAAATTCTTTTGTTGACCGAGTGGCAGGTGAGACTGCGATGCAGCCTGACATTACTTGTATGTATGTAGTGAAGTCACAAGCTGAGCGGTGGCACAATGCCAGGAAAGAAGTATTAGAGATACAGAGGACCGCTTCTGATAAAGAACGAGAGCAATGGTCCATAGATGGAGAGTTGGATGATGAAGGTTGTTGGCGAAATAAGCAGATGGATAGGTGGAAGTTGCCTATAGGTTTTGTACAACCTATGGTTCAGATGGCACATGGGCTAGCACATGTTGGAGCCTCAGCAATAGGGAAATTGCTTACACAAGTTTGGGAGCATCCAGAAATTGCTAGCACAGCTAAGAGAGTAGTACAGTCCTGTATGATTTGCTTACGATTTAATCCTGGAAAAGGGACACAAACTCCAGCAGGAGGATTTGTTACACCGACTGCACCTTTTGAGGTTTTGCAGATGGATTATATTCAGCTTGAACGCTGCAATAATTTGAAATATGTCTTGGTGGTGGTATGTGCCTTTAGTAAATGGATTGAGGCGTACCCTACCAAAGACAATACTGCAATAACTACGGCAAAGGTGCTTTTGAAGGAATTTTTTCCTCGCTATGGAGTTTGCAGACTTTGTGGAGTGATAACGGACCTCATTTTGTAGGGGACGTTATAAAGTGTGTCCTGAAAGGATTAGGGATTAAACAGAAGTTTCATGCAGTATTCCACCAGCAATCAGCAGGTTTGGTGGAAAGATACAATGCTACTCTGAAACTGAAATTAGCTCAAATACAGGCTTCTACTTCTCTGACTTGGCCAGATGCGTTGCCACTGGCATTGTTTTTAATCAGATCAGTGCCTCATTCTCAAACAGGTCTCACACCATATGAGATCCTATTTGGCAGGCCAATGAATATTTGGGGAATTCCTAAGCCGAGTTCTGTGTATGATGTACCTTGTGTCTTAATGAATGACTATTTGGCACAATTAACTGATAACTTGGTTTCTATTCATCAACAGGTTCTAGAAGCACTTCCTGACAGATCCACAGGCGAGGGCCATAACCTCCGGCCTGGCGTCTTCGTCCTTCTGAAATCATTCGAGAGGTCGAGCAGTTTGGAACCAAGGTGGCGTGGGCCAGAGCAAGTGCTACTTGCTACAAGAACAGCAGTTCGAGTCACGAATCGGAAGAATTGGGTTCACGGTACCCATTGTCGCCGAGTACTCCCGACTTTGGTGGAGCCTGCTGTGTTGACCGACCACCAAGAGGTTCTGACTGCAGAGAGAGGTCGTGCTGTGACGCCTGACGGATCTGAGGAGTTCTTCCCGGACCAAACAGTTTCTGGAGCAACAAGATATAATTTGAGACCGAGAGAGAAATCTGCAGCATTATGAAAGTTGTCTGAGAATTCCCTGAGTCAGTGAAGCAGAGAGCCGATGTGGCAAGGGAGGGGGATCAGCCCTGCATTAGAGTAGTGACACCCGTCTTGGCCCTTGGTGAAGAAATTAACGGCTACCCAGGGGTAAGAGCTCTGACAACTACTTTAGTTTCAGGAAGATTTGTTTTGTGTTGTGACTAAGAATGGAAAAGAAGAAGAAGATTTTTTGTGCTATGGGGTTCGTTGTTGCCATGACGATTGTGGCAACAGTAACATGGTCTGTTGAGGAGACAACTCCTGCTCGTGAGTTGTTTGTCGTTACTACACCTACACCAGAGGAGCATTATTTCTTTACACTCCCATATCAAGAATTGAAATATCGACAATCTTATCTTAATAATACTTTTATTCAAATGCTGCATCATACCCACATCGCTACGAACACCGTTTATACCTCTCCCTTTTTCGCATAATGGCTCTTGTCAAGCCTGGTATACTTTGCTCTTTGCGACTAGGAAGCCTACAGTGGGCAGACTGCTTTTCCGGTTAAATAAGGAGTGCCATCAAGACAAAGATGGGTATCCCCAAGCGAATGGAACTAAGTGGTAGTGGGAGGAATACCGACCGGACAATATTTCAACGCCATATATCTTCACCAACACGGGAGACTCGTCTAATGCTGAACATTTTGTCATTTCTGTTACTCAAGCGCAAGCAGAACTATGTGTAGAGAGCATTGGACATATCCCTGTGGGGGTCAGTGATTGTATCACTGTATTGAATATAGACAGTCTAAATAATAGTACCTTTTTAGCATCACACAACACTTATTTTGTGTGTGGAAATCGTGGATATTATCGTTTGCCAGCCGGTTGGACCGGTATTAGTTACGTTTCTTTTTTGCTGCCCCCTGAGTTTCTAGCACCTCCATTGTATCATCGAAATCTTAAATTGTTCAGCAATATTACTGTAAATAGATATAAAAGGACGTTGACTACTTATAATGTTGATCAGACTGACACTAGCCTACACCAATATATGGATTTTAATTTAGGATTGTTCTTTTTTTAGGTGCTGCATTAAATAGCAGTAAAGTGTGACGATTGACTAGAGTAGTAGAAGCTGTTACTGATCAAACCGCTGCAGCCTTAGGAAATATTACAGAAGAATTGCAAATTGCTAGAATTGTAGCTTTGCAGAATAGGATGGTGCTAGTGAGGTAATATGAATTTTTATGGTCAATTGTGTCCCCTAACGTAGACCCCAACGGCTCCATGTACGTGCTTCAAGTACATGTATGTTCCCTCCACAACCCGCTATGAAGACGCAAATACATTTGCGTCCAACGTTAACATGTCCTCTTTCAGATCCACCATGAATGGGTCGAAAATTCAGTTCCTAAGTATGCCGTACCACCGTCTTTACATGGTGCACTTTCGCGTTTTCCTGGCTCTGGTGAGCTAGGCCCTGATTTCTGCCATCAAGCCCTTTCTGCCTTCTGCCTCTGAAAGCTGCAGCCTGGATCTGCATCCATGACCCTTACCCTACTCCCTGCGCGGCGAGCGGTGCCCGGCTCGGCCTGCTTGCCTGCCAAGACAATTCAGCCTTCAAGTTATCTGCTCCGCTCCTCGAAAATACATTCCTGTCTAGTGATATAGGTAAACATCTCCCCAGCTGCAGAGCAAAGGGCCCGGCCTTTCTGTTTCCGTGCAAGTAATTCATTGCTCCCGTTACCATGGTAGGCCCATGGCCCCTCGCATTACACGTAGACACGTAGACACATATTCACTCACTAGCAGTCAGTATAGAATAGCCTCTGCCCGAAAGACCTTTCCTTCTAGATAATACAGTTCCTCAAACACAAGATATCAGATATGATTTGGGTTTAGGTTGTTCTGACACGCCAGACTTCTGTCTCCCCTTCTGGTGCTAAATGTCAAGTCCCCTTCACCCTCCAGTTCCACGTCAATCACACGTCATGTTGCCTGCGCGCGCATCCAGCCACATATTTCTGCTGACACTGCAGGATTCCTCTATGGATCCACCCACCTGTGACACTCTCATGTGACGTTTCTAGCACACACCTCCGTGTACGCCCTCGTGCATGCCTTCTGTTACGTACATGTGTTCTTATCTCTTTTCTCTCAGCTGTTACGCCTTCTGTATCCATCACCATTGTATGCATTTACTATATATATTGTACTCTGTTAATAAAGCATTGTCTATCCCTTCCAGAACCCTCGTGGTGATGGAACATGATACCATGGTTCGAACCATTCCATTTTATGGAATAAAACCCTTATAAACTCAGATGCCACGGACTCTGCCTCTCATTTTTGATTGAGCTATTCTTATTGAACTTTACCGCATAGACATTCCGCATAGGTAAACTTTATTTACCACATAATTTGGCGCCCGAATAGGGACCCCTCGCCCACCTTACGCGCCGGCGGTGCGTTGCAGGCCTAGCCCCCTGCCACAGCCGTGACGGACAACTACGCGTACCCGCAGGATTTCCTGTATCTCCCTCAGGCCTACGGAGGTGACTGAGGCTGCGATCAACACCCAGACGAGGCGGTGAGGAGTGCGGAGGATCCCGACCAGAGCCCAGCCGAGAGAGCAAGGTCCAAGGTGTTCAGAGGCCCACCAGTTCCGAAGTACCTACGTCACGAGTCGAGTCGAGTCCAGTCCGGTCCAGTCCAGTCGAGTTTCCGAGGCCTTCTGTTCTGTGCTTCCCGGTGAGTACCATTGCTGGGGACGCATCTAGACGGGTGCATTAATTTGTGTCCGGTCAAGACGGGTTTGGGTACACAGACCCGGTCTGCACTGTTTTAGCAGGGTATCTGTACTGTTTAGCAGTATATCCAGTATCCAGGTATCTAGTTATTGTTTGTTTTGAAATGTTTTAAATGTGTTTTAACGTCGTGGTACAAGTGATTGTTTGATCTTGTGTTTATTGTATTAGTTGTGTCCAAGTCCGAGTAAGTATCAAGTATCAAGTATCAAGGTTCAGAATGCCACTGTTTTCTAAGCTACGTCAGATAGGAACTAGGAAAGGAATACTAGAGGAAGCTGTTCCCATCCCACCCAGGGACACTCCCGGATATTTTATGTACCAAAAGCACGGCTTAGATGCCGTATTATATCTCGACTTGTGGGCGGACTACACTAAGGACTTAGCAGAGAATCAGAAATGGCCCGTTACAGGGACATGGGATGCCGAGTGCATCATGAGAGTAGAGGAAGCGTTATGGAAAAAGAAAGCCAGACAGTCACAGAAAGATGCCATTGAACTATGGCGTAAAGAATCACATAGGCGAACCGAGAAAGCACTCAGAAAAGCAGAGAAAAGTAGAGAGGATTCTGAAAAAGCCAAAGAAAAAGAACTACTAGAAGAAGGAGAACGTGTTAGAATGGAACAACACGATAGACGGAGTAATGCTATTATGACAGGATTGTATCCAATCCTGGCCGAGGGCCTGCCCAAAGCGACCCCGGAAACACCGAAAAATCTGCCCCCTCCATTGGTTCCGACTAAATTACGTCACAAAACCGCAGCAGAGATTTTCCTTTCTTCCTATTTAGACGATGTAGCTCCCAAATATACCAATGTCCCACCTGCACCTGTACCACCCGCTGATCACCGGCCCCCAGGTCCGCAACAGCAGACCCCTCCTGCACCACTTCATGCACCCCCTATTAATCCGCTCAATCCTTTTGGGTCTGGCACGGTCCAGGTTCCAACCCAGTTACAGCAAGCACTGACACTACAGACAGGTGATGCTCAAGCCTCCGCCTCTGGAGGTGCATCAGGAGGTTACCGTACCCCGCCACCAGTACAGCGATTAACTATTAGAGAACTAGCCATGCAACGTACTCCGAAAGCAGTCACAATTGAAAAGCTTAAAGAGTATCTTACAGACTGTAGATATGATCCAGTACCAGGCAAAGACGGTTGCATGATATTAGCCTCAATACGTATAAGACGGGCTGCAAACTTTTTAGTTCTATTTCCAGGAATGCAAAATTATCTAGACAGGATATATCATTTTGTTCAGACTGGGGAGGGTCAGGAATGTATTCACAAGGCCATGACACATCAGAAAGTAGACATTCAAAGTATGATTTTAAGATTCCTCATAAACTGTTTCATAAGAGAACAAGACCGGCCTGGTGTAAATAAAGAAGAGATAGAGGTACTAACTACATGGGGTCAGAATATTGCAGACGGAAAACATGATAGACAGAAATGTATAGAGGCTATGTACAGAAAAATCCGTAAAGAAATAACAGTATTTCATGAAAGAGAGAAAGCTGAAAGTGAAGCAGATAATGACAAGGATAAATCCTCAGAGGAGGATGAACTAGAAGAAGACATAGGTACGGTAGCATATGTAGGAAAGGGTAGATCTTTTAATAAAACGTTACGTCCAGAAAGCAAGAGACTTTTTCACTCTGCTATGTCAAATCCGAAGACTCCTGAACATCTATTCCAGGCTACCGATAAAATACTTCAAGAACGAATGGGGTACCATGTACTCAATTCCATGGATGAACAAGAATTAGCCAGGTCAGCAGTACAATGGGCTGACAATTTCGATAGATATACTGATAACTCAGTAGCGCAAACCTTTTTGAATCTTTCCCCAGACGAACAGCGACTAGCTGGTATGTACATGATACAACACCTCCTTACGTTGTATAAGAGCCAACATTCTGATCCAGGTCCCCTACCTGATGTACTAGTAGAATTATTAATGAATAAATGGAGAGGCCTAGGTACCGATTTAATTAAAGTAATTTTAGAACATCGACATAAATATAGTACTTTCCTGAATCCACAGTTTGTTTCAGCTCCACCCCCAGAAAGGGAAGTGTTTTACATAGACAGACAGAATCCTTTACGAGAAGTACATCCAGTCAAGAATGCTGATGATACCCTTACACGTGTGTATGTATACACGCCCATAACTAAAATGGAATTGTTAGAAATGAAGAAAATAGTGCCCAGTCATGATAAAGACCCTGCAGGTTTTCACCGAGAAATAAAAGACATGTTACTCATGGGAGATTATACCTATCCCGACATTATGAAAATATTGAAAGTGTTATTGCCTGCCGGTATTTACGAGAAACTCAAAGAAAAAGAATGGGAGGTGGGAGACCAAAAGATTGATTGGGCTGCATTAGAAACTGAAGAGACAGGTCGAACCCCAGGGCTGGGTCTTGGGGATAAGACTAAAGCATTACCAGGATTGTTAGTACAGGTTTTGCCACGTTTGTTAGCAACCAAAAAGGAGGACTGGGATGCAATCTCAGCCTGCAAACAGAAACCCGATGAAGACACCAGTGATTTTTATTCCCGATTTGAGAAATGTTTTATTATTAATAGTGGCCTGAAAGCAAGTAGCGAGTCATACCCGCACCTTTTTGTATCCAAATTGGTCGAGAATTCATTGCCCCTAGTTAAGAACCGTGTATTAAAAGTCGAGAGCACATGGCAAGCAAATACACCTTCCCAAATGTTACAGATGTTACAGTATCACCAGAACAGAATTAGGGAAGAACATGATCACGAACAAAGACGTATGAAAGACACGAAAATGAAAATGCTCGTTGCTCAGTCAGTTCCAGCTGACGGTCAGAAAAAGGGTATGACACCGTCCAATAATTCGGCAGCTCCTGTTAAAGGGACATGCAACTATTGTAAACAGCCTGGTCACTATGTAAACGATTGTGCAGTTTTGAAACACAATATATCCACAGGTAAAACTAAAGAGAGACCACGTCCACCTAGACAGGACCAGGCCCAACAACACGTTCCACAGAATGTACAGCCTATGCAGGTTCCACAACAGACCGTAGCGGTACCACAGCCACAACCCATTGCCGCAACACAACATGCAACCCAGCAGATGTACCAATATGCACAGACTGACTATCCCGATTATCAGCGATACACATGAAACAGCCTAGAGAGGGAGGTTGGCTTGCCTCTTATTGAGATTCCTGTAGATCAAGAGGGTCCTTATGTACATAGTCAAGTATTAGGAAAGGATATAAAGTTTTTGATTGACACAGGGGCAAGTAAAACGACAATCAGTCACGACGAGGTTCCAGGGGCACCCCTCTCAGGCTCACAGAATGTTTCCCTTGGATTTTCAGGAAAGCCTATTGTTAATGAAGTTTCGAAACCAGTCCCCCTTGCAGTTGGTCCGTTGTCACGAACTACAGATTTGTTGCTCAGGAAATCATGTCCAGAAAACTTGTTAGGTATCAAGACACTGAAAGCTCTAGGAGCTGTAATTTGTTGTTCTCCGGAAGGAGTAAGATTGTTTCTGCGTGAATTTAAGGGTCACTATGTGTTGAGAGATTTTGACTCCAGATTACAGAATGTTCCTCCACATTTATGGGCACAAGGCCCCACTGATGTAGGTTGTATGCACATTACACCATATCGAGTTACACTCAAACAAGGAGTGGTACTACCACGGATCCGACAATACAAGTTACCTCCAGATGCTGTAGTGGCTTTACTGAAAATCATTGACGAGCTCATTGCACAGGGAGTGGTTGTAGAAACCGACTCCAATGTTTGTAATTCCCCTATCATTCCGATTCTTAAACGCACTGACCCGAATGCACCTCCAGTTTATCGATTAGTGATCGATTTACGAGAATTGAATAAATGTATTGTGCCACAGTACCCTGTGGTTCCAGACATCTCCTCATTATTGACAGCTATTGATTCAGAGGCAACGTTCTTTACTGTAATTGATCTGAAGAACGCCTTCTTTAGTGTCCCCATTGATCCGGAAAGCCAATATCTTTTCGGATCAAATTTGCACGCGCACCTCAAGGATTCACAGAAAGCCCCAGCATCTATAGCCAAGCATTGAAACGACAACTTGACAGTATTCACATGCCTGCTAACACTGCCCTACTCCAGTACGTCGATGATCTATTGATCACCGCCCGAAGTGAACCAGAATGTGAACAAGCATCACTGACAGTCTTGTATTTCCTGGCTGACAAGGGACACAAAGTGTCTCCTTCGAAGCTGCAATTCTGTGTTCAGCAAGTGGTATACCTTGGGCACTTGCTGACCAAGTGGGGGAGACAGCTAACGCCTGACCGCATCCAGTTAATTGTAAACATGTCACAACCCAAGACACAAAAGGAGGTACGGGCCTTTATAGGCCTCACTTCTTACTGTAGACAATGGATCCCTCAGTACGCATTTCTAGCCAAACCACTTATACAGTTGACCACACAGGAGGCAGCGTCATCGACCGTCCTCCCTTGGACTCAGGAACATACACAAGCTTTTGACGAATTAAAGAAAGCCTTATGTCATGCACCAGTTTTAGCAACACCATGTTACAGTAAGCCCTTTACACTTTTTGTCACAGAACGCGAAGGTACTGCATTGTCAGTACTCACCCAGGATCAAGCAGGTTCACACAAACCGTGTGCTTACTTTTCTAGCACATTAGATCCAGTAGCCCAGGCTCTGCCTGCGTGCTTGAAATCTGTAGCAGCAACAGCTCTGGCAATCAGACAAAGCGATTCCATAGTGTTAGGACATCAATTGACAGTACAAGTTCCACATTCCGTGGAAGTTCTCTTAAACCGTACCCAGACTCAGCACTTGACTATAGCACGTCTGACAGGTTATGAATTGACATTGTTTCAGCCACACATAGAAATTAGACGTTGCAATACATTGAATCCTGCTACGCTTTTGCCATTAAGTGAGACAGACCCTTTGGCACATGATTGTGTTGAAGTCATTACCATTACGACGAAACCCAGACAAGATTTGACAGACATCGCATTACCAGATCCAGACCTGACACTTTATGTGGATGGTTCATGTATGAGAACAAGTACAGGAGAGTTAGTGGCCGCATATGCAGTCACGACAGAAACTGAAGTCATAGAAACACATCGCATTGACACCCTGTCAGCCCAAGCAGCAGAGCTCATCTCTCTGACCCAAGCTTGTATTCGAGCAAGGAACAAGAAAGTTAACATATACACAGACTCCCGTTATGCGTTCGGAGTCGTACACGACTTCGGTGTACTCTGGCGAGAGAGAGGTTTCTTGACCTCTCACGGTGCCAAGATCCAGCACGGTCCCCTCATTCAAGCTCTGTTAGAAGCAATACATTTGCCTACCGCCATAGCTATCATGAAATGCAAGGCACATACGAAAGTTACAGATACCATTTCCCAGGGTAATGACCTGGCAGACCGAAACGCCAAGCATACAGCTCAGACTCATACTCACACAACTGACATGACAAAGACAGTAGTCCCGACACCGACCAAGTTATCAAGTTATCATTAACACAGCACACAGTCCTGCACATTTAGGAGAAAAAGCCATGTTAGACAGTATTCAAAACCTTTGGTTCAATAAACATTTACGAGCAGCAGCAAAACAGAAAGTGCGTACTTGCATGATCTGTTGTCAGTTCAACCCAGGTAAAGGCATTCCCGTAGAGCAAGGTGGATTTCATCCTCCCGATCACCCTTTTGAAGTCCTCCAGATGGATTATATCCAGATGGAACGTTGTCGAGGATTCAAATATGTCCTCGTAGTTGTATGTGCACTTTCCCGATGGACAGAAGCATATCCAGTCCCAGATTACACTGCTCAGACCACTGCCAAGCAGCTGGTACGTGAATTTTTCCCCAGGTATGGTTTGCCCCGTATCGTGTACTCAGATAATGGTCAGCCATTCTCGTCCGAGCTTATGAAGCAGGTATCACTCCTGCTAGGTTATCAGTGGAAGTTCCACTGTGTCCGACATCCCGAGGCAGCAGGTCTCGTGGAACGACACAATCAGACCCTGAAAATACGTCTCGCCAAGATATGTAGAAAGAAAGGCGTAGACTGGATAGTAGCTTTACCAGTTGCACTCTTTTACATGAGAATGATAGCACATTCAAGGACAGGGCTATCCCCGTACGAGGTGGTCTTTGGTAGGCCACCGAATATGTGGGGGACGCCTCTGCCTCGTAAGATCACAGATGTTGACTGTAATATGCTGACAGATTACCTTGCCTCCTTGATGTCTGCACTACAATCATGTCGTTCACAGGTAGCTGCAGCCTTTCCCGACAACACCGAGGTGAAGCCACACGAGATCGTCCCTGGAGATCTGGTCTTTGTTCGGAATTTCGACAGGAGGAGTCCGCTGGAGCCCCGCTGGCAGGAGCCGAAGCTTGTTCTTCTCACAACAAGGACCGCAGTAAAGGTGGAGGGCCGCAAAGGCTGGCTCCACTCGAGTCATATTAAGAAATACCATGGACTGCCGCCAAAAACAGACTCCCAGCCCTGCCCCGTTCCAGAGACTGATACTAAACTCCCCCTGGTAGAGAAAACTCCTTCTCAAGAATTTCGTATGAAATTAAGGTCTTGCAAGTCAGACAGTTTAATTGTTTAAGTCCTCCCCTAGGTGAAGCGGTTAGACAGGTTCCTGACATGTACAAGTTAGACCCCAATAGAGAGAGAGATAGACAGAAACAGATCAAGAAACATGAATATTGTAAATCTCTCCGTAGTCACTGCATTGTGACATTATTGATTATGTTTTTTCTGAGTCTTATAATTATTGCTACAAGTATATTATTACACATGTACTTTCCTATTTCCGTACGTGCACATACTTCCTCAAATGACACTGCCGAGCATACTTTCAGTGAATTGCCCCCGCACGAGTTATCTTACCGACTTGCGCTGCGCAACAATACTTTCATCAGTATGTTACATCATTCCCATCGGACCAGCAACGCTACAAATTGTTGGATATGTGGCCGACTCCCTCCCTATCAGAAGTATAAGGGAGTTCTGCCCCTCTTTCCGTACCCGTTCACACATAATGGTTCCTGTGGTGCATGGTTTAGTTTAATAAATTCATTAGATTCTGATTCCATAGTTTACCAGGGCAATTGGGTATGGGGAAATCTGAACACAGTCATGCATAAAGTATGTTTCCCTGACAAGGAGGGTCTTCCACAACGGACAGGGACCGATCTAGAGAACGAAGTATATGGATTAGGTAATTTTACACTTAACCTCATGATTTTGAATGTCCAGTCCGATACAAAACCAGACTTACCCGCTATGTCAGTATTACCAGTCAAAGGTGAATTATGTGTCAGAAAGAATGGTTCAGTACACCTAGGTCATAGTGAATGTACCACTGTGATTGAATTCAGTGATAAAGGCAAGTCTACATTCAAAGCTTCCCGCCATTCATATTTCATTTGTGGTCATACAGCTTATATACGCTTACCTCTAGATTGGGATGGTACTTGTTACATTGCCTTCCTTCTGCCACCTGTTTTTCTAGCCCCACCTGATTATCATAGGGACTCCCATCTAGTACCCAATAGATCCAAGAGAGATCTCCCGATTGTCGACTATACTGAAACGGCATGGGAGCAGTATACCGATTTCAATAAAGGTTTCTTTCCTTATTTAGGTACTGTCTCGAATAGTAAACTGATACGTAAATTAACTAGAACCCTTGAAGCAGTAGTAAATGAAACTACTTCCGCCCTAGGCAACCTAACAGAGGAACAGTCTGCTATGAGACTTGATGTTCTTCAAAATCGTCTCGTTCTTGACGTCATCCTGGCCGATAGGGGCGGAGCTTGTAGAGTCATCGGATCGAGCTGCTGTGTTTTCATTCCAGAAAATGCACCGTCAGTATATAGAGCCATAACCCGTCTCCACAAGATTGCAAGTCAGATACACCAGAATCCAGGCACCTGGACTTGGTCCGGTTGGCTCTGGAGCGTGTTATCAGCCTGGGGATGGAAAGTCCTATCCTTCCTCGGAATAGCCCTTCTCATAGTATTCAGTTGTTGTCTATGTTTACAGTGTGGGCCAGCGATCTGCGGCTTGTGCGCCACATCATGTATTCCCCATTCAAGTCCACGTTCTAAATCCCGTCAGAAAAAGGAAGAGCAAATGATGTTATATGAACAAATTGATGGACTAATGAAGATTGATATATCATGAAGGGTCCGTAGGGGACAAGGAGGGAATGAGGTAATATGAATTTTTATGGTCAATTGTGTCCCCTAACGTAGACCCCAACGGCTCCATGTACGTGCTTCAAGTACATGTATATTTACAACAAGGGGTGGTGAGGGACAGAGTCTCTGAATTAAACAGAATACTCTCACCCAGTCAAGAGATCAGGGCTAGATCCAACACCGTTTTTTAGCTCACTGCACCATCCCAGTTTCAGAACCTGGCTGTATGCAAATTAGTCTGTTCCTGTCCCAGTGCATGATGGGAACAGGGCAAACCAAACTACAAAAGCCAATTCTTACACTGGGAAGGAAACAAGCTACCGGGGACCGGTTTCTGGCATTTCAGCCGTCTTCGGCCCGGCTTGCTTGAATCCTGATGGTGCAATGAGCAAGGGACTCACATCTGAGTATACCCTTCCACGCTTAGGGTGGACAAAAATATTTACAACAAGGGGTGGTGAGGGACAGAGTCTCTGAATTAAACAGAATACTCTCACCCAGTCAAGAGATCAGGGCTAGATCCAACACCGTTTTTTAGCTCACTGCACCATCCCAGTTTCAGAACCTGGCTGTATGCAAATTAGTCTGTTCCTGTCCCAGTGCATGATGGGAACAGGGCAAACCAAACTACAAAAGCCAATTCTTACACTGGGAAGGAAACAAGCTACCGGGGACCGGTTTCTGGCATTTCAGCCGTCTTCGGCCCGGCTTGCTTGAATCCTGATGGTGCAATGAGCAAGGGACTCACATCTGAGTATACCCTTCCACGCTTAGGGTGGACAAAAATATTTACAACAAGGGGTGGTGAGGGACAGAGTCTCTGAATTAAACAGAATACTCTCACTCAGTCAAGAGATCAGGGCTAGATCCAACACCGTTTTTTAGCTCACTGCACCATCCCAGTTTCAGAACCTGGCTGTATGCAAATTAGTCTGTTCCTGTCCCAGTGCATGATGGGAACAGGGCAAACCAAACTACAAAAGCCAATTCTTACACTGGGAAGGAAACAAGCTACCGGGGACCGGTTTCTGGCATTTCAGCCGTCTTCGGCTTGTCTCCTTTCTGGTGAAGAATTGGCTTGGTAGTTTAGTCTGCCCTGTTCCCATGATGCACTGGGCCAGGGACAGACTGATTTGCATATAGCCAGGTTCTGAGCTGGGATGGGGCAGTGAGATAAATAACGGTGATAGATCAAGCCCTGATCTTTGGACTGGGTAAGAGTGGTCTGTTTAACTCAGACACTCTGTTCATCACCACCCCCTTTTCTAAATCAAGTACATGTATGTTCCCTCCACAACCCGCTATGAAGACGCAAATACATTTGCGTCCAACGTTAACATGTCCTCTTTAAGATCCACCATGAATGGGTCGAAAATTCAGTTCCTAAGTATGCCGTGCCACCGTCTTTACATGGTGCACTTTCGCGTTTTCCTGGCTCTGGCGAGCTAGGCCCTGATTTCTGCCATCAAGCCATCAAGCCCTTTCTGCCTTCTGCCTCTGAAAGCTGCAGCCTGGATCGGCATCCATGACCCTTACCCTACTCCCTGCGTGGCGAGCGGTGCCCGGCTCGGCCTGCTTGCCTGCCAAGACAATTCAGCCTTCAAGTTATCTGCTCCGCTCCTCGAAAATACATTCCTGTCTAGTGATATAGGTAAACATCTCCCCAGCTGCTGAGCAAACGGCCCGGCCTTTCTGTTTCCGTGCAAGTAATTCATTGCTCCCGTTACCATGGTAGGCCCATGCCCATGGCCCCTCGCATTACACGTAGACACGTAGACACATATGCACGCACTAGCAGTCAGTATAGAATAGCCTCTGCCCGAAAGACCTTTCCTTCTAGATAATACAGTTCCTCAAACACAAGATATCAGATATGATTTGGGTTTAGGTTGTTCTGACACGCCAGACTTCTGTCTCCCCTTCTGGTGCTAAATGTCAAGTCCCCTTCACCCTCCAGTTCCACGTCAATCACACGTCATGTTGCCTGCGCGCGCATCCAGCCACATATTTCTGCTGACACTGCAGGATTCCTCTATGGATCCACCCACCTGTGACACTCTCATGTGACGTTTCTAGCACACACCTCCGTGTACGCCCTCGTGCACGCCTTCTGTTACGTACATGTGTTCTTATCTCTTTTCTCTCAGCTGTTACGCCTTCTGTATCCATCACCATTGTATGCATTTACTATATATATTGTACTCTGTTAATAAAGCATTGTCTATCCCTTCCTGAACCCTCGTGGTGATGGAACATGATACCATGGTTCGAACCATTCCATTTTATGGAATAAAACCCTTATAAACTCAGATGCCACGGACTCTGCCTCTCATTTTTGATTGAGCTATTTTTATTGAACTTTACCGCATAGAAATTCCGCATAGGTAAACTTTATTTACCACACTAGATGTAATGCTAGCAGATAGGGGTGGTGCATGTCATGTTATAGGTAGTAGCTGCTGTATGTTCATACCTGACCATACGCCATCAGTGTATAAAGCGATTAATAAACTTCATAAAATCGCTGCAGACATTCACACAGACAATGGTACATGGACTTTTACAGGGTGGCTTTGGACTCTGATTTCTGCCTGGGGCTGGAAAGTATTAACAGCTCTATGTATAATAATTGCAATAATTTTTACCTGTTGTGTGTGCATTCAATGCAGCCCGATGATTTGCTCTATGTGTGTCAATGCTTGTATACCTACTAAAAGTAATATTGCAGAGGTCAAAGTGCAGAATGATCTGAAAAAGGAGATAGATAGTATGATGGCCATTGATATAAGAGATGAGTATCTTGCTTTTCCCAGGAAGTCGAATGTCTTCAGCTAATGCTGAAAGGGTAGTCTGTTGTAAATCAATGGCGATTAAGTTAAGCATTAGCAGAAGACATGCTTCGTTTTGACCATTATCGTAACGAATTTGCCGACTCCATTTTATATTTGCAGCGGCCATTTTGTATGCCATACATTGCCATGTGCTCGTCATGTGCTTAGTCCTACCTTCTTGTTCACCGCGCCTGAAGTTTGCCCGGCAACAGGCTATTTTTAGTATTGTTCGCTTCCAGCATGTCCAGACATGCGCAGTAGAGTCAGTGACCGTTACGAATTGGTTCCATACAGGAATGTGTTTACCAGTTACTGGAGACTGTTAGCTCCGCCACTCATCGATTGTTGGAGTTCTGGACTTTTTTGGTTCCGTCCAGAGGTGTCAGGGACAACACCCGAAGACCCCGGAGTTCTACCTGTCTCGTTGCACAAATAAACAGAAACACGGGCTTCTCGATGGTGGCGTCAAAGACCAAAGGTTTATTACTGCAGGGACACAGAAGTCACAGAAACTACACACGGGCAGATTCTAGGAGCCTGTTCCATTTGTACAAAGTGGGTTGCTCCTTAAATACAAAATTTTCAGCTTGGGGCAAATTCTTTACATGCTAGTACATTTCTAAACCTTTGTGTCCTAAACAATAAATATTTGGTGTTACACAAGAATCGTCAACAATATCTGATGTCAAAACATTACGAACGAGGGGTTCCCACTGTTCCATCATAATCCCATGTCAACTTTTCATTCAAGAGCCGGACCGCCTCATCGTAAATTTCGTTACCTCCCCCTAATAAAGGCCCAGAAGGAAAGGAGCAGAGCCAGGTGCAGAAGATAGAAAAGCAGGATAAGAGATGTTTGTGGGTCGTAAATGGGCAAGGCTACCAGCTTCGGCCGCCTAATCATGATCAGGCCAACGAACACGAGAACCAGTATAGCAAGACTGGCCTCAGGCCGGGGAGGCAGCTTCTGCCGAGTCATGCGGCCACAGCGTTTTCTGTCCTAAGGTGCACGTGTCACTAGCAAGGTGAATCGCCGGCTAAAGCTTACGTGTCCTTAAGTGAAAGAGGTCACTGCGTGTCCATTGACTATGTGAGGGCAAGAATACAAAATGGCTGCCGTATTCTAAGATGGATGCCATGGGTGAATCAGTAATGTGTTTATAACAGGAGTGCTCTTGCTCGTAGCATAGCGAAAACACCAGGATATGCTAAATGGATCATTTGCGGTTCATTGGTACCGAAATTATGAGTTTACGACAATGTTGAAAACACGGGTTCAAATCGTCACGGAACCTCATTGTGCCTTCCAATATTTCCTTGTGTGGTCATAAAACTGCTCTTGTATTTTGTACCGCCTTCTCTTGAGCCCCCTCATTGTGTATAAAAGGGGCCATGTGCTTTAGTTTGGTGTGCTAGTCGATACAATACCGAAGGCTGTTGTGTGGACTGTAGTACCACCTTTAAAGGTTTAATAAACTTTGCTTATGTATTTTCCAGTTTAATTGCCAACTTTTTCCTAAGGTCTGATGACTGTGCAGAGAAGGGTGAACCCTTGCACTAAGTAGGCCTAGCTGAGGTTTGCTTACAACGAGGGTATGCCCAGACGTGGGTCTCTTGCTCACTTTGCCACTGGATTCAAGCTAGCCTGGCTGATGACGGCTGATTAGCCAGAAGCCAGGATGCTTGTTTCCGGTCCAGGGAAGACATGTCTTGGCAGTTCGGGCTGGACTGTTCCCATGAGGCACAGGGTCAGACTGATTTGCATATAGGCCGTGTCTGGAATGGGGTGGCGGAGTGACCTAAGAATGATGATGTATTAAACCCACATAAGTTGACTGGGGTGAGTGCTTGCAATGTTCAACACTCCGTCCATCATCCCCTTTGGTGTTACATCGCGTAATATTGCCACGCTCATGGCAAAATTATAGCATGGCATCAACGAGAATGGGCGGAATGTGAGCAGCTATTGTTTGTGGCCTTAGTGGTTTTGGCACCATCTTGTTTTTTTATTGTGAAATGCTTTGAAATTGACGAGTGGGCGTATTTTGGGCAAACAGATATAGGAGTAAATGCCAGATTCGCATTTACTACAAATATATGTAATTATGTGCAATATTCCTAAAATCTCACATAATTATGCAAAAGCAAATAATGCTAATTTAACCCCCCTCCCCCTCGCCCCCCGAGCTACAGCGGCATGGCCAACCATAGGCGAATGCCCACAATCTTAAAGTACTGCCATACTCGGATGACTCTTCCACCTGTAGTAACGTCACTCTGCTAGAAACTGGAATTCGCCAAACGCTAGACAAACTAGCGCCCCTGTGAGAATTAAGGAAAAAAACAACGACCAGGGAAAAATGGTACACCCCTCTCCTCAAAAGCCTCAAAAAGGAATGCCAAAAAACTGAACATCGATGGAGACAAATAAAAGACGTAGAAACCAGAGCAAACTATGTCATCAAGCGGAAACAATATATCCTTGCCATTCGAGATGCGAAAAAAGCATTTTTTACTCAACGAATCCATGAAAACCACAACTCCGCAAAAGAATTGTTCAAAATTGTAAAGGAGCTCAGTAATCCATCCAGCACTTCACAAACCCTCACCCCCTCAACCGAGGCCTGTGTACGTATTAGCACTTTCTTTGCTGAGAAAATTAATAAAATTTACTCTACCTTCGCCCCTTCATATACCCCTATCCTGTCCGACAACCCCGACGAAAATTCGCTAACATCAGACAAAGGCAATGTCCAACCAGACGCAGGCAATTCTCCACGTCTAACTAATTTTCAACCATTCTCCGAAAACAAGGTATTATCGGTACTAAAGACAATCAAATCCGGCTCTCCTGCAGACCCATGTCCCCATTTTGTGTTTTCCGAAATTGCACCAACGCTCTGCCCTTTTATCACCAAACGTTTTAACCAATCCCTCACCACCGCGTCTTTTCCAGAAGCCTGGAAACACGCATCTGTAACCCCCCTTTTGAAGAAAGCCGGATCCGACATCTCCAACCCGGAGAATTACAGGCCAATTTCCCAGCTCCCTTACCTTTCCAAGGCTTTGGAAAAACTGGTTAATATACAACTATCCAGATATCTGGAAGACAACTCACTTCTGGACCCCACCCAGACCGGCTTTAGAGCCAACAATAGCACCGAGGCAATGTTGCTGGCAGTGTCGGACAGTGTCAGATGCATCACAGATCAAGGGGGATCTGTGGCTCTGATACTGCTAGACCTGTCAGCGGTGTTTGACACGGTATCACACGATTGCCTACTAAACATCCCTCTGAGCAAAGGAGTGCAATCTACAGCATTAAGCTGGATTAAATCATTCCTCAGCAATCGCACCCAAGCAGTGCACATGGGCCAGTTTTACTCAAAACCCTGTCCCATCGGCTGTGGGGTCCCACAAGGGGCCTCACTAAGCCCCACTCTCTTCAATGTCTATGTCTCATCTCTGGCCGACATTGGGAGAAAGTGGGGCATCAGCATATGTTCCTATGCTGACGACACACAGCTGATGGTGACAATGGATGAAGGGTCGGAGACAACTAAGAAAAAACTACACAGCTGTCTCTCCGAAATGGCAGAATGGATGCGCAACCACTGCCTAAAACTAAATGCCTGAAAATCGGAGATACTACTGTTTGGAGGAGCCAAACTCACATGGAACGACACGTGGTGGCCACCGTCATTGGGATCAGCCCCCATCCCGAAACAGTACGCCAGAAATCTTGGTATCATGATGGACGACGCCCTGTCCATGAAGGACCATATACGCTTACTCTGGGGCAAAGGCTTCGCAATTCTCAAACTCCTGGCAAAAATCTTCTCTTGGATACCTCTGGATTGTCGACGTACAATCACCCAGGCCCTCCTAGTCAGCCGCCTAGATTACGGCAATGCCCTGTTCGAAGGGATGAACGAGCAACTGTTCTCCCGCCTACAAGTCCTACAAAACCAAGCGGCTAAACTGGTCTGTAACAAAGGCAAGCGAGACTCAGCATCCGCATGCCTTAAAAAACTTCACTGGCTACCAATGCGTCAGAGGGCCACTTTCAAATTACTCTGTCACGCGCACAGAGCTCTTCACAAAACGGGCCCTACCATCCTTCAAGGGAAAATTGAATTCTATATCCCCAACAGGAATCTAAGATCCAATAACTCAGCCCTGGCTAAATCCAAGCGCATTCACAAGGGAAGGACAGGCGGACGCGCCTTCTCATACTTGGCGGCTAAAAGATGGAATGAGTTACCTGTAGACCTCAGACACACCACAAACTACCTTCAATTCCGCCAAAAATTAAAAACTCACCTCTTTCCCAAAAACTAACTCCCCAGCACAGTCTCAGCAGTCTCCTTTGTTTTACAGCGCCGTGATATCCCATGGGATGAGTGTCGCGCTCTACAAATACCAGAAATAAATAAATAAATAAATACTTGTAGTTGCAGGGGTGGCTGGGCGCAGCCTACGTCTAGCCTCTTGAGTGAGGGGACAGATGCCCCTCTAAGGGCCTTCAGAGTTCTCAACAGAGGTGGCCTACTTCTGAGCTTATGCCAATGAACACACAGCACGGCATTTGTAGTGCAACACAGGCTGGAGCAGGAGTTATGCTGCACAGCAGGTGTAACCCAACACATTTCAGCACAAGAATTATGCAGCACAGCAGTTTTCACCCAACATACGATGGTGCAGGATTCATGCAGTTTAGCATTTACAGCCTGACGCAGGCTGGTGCAGGATTCATGCAGCACAGCAGTTGCATGTCGACAAAGTTGGTGCAGGTTTCAATCAGTAAGGCAGTAACAGCCCTGAATGGGTAAATCATATAGAGGCAAACACAGTCCAGTGCAGTTCTCAGTGTGAATCACAGAGAAAAATCACTACTGCAGCATGGATAGCTCCTCTCTTTGCTCTCTCGGGCAGTCCACTTTCTCTGGTTTTTCATCAACCAGGAAAATGCTGGGCTTCTCTACCTGGTCTTTGACTCCCCCTGCATGACCAAATAGACTCCTTCTCTGTCTCAACAGACAGGCACGCTTTTAAGCACCAGCAGACCAGCATCTTTTTAAGGAAAAATTGCAGACTTCAAGTGATGTCACTTTACCTCTGAGAGTATGGCTGTCAAGCAGAAATCAGCCCTGATCCCAGATCTATCTTATGGTTACTCTGAAGAGCAATAATTTCCTTGATCATTAAGAACTTGGAACTGGAACAAAGTAGTGAGGTTGGATTTCACTTCTATTCATACTTCTACACTGGGGATTGTCTTCAAACTTTAGAAGCAATTTGGGGGCCGAATTCACGAAGGTACTTATATGTAGCTAAGTTACCAGCACAGAGTCTCTGCACTCGGGGAAGGAAGCTTTGCACTCCACACTGCAGTTCTCAGTGTGTTGATTCTGCTCCAAGTGCAGAGATTCCACCTCGAGTACTGAGACTCCATCACAAGTGCGGAGACTCCACACTCATACTTTACTACACGCAAGTACCTAAATGAATCGGGCCTTGGGTGTCTATTTTTCAAGTGTTCTTTTCAGGCTACTCCCTGGACACAACCAGGCGCCATGGCTATCTTTAAGCTGGGGCACCCCCAACATGGGCACAGTGAAATTTGAGGTTTCTACACCTGGAAGTCATCAACATTTATTCCTGAACATTAATCATGGACAGACCAAAGGAATCTGACCTAGAAGCAGGCTGATTTTGCACAATAGAACCTGTAGCCCCACCTCTCAGCCATATTGTCAACTCAATCAATCAATCTTTAAAATTTGTATAGCGCGCTACTCACCCGTAAGGGTCTCAAGGCGCTGAGGGGAGGGGGGACGCTACTGCTCGAACAGCCAGGTCTTGAGTTGTTTCCTGAAGGAGAGATGGTCCTGGGTCAGCCGAAGGTGAGTAGGGAGGGAGTTCCATGCCCTGGCTGCCAGGTAGGAGAAGGATCTTCCTCCGATGGTGGATTTCCGAACTCGTGGGACGAGGCGAGGGCGAGGCTGGCGGATCGGAGTTGGCGGTGGGTGTGTAGAGTGTGAGGGGGCTGTTGAGGTACTTCGGGCCCGTGTCGTGGAGAGCCCTGTGTGCATGGGTGAGGAGTCTGAACGTGATCCTCTTGTTGATGGGGAGCCAGTGAAGGTCTTTCAGGTGGGCAGAGATGTGGCTGCGGTGAGGGATGTCCAGGATGAGTCATGCTGAGGCGTTCTGGATGCGCTGGAGTCTTTTCTGGAGTTTGGCTGTGGTTCCAGCGTAGAGGATGTTCCCGTAGACCAGATGGCTGGTGACGAGGGCCTAGGTAACCGTCTTCCTGGTTTCGGTGGGGATACATCAGAAGATCTTTCGGAGCATGCGCAGGGTGTTGAAACAGGATGATGAGACGGTGTTCACTTGTTTGGTCATAGTGAGGGAAAAGTCAAGGATGAAGCCCAGGTTGCGTGCGCGGTCCGTTGGTTTGGGTGCGTTGCCCAGGGCAGGGGGCCACCAGGAGTCGTCCCAGGCAGAGGGAGAAGGTCCGAGGATGAGGACTTCTGTCTTGTCTGAGTTCAGGTTAAATGGCAGTGCTCCAGAAAAAACTAATCAGCAGCACCTTGCTAACAAAGTTTTCACTGAATTTCTAAAGTTAGCCCTGTCTCCATCCTCCTCCCTTGAGTGTCTCAATATCTACTCTCCAACCAGAGGAATGCAGGAAAAACACTTCCATTTCTTTCCATCTTCTGTTGTTCCAAACAAGAGGAATCGTAAAAGGATAACACTGACTTCAGTACTCAGTCTCACACACACATACACATACACACTCGGCATACACACAGTAGATCAGAGCAAGGTTCTGGGTTTCACATATTTACAGAACTTTACACAAGAGGCAATCATAAGCCTTAAGCTCACTGACATAAATAAAAAAACTTAGTCACAATTTGTAAACTTAAAGTTTTCCACCGCTTTATGCGCCAAACTCAGAACAGGGGCACTAGTATTTTGCCCACTAAAATGAAATGCTTTGTGCACCCCTGCAGGCCACAGAACAGGTCCTTGACGCCTACGTCCTGCTGCCGTGGAGAGAGGGAGAGCTTTCTGTTTGCCGCTTTGCTTCCTAATTCCTTGGAACCTCGGGGTACCCGCTTCGCGGGTCCTGCATCGCCCGTCTGCCTGGGTGTTTAATTTGGCTTGTGACTTTGGACCAGAGACTGCGGGAGATTAGCGGGGCTGCGAGCGCCAGGTGAGAGACAGGGACTCCATTTCCCAGGAGTCCCTGCGTTGTTATCACCTGCACCTGGACGTTCTCCCTGTCTGACCCGCCCCCTGAGCACCGAGTGAAAGTTGCCTGCCTGCCTTTGCTGCGTTGGGAGACGCCTACGCCCTGCTGCCGTGGAGAGAGGGAGAGCTTTCTGTTTGCCGCTTTGCTTCCTAAATCCTTGGAACCTCGTGGTACCCGCTTCGTGGGTCCCGCATCGCCCGTCTGCCTGGGTGTTTAATTTGGCTTGTGACTTTGGACCAGAAACTGCGGGGGATTAGCAGGGCTGCGAGCGCCAGGTGAGAGACAGGGACTCCATTTCCCAGGAGTCCCTGCGTTGTTATCACCTGCACCTGGACGCTCTCCCTGTCTGACCCGCCCCCCGAGCACCGAGTGAAAGGTGCCTGCCTGCTTTTGCTGCGTTGGGAGACGCCTACGCCCTGCTGCCGTGGAGAGAGGGAGAGCTTTCTGTTTGCCGCTTTGCTTCCTAATTCCTTAGAACCTCGCGGTACCCGCTTCGCGGGTCCCGCATCGCCCGTCTGCCTGGGTGTTTAATTTGGCTTGTGACTTTGGACCAGAGACTGTGGGGTATTAGCAGGGCTGCAAGCGCCAGGTGAGAGACAGGGACTCCATTTCCCAGGAGTCCCTGCGTTGTTATCACCTGCACCTGGACGCTCTCTCTGTCTGACCCGCCCCCCGAACACCTCTCTCCTATAACAGGAGTTGTTATCCCTGCTGCGCGGGAGCGTCCCGGGAGAAGCCCGGCACAAGGGCGGGACCGTCTGTGACCGTCAGGGGCCGAGGGAGGCCGGGCTGGGCCCCCCCTCTGTCATTTTGTATTTGTGACACTCAGTTATGGTCTTTGTGAGCTGGTGTTCAAAACGATTGTAGGTATTGTCATCTGTAGAACTTAGTACTCTCTTCAAACATTTAGGTTACCAAATATGACATCACCTACCACCTCCACCATCGGCATCCAATCTCAGGCCGAGGTGGGGCCAGCAATCTCGGGCCCTTTGGATAAATATTTTTCTCGGGTAGCCAACGATATCGACAAAGTGATTGCACTGGCGGAGAGACGTGCTGAGCGTAGGCAGTCAATTGAACTCCTTAAAATACCCTTGGAAAAAAGACAACCGCAGGTTTTCCCGGCATGGATTATTATTAATATTATTATATTTCTTATATAGCGCCAGAATCGACCCCCGAAGGGGTATCTCCGCGCTTGCCTTGGGAACCCGTCCTGGTTTTTCCCTGTGAGATAGCCCCTACAGGGCATCCCCAAGGTGAAAGCCAGGCTTTCCGCCGCGGGGGCCGTTGTGGAGATTAAGCAAGCTTAATGCCCAGAGTTGCAGAGTGTGAACCCATGATTAGGTCAGGCACCGAAGCGAGAATTATCGAGCCCGTGGACATTTGAGCTCAACACCCTGCCGCGTCGGGAATCGAACCCTGGTCCCGGGTCTGACCTCTGCTTCAGGGTCTGCCTGCTCTAACCAGTGAGCCACAATTCTCCCCCTCGGTCTTCCTTAACTCTGCCAGCGGTAGTTGAAACTTCTTATGCCTTCCCCCCTACGATTGAATTGCTGACCAACTCGCAAGTGGACTCTGACATTCGCTCCCCCCTTGGAAGTACACCTCCCTTACCCACTGATCCATCAATAGGGCAGCCGAATTCGGCCCAACGGAGTGTGTTAAACCAAGCAGTTAGAGCAAAGTCATGTTCCACAAGGAAGAGATGTCCCGCCCCAAAGAAGTGCTACTTGTCTAAACCCCCCCCAAAAAAAAAGGAAAGTTGTAGCATGTTCTCGCTCTTCCCAGGAACCTATTTAGGTTGGTCCCAATGGGGAAAAAACATGTGAGGTGGGGGCAGCTCCTGAGGTGGTTAGCTCTGGCGTGAATAGCACTGATGTACTAACTATGGGGTTGCCAGAGCTTCCTCCTGTAGTTCTCCCCCTGTCCCTCGAGGGGGGCAAAGTGCTAGTTAGTCCTAGCTCCAAGACCAATGATCTCCCAGAAATGGGAATGGTTGAGTCTTTACACATTACCCCTACCTTGCTACTCGAGATGGAGAAGCTAATGAGGTCTCTTTTGACTCCGCTCGAGGAACGAGTCAAAAAACTAGCAGATAGGTTAGACGACTTTGAGCAGGCAACCTTGGACAATTTTTTCACTACTAAATCATTAATAAAGTCCTACATAAGGATAGGGGAGTGTAGTAATCCTCACCAACTTAGTGGGCAGGAGAAAGGTGTGTCGGCTGTTGTACCCCCCCCCCCCCCCCACCTGTGGCGGGCACCCCAAGTGGGCTCCAGGGTAAAGGGAAAAATAAAAAGACCAATTTGGAGCCAAAAAACAACCCAAGTAGTAAGATCAACAAAGTAGCTAAGCCTCCTGTCACAGTTGTTACGGGTACAAAAGATTGTTCTAGGACTGTTGCCCTCCCACCAACGCCCCTCAAGTCCCATTGAACAACCCAACACCCTGTCATGGTACTGCATCCAGCAGTAGCAGAAATATCTCTGGGAACAAAAATATTCTATCAAACAGCTCCCAACCACCACACGACACCTCTTCTTCTGGATCCGTGGTTCCTGCCAATAGTCTACCTAAACCACCCCCATCGAAGGCACCGCGCAGGATACCTTACATGAATCTTACCCCAGATTCTTTTCCCTACGTGGCTGTCCTTATAAATGTGCCACCACTATTGGTTGGGCAAAGGGAATCCTTCCAAATGCTAAAAAACAAGGTAATGCATTGGTTAAGGGTAAATAGACCACTCCCCGGGGAAGTAGATGGTTTGATTGTTGGAGTAAGAAGGACAGAGTGGATGGGTTGTACCCCTAAGAAAGTGGGGGGTGATTGTATAGTTGTCAATTTTCAAGATCCTAGGGTGGCAAGTTTGATAACGAAGCATGATGGGGGTACAACTTGTGGGGGAATTGGTGTTGTAGATCTTACTTTCTTTTACCCGAGACCAGCGGGTGTGGAATCTGTCATGACAACTTACCCAAGATCCTTAACCAATGTCCCGTTTCTAGGGTCTGTCCCCTTTGCTGTACCATTTCAACTGAATAGTTATTATGGTGGCATAAATACTAATTGTTTTGGAGCACTGAGGGAGCTGGGGTGGGGGTATTGACAGATGCTTGACAACTGCATGAATGACGCAAAGGTTATGACTCACCGGAACCCATGTGGGAATTTTGTTAAACCTCTTAAGAACCAAAATGTGGAACCTAATGGAATATGTACTGGCTTGGGATTTGTGACTTTGGAGAAATCATGGGATGAATGTAACCAAATATCTGGGGGTGAGGATCCAATTATTTCAGGTATCCCAAGTAACCAGGGGGTTGAGCATAACTATACAGACATAATAAGGCATAGGGTGGAAGCTGATGTAACCCCGATAAATCTGCCAACGAGGTCTCCTGGAGGACCAGTGCCCAGGGACGGCCCAAGTATATAGAAGTTTTTCTCATGGAATATCGCCGGGCTGGCCGGCAAACTGATGTCCCAGGATTGGATAGACTTTGTTAATGGTTTTGAAGTCTGTCTATTCCAGGAGACATGGGCATGTGACCCTATTTTTTTCCCTGGATATCTAAACGTCTCAATCCCGGCAAGTAAAGATCCTAGGGGTCGACCAATGGGTGGCCTCACAGCTTGGGTGAAACAAAACCTACAAATAGAAGTAAAAGTGGTCGATCTGGGCTGTAGGGACATCCAAATGCTAAGATTGGCTTCGGAAAAGGGAGGAGTGATAGATATTTATAATATCTATGCTAGGGGTACCAACTCAGGAAGCTCCCCCACTCTAGAGGCCCTGTTCACCTCATTAGAATCACAGTCATTGGGGAACAAAATCATAGTAGCGGGTGACCTGAACAGGACCTTTGAGCCACTAGATAGTATAGAAGATCCCCTGGGGCAGGACGAGGACACACAATGGGGTGTCCCGATCCTAAACCTGGCTCCTGTCAAACGATGGACTAAAGATATCTTGTTAATGAATGCCATCTGCCTGGAACATGGGTTGAGAGCTCTCAATGGGAGAACGAAAGGCGACAGTGAAGGGGCTTGTACCTTTCACAATGGTCTTAGCCGTAGTAGGATAGACTATGTCATTTGCAGCCTTAGTCTATGGCAGTGGGTATGGGACATGAAAGTAGAGGGTAGATTGGAAAGTTACCACAATCCCCTCTGTGTGGACCACAATTGGTGGTCAATCATGCCAGATAGTCAGCAATTGAATGAAGAACAAATGCTCATAATGACAAATGATATGCGTAGACTTAATTGGCCAAGTGTCTTGGCGAATGCGGATTCAATGGACTTTATAAGTTCCGAGTTGGATGCTGCAATCGCTGCAATGGAGTCTGAAAATTCTGTTAACCCAGGCTCTAGGGAAATAACGGATATACATAATAAGCTCTTCTCCCACATAAGACCACATTTCATGAGAGCACGCAAGAAAAACATGAAACAATCACCTAAACCAGCTAGGTTATTTAACCACCAGTGCAGGGAAGCCAGGTTAGCCTTAGGTGGCGCTATTAGGAATAGGGATAGGGAAGCTATTGGCAAGGCTAGGAAGCACTACAAG
This sequence comes from Lissotriton vulgaris, assembly GCF_964263255.1. Taxonomy (NCBI): domain Eukaryota; kingdom Metazoa; phylum Chordata; class Amphibia; order Caudata; family Salamandridae; genus Lissotriton; species Lissotriton vulgaris. Next base: position 1,137,441,676 of record NC_141696.1, on the reverse strand, counting down.
GCTAGTATACTACTAGCGAAAAAAACATGGGATGAAGAGTATTGGGCAGAGTTAAAGGAAGCGTCAGGGGTCAAGGACTCCAGGTTGTTTTGCAGATTATTAAAGTGGGGTAGAGGTGGTACTCCGAACAAGCCCGATAACAGCGTCGCTGAGGGTGCCTGGGTGGAATACTTTAAACCCCAATATGCAGAGTCCAAGGAGGTTGGGTTTGTGAAAACGATTCCAGTGGTCTTTGCAACTGGAAATCTGTTTTCTTCTAAAGAAACTGAGACTGCAATATGTGCTGCCCAAGGGGGAAGGGCCCCGGGTCTTGACGGGATACCCTCTGACATCTTCAAAAATGATATGGGTCGTGGGCCAAGTATGTTTCCCTCCTGGGAAATTCTATTGCAAAAGGAGCTGAAGCCCCAGAAGTATGGAAGGTGGCGATCATTATACTCATTTACAAAAAGGGGGATAGGTCCCTCCCGGCTAACTACAGGCCAATAAGCTTGATTGCCACCATTCAGAAAGTAGTAGGGAGAATGGTGGTAAATAAGCTAATGGAATGGGTTGAAGAGAATAGTGCATTGTCTCCATACCAGGCCGGTTTTAGGTGGGCCACAAGTACGGTTGACCAGGTGTTTCGGTTTGCCTTACTTCAATGGGGGACGGTGGTGCTTGGCGAAGGCAGCCTGTATGTCGCCTTTGTCGACTTGCGGGCTGCCTTCGACCTGGTCCCAAGGGGAAAGCTTTGGGCAGTCCTGAGTGAAATTGGTCTCCCAGCCGAGTTACTTACCCTAATTATGAGGCTGCACGAGGCCAATTTTGCCAGGGTTCAGCGGGGCACGAACGGTGAATCTTCCGCCGACTTTCCCGTTGAGCGTGGTGTTCGCCAGGGATGTGCAATGGCACCCTTGCTCTTTTCGTTATTTATTACCGGAATTGTGGCTCGGATGTTGGATGCCTGTGTTGATGCACCCTCGTTGGCGGGCATCAGGGTCCCGATCCTGATGTTCGCCGACGACACATTGATCTTGTCCAAAACACCGGGTGGCCTGCAGCGTGCCCTACATATCTTTGACCACTTTTGCGGGGAACACGGCTTGGAAGTGAATGTGGGCAAGACCAAGCTGATGACTTTCTCGCCTAGGCGTAGAGCTCGCCCAAAAATACTTTTGAATAACTGCGAGTTAGAGGTGGTTAGTGTATTTACTTACCTCGGGGTCCAGATCACTAACAATTTAAAGTGGTCCTATCATATAGAAAAGGCGGTCCTGAAACACCAACAGGTCGCGGGAGCATTAAGGGTTGAACACAAAAAATCAAAATCTAAACCTATCAAAGCAGCCCTGGCAGTTTACAATGCCAAGGTCATTGGGTCTGCCCTGTACGGGGCGGAATTATGGGGCTTTGACGAGGTTCTTCCCTTGCAGATATCCGAGAATAGTTTTATTAGGGGTATAACGGGACTTCCCCAGAGTACCCCACTAATCCCGCTTGGCCTTGATCTGGGGAGAAGACCAGTCAGCGACCGAGTAAGATTACGTCCAATCCTCTATTGGCGACGCCTCTGGACCACCCCAGAGATAAGGCACTATGCCGATGGATTCCTTGCAATAATTAAAGCAGATTTTTTCCACAAAATAACATGGCTCAAACACCTCAGGGCTGCTTTAGGAGAACTTGGCCTCTCTAAACTTTGGGATAATCCCTCTGGGGAAGTTTTTCCTAGTAAAAACACCATTAAAAGTTTATATTGGGATAGGGTTGATGGCAGACTCTGGAGCAGAACAAGATCTGACACGATGGGGGGGCGCTTCTTGGAAATTAAACAGTGTCCATTATTAGAACTATACTGGGACAGTATCACCGTCCCAGGAGACAGGAAGTTAATGTTCCAGCTAAGAGCTGGGTCCCTCCCCCTGAGATCTTTGACGGGCAGGTGGAGGAGTACGACCAACTCGTGCTGCCCAGTGTGTGATGCAGCCAAGGAAAGCATAGGCCACTTCTTATTCCTTTGTGAGGCATACGCAACCCCTCGAAGAGTATGGCTAGTTCCTGTTTGTAGGAACTTAGGGATATCAAGTGGTGTTGAGGCGCTAAGAATTATTTGTACTTCCACTGATTTGCCAATTGTTTTGGGAACAGCAAAATACCTGGGGTGGGCATGGTCCATTAGACGGAGGGCTATCTCCTCTAATATACATTGATTTTTGAGTAAAAGTGTTTTTAACTGTTTTTATTTCCTTTTTGTCTAAGCTTGCACAACGGTTCTTATCATTGAAAGTATAAGATGGTTAATTTTATGTCTTGTATTTCTTAAACGTATTTTTTAAATGTATGTTGTGCTTTTATGAGTATATTGCTCGAATAAAGCTTTGAAACGGTCCTTGACCTCACATTTTCAGGGACAGTCCAGGCCTTTATGCGCACACTAGATTAGCATTATGCCAGGATCAAAATTGAAGTCGAAATACAAGATCCACCAACTTAAGTCAGGGATACATGCTAGATCAACAAGCGGGGCCATTAATATCCCAGCACACATCCAGGCAATCCTGTATTGTAATTGCATCAGAGATTGAAGAAATCTTTAAACAGACATCAGCTTTAATGACAATTTTCTATCTTTATGTATCTCCTCACAGGGCTGCTCCGTACAGGAAATGTAGGTAGGATCAAGAATAGAAAGACACCTGACCTTCCCTGAGTGCTCCTGGAAGCCTCCTCCTGGCACATCTAACAAGAATTACTCTTGGTAAATACCCTAAAGTAGGAATAATGGTACAGTCCCAGGTGGAAATGTTTGGCAGTACTTTATTGGTGAGAAGGCGTCATGGTACTGGCTCTTCATTGAGCCTATTAGGGTATTCACTTGTGCTACACATTATCTAACTTCCAAATCCTCTACAACTGTCTGGGGTAAACATCGACTACACTTGGAAAGTCATGCATACAAAGAGAGTAAGTTAGCTATCCTTTCAGAGCACAATGGTATCTGTGTCCCTAGGATCCAATGATAAACGGCCATACCCACCACGGATAGTTCCCACCAACCAAAGATTGTGTCAGGACCAAGTCTAAAGGACTGGGACATCAGTGTGTTATGCCATATGGGATGACATGGCTCGCCAAAACATATTTGTTGACTACTGTTGTGGATGAAAGGTAGTACCCTTGCTTAGACAGTTGCACAGATTCATCCACTTATCAAGTCTTTTAATAAGAGTACATGGGTTTAATAATGTCAAATGCAGTAAAGACGTCGATGAAATACAATGTTTCTGTGAATGTCTTTCTCAGTAGTGATGAGAAGGCCTTCCCTAATGTCAATTAATACTGTGTCCGTTTTTATTGGATGAATTTCTGGTGCTACATTGGGTTTATTCTCAAGAGGAATGATCATCTCGCTCTCTCTTCCCTCATCCTTTCTGCCCCTGTCTCTCTCCTTCTGTGCAAAGTGTGCACCTGCACAGGGCCGCCAAACCCCAGGGGCCACCACCAGGGGCGTAGCACAGGCCCCCGCGCCCCTGCGGCGCGGGGGCCTCCCAGCTCCAAGGGCCCCCTCGGGCCCCCCTCACTCAGTTTCAGTGGATCCTCAAGTCTCTGTGCGCAGGCGCACCATTTAATTCATGATTGAAGTTCAATCATGAATTAAATGGTGCGCACGGAGGCGGCCTCCCCATTATTTAAATAGAGCGGTGCAGTTTTGGTACAGAGGCCTTTAATTGTTTGGTAATGGTGGTGCGTATGCGCACGCCCGGGCCGGCGGGGTGGGTCCACAAGGAACTTTCACCTCTTGGCGCGCGCGGGATGGTGAATTCAAATGTGGAAGAAGAGTCGGACTAAAAATGAAATGAAGCAACAGCGGACCTGGGGGGGCCCTCGCCTGGAATTGCTGCCGATTCACAGGTAAGACAAATAGAAGAAAACTTAGTAGAGGATTGCCAACGCCTGTTCCTTCACAAAAATGACAAACTCTTCCGATATGAGAACCACTTTAACTTATTCCAAGAGCGAGTGGGCGGGTATGATTGTCTGCTGCCTAACTCCTATATATCTCAGAGGATTTGCGTCTGACTTTCCTACTTTGCCTCTGATGTCCGCTGCCTGGTGATGCTGCAGCTGCCCCAAGTGTTATTGTCTGTCTGCCCCCCCCCCCCTCCCCCTTTTACTCTCTGAGTCTTGCTTCTGGCTCTGAAGCAGCAGCAGGAGGAGGGAGGGGCGGCAGAGAGACATTCGGAGGACCGAGAAGGCAGCTGAGAGGCCACCCGATGAGGGAGGGGCAGGAAAGAGGCCAACATCGGAGGAGAGGCCTGGGCCAGCAGATGAGAGAGGTAAGGCATCAGAGAGTCCAGTTGAGGAGGGGAGGGCCTCCAGCCAGGGTCAGGTGAAAGTAAGAGCAGCAAAGAGGCCATTGGAGGGCCGATATGTCAGCTGAGAGAGAGAGAGAGAGAGGCCATTTGACAAGGTACAGGGAGCAGGTCAGTAATGAGAGGCCAGCTAATAGGAAGAAGCAACAGCGAAGCAAATAGGAACCAAGAGGCCAGCCATAGTTGCCAAGGTTTCAGATTGCTATATGTGACATTTTCATAATTCCAATGCAATTATGAGTGACATTTTCAACGACTATGAGTGACACTTTCTTGTAAACAAAATTAAGCAATTTAGACAACGGAAACATAAATATCACAAATGATACCCACTGGAGCAACGAGAAACTCCAAGAAGATTTTAAAACTTCAGCAAAGCATCAGGAATGGAAGAGCACTTAGATGAGAATGTGCAAGGCACTCTGCTTCTAAGGCCGTCATGACACTGACTGACCCCTACCATCTCTGGCAGCCCTCCCTGAGTTCTGAGGTGCTCCCTAAGTGGAGAGAGAGAGCGGAGAGAGAGTAGAGAGAGTGGAGAGAGAGTAAAGAGATTGGAGAGAGAGTAGAGCGAGAGAAGGGAGAGTAGAGAGAGAGAGTGGGGAGAGAGTGGAAAGAGTAGAGAGAGTGAGAGGCAGTGGAGAGACAGTGGAGAGAGAGGCAGTGGAGAGAGACTGGAGAGAGAGTAGAGAGTGAGAGAGTGGAGAGACAGTGGAGAGAGACAGTGGAGAGAGAGACAGTGGAGGGAGAGACTGTGGAGGGAGAGACTGTGGAGGGAGAGACAGTGGAGATAGAGTGGACAGAGTTGAGAGAGAGAATGGAGAGAGAGAGATAGAGTGGAGAGAGAGTAGAGACTGACTGACTCAGAGTCTGAATACTGACTGACGGAGAGACTGACTGGCTGAGAAACTGACAGAGAGAGATAGAAACTGACTGACTGGGAGAGACTGACTGACTGACAGAAAGAGAGAGATAGAGATAGAGAGACTGACAGAGAGAGAGAGAGACTGACTCACTGAGAGAGAGAGAGAGAGAGAGAGAGAGAGAGAGAGAGAGAGAGTCTGTGATGGAATTTCTGGACGTAATATTAAAACACATTCCTGAGCTCCGCCCCGTCCGGACCCCCTCTTCCGGGGCCCCCACCTACGCTCCCTGCACAGGGCCACCATGAGCCTAGAGCCGGCCCTGCTTACACTCACTCTTTCTCTCTTAGTGGCTGGAGAAAGTACTCGGACATATGTAAAATGTGGCTTTTCGAAGATGATCTTAAAAATGAAATTTAGGACTGAACTGGTTATTGTTTCTACTTAAAATAAAATAAAGACATCTATACCGTACCAAAATAGTGAAAAATAAGTATGTAGTAAGATTTCATTTACTGTTTTTCGTGTATTGCTTGTATTGTGCTGAAATAATTTCTAAATCGTTTATAGAGGCCGCCATAACGTCTATTACTAGGAAATATATAAATGATTATATGTCACATACAATGTTATACAAGAGCACACACACACTTTAAGCCTCTCATTTTATGTCTGCGTATTCATTTCCATTCATAGATTTGATGTTCCCCATCTTTAAAAGGGCCCTCATATGGTGAAGTGTCCTTTGGCAGCTGCGCCTTTACCGTAGGAATTAGCCTACATGGTAAGCTCCTGATGGCAACATGACGCCCCCTTGATGGGCGTGACCTGGATGTTGGATGTCTAATAGTAAGTGGCTTCTGTATCAAAAATCATTTAAGTTAATGTATCTATGCGACTTCTGAAAAAAACATAAGCTGGATAGAAGATGACCTCAAAGGGGTGACTGGACATCAACCAGTTAAAAGCACTTGCAAGGCTAAAACATTACACGAAATGGCTTGATATTTCCATAGTGCTAACTTGCTTGAGGAGCAACACAGTACGGCCCATTGTTACATCTTTCGAGTACACAGTATTGCACTTAGGTAGGCACAGAGAGTTTAAGCGTTTTGATCACAATCACTCGATTTCCTTCGAGTGACTAGACTGGGGAGTGAGCCATGGTCTCCAATTTCAAGATCAGCCGCTAATTCACTGTAACTGAACCTAGATCATCAAGTTCAAAGTCAACAGAGCTGCCCACAAGGCTGGCTGGGTGCGTGATAGTTCTGACTGGCTGCCCACCTATCTGGCTGGCTGCCCACCCAGCTGGCTGGCTGCATGATAGTCTGGCTGTCTGCACACCTGTCTGTCTGACTGCCCACCTGGCTTGATGGCTGCATGATAGTTTTAGCTGGCTGCCCACCTGTCTGGTTGACTGCCCACCTAGCTGGCTGGCTGCATGATAGTCTTTCTGGCTGCATGATAGTATGGCTGGCTGCCCTCCTGTCTGGCTGTCTGCCAACCTGGTCAGTTAGTGAATGATAGTCTGTTTGGCTGCCCACCTGTCTGCCCACCTGGCTGACTGGATGCATGATAGTCTGGCTGGCTGCTTGACTGCGTGCTTGACTGGCTGGCTGGCTGCATGATAGTCTGGCTGGCTTCCTGACTGGTGGCTGGTTGCTTGCATGGTTACCTGCCCACCCAGCTGATTGGTTAGCTAGATGACTGGCTGCTTGCCTCTACTTATTTGCTTTTTCTGGACATCGAAACATTGAGCAGAGGCTCACCTGGCACAATGTTGACTGCCTGCAACTGTCTTACTGAAGAACCTGTGTGTCTGTTTTGCAAACAACCTTTAGAACCTCTTGAATGATGTATGGAAATCTATGTGCTCTATGAAAAGTATTCACATGTTGAATATTCTTCCATTAGCCGGCACTGTACTTTAGGCTATAGGCAGAAATGTTGCAATTTCATGGTGTTTAAATGATTCATAAGTTTGAAGCGCATTTTCACACAGGATACAGGATGGTGCTAACATAAATTCTCAAATTGCCAAGTGTGCCATCTTTGTGTGAGCACTCTGACGCTGCGGAAGTTTGACAGAAGAAGACTGTTGATTAGGTACAGGAGCAATATTATTATTATCATTATCCTTTGTTTAGTGCATTTGAATAAGCGCCCTTACCTTGTCAGGTGTAACACAAGCAGGAGCATACATCTATGGTGGAGGCGACTGGGTGGAGATTGCACTATGGGAAGAATAAGGTGTTGTGGGCGATGACCAGGCATTGGTCTGGTGGAAATGATGCTGCAGCTCGGTGTGCTGTGACACAGAAAGGTCTATTAGGGAGGAAGGGTTTAGATTTATGTAGGGTTGGTATGAGGTGCATACCACAGGCCCCTGCCGCCCCTGCGGTGCAGGGGCCAACTTTCTAAGGGCCCCAATCAGTCCAATGGCAGTGAATATTTCTGAGATATGGTAGTTTCAGGGGCTTCTGGTCACATTCTGCAGGGGTGCCCAATGTTTTGGGGTTACACCACTGGTTGGTGGTTTCATGGAAGGAAATTTCTATGTGATTAGTGAGGTGGTGATGCATGAGTGATAGAAATATACTTTAAAGCTCCAGACGTGCTGCAACAAATTAGTTGGCACACTTCAAGCCCCTCTCCCCACCGTATCGTCACTTGTATTGACATTCCGGTCCGTATTTACAGGGTGGGCTAAGCCACTTAATGTGGCCTAAAGCCACAATGGAAATATGCCCCTTTCCACCACAGTCGTCTGCGGCAAAGAGGTGTGCAATGGGTTTTGCAGTAGCCGATCCACTGCAACAACCATTGCTTTTTGCCGCTGCACCAGATTTAAAAGGCTGGGACAGTGCCAAAAACTAAGGCCAGGGAATACCTAACCTTAGAATGGTGATACGAGGAGAAAGTATTAATTGCTCCTCGTTTTTTGCTTTTTCTATGCGTTGTGCATTCTGCATTGCCCATAGAAATAGCAAATTCCCATTATTGATTGTTTATGTGCAAAGGGTGCCTTCTTGCACTTAAACAATTGCCCCTGCAACACAAGCACCCTTTTTACATCGCAGCAGGGAGTCTGCGGTAACACTAGGGTAAACACAGGTATGCATCATATTCCTGTGAAAATGGCACATCCCTGCGCTTAAAAAATTTCCGAGTGCAGCATTGCCAAATTTGGCGTAAGACCACGCTCCAATATTTTTTTGTAAATATGCCCCCCAATCCGGTGGCTCCTGTCAGACAGTGTGTGTAATTTGATCAGTACAAAGTAGCAGAGATGCTATCATACCGACCTTCATCTCCTCTTGAGGCTTCATTTGATCCGGTGTAGATGAGCAAGGGGCAGATGTATCAAGATACCATTTTGCACTTCTCAAATAGCGATTGTTAAGGAATCGCTATTTGAGAAGTGCAAAATGATATGTATGTAGAATTTCGCTACTTATTAGCGATTCCTTAGAATTCCTTAATTGCGATTAGCAAATTGCTAATCGCAATTAAGGAATAATTTCCCATTCATTTCTATGGGCCAGGAGGCCCATAGGAATGAATGTAAAATTATACTCAATTTGCGATTAGCAATTAGCTAATCGCAAATTGAGAATAATTTCAAGGGTGCAAGGGTGTCTAAAGGACACCCTGCTGCACCCCTGAATTTGATATGTGTACGCATATGGCGCACATACATGCCCTAAGGGCATGTATGAGCGTCATATGGCACCTTTAGAATTTAAAAAAAGTGCTTTTTGAAAAGATTTCGCAAGTTACCACCAACTACAAGTTGATGGTAATTTGCGAATTTTTAGTCAAAAATCGCAACACTGAAATGCTTAATACATTTCAAATGAGCTATCGCAATTTGCGGTTCCTTAACAGCCTCGCAATATTAAGGAATCGCTAAATTTGCGATTCCTTAATATTTTGCGAGGCTTTTTGCTTGATACATTCCAAAACCCGTTTTTTTTGTCGCAAACGCTGCTATTTTCCGAATCGCAGCGTTTGCGGCAAAAAAAACGGATGATACATCTGCCCCCAAGTGCCTCTGTGTGCCTCGACAATTTTTCTAACATTGTGTCTGGAAAGATTCGTTTGGGTAACTTTAATGTTTTTTTTTATCTCACACAATGATATGAGAAGTACAAGGTATGCGAATACGTTTAATGCACTTTTATCTGGTCCGGTACCGAAGCAATGTTCCATGGTGCCTGGACACGTAGATTTTTTGACTGCCCATTTTACCTTATAAGCCATTCTGCGGATTTAAATTGAAGCAGCAGTCACTGGCCGCGCGAGAAACTTCTGCGAGCTCCGATTGAGTTAAAGTCCTTTTCTTTACCAGATAATTGCTCAGTTCCACTGGATGTCTTGGCAACCTCACCTGGCAAGGTTATCGCAATGAGTAATTGGAAAAAGAATCCTGTTCCGATCAATAATCACCTTCGGGAGAATCTTCGCAAGTAGAACAGACAGACGCCTGTGAAATAAATATTTTGCAAAGAAAACAAAATGTGAAAGGAGAAGAAAACTTTTAAAGGGGCTTCTAGTATTTTCAGAAATGTTGTGGGAGTGATAATCAAAAACATTGTCTTTTCTATACGTAATGCCGCGCTATTTATAGCTTTGTGTGAACCCCATGCTAATGTAGATAACTTAAAAAGGCATCCTTCACAGTAATACTGCATTAAGGGCCAGATGTATGACCCTTCCATTTTGTGAGTTAAAAATTGCATAGTTTTACAACTCGCAAAATGGAATGTACAACAGTGTCTCAGACACTATTTGAGATTCCTAATGGGGTCACAAATGACCTGCCTCATTAATATTCATACGGCAGGTCACAATTTGCACCCCATTGGGAATAGCCAACAAACACAGGGATGGGCCGGCTGTCTACAGCAGACCCCCTTGTCTGTGTTTGCTTTTTCAATAAAGCAGTTTTTATTTCAAATGCAGCTCGTTTTCTTTAAAGGAAAACGAGATGCATTGAGAAAAGAAAAATTCAACGTTTCTGTTTCATTTTTTAAGAGCAGGCAGTGGCCCATGGGACCACTGCCTGCTCTTAAAAAATATTTTCGCTGCCAGTCACAAAGTGGAATCGGTGTCAAACTGTGAGTGTTTTGTGCCTGCACTTGTGCCGCAAAACAATGGTACATACCATTGTGAGTCGCTATTAGGAAGGGACGCCCTTGGCAGGAACCTTCCTAATACTGAGTCCCAAACCTTATTTTGCAAGTCGGCAATAGGTTACCGACTCATAAAATACGGTTAGTACATAGGGCAGACCGATTTTGCGGTCAAAAACAGCCTGATTTCCTGTTTGCGACTGCAAAAACAGTCGTACATCTGGCCCCATAAAATAGTTTTACAATTGATCCCAAGGTGTTTAAAGGAAGACCAGGCAATCTCAGACAGGTAAAATCCCTAGCAAAGATGGTTTCAGAGGGAGATTTATAGTAGGAAAACTGTTATAACATGTTTATTTTCTTTCACAGATGCACATATGCAGGCCCGGACTGGCCATTGCGGGCACCGGGCAATCCCCCGGTGGGCCGCATGGGTGGGGGCCGGTTTGGGACCCGTGGGGGCCGTTTTTGTTACAGGGCCGTTTTTGAAGCATAGTTGCAAATACTGCCCTGTAACAAAATCGTCTGAAAACCGGCCCCGGCAAAGAGCGCGTCCCCCCCCCCACCCCGAGCACTTTGCCAGGGCCGGTTTTCGTTCCCAGTCCGGCCCTGCACATATGTATTCTTTGACACTCGTATATATGTATTTATTTAGTATGCTCAAAGTACCATCATTTAATATCACTGTCATAGGTTGTTATCTTGGTACATTCCACTCCCCTGCCCTACGCTTCTAGTTGGCACCTCCCAATTCTGAGGAGGCTGCTTTAGAATGTTGTGATGTGGTGCTTCACTGGTAGAGACAGGAGCAGTTTAAAATAAAGGCTTTTCAACTTCCTCCGACCTGCAGTCTTTTTATCAAAAACGATATTCGTGCTCTTAAATTTCGAAAAACCGAAGAGCACAGTGAAACTTCTGAATATGTTCATTGGTGTTTTGAAAAATACTTTCGTTGTTAATTGGGAAAGCCTTGGAGACTGGCAGGGCTGACTGTCTGTGGTACCAAAGCCAGCAGGCGGGCCGAGACCCAGACCTAATATTGTGCCCTTAGAAATTTGTAAGCTTTTGAACTTTGATGATACAGACAAGGGCAGAGTAGATAAAAGGAGGGTATTTTCAGTTGCAGAACACTCATTCTTTCAATGGGGGCGGATGAATGATGCTCATTGTATTTTATTCTCTCCTTCACTGTTTTCTCACCTGTTCAGTTCTCCTCGGAACCTGGATTATCTTTCATGTTGTTCTTCGCTTTGTCCTCAGCCTTTCCCTCCTTCTAGTTTCATTCTATTTCTTGCTTGTGTATAGGAGGAGATCCGTCCTTCTCCTCTCTGTGTGTCTGGGTGTAAGGCTGGTGTTTAGTTTGTGTTGTGACTTGTCCTTCCCTCATTTCATGCCTGTCTGGCCAGTAGGTGTGTTTTGGGGTAGTCATTGGTGTGTCTATGTCTACCTGCTTTCTTGTTGTTTCTTACGCATTGTTACTGTTCTCTTATCTTCTGTTATTCCTTGTTGGAAGGGATGGGTTATTTCTATTTGCATACTTTACCTATTGCTTCGTATTCTTCCACCTATCTCTTTGCTCTTTGTTCTTTTCTATCACATTTATTCTTTTGCATTAGTGTTCCTCCTATTTATTCCTTATTTGGGTTCTAATTGTTATATCATATATATGGTACTCAACTTATGCTTCTGTTGTGTAAGGAAAGGGGATATGTGGTATCCTGTCTTTGTTAATGTTATGCCATTTACACATCCTGCTCAGCCTGTGTGTTTGGCTGTGTGCTGCATGGAATGTTGGAGTGATGACGCGGGTCAAAATGTTGGGAGCCTGTGAGGTAAAGTGGTGGGGCTGCTCTACATAACCTGCAACCTACTATAATAAAAAATCTTGAAATACATCGTTCCTGCGTGAACTACGTTACTACAAGTGTCTCATCGGCTCTAGTGCGCCAAAGATTCCATAAAAGAACACCATTGTCTTGCCCTTTTCTTGGACGGCAGGAAGGAGTTTGCCAGGGTTGCATAGGGGTGCCTCTCCTGAACATTAGAAAGGTTGGAAGTAGGTCCCAAGGTTCTGGGCGATTCACAAATGTCAACTATACCTGTGAGCAATTTACACGTGTAAGTTACTTTTACACTTTTGAGAACCCTTACTACTTTGAGCATTCACACAATCCAGGTGTAAAGTTACTCAAAAGTGTAGACTGCCAAAAAGAATTAGTATTGGTCATCAACTCATACTGCAACACCCTCCAGTAGACAAATATAGGATAGGAACTTACAATTAAACCCCATAGGAAATGATGATAACATTAATTGTCTAAAATGGTTTGCTATATACATAGTATGATATAATGTTAAATAATATAGAAATAAAACATGTATTATTTAAGTCTAAATAACCTTTTTTGAATTTATAATTTAGTGCAAACATCAATGTTTATTACAATGTATTTAAACTACTAATTAATTATATACATTACTTTTATAAATTATTAAGGCGTATAATTTATTTTACTTTATGTGTGATTTTTCAAATTAAACTTCAGAAAATATTTTAATTCAATGTAATATATTTAATTCAATTTAGGATTCATTTAAAAATTAAGGAAATAGTCCTGTATCATTTTTGTCTTTTGTTCTACATTTAAAAGACCTACATATGAAATTATTCTAAAATAATATTTAACATTAAGTTATTTTAGTAATTTCTTATTGTTAGACCTAGCCCTTTTTGCAGGTTTATACCATAATGTTTTGCCTCTTGCCTCCTATTTTTTGTTAACTATAGGTGTCTAGACACTTTATTGCTGATCAGTGCCAAAGTGCAAGTGATCCCTGTGCAAATTGTGATTATGATTGGTTATCCACGATTGGCATATTTGATTTACTGGTAAGTCCCTAGTAAAGTACACTGAGTGTGCCAGGGCCTGTAATGCTACTAGTGGGCTATCACCACTGGTTGTGCCACCCACATGCGTAGCCCTGTAAATGTGTCACAGACCTGCAACCGCAGTGTCTGCGCACTTGTCAAGCCCAAACCTTCCCTTTTCTTACATGTAAGGCACCCCTCAGGTAGGCCGAAGGTGGCCCTGTGGCCAGGGTGCAGTGTACGTGAAAGGTAAGACATGTTGTGTATTACATGTCCTGATAGTGAAATACTGTGTATTTAATTTTTCACCATATGGGGAAAATGTGGGTAGATGTCTAACTCAGAGACTGCGTGGGAGACAGACTATACAGCATATAAATTCTATAGAAAATAATCAGGGAACCCTAATAGAGTCACCAGAGGGGATATTGCAGGTCTTTTATGAGTATTATACAAATCTTTATACTCAAGAAGATCTTTCACCTGATTTACTTGACCAATATATAGATAAATTGGAATTGCCCCAATTAGACCTGGCACAACAGGAACAATTAGAGCTCCCAATTACAACTGAAGAACTTGAGACCTCCCTGAAAGAACTGGCCCTGGGGAAGGCTTGTGGTCGTGATAAACTCCAATTAGAAATTTATCAAATGCTATTCCCTATAATTAAGAGTGATATGCTCGCAACGTTTTTAGAAGCCCAAAATAGCCACCCACCACCATCGTGGGAAGATGCTAGCATAGTTATATTTCGTAAAAAAGACAAACCTTCACATGTACCTGGGTCATATCGTCCCATTTCACTTATAAATGCGGACACAAAATTATATTCTAAAATTTTTGCCAACCGATTGAGTCAAATTGTTTGAACTTTAGTTTCTGAACAACAACATGGCTTTCACCCAGATCGTGGCACTATCAACCATGTACACCGGGTTATTGCAACACTAGATTATGCTACTGCAGAACATAAAGACGTTGGATTGGTTTTTTTAGTTGCAGAGAAAGCGTTTGATCGCGTCTCATGGGCATTTTTGTGGGCAATCTTGGTGAAAATGGGATTTGGATCACGACTTATATCTGCTTTACAAATTCTGTATAGACACCCGAGGGCTAAGATCTGTATTTCAGGACAAGAGTCAATGGCAGTCAATATCACGTGGGGCACACGACAGGGGTGCCCCTGCTCACCCTTGCTATTCGCTATTTATATAGAACCACTGATAAAGGCATTAATGTCATCTCAACAAATTCAACCCATGGTCTTGCCTGGAGGTGATATACGGGTGTTAGCTTACGCTGACGATATTGCAGTAATAACATCTGATCCAGAATCTGCATCAACTGAAATAGAAAATCTGACTCGTGAATTCGGCAATGTGGCTGGGTACAAACTTAATAGCCAAAAAACACATGTTATATGCTCAGCAGGATTATGTACTAATGATAGCAGGGTTACGCTAGAGGCTAAATATTTAGGCATTAAAATTAGATTGCTACCTCAACAGTTAGTTATGGCAAACTGGTCAGATATAGTAGTATCAGTTAAAAGTCAACTAGAGAAAATTGAATGTCTACATCTATCATTGGTTGGGAGACGTAATGTTTTAAAAATGACTATTCTACCGAAAGTTTTATACTATTTTCGAGCAATACCACTGGAAATACCTACACTGAAATTGAGGAAACTGCAATCTATAACTGATCGATTTTTATGGAGTGGGAAATCATCGCGGAGAGCATCTAAATATATGACATTACCAATCTTAAGGGGGGGTTGGGGAGTCCCGAATTTTGCACTATATTATTTGGCATGCCTTATGCAAAATGTTAAATATTTTCAATAGGCGGAACTCCACCTACATTTGAAAGCCCTGATATTTTTTCTCTTCTATTAGGCCCACAATCTCGGCAAATGCTACTCCGTTTTATAGAACCTAGTTACTACAAAAGAACCAGATTTAAACTTACAATGTCCGCCTTTAAAGGATGGCGTTCTATACGGAAGCTCATTTCATTGGGACATATTAATTTTTATACTCCGTGCAATTCTATAGAGCTGCTCCCGTTAATATTCAGGGATCGCGTTATGGGTATATGGTGGGAAAAAGGTATAATAGCCATTGGTGACATGGTTAAAAATGGTACAATCGCCTCATTCCAGGAGTTAAGAGATGAATACAGCCTTTCTAAACATGCCTTCTTTAGGTATTTGCAAATACGGAACTTTATTTATACACATCCAAATATCTTACCACTCTGTCCTAATGAATTCATGGAAATACTTAGAAAACCAACACGCATAAGGATTATTTACAACTATCTGTTAAATTTACAGCAGGATGATATGGAACAGCAGGTATCAAAATGGTGTATGAGACTAGGCACATCTGTAGTACCTTTTCAAGAATCAATATGTATGGCCGATAAAATTATTTTATCTGCCAATTTATATTCGCAGCATTATAAAACTTTGTTTAATCTTTATCATACACCACTTAAAATGCTCAAATGGAGTAATACAAACAATGGGAAATGCTATAGATGTCAATGTGACTTAGCAGATATTTTACATATATTTACAGACTGCCTTATATTAAAACCGTTTTTTGTATCCATAGAAATCTTTCTAGCACATATTACAAAATGCGATGTTAAAATCTCTAGAGAGATGATTATTTTTGGATTATCAAATGATAATAAACTGTTTCTAGGTTCTCAAGAAAATAGATATATTATATTCATGGCTATGGCTGTAGCTGTAGCTCGCCTTTGTATATCATCAATGTGGCTAAAACCTGAAGCACCTACATATGAAATGTGGCGAGCAAAGTTTTATAATATTTTTCATTTAGAGTTTAATTTATATCGCATTAAATCAATTACGAAAAAGAGAAGAGGGTACAAAATATGGCAGACTTTGATAGATTATTTGGATCACTAGCTATTATTATTCATGTCATCAAATAAGATAAAGCTGCTGTTCAGACTGTATTTATGTGATGTTAAAATCATTTGTTGCCTTTATGTTTATTTATGTTGAATATGTTAATCACTAAGTTGAAATACTGACATGTTTATTTTTTCTATATATGGCTTTGAACTGAATCAATAAAAAATAAAAAAATGAAAGGCTGTCTGATATGGATGTATACAACCAGGGCCGGATTGGTGAGTCCGGGCACCGGGCAATCCCCCGGTAGGCTGGAGGGGGTAGGGGGCCGGTTTTAAAAAAGGGGGCCGGTTTTATGGTTGAGGGCCAGTTTTCAGTCCGACCGTCACAGCCTGTGATGGTCGGACTGAAAATCGGCCCTCATCCACAACAGCGTCACTCACTTCATTGGGATCATGTCTGAGACTCTCTCAGACTTCCAAGTTACAGACAGTTTTGAAGCAGGCCTGCCCCGAATACTAGTGCCATACAAAAGGGGGTGGTGATGGACGGAGCATCTGAATCAATCAAACACTCACACCCAGTAAAAAGATCTGGGTTTAATCCATCACCGTTCTTTAGCCCACTCTGCCACCCCAGTTCAGACATGGCTATATGCAAATCAGTCTGACCCTGTGCCTCATGGGAACAGTCCAGCCCGAACTGCCAAGCCATGTCTTCCCTGGACCGGAAACAAGCTTCCGAGGACCGGTTTCTGACATTCCAGCCGTCTTCAGCCCGGCTTGCTTGAATCCAGTGGCAAAGTGAGCAAGGGACTCACGTCTGAGCATACCCTGCCACACTTATGGCGGCCAAAGCGGTACAAAAGCGGGTGGTGACGGACGGAGCATCTGAATCAATCAAACACTCACACCCAGTCAAAAGGTCTGGGTTTAATCCATCACCGTTCTTTAGCCCACTCTGCCACCCCAGTTCAGAAATGGCTATATGCAAATCAGTCTGACCCTGTGCCTCATGGGAACAGTCCAGCCCGAACTGCCAAGCCATGTCTTCCCTGGACCGGAAACAAGCTTCCGAGGACCGGTTTCTGGCATTGCAGCAGTCTTCAGCCCGGCTTGCTTGAATCCAGTGGCAAGTGGATTCAAGCAAGCCTGGCTGAAGACGGCTGGACTGTTTCCATGAGGCACAGGGTCAGACTGATTTGCATATAGCCATGTCTGAACTGGGGTGGCA
Source organism: Lissotriton vulgaris (assembly GCF_964263255.1). Classification (NCBI taxonomy): domain Eukaryota; kingdom Metazoa; phylum Chordata; class Amphibia; order Caudata; family Salamandridae; genus Lissotriton; species Lissotriton vulgaris. The sequence goes on along the minus strand of NC_141696.1, from coordinate 1,137,424,322 downwards.
GAGTGGGCTAAAGAACGGTGATGGATTAAACCCAGATCTTTTGACTGGGTGCGAGTGTTTGATTGATTCAGATGCTCCGTCCATCACCACCCCCTTTTGAACCGCTTTTGGCCGCCATAAGTGTGGCAGGGTATGCTCAGATGTGAGTCCCTTGCTCACTTTGCCAACGGATTCAAACAAGCCGGGCTGAAGACGGCTGGAATGCCAGAAACCGGTTCTCAGAAGCTTGTTTGCAGTCCAGGGAAGACATGGCTTGGCAGTTCGGGCTGGACTGTTCCCATGAGGCACAGGCTCAGACTGATTTGCATATAGCCAGGCCATGTCACCCCCTTGCTCCTCCTGCCGCCTCCTGCTCCTGCCTAGCCAGCCTTTGCCGCCTTTTTCCGCCGCTGACGTCCCCCTGCCCCCCGAGCGGCCCAGCCACAGCTGAGCCGCCCGCTCGCCAGTTTTCCCGTCGCTGCTCTCCACAGGCCCCGCCCACCACCGGCCCATTGGCCGACCCGCTCCCGCCGCCCAGCTGACCCGCCCTCCCGTCCCCCTTCTTAAGGGGACAGCAAGGAGTGCTCGGGAGTGACTGCTGCGCCTCTCACCAGGCCGAGTCACCCCCTTGTTCCTCCTGCCGCCTCCTGCTCCTGCCTAGCCAGCCTTTGCCACCTTTTCCCGCCGCCGACGCCCCCCTGGCCCCCCGAGCGGCCCAGCCACAGCTGAGCTGCCCACTCGCCAGTTTTCCCGCCGCTGCTCTCCACAGGCCCCGCCCACCACCGGCCCATTGGCCTACCCGCTCCCGCCACCCAGCTGACCCGCCCTCCTGTCCCCCTTCTTAAGGGGACAGCAAGGAGTGCTCGGGAGTGACCGCTGTGCCTCTCACCAGGCCGGGTCACCCCCTTGCTCCTCCTGCCGCCTCCTGCTCCTGCCTAGCCAGCCTTTGCCGCCTTTTTCCGCCGCCGACGCCCCCCTGCCCCCCGAGCGGCCCAGCCACAGCTGAGCCACCCGCCCGCCAGTTTTCCCGCCGCTGCTCTCCACAGGCCCCACCCACCACCGGCCCATTGGCCGACCCACTCCCGCCGCCCAGCTGACCCGCCCTCCCGTCCCCCTTCTTATGACGCCCCCAGAGCGACCGCGCAGCGGACGCGCGCAGCGGGAGTGCCAACTAAGCGCCGAAGGTGCGCCAAAGGTAAGCTCGTCTGCGCCCGTCCGCACCTGGACCGCGCCCAGCGCCAGGACCCCTGGCCCCCGCAGAAACCAGCCCACCCGCCGGACCTACGACCCCACCGAACTCAACGCACTCAACGCCGGCCGAATCCCGGGCTGCTGCCGAGCCACCCCGAGACGCACCCATGGACCCTTCTGCTGCCACTCCTGCAAGTTCACCTGCATCCGGACCTGCACTACTCCAGCACCGACCAAGACCAAGACGAGCAACAGCAGCAGCCACCTGAAATGCATCCTGCTCAACACCCGCTCCGTCCACAGACACGCCGTCGAGCTCTGGAACCTGCTCGACACAACTTCACCAGACGTCGCCTTCCTCACGGAAACCTGGATGAACGCCTCTTCAGCGCCCGACATCGCCATCGCCATCCCAGACGGCTACAAGATCATCCGAAGGGACCGCATCAACCAGACCGGAGGAGGCATCGCCATCATCCACAAGAACACCATCCGCATCACGACCAGCACCGATGACACCCTCGCACCCGCCGAGCACCTGCACTTCCAGGTCCACATCAACCCCAAGACCACCCTCAGAGGCACCCTCATCTACAGACCCCCGGGACCACGCACACAATTCAGCAAAGACATCGCCGACTTCATCAGCCCGCACGCCCTCCTCTCCACTGACTACATCCTCCTCGGGGACCTCAACTTCCACCTGGTGAACAACAACGACCGCAACACCACCACCCTGCTGGACAACCTCGCAAACCTGGGACTCAAGCAGCTGGTGACCACCCCACCCACTACACCGGACACACACTCGACCCCGTCTTCTCATACAACAAGGACATCACCTTCAGCCATGCCACCGGACTCCACTGGACGGACCACAGCTGCGTCCACTTCAGCTTCAGAAGGACCACGACCCACCACCACCAGCAACAGGCTGCACACAGAAGCTGGAACAAGATCACAGCCGACCAGCTCACGACTTCCCTGAGCAAGAACCCACCCACCAGCGCAACGAATCCCAGCCAAGCGGCCACCAACCTCACGAAGTGGATCAGCGACTGCGCAGACGACCTCGCCGCCCTGAGGACCCCGCCTAGCAGACCCGGTAGCAAGAAAGCCCCATGGTTCACCGACGAACTCAAGAGCACCAAGAAGAACTGCTGAGCCCTCGAGAGAACCTGGCGCAGAGACCCAACACCAAACAACATGACTGCCCTCAAGCTTGCCACCCGAAAACACCACCAACCATCCACGCCACCAAGAAAACTGCATTCAAGGAACGACTGGACAACAACGCACACAACAGCAAGGAACTCTTCAACATCGTTAAAGAGCTCTCCAACCCCAACTCCGGAAACAACACCATCACCCCTTCGCAAGACCTCTGCAACTCCCTCACCTCCTACTTCCACAACAAGATCGCGGACATACACAACAGCTTCAGCACTCAACCGACGCACGCCACGACCGAACCACCGCCCCCCACCACCACCCTCCGCGCCTGGACCCCGATCAGCACCGAAGACACCGTCCGCACGATGAACTCCATCCACTCCGGATCTCCTACCGACCCCTGCCCTCACCACGTCTTCAACAAGGCCGACGCTGTCATTGCACCCCACCTGCGGGACATCATCAACACCTCCTTCGACACCGCTACCTTCCCGGAGAGCTGAAAGCACGCTGAACTCAGCGCTCTACTAAAGAAGCCATCAGCCGACCCCTCCGACCTCAAGAACTACCGTCCCATCTCGCTGCTCCCGTTCCCTGCAAAAGTCATCGAGAAGACCGTCAACAAGCAGCTGGCCGCCTTCCTCGAGACGAACGGATCCCTCGACCTCTCGCAGTCTGGCTTCCGGGCCAACCACAGCACCGAGACCGCCCTGATCGCAGCCACCGATGACATCCGAGCACTGCTTGACAACGGAGAAACAGCAGCCCTCATCCTCCTAGACCTCTCCGCAGCCTTCGACACTGCCTGCCACCGTACACTAGTGCAGTGACTCAGCAACGTCGGAATCCAGGAGAAGGCACTGGAGTGGATCATCTCCTTCCTCGCCGGAAGGACACAGAGAGTCCGCCTCCCCCGTTCAGATCTGAAGCCACCGAAGTCATCTGCGGCATTCCTCAAGGCTCCTCGCTCAGTCCAACCCTCTTCAATGTCTACATGAGCCCTCTCGCAGACATCGCACGCCAGCACAACCTCAACATCATCTCCTACGCCGACGACACCCAGCTGATCCTCTCCCTCACCAATGACCCCGCCACCACCAGAGCCAACCTCCAAGAAGGGATGAAAGAGGTAGCCGAATGTATGAAGAACAGCCGCCTGAAACTGAACTCGGACAAGACGGAAGTCCTCATCCTGGGATCCTCACCCTCCGCCTGGGACGACTCCTGGTCGCCCCCCGCCCTAGGCAGCGCACCCAAACCAACAGACCACGCACGCAACCTAGGCTTCATCCTGGACTCCTCCCTCTCCATGACCAGACAAGTCAACGCCATCTCTTTGTCGTGCTTCAACATCCTGCGCATGCTACGTAAGATCTTCCGGTGGATCCCCACCGAGACCAGGAAGACGGTCACCCAGGCCCTCGTCACCAGCCGTCTGGACTACGGCAACTCCCTCTACGCCGGAACCACCGCCAAACTCCAGAAGAGACTCCAGCAGATCCAGAACGCCTCAGCACGACTCATCCTGGACATCCCCCATCGCAGCCACATCTCCGGACACCTGAGAGACCTGCACTGGCTCCCGGTCAACAAGAGAATCACCTTCTGACTCCTCACCCACGCACACAAAGCCCTACACAACCAAGGCCCAGGATACCGCAACAGCCGCCTCAACTTCTACGCTCCCAAACGCCAGCTTTGATCGACCGGCCACGCCCTCGCTGCCGTCCTCCGCATCCGAAGAGCCACCACAGGGGGACGGTCCTTCTCCTACCTCGCCGCCAAGACATGGAACTCCCTCCCGACCCACCTCCGCCTGACCCAGGACCACCTCGCCTTCGGGAAGCAACTCAAGACCTGGCTCTTCGAGCAGTAGCGGACCCCCCTCCCCTAGCGCCTTGAGACCCTCTGGGTGAGTAGTGCGCTATATAAATGCTTTGATTGATTGATTGATTGATAGCCATGTCTGAACTGGGGTGGCAGAGTGGGCTAAAGAACGGTGATGGATTAAACCCAGATCCTTTGACTGGGTGTGAGTGTTTGATTGATTCAGATGCTCCGTCCACCACCACCGTCTTTTGTACCACTTTTGGGCGCCATAATTGTGGCAGGGTATGCTCAGATGTGAGTCCCTTGCTCACTTTGCCACTGGATTCAAGCAAGCCGGGCTGAAGACGGCTGGAATGTCAGAAACCGGTCCTCGGAAGCTTGTTTCCGGTCCAGGGAAGACATGGCTTGGCAGTTCGGGCTGGACTGTTCCCATGAGGCACAGGGTCAGACTGATTTGCATATAGCCATGTCTGAACTGGGGTGGCAGAGTGGGCTAAAGAACGGTGATGGATTAAACCCAGATCTTTTGACTGGGTGTGAGTGTTTGATTGATTCAGATGCTCCGTCCATCACCACCCCCTTTTGTACCGAATACTAGTGCCAGCAAGCCTGATTGACCGGTCCGGTGTGCACACATTGCTGAATGTGCAACCTAACAAAACAAATGACGGAGGAGGAGGTGCCTGTGCGCAGCGCGCAGTCCCTGTCTGCGCGCCTCAGTCTCCAGGGTTCAGCTGGCTGGTGTAATTCATTCCTGACCCACAGGAGTGACGAGTGCCAAGGAGCAGAGGTGCGCACGGACGTCGTCGGTACTTAGTTGAAGGCAGGGGGCCATAATTTTATTCTACTGCCGCCTAGCCCGACCCCGTGTCTGCCACCAACAGCTGTCAGCAGGCCTGCCCTGAGGTGAGTCGTTTTTCCTGCAGTCACACAGCACACAAGGACACAGAAATATAGGGCTGGCCAAAAAGATAGATTGTCAGACAAAGTGATAGAGACTGCTCAAAATGTGACTGCAGGAACGCAAGAGTAACCTTCAGACACTCGACAATGGATATAATGAAAGGGACTGAAATGTCAACGTTTACTTCATTTCTGTCCGGTTTTCGGAGAAATTCCTTCTATTTCGTGCCAACAAACAGGTATCCATAACACATAAACGAATCAACACAAAGGCATTCAGAAACCCATAGAAACAGATACAAACATGTATGCACAACACACAATAACAGGCACTCTATACAGGTGACACACACGTAAGCATGAAAGAAAGGATGGTAATGAGTGGGAGGGAAAATTCTTACAGGCAGCAAGGCCAGCACCGCTAGACATCCATGTACAGAGGACGGCAATCATACACACAACAATGAACACAGAAGAACAGACAGGTCCTTTCAAACAGAGACCAGCAGGCATCTAAAAGAGGGCAAGGTATACCTTTACATAGGGGTCAACACACCCGCACCACTGCACACACACTTACAAGTATTAATGCACATATAGACTAGACCTGCAATTACAGATAATACACACGGGTATATGGACAGAGAGACAGGCGGAGTCCCGGCCCGAGATGTTATAACTTATCAGCCAAGTACATAGTCACGTCGCGCAGCTTGCTTCTTTTAATTAGAAATGCTATTTTATTATTATATATTTATATTGCGTATTTTGGTTTAATGCATTTCATATTGATTATTTGATCGCTTACGCTTGTAAATTCCTTCCTCTTTTTTGTATTGTACTTGTTCTTTTCATTTTGTCTTAAAACTTAATAAAACCTTTCTGAACATAAAAGAAATGCAAATACAATTAGGATCAGGTTCGCACTCGCAGAGTGATATTGCTTATGCTCATTTTTCACAGTTATAAGCAAGAGGCCACCAGGACATAAAGTTACTGCCACGAATGACCGTCTTCCTCCAGATTGTAAAGGAAGTAGGTTTATAGCTGCCAAGATTTCAGATTGCTATGTGTGACATTTTTATAATTTTGCTGTAATTATGAGTGACATTTCAACGACTATGAATGACTCTTTCTCGCAAGCAAATCCAGCAATGAAGAGGTGGGAAACCTATACTTTTTAGAAAGAGAACAACACTCGATCTTAAAAATCTTGGAAGTAAGTGCTCAGGGTTACCTGGGTTAGGCAAAACATGAATGCATATACTTTAAAAAAAACGTAACTGTGGGTTTCCTTTCAGACTTTCAAAACCTATTTCAATGATTTAATGTAACAGATATTCTTGGAAATAGATTTTTGGGGTAGGCAAAAAATGAATTAATATACTTAAGACTACTGCACTTTCAGAAGTTCAGCTCTACCAGGGCATGATGAAAACGCACAGATTTGTGGCTATTAAGCAAAACAGACGAGACTGAGGCATGGGTAAGGAGAGCCAGTAAGCTGGTATCGCAGCCATTTGATGGCACAACATTGGTTGCCAGCGGAGAGGGAAGAGTTGTTTGTGTACTTACCAGAGATGAACAGGCCAATTGCGACCAGGGGTTGTTGCCTGGGTTATCTGCCAGGCTAGCTCCTTGATACCTTGCAAGTGGTAAGAAAGCGCTATATAACTAAGAACCCTTTTTCAACTCAATTTATGCCCCATGCTGGAACGTTCAGGGGAGGATGGGCGGGGGGGCTTGAGATGGTTGTTTCCTTGACAGACAGCCTCACTGTAATGCCCACACCTCGTGGGGAGGTTAGGTGTGTATGGCAGACTGTGGCTCAGCACCCCCAATCCTTTGGGGGAGGGGGCACTTCCGTGTATTTCCTCTTTGGAGGAGCTGTGCCAGGGATCACCTGCCTCTGCTAATGCAATAATTGAATTACCAGCCTATACACACGTAAAGGAATTACACTGCATTAGGCGCCACAGAAAGAGTTTGAAGAGCAACGCTGTTAGCACAAGCACCACTTTAAATATCGGGTGTTCCTGCCGAGCCCAAAAGAAATGACGTTATTCCTGTCCTACATTAAACATAATGAAATCAGAGCTCCAGTGACCAGACCTCCGTTTTGAACACAAGTCAGTGACCACAAGGAAGTTCATACCGGCATCTCCTTACCTTGGCTCTAAGTGACACCATGTAAACTCACTGCCCTGAACTCCCCGGGGTCTTGAGCCTCGGAGTCTGGAAGCAGACCTCCTCTATCTGCCGTCTCAGCTCTGCATCAAACAGGGAAGCCGGCTGCAGCAGGGGCCTACACGTTGATGTTGTAGTGATTTGAAGATATTTGCTGCTCCTCAAAAACTAAAGCGCCGATACGCAAGATCACCTCATCCTGCCTCCCTGCTGTGGTGAGAGCGGCGATGTCAGGAGGAAGGAGCAGGAGCTACACAGAACTTAAGGAAGCGCGGGCGTCAGGAAGTCAATTAACGTCACCAGTGGGCACTGCAGTGACGTCAGTTTAATTTCGGCGCCACGCGCCTCTACATTGTAGCGGTACTTAACTTTTCAGAGCTGCAACCAGATCTAGCCAGGCCCAGCCCCGTTAGCCTCTGCCAGCTGGGAGCAGTGTGCGCACGGCGCTGACAGGTGCTGTAGCTCAATTTATAATGTGCATTTTTATAGCAGCACAGAACGGCGCTATAATGCGTGAGAATGCATTTCAGTGCGATGATGCGGATCACCACACTGAAATGCATTAGCGTCACACTCAATGCGTGATACTTGACAGGACTGTAGGTTATCTCAGGGGCCAAAGTGGGACTAATTCCGTCCCTTTTTCATCAATTTGCCTATTGGTTTTGTTGATGTCCTGAGAGGCTGATAAACAATAAAGACTGTGCACTCCAGCTGCATTGGGACCTTAGTTATTTTGTCACAGTATCGCTTCTTTGTTCTTAAAACAAAAGAGCTCTAAGGCACTAGGTGCACCTTAGGGAGAGAAGGTGTAGAATTCATCTCCTACACTTCACATTGCATTGAAAAAGAGAGTTCGAAGAGTAGGTACGCCATGTTGAGTCCTAAAGTACGTATTTATTTGGTGTGAGCATACACACAGTTCTCTTGAGTAGCCAACTCAACTGAGTCCACAAGAACGCATGCATACAAATACACCAGCATTCCAATTAGATCGCAAGGGCCAACACTGCCACGAGACTTGCAAGACACACTTGACAGATGCGCTCAACACATGATAAGACACACCATTATGTTCACAAAGTCGTTTTTAAGTAACACAATTTCCAGAAGCATCAGATCTTATCAGCTCAGACCATCTTCAGCCCGATAATCCCTGGAGAAACACCCCCCCCCCCCCCCCCACCCCCTGGAGAAACACCCTCAGGGATGGAAAACTCAGAGCACAGCCCGACCATGCATCCCGCACCCGGAAACCAGGACTCTTCAGACAAAACAGAATCACTGGACAGAAAGATATGAGAGGAGGCCAGATAATTGACAGCAGTAAATTCATGGTGGAACCAGCAATCTCTAGACTAGGACTTGCAATATCTAGTCTAGGGGAAGATAGGAGCTCAGAGTTTTACAGTATGGGTAATTGTATCACAGTGTCTACCTCTGATTCGAAACATGCCTCCCTCACTTGCAGAATAGTCCTCACATCTTATTAAATGCAATAATTGGGGCCGAGAGTGACTGAAAGAAGCAAACGTGTTACGTGACTGACTATGTACCTCATAACTTGTAAGTTATAACCTCCCGGCTCGAGAGGTACGTACACATAAGTCACTCATGTCACACTGTTTGCTTCTTTCAATTAGAAATGAAATTAGAGGATCATTTGCACTCGCAGACAAAATCCCACACAAGCTGCCTGTAAGCATTAAAAAAACGGAAACACTGCACTGGCACTGGCACTGCCCGCTGAGAAATGGATCAGGCAATGCTCCCATTGTCTTCTTCGCCGGGCTGCCCTGGTCTTACCCAGCCTGGTGATGTAGTGGTATGGTTCTCTTCTCCGCTCCGGAAAGATTAACCAGGTCAAGGGTGCCCACAAGTCACATCGCTGCAATTCGGCTATTATTATGAAAGTGCTGCTGTGAAAGACTTAACTAGGGATAAATAAGACGTTTAGATGTTTTTTATGATGTGTAATCTGAGCGCTGCCGCTGATATTGTACCCCTTAAAGGGAGGAGTGTGGGCTGGCAGCAGGGGATAGATTCAAGGATGGGCAAACAACCGTATGAAACAAGCTACAATGCTACAAACGCGGCTCCGGGCCTCAGCTCTGGAGGATCCATCCCACAGCAGCATCGCAGTTCAAAGGGACCCTGAACGTAGGCAAAACACGGACAAACACAAAACAGTCAGTAACCCTCAGATATCGCTCACTCGCACAATACAACCCCTTAATACATCTGTGCCAAACCATCGCCATCAGTATTCACACCTGTCCCATCCCCTGCACTTACCGCGCCTAGCCAGCCTTCTTCATGATGATCCTTGTAACCAGCATGATTAGGGTGACCAACTGGCATTGGTGCAAATTCAGGACGGTGAGTGTAAGAATTCAGGACAAAGGGTCAAAATTCAGGAAAAAAATTCAGGACAGAATGTCAAAATTCAGTACAAATCTTTTGGGCAAAAGGTACGTTTTACATACACATCAGAGGAGGCCCCGCAATAATATATAGGTAAATAGACAACCTACATAAGTTCAAGTCAAAATATGTTTGTATAAGGTTGAGACAATTGTGGATTTCAAAGTTTTTCACGCAACTTTGAGCAAATGTGCAGGTCTTTTGTGGTATTTCATATGTTCATGATCTAGTTATATGGTCACTGCGCTGGCTTTTCTATATGTAGCAATAGTCAATTTGTCACTGGTAGCCCATGTTTTTCGTATACATATAACAAGTCTAGCATTTTTCGGTTGCATTGTAAATGCTGCTTCTCTTAACTGAATCTTTTTTCTATTTCTTCAGTCCCAGTTATTGTTTGTTACTATACCTTTTGGCCATGCACTCTCCTCCGATCATCACTTTGAATAGCTCCTATTTATTTGCGCTGTATTATTTAGCATTCTCCTTCAACCTTCTCAATAAGCCCCGAACAGTGAATCTTCATGTTGGGATTTTAGTTCTGCCTTGTGCCCGATTTTACCATACCTCTGATCTGGAATGGTACAGCAGGAATTTGGCCTAATATGCAGACTCTTCATATTTAAATAGGAAGTCCTTCGTAATAATGATGCATTTCAGGTAATTAGGAGTGCCATCTATTCACAAATATTAACAGGTTGTTGTACCCTCCAGAAGTGTATCACACTTATTTTATCCATATTCTTTGATGGTTGCACTCTGGACATGAAAAGCATTTGACTTGTGCATATTACCGTAAACATTTTGAGGGCCATTTCTAAATATCAAACAATGCAGTCCAATACCCAGAATTGACCTCCTTGCGTTGGCTCTCTTTGAGTCTGCTTTGCACCGCGCACACACCTTTGTACCATAGTGAAAGGCTGTGAGCATTATGTCTACTGTCTAGCATAGGTTTCCTACTGAAACAACAAGTAATATCCCGGCTGGGGGATTTCACGACCACCCCACTTCAGGTCACCTGTGGTGATCCCCAGGGTTCCTCTCTCTCTCCTTTACTGTTTAATCTATATATCTATCCTTTAATTTTTGCACTCCAGCAGCTGGAGGTCACCGTATATAACTATGCGGATGACCTCCAGCTCATTTTCAATCTCTCTTCTTCTTCTCACTCTGTTTCTAACTTTCAGACTATTATGATTTTCATCAGGGACTGGATGAACCACAACCATCTGAAGTTGAACCCGGAAGAAACCGAGTTGGTTCTCACAGGTGGTTCTTCCAGTCCCTGGAACTCTTTATTCTGGCCCTCTTCCCTTGGTCCCCCCCCACTCCTTCCTCCACAGTCAAGACCCTAGGTATCAAAATGAACAATCATCTCACCCTACATTCACAAATTAGTTCTGTTGTTTCCTCTTGTTTTCTCACTCTTCGTACTATTCGCACTGTTTCCCGTTTTTTTTCTCCCCTGGCACTTAAACTGATCATGTCCGCTCTGGTGATTTCCCGGCTGGATTACGCCAATGCCCTGTACAACGGCATCCCGGCGTACAGCCTACAGAAGCTCCAGATGGTTCAGAACCAGGCACCCCCGATTGGTGTATGGTCTTTCCCGCTCTCACCATTCAACACCCCTATTAAAGGCGCTCCACTGGCTTCCTGTCAGGGAACGTTCCCTTTTTAAAACTGGCTGTATGGTTTTTCAGGCCCGTCAGGGCTCCACTCCCGCCTTCATTTCTTCCTTGATTAGGGAGTACGTCCCTGCTAGAGAGCTTCGCTCATCGTCCCAATCACTTTTGCAAATTCCGCGTTACAAACGCAAAAAGTGGGGAGGAGCCAATTTTTCAACTTTGGCTCCTACTTTTTGGAACTCCCTCCCCGATCACTTACGGTCTGCTCTACATTACTCTTCCTTCCATAAAGACCTCAAAACTTTTTTGTTTAAACAGGCCTTTTCTTTGTAAATTTGTCCTACCTATTTCACTGCGCCAGTTATTTACGGCCTCTCTCTGCTAAATTTGTCTTCACAGCACCAAGAAACCACACGGTGAACGTAGCGCTTTATAAGTATTTTAAATTCAAATTCAATATCCATCCACTACAAAATCCTATGCTTAGGAAAACTTTAAGATATTTACTGAACTGTATTTATGCTGTACTTTAGAGCATACATGTATTCTTGGAAAACCTCAAGAAGGCATCAGCTTTTGTCTTAAATCCAGGTCTACCTTTGTTAGTAAGTAGGGTTTACATCAATACCCATGGGTAGTTGCTTGGGGACTTCCTCCGACATCTCATCCGTGAAACACGCTCTTGACACAAATTAATGCAAAGTGCAATTGAATATAACACTTGTTTGAGAAGAAATACGTTATTATGTTTTATAGTATTTAATATCATATGAAGGATGTGCTACTACAGGCAGGACATGTTAGCTGTTTACAATGTCGATATGCCTACAATCATAATGTTGTGCACTGTTGCACTTTACATAAGATGCTTTATTTTAGCACTGTTTACAAAACTCAGGATATAAAAATCATTTAATGTTTGCACATTGTCTTGTACACTTTTTACTCTGAACCTTTGCACAATTGTTTAAAGTTCAGTGTGTTTTTAAATGTCTTTATGCTATTTTATTTGAAGAATAAATTGGTTATATTTAAATTCATGTTTCATGCTTGACATTTCATTTGTTAGGGTTCTCTGTAGGAATGTCTGTGATTTAGGATTGGGTATCCTGGTGCTCTATAGGTAATCATTTACTATGCTTTAAAAGTGAATACAATCTAATATGTAATGAGAAATGTGTTGAAAAATCCTTTGTTTTGGCCTTTCTATCTCCCAAATTTTCTTGGGGGGGAGAAGTTCAACTCCCCAAACTCCCCCTAGTAGTGTTTGCTCACTGCGCTTGCTCGCTACACACCGTGTGGGGGCTGGTCTCACTTTGTTCTCTCTGATTCACTACTTGTGTCTATTTTTGGTACTCTCTGAAAGAATGCCTATGGGTACATATGACTGGGTGGGTAACCTGATGTTCTTTAGGGTCATCATCTACTATTTTCTGTGCTTTGAAAGTTGATGCAATTGGAATATGTAATCAAAAATGTGCTGTAAAATTCACCATTTTTTGGTCTGTCGTTTTTTTCAAAATTTTCTTGGGGGGAGAACCCCCAAACCCCACCTAGTGGCGGTCGGGCTCGCTCGCTGCCCGCCGGACGGAGGCTGGTCTGGCAAGATTAGCCAGGGCTGCTTTCAGTTCCCAGTCTGGCCCTGTATACAAGTGTAGTGAAAGCCAGGAATAGTGAAAGAGAGGAGGAAAGGAATGGGACAGAAACGGGGGTAATAAAGAGAAAATCTGGATTTGTAAAAAGAGCTGCAAGAGTGAAAAGCTAAATAAGGGTCAGGGCAGAAGAGGGTCACAGAAACAGAAAATGGAACAAAGTAGTAGAATAATAACTGAAAGCATGTATGAAGATGGAGACAGTATTAAATAGTGCAAGAGATTAAGACCGAAAAAGCAAAAGTGAAGGAGATGTAAACAGCTGCGGCCAGTGCAGGTAAGAGCGGTTGGGCGGAGTGGGGGGGATCGACAAACTACAAAGAGGTAAAATAAAATGTAAAAAAAGGAAATGGCTTGACGAGCACAAGGTAAGTGGTTTTCTTTTTTAAAATGTTATTTTACCTCGTCGTCATCTGTCAACTCTACCCCCCCAACCCCACCGCTCTTACATCTACCGGCAACGACTGGATGTAAACAAGTGAATGAGGTGGAATCATAAGAGAAAAAAGGAGAAAACATAATATAGAAACAGAAAATGCTTCTTTGTGTTTGCATTTCTTTGCATCAACACAAAATCTTGAAAAGTAGGCAAGGGCAACATACAGGCTGTGGCATGAGCATGAATGTAGGATTCACGTTTGATACTTTAAAGCAAAATGACAAAGCCTATTTCCAATGGGCAGCTTGGGGCACACTTGATTTTTCTTCACATTTTAAATATTAACATTCAGGTGGCTTTTTAAATATAATTTCTCCTCAGTCTCTGTGCTTTATACCACCTCACCTGTGGCTTTGATAGGCTTCTTTCAGGCGGTGACTTCACTGCAGCCGGGAAGTGTGCAGTCTGGCAGTCGACAAGAGCAATACTGCATGTCTGGTGCTGCAGTGGATCGCCAGAGGAGAGCAGCAAGAGTGGGATTGCAAACTGCCAGATCAGTTGCTGTGACGTCAGAGCTGAGGGGATGTTTAAGTACAGGGCCATTGCTGCTTAGAGGAAATTTGCTGTTAAAATCCTGAGTTCAGTTCGGAGGTCGAAAAATGAAGCTGGCAAATGAGGAGTGCTTTGGGGTTAAGTTCGGACCTGTCTAACAGATCCTAGAGACGTATTGCATGGCTAGGAAAGCAGCAGCTTGGAGATTGCTTGGAAATAATTGCCCTTTTCCTGTGCAATGTGGAAAATGTTTGCAAGGATCATTTTAAAACATCTAGAGGAATAAAATTACAAGGGAAATATCATCCAACTGGAACACTAAGGCTTTAGACTTCATCAATCAGTCACGGATAACATTGCCTTGGTTGAAACTATTGTTGATATATAAGTGGGAGGAAATAACCGGTCCATATATTCAATATTCAATGATTCCTCAACTTCCTTTGATTGAGTGGACCGGCAAACATTATGGCAAAATATGTTGTGAGTGGGAATTCCAATAAATGTATTGAATATAATTTCTGTACTTTATGCTTCAACAGAGTGAAAGGTCTTGATAGGCAGTTACAAAAAAAGGTTTATCACAAAATGTGTTGTCCCTGAAAAAACGTTTCACCAAAAATCGGCTCAAAAGTGATACTTATTTTGATATATGCCATGGTATTGCTTGACTTAACTCCACTTGGCCTTCAAAGAAATCTGACAGACCTGAATAATTTAGCTGAAAAAAGCTTTTTGTTTAAGATAAATATTTCCAAAACCAAGATGTTAGCTTTTAGTGGGAAAAAGGAGCAATTTTACTCTTGGCAACTAGGGGCCAGATGTAGGTAAATCTGAAATACCGATTTCTTAATAGCAAATTTTACAGATTCTCTATTAACAAATCGGTATTTCCTATGTAGGTAAAGATTCTGTAAAAAATACTGAATCCTTAATATTCCTTATTACCTAATCAGTAATTGAGATTCGGTAATAAGGAATGCCTACCCATTCATTTTTATGGACTTGGAGGCTCATAGGAATGAATGTGAAGACATTCACTATGAGCGATTCGGTATTACCGAATCGCTAATAGCGGGAGCACTTTCAAGGGTGCCAGGGTGTCAAAAGGACACCCTGTTGCACCGCTGAAATATGCATGTGTGAACATTTGGTGCTCATACATGCCCTAAGGGCATGAATGTGTGCCACATAGCACTTAACTAAAACCAAAAAGTGATTTTCTAAAGGAAATCAGTAATTACCACCAACTTGAAGTTGTAGGTAATTACCGATTTCTTAAGGCTCAAAAGCACTCTTTAAAGTGCTTCCTACATTGCATTTAAGGGATCAGTATTACCGATTCCTTAAATGCAAGAGCAATAAGGAATAGTGTTTACCGATTCCTTATTTACTGATTCCTTACCTACATTAGAAATTGCTAAATACTGGTCAGTAAAACTGAAATTTACTGAATTTCGGTGTTACCGACCGGTATTTAGCCACCTACATCTGGCCCCAGGACAAGAAAAACAGGAAAGAACTTTCTCTAGTAAATTTCTGAATTATGGGGGGGATAAAGCCTTGGTCCATGCAACTTCTCTCCTCTAGCTCTATAGTTCCCTAGGGAAGGTACATTCTAATCATCTTTTGCATGTTTACAAAATAAAATGTCTTGCCATCCTAATTTCAAAATCGTCCTTAAAGGGAAGATACTTTGAACATTTAGTTCCCTCAGTAAGGCAAACCTTGTTGAACTTAATGCACAAATATGTGAGGATTTAATTTATCAACCACAAGAAGAAATTACTTTTCCTAGGAATTTAGAAACTGCCCTTTATAGTTTCCGTTGCAGCTTAAAGCTTGGTCTCTAGGGCAACTACAATTATTTTTAAAAACAGAGATTGCTCAATTGAGTTTTCAATTTAATGTGGAACATGGTGGGAACTTAAAAAATATAATTTTTGACAAACATATCATTTGCTCAACTTTTACCATGCCATGCGTCTCGTATTAACCATAACATAAAACATTTTGGAATGTGTCTTAGACTCGCAAAGGTGCCCCAACGAGCTCTGACAGGAAGATGGGAGGGTGAATATTCAAATTTCTCTATTTGTAAGCGGTGTCAGATAGGAATCCAATATCTATCCCGTGTTACATATTTGTCTGGCATGAAATTATGTCAGAAAACATTATGCCCAGGTCTCTTATGTCTTCGTACCATTCAGTACAAAGTGGCGTATGAATGGGACGAGGACAACGGGACCCAGAGTAATGAAGATTACAGGTAAATATTAGAGCATTGCCCCCAGGTCCCTTAAGTCCTCGTCCCATTACTATACCATTATGTACTGAATGGGACGAGGACAACAGGACCCGGAGTAATGAAGATTAACAGTAAATAATAGAGCATTATTTAACTTCAATGATTTCAAATGTTAATATCTCAACACAAATGAATTACTGCACTTTATAATGGTCCCTCCAAATGAGCAAGTCTGGTTTAAGGTGTTTACATTTTTAAAGAGATTTTTGTCAATATTTTAAAGATACTTTGCATTTGAGCATTTCTGATTGTGATTCCTTTTACACATGAAATGTTTCAAAATTTGGCAGTACCTTGAAAATAATATGCTGTATTGTTGATGTCATGTAAGGGTGCATGTCAGGAGAAAATCAAGTTTTAAATAAAGTTGAAATTTGAAATATTACCTGTGAAATAGTAGTAGTAGTAGTAGTAGTAGTAGTAGTAGTAGTAGTAGAACCAACAGTACAGTGAGGTGCAGCAGCGGCACTGGGTGTAGCCCTAAGGATAACCTACCTGATATCCTAGGGCCCGATTCACAGAATGAACTTACTACTTTTGGTATTCACAGAATGAACTTACTCATTTCGGTATTCGCAGAAGTTAGGACTACTAACTTTAGGACTCCTAAATGCCTTCTGTGAATACCGAAAGTCCTAAAATTAGGATTTTTCTCAATTTAGTAGTAGTAAAGTTAGGACTATTAACTTTACTACTACTAAATTGAGAAAAATCGTAATTTTAGGACTTTCGGTATTCACAGAAGGCATTTAGGAGTCCTAAAGTTAGGAGTCCTAACTTTACTACTACTAAATTGAGAAAAATCCTAATTTTAAGACTCTCGGTATTCACAGAAGGCATTTAGGAGTCCTAAAGTTAGTAGTCCTAACTTTACTACTACTAAATTGAGAAAAATCGTAATTTTAGGACTTTCGGTATTCACAGAAGGCATTTAGGAGTCCTAAAGTTAGTAGTCCTAACTTTACTACTACTAAATTGAGAACAATCCTAATTTTAGGACTTTCGGTATTCACAGAAGGCATTTAGGAGTCCTAAAGTTAGTAGTCCTAACTTCTGTGAGTACCGAAATGAGTAAGTTCATTCTGTGAATGGCAAAAGTAGTAAGTGCATTCTGTGAATGCCAAAAGTAGTAAGTTCATTCTGTGAATTGGGCCCCTAGTATCTAATGGGAGATACAACAGTCTGGTAGAGCCTTCAATGCACAAGAAGTAGAACTTAAGGCTTGGATCTGGCGATGTAGGGGATGCAAGTGTTCTGTAAAGAGGGCATCCTTTCTGCCTAAAGGTATCCTCACTAGATTAGGAAATAATATGTTTATTGTGTTTGGCATTAGGTGCTGAGTGTCAGGTAGGTCGAGGTGTAAGGAGTAGGGGAAAGATAAAAAGAAACACAGCAGTGGCACATTTGTCACTTATATTTTCTTAACGTATTAAGCAGCACTCAAGCAGCAGAATATAAGTACAACCCGATTTAGAGATTCTGAGCTAATGAATTTGAAGATAACTACAGTATATGACCAGTTAGCAGCCTTACCTGACTCATCCAACCAAAGCATTCTGCAGGACACATAGAAGAAACAATTCAGCATTATTGATTGTTTATGTGCAGGAAGAGATACCTTTCTGCACATATTTAATTATTACCTGCAATGCAGGCGCTCTTACACCAAGGTGCAAGGGTGCCTGCATTGGCACTAGACAGTTCATTTAAGCACCAGCGCTAGGGAAAAGACAGGGGTGCACTGTATTGTTGTAAATGCAGTGCATCCCTGTGTTACTGAAATTTCAGAGCGCATCGCTGATAAATTTGGAGCAGCTCTGCGCTCCGGTATTTCCTTGTAATTATGCCCCATAATTTGCTATTCAATTAGATCTACCCAAATCTATAGATAAACAATGGATATTGGCTAAAAAGATGGTGATGTCCAGGGAACTGGGTTCAATATTGCAGCTGAAATTTCCCACCTTACTTAAGATTATGTAGAATAACAAAATGTTAGAAACATCAAGGAAGAAGATGATGTGTCATTGAAGATGCAATTTCAAAGTACAGAAGCTTGCTTAACATATCCTCCCTCAGTTCTGTGCTACCTTTCTCCCTGCACGTTTACATGGAGCTATACAGCTGCAGTATTTAATATAGTTAGTCATTTATAATTTAGTAGTGGGTTGTTGGATTTGTCGGGGCATAGGGTTGAGAGTATTTTAAATAATAATTGATCTAATTATATTGCTTATTTAGTTTGTATTGAATTTTGTATTTCTTTGAGTAATTATTATCTCAATTGTTAATGGTAATTTGTGTATTTAACTTTAACTTATTTTTAATGTATAATATATTTTTGAATTTTGGTTAATTATTTTTATTGTAGTGGTGGGTACTAATTGTACCAATAACTGTATATTAATGCTAATGTTTGTTTAGTTTTCTATTAATTATGAAAATCATTATCATTAATTACCAAAATTATTTTTTTAAATGTTTTTATTTTTGGTGGTAATTTATAACGGGTTATTGGCTTGTTGGAGACTGGGTAGGAAGTTCCTTCAATTAGAAATAATGTAATTTTTGTGATAATAAATTTGAATTGTTAATTATTTAATTTAAGATTAGTTATGTCAATTGTTTTATTTTCTAATTGACCTATTAATGTACTTATTTTATAAAATTGTTCTTAGTATTTCATTTTTTGATTTATAATTATTGATCTACTTTTTTAATCTTTGAAATATTATTTACATTATTTCTTTTATTTATTAATTTAGTGTCAAGTGTTTTAGGGACCGATTATGAGTTTGGCGGTCTGACCGCTATACCGCCGTTTTGGCTGCCCCAAGATAACCAATTCACTGGAGATCTTCTACTCGCTGTATTACGACGCATGCAGCATGAACGCCAACCGCACTGATGCCGTGGTTCCCTCCTGGGCCTCGGTCAGCTGCAGTGTTGACAATTCATATATACTCCATCGGAGTCAGGTCTGCAGCTTCCCATCTGGCCTATTACGACAGCACAGTTGTGTTGGCAGTCCCCTTGTGGTGGTTCCTCAACGGTGGTTGACCGCTGTGGTATACTTGCAGCAAAGCACAACAAGAGTGCCTATTGGATGTTTAGGAAAGTAGGATCTGCTTTCATGGTTACCCCACTTTTTGCCTGGTGTCAGTGTGATTTGACTGTAGTTTGCTGGGTGGGATCCTGCAAGCCAGGACCCCAGCATCTGTGCTCTCTCTCCCAAAATGGTTTCGGTAAGTACTTTCGTACTTCCACAATTGGCTACTGGTGCACCATTATATGTCCCTAGTATAAGGTACTTAGGTATCCAGGGCATAAGTAGACCAGGGTTCTCCCATGGGCTGCAGCATATGTTGTGCAACCCGTGGGAGTCCACCTAAACTCTGACTACAGGTCTGCCATTGAAGCCTGTATGAGGTGGAGCTTGCGTTTCCCACAACATATATACTTTTTCTTATATCTGAGGTCACTACACTTAAAACCTATAAGCCACCCCTATGGAAGGGCCTTCATTCCTGAGGGCAGGGTGCTTGCTTAAAAGTGTGAGGGTGTCCCTGCAAGACATGCCTGCAAATCATACTATAAAACACACCCATATCTTACCATGATCCTTTGCTTCTCAACTGCAGCCCACAATATAGCCACCACTGTTTGTGTTTTTTGAGATAAAGCAGTCCTTTTTGTTGTCCCCATCCCATTTTGCACTCACCACACCCTTGTTGTGTTTAAGGTTTTTTCTCTACTATCCCTTGATGTTTTTTTATTGTCACTTACTTTATTTTGTAGTAATGCTTAGCCCCAGAAATCCACATTTTCCAGATGCAGAGTTGTCAGTCATGGTGGATGAGATCATAAGATTAGAGACACAGTTGTTTGGAGCCCAAGTCCAACATACTACTCTCAGTAGGAAAATGGAAAAATGCATCAGGATAGTTGACAAAGTGAATGCTGTTGGCACCACCCTGGGCACACAGATGGAAATTAGGAAGAGCTGAAACAACCTCAGAATCAAGATGCATTCCCTAACCTCCAAGCACCACCTGGACACTCAGAGGACTGGCAGTGGTCCTCCCAGTGCCCCATTACAACTCTTTCCCTGGGGGGAAAGGTCTTGGCCATCCTGCATATTGAAGGCATGACAGGAATAGCTGGGGAGTGGGGCCTGGTAAGTTACACTTCACTAACTGTCACAATATCTCAATGTCCTGTTGGCTCTCAACTCAGCTTTTGTGATTGTGCTTTCTACCTACTTTCCAGACATTCAATCCTCCAGGTATCAGAGATTTTAGTTTGCCAGTGTAAATGTTTATTATTGCATATAAGATCACATGTATCAATTTCCATTACATGCCACATGTTGGAATGTTGTCTGCCCATGTATAAATATAAAAATATCATCCCAGGAAAAATTAAATGTGTTATTCTACAAATGTAGGGTCCATCCCTAATGCATATTACTTGTAGGTATGTTACACCAACCATTTTTAAAGTATTGGGAAGTCAAGATTGAAATTACTAAAACTACCATGAAGCCCTGTTACTGTAACTCTACAGAAGATGTAATAGTAAACTTGCCCATTATCACTAGTCTCCAGTGTTACAGCTGATGTTCACTTATCATGCAGGTTACCATTTGTCAAGTGTTGGGGAGTTCAGATTGAAATGACTACAATTACCATAAGGCCCTGTTACTGTAACTCTAAACAATAGTGAACTTGCCCATTTCCACTAGTCTGCCCTGTTACAACTGATGTTCTCCACTCATGGACAGTGCAATGTACATGCAATGCTCTAATCAGGAACATGGCTGACTATTTTGCTTGATGATGTCCTGGTCTCCTCAACCACAACTATTGATGGCATGAGTGACACCATATCAAGTGTGTACCTCAATCATATATGAGACATGAAGGTAACTCAGCTGATAAGAAGTGGCAGGTGACTCATTGACTCTGCACTGCTCACATGATGACTAATGCTAGATTTATAACCAAGTTGTGTGTTCACCTGTATTCTACACAACTAGGCATTATAATGGTCAAATACGTGTTACTTCTACACTGTATTGGCTTAAATGTTCTGGAGGTGTCATGTGCATGTCTTATTTCAAAATGCTACATATCAGTACATCTAACGAGCTGCACATTCCTATCCTAATACATGTATTCAATGTCTTTAAATGTCTTGTTAACAAGTTCAATACCACTAAAATAGATCACAATAGTAATCTCTACCTATTTTGTTTCTTCTTAGGTCTCTACTTGCTGTGATACAAACAATGTCAATGTACATACCACATTTCCACAAATAGTAATGTTTTCTATTTCTCAACAGGTCTATACGACAGAGCACCTGGCCAGAGCTTGCATACTGAGCAGACTCTCACTCCGGACCAGGGTCAAGCTCTCAGTGATGACAACACTCCTGCAGATGTGGATGTGGATGACCTTCCTGGTACATCTGGTCAGCCTGGGTAGACGGCAACAGTGGGTCTCACTGTGCCCACAACACCTCCCACCCCAGCTACAACAACACAGCCAAACTCTGGCCCTCCTCCCAGTGTGCCTACCAGAGTCACTAACATCTTCTGCCTCCTAGTCCTGGAAACTGAGGTGGCAACTACCAATTCACTGAGGAACCAGGACCCAGTGGAAGGGTGCAGCTTTCTCTAAGAGCACAGGCCTATGGGGGTAGAGGTCCTGAGAGAGTAACTGTGGTCCCCCTGAGTGAGGTCACTGGGGCCACTCACATCCAGGCCACCATCTGACAAGTCTTGGGAGCCTATCTGGACTCCCAAGGTTTTATGAGTCAGGTACCAATGGAAATCAAGGCAATGAAGCAGCTGCAAAGGGACAATTACCAGGAGCTGGCCATCCAAAACACCAACATGGGCCATCTCATTTGGGTGCTGTAGGACATCAACACCACCCTCTGCACGGCTTTTCCACCACGTCTACCCAATCCTGTGGTAAACCTACATCCAGACCATTGACCTTTGTGGCACCCACAGGAGACCCGATCAGAGGAAAACATGCCTGCCTACACCCATTGTCTCAACAGCAGCCGATTCCCCTCATCAAAAAAAAGGGACGTCCACCCAAAAATCCAGGAGGTGTTGTTGGCAAGACACCCACCACTGCTAGTATGAAACTTCACACCTAATTTCCTCCTGTTTGTGTAACACATTTCCATTTTTGATGAGATTAGTATTTTGGACTTTAGACTCCAGACAATTTCACCTCTACAACTATGGTTTCATGCACCATGACTGTCTTCTTCACTTTTGATTTTCCCTGTTTGGTTTGGCACATTATTTTCATCTTGTTCACTAAAATAAATACTCACTGCTTCCTGTAGTAACTCTCACATCTAGCCATGTATATATATATTCCCATGTGAACTTCACAATGTCAAAACAGGCTACCTGTGTAAGCATGGATATATTGAATGTAAGCAATGTTGAATGCAGGATCACAACCATGTCACACCAACACATATATACAACTGGCTGGTCTTAAACCGCTTTATTCCATTATTCCACTCATAGGCTCACATGATGTCAGAAACATTACACATCAGACATCACTCAAATATGCTATACTAGAGATGACATTTTCAGTTGCAGACCTTAAAAACATAGATGAGGGAACACATCAAAAATTTGATTTCCTATACAATAAGTAAGCTTGGTCAGAGTTCTCGAGAACACAGTCCAAGACAAAATGTTAAGCTTAACAAAGCAACACTAGCAAGACAAACACCTTTCACCAGATTTTGTAAGAGCTTTATCTTCCTAGTATTTTCTATAAATATACTGCCTG
This sequence comes from Lissotriton vulgaris, assembly GCF_964263255.1. NCBI lineage: Eukaryota > Metazoa > Chordata > Amphibia > Caudata > Salamandridae > Lissotriton > Lissotriton vulgaris. Next base: position 1,137,401,280 of record NC_141696.1, on the reverse strand, counting down.
ATATTACTCATAAAAAGTTATGACTGATCAAACTTACCAACCAGCCAGGTTGCAGTTGTGACATCAGCTGGAGTATAGTGCTGTTTCGCAGTACAAAGGAATCTTGGGCTGATCCTGGGAACTGGGCACAGATGTTTGAGATGTACATATCTGGTAAACACACAACTTGCAAATTGATAGAATGGAAGTGCTTCCTGTTACAGTACACTTGTTCCCTGGCTTGCAGTGGCACTAAAGCAATATGGGTGCTATCAATGGCTCCAACCAAGGTTGGAGGCAGCCAAATCCATTGAAATTCCTCTTCATATGGGCCAAATCCTCATGTCTGGGGAACTGTATGTAACTGTCAATGTGTTTCATCATTGCAGAAAGCACAACTTTGAGTACACCACTAAACATTGGTTGTTACAAACCACCAGAAATAACCACAGATAACCACACTGTACTGGAAGGAGCCTGTGGCCAGAAAATGTAATAAGTCTTACTGTAGGTGGAATACATGTAGGCTAATCCATCCTATATTGTTTGCCTGTTTAAACAAAATGTCTTGATTACATGTCTTTCTTCCACGGTCTGAAGGTCTGGAAATGGACGGTACGCTGGGGGCTGTTGTCTCCATTCTCTCCCAGAGTACCTATGTGAGGAGTGAAAACAATTTAGAACATTGGTAACAGTGTCCAGGGTAATATATATATGAAAAGTAAGCCAAACGTCATGTGAAAAATTATAACTGCTTCAGAAAGCATTACACATATTTCACATGATCATTGCCTTCTGTTCAACATACACCAATAATCCCCAGTTTGGCCTACACATGTGTCTGTAACATAAATGTGTGCATCATCCATTCAGAATAATGATGATTTGATGAAATTGTAGGTAAAAATCCATCAATCGTGGTGTACAGTGCACTGCGCCCATTTTGTTTTTATGCACAGTAACGCACTACACAGATGATGTTTGTACTGGAAATTACATGGGAAGGCAGTATTTCGAATGCAAACAGGTGAGCACTCATTTGTAGAGGTGGTGACGCAATTAACAGTCACCAATACAGCAGTTCCAACCACTAAAATGGCGGATGCCTGACCTCGCATATAGGACATTTTGAACTACTGCCGGCAGCCGAAGTCGGCAGTGCGGTGGGCGGTTGCATCCACAGGAAGACACAGTCATAGGCTAACATTGATGATTGTGATGGTCCCGGTCCAATGGCTGCGTGGGGCTACACTGATGACCGCTTGTGTGGCTTAAAATTGATACTTGTATAGCGCACTACTCACCCGCAAGGGTCTCAAGGCGCTTGTACGAATACCGCTGTGGAACCCATCCTGGCTTTCCCTGTGAGGCATCCACTCCTGGGCACCCCCAAGGTGGAGGCCAGGCATCCTTAGCGTTGTGGGGGCCATTGTGGAGATTAAGCAAGCTATTGCCCAGAGTTGCAGAGTGGGACTCCATGATTGGAATAGGCACTGAGGCGAGAATTATCAGGTCTGTGGAATTTTGAGCCCAAGACCTGCCGAGGAAGGGAATTGAACCCTGGTCCCGGACCAGACCTCTGCATCAGGGTCTGCCGCTCTAACCATTGAGCCACACTTCTCCACTAACATGTATACTACGGTTTCAAAAATAGCTCACTTGCCTCCTGATGCTGCTGCTGTCAACACCTTCTCCGTTATAGCTACTGTTTGCTAGGCCAGCAGGTGAGAGGGCCTCCGCCTTCTCTCCAGAGGAGCTAGAGACATTTGTAGAAGAGGTCCTTCCCCTGTATGGCCAGCTCTATGGCTCGCCAGAGAAGCAAGTAACTCATATACATATTTTACTCCGTTCAACTCCATCCTTTCCATTCCCACAGGCTACAATGTGCATCTGAGTCCCAGAGTGACTTCTGATTACTGCTGTTAATATTTTGGATGCTTACATAGGACAATCATTTAATGAACTGTGTATCTACTGTACTTTGTGTACTTAACTTCACCATTATGATGTGTGGTGTGTGTTAAGCACTAGATTTTACTTGTGGTATCTTGAACGTCATCCCTGCAACAGTGCCAAATATGGCAAAAGGTGTGTCCTGTGATGGCTGTACGTACCACACAAAATCACTCAGACACAGTATGATATCCCATTAAGTGTTTCAGGTGTCACACATCCCCAGTGAAGTGCTCTCAATGACACACATGCCAGCCCTTTCTTTGTGACCTAAGGCTTAGGATATAGTCTATAAAATGGTATATCTCCTGTATGGACCATATGCTTCATGTCAATGGGCCTGGCTGTATAGGTGTATGTACAATCATGCTATAGTAGTTTACCCTTCAGAAGGTCACAATGGTGTATTGTGTTTTATAAAATCTCACATCACAGTACATGTAGGTTGGTCCTGGCCTACGTGATGTTAGTGAGTTGCCTTAGTCAGCAAAGGTCATGTCAGGCTTCATGATAGTTAGAAGATAACTACAAAAGTGTGTATTAATGTGTTTGTAGTTTTTAGCATGTGAGACTGACACATGTGATATGTTAACTATTGATTAATGCTTGTGCTAGGGGTATACAAAAGTGTGTCAACCAAACATATATTCTAAGATATGCAGTTATAATCTGAGTAGTAATCTATTGTATCCATACAGTTCAAAGCCCATCAGAAGCAGTCCATTTGGAAAGCCAATTTCATGAAGGTGCAGGCCCTGGGGGTCTTTTGCTAGTGCAGCATCCATTGTTGTAGGAGGTGGGAGGATCTGAGGCACTGGATGAGGAAGATCGTGAAGGTCAAGCTGAGGCTCCCCTCCCAACTTGAATGGGGTGCATGTTGGACACTGACCCCCTAATGTCCTTAATACTGGTGGTGGCCTATTCAAAACTTGATGGGCAGTTGAGGGCCCAACAGCAGCGACAAAGGGGGAGAGTCCTGGTCAGAGACATACATTTTACATTGCCAACTTTGCGTATTACAGGCCGCCATTTCACCATCATTATTAGGGGTGGTCTATGTACGACACAAAAGAAGAGTTACAGTTTTTGTAGGTCTGCTAGTAGGTGTATGCTGATATTCTGTGCCTATTGTCTTTATGACCAGGAACATAGCTGAGTATAGTTCACTACCAATTTCCTGTCTTGAGCAGACACTGGGTTGAGTGAAGTAAAAAATATGTTCATGATGTTTGATGTTCTGACTAACCACTGTACCAAGCAGGCCACTTACTTGTCTTATGTAAGGAGTGATGTGCCCTCACTACTGTCTCCATTGTTATGGTGGCCCTATTACATGCGACATGGCATTCACGGCACTCTTCATGCAGTGACTGGAAAACACCTCCCATTGAAAAGCTGGGATTCAACATTGACATAAGTGTGTAAACATCACTGGTGCCATCAGCAATAGTGGCTACATGCTACCCAGTGAATATTTCCCTGTTGCTACTTAATCTGCAATGGTGTTTGAAGATGGATTCACTGATTGGTGAAATACATCATGGGGTGAGATGTAGAAGTGCAGAGATCTTATGTGAGTGCCTACACTCAGTCTTACAAGCCAATTTGTGTTAGCCATACCAAATGGTGCTGTGATGTGCTATCCCATTAGGACTATAGTTCTCCCACCTCTTCGTCTCATAGATATTCACAGACACACAAAAACTTTCAGAGGTGTATTGGCCTGTAGGAATGAAATCTATAAATAATGTTATCACCTGTACTAAGCAGGATATAGGATGTTAATTTGGCTATGAGAAGCCTTCTGCTGTGTGCATTTCGAGTAGCTATCTCCCAAAATGTGGCCTTTTTTTATCTCCAGGCTACTTTTCTGTGCTGCATGTGCTTCGTAGCTCACTACTTTAGTACAGCTTTCATTAGACTGTTCAGGTTGTGGACATATAATGAAGTTTGAAATCAAAAGTGTCATCAGTGTGCAATGAGCATTTGCATGTGACCTGATTTTGATAAAAACCATCGAAACGCGTCTACGCCTCCCTGCACGATTAGGAGATTGAAAACCTAACCTGTAGACAAAGAATAGTAATATGTCCAGGATGGTATCTATGTAAAAATCTCAAAAACGTGCAATAGTTATTGACACTTTTATGTCTATGTATGTCTCTCCTTTTTTGTATTTTTTCACCTTGATATAATATGTATTAATTGCTTTTTAATAATTTAGTTTTATATGTTTTTGTGTAAAAAAGACTGTACACAATGAATGTGTTTAGGATATTTTAATATGGGTATACAATGATTTGTTTTTAACCTTTCAGTGTATTTGTATGAACTTTTTTATAATAAAACAAATGATTTACATTTTTGTTGTTCAAGTATTTAAGACAAGTAAGGTCCCTATTGGGATCCAGGGGGCCTATTGGGTAGCTTGAGATAAACATTTAGGTTGGTCCCATGTTTGAATAATCTGCCAAGGGATAAAAAAAATGTTACTGGTAAAGTTCCCTATTCCCCTGGTTGCAGGAGGTCTCTCTCTAATTTGAAACATGTGACCTGATTTCGGCCACAGCACATATTGATTGTACATTGGTCTCTAACCAATTTTTAAAAATCTGGACCTTATGTGAACATTGTGTAAATGTAAAATTTGTATCTATCTTATTTGGTAACATCATTTTCTATGGTATACTACAATGCGAAAGCATGTAAGGTGATCAACTATGCTACTATGGGCATAGGGATGGAGTGTAGACAAGTCCAACAATGTATTTGAAGCTGTTTGCAGGTTATGTAGCATGTGTGTATGTGCACAGGCTAATTAATTGTGAAGCCTATAGTGATCCATGAGGCTGGTGTGATATGTGCACTTAATAAATGTTTTCTGTTGATATGTAATGGTAAGGTGTGGAAACGCAGCTGCAATAAATCTATTTTACATGTCATTTCAGATTCATCTAGGGCAAGTGAAAGAGAAGGGCCCAAAGTCACTGGGAGCACAGCTGGTCACAGTGGTTCCCGAAGGGATAGCATGGTCACGGAGGGTCCCAGTTACCAGGAGGGTGTGGGGAGGGCCACAGAGGACACGAGCTTAAGTTCATCATTCAAGTCTTCTTCTGGTGGACACTCTAGAGTGAGGGCAGACCCCCCAGCATTTTTTCCACCTTCATCCTTGTCCCTCACCCTCAATTCCATAGCCACCATCACTGTAGTCCCCAGATCAGCTGGCTGGGCCCCCTCCCCTAAGCAGGGAGCCATCTCCTTATCTGCAGGCATCTAAGCCAAAGCCCCTGTTACCTCCGCTGGCCTGATTGTGCAGGCTATTGACTTATGAGGAACATCTCTGTGGGTCAGATGGCACTCCTGAATGCCATCCAGGTGCAAGGCAGCCAGCTGACATAGATGGTGGCCTCCCTGGAAGGCATCGACTGTACTTTATCTGGCCTATAGATGTCTTTTCAGGCTCTGACCTCCTTCCTCACAGCAGCCTTCCACTCATTCCAACCTTCCACCGCACCCCACCTCCTGCCCCTTCCCCATCCGAATTCCCCATTCTTTAATCTGTTCTAAGCACACATCCACACACACACACTTCATCAGACCCAAGCTCCACACACAAACAAGAACCACATTAAAGCTCAGGCATGCAAGCACTCATTAGACACTCTCCTCCTCATCAACACCAATATACTCCCAGAATCTGCAACAACACCCACAGACCCCCCCACACCATCCAACATTCATGAAAGCACAACAGCAACACCCACTGACCCCTACACAACACCCAGCATTCATGCAGACACCACACCAACAGCCACAGACTCCTCCACAACATACATCAATCACCCAGTCACTACAGCAACAGCCACAAACCCCTCCACAACACCCGTCATTCATGCAGACACCACGCCAACACCCTGCACATCCACATCAGACAAACAAAAAAATGCAAATGCTCACAGACACCCACACAACAGGCACCAACGAAACACAGAAGGTACAACACACACACTTCTCACTTCCACTCTGTCTACCTCCCAAACCCAACTCCCTCCCCAACATCCTACTCATTTTCTACATGAAGATGTCTTGTTTGCCCTAGTCCTTTCCCCTGTGCCAACCGACCCCCCTCCCAAAGTAAAAAAAGAAATCTCGTCCAAACCACAAACCATGCCTTCCACATCCCAATCACCCCCTGAGAAACCAGATTCCCAACCCAGTAAACACAGCCACTCCCCTAAAGAGACCAAGAAAACCCCTCTCAAAACCAAGCCCATCCCTTCTACAGCTCAATTCACTCCTGAAAAACCAGATTCCCATCCCCTAAACCCAGCCATTCCCCTAAGAAGTTGAAGAAATCCCCTCCCAAAACCAAATCTACTCCTCTTTAAACAACCCTCCCTCCCAAAGACCATCTTCAAGGTGCCCGCCACACCCAATTGATGCCCCTTTATAAGGATGTGCCCTAGGAGTGTCAATAAGGTCATTTTTGGTGGTACAGCATTGTGCTGTGGCACAGAGTTCATAAATAGACTGGCCACTGCCCTTTGCATTATATTTTTAATCCATTTATTAAAAAGATTCATAGTTTGGAAGACAGTAGTTCTGCCATTACTTTTCAAATTATTTGATGTTATTGTATAGTTAGTGATGTGTGACAACAGTTGTGTTTGTTTCATCCTTGATTGCTGATTCATTTGAAGTAATTAGTATGATCTGACCTTGGACCTAGTGCTGGATTTACACAGCACAAGGGGAAATGTTGAATGGATGTCTATGTGGGATGAAATCCACTTGGGACTGACATTGCACTGGGTGTTATATTATATGGTACAGTTTTGAGATTGACCTGGCCAATGTCAACATCATTTTGGTTGCATTTCTCGCTCTGATGTAGGTTGGAAATGTCTTTGACGTGTTCAAGTTTGATATTTGGTTATCCACACATGAAGGGTATTAAATTGCCAAACCTTTGTGGGCATTTATTAGGACATGTGTAAATTTTCCGGTGTGTACTTTACACCTACTTTATCTAGATGCGCAGCAAATGCTTGTTATTGTTGTGTTTGCTTTCATGACTTACAAGATCACATTACCTATGACTGCATTGCACTTGGTTATGCTATTGGTTGCCCCTGATATACTTCAATCCACAGGTCCTGTGCACACAGAGGTTTTGAAGCATGTGCACAATGGACTGTGGCCTCGGACCCCATCCTTTATGGATTCCCTCTGGTAGAGGCTTACCTATTATGCATAGTGTTTACATTGTGCCCTGTCAATGCTTCTCTCACTGGTTATTTGTAATCCTGTTTACTGATTTGTAGCAGAGAATGTGTGTTTGAGTTTCATGACACATCCATACAGATGTGTCTTTTATCTCACAACAGGACCTAGGATTTGTGAAATGTCAAGGTGTCACAGAGATAGATAAATGTGATATTGAGGAGGAGGTGCTGTTTTGTGATACAATTTGATGCACACATCACTATCACTGAATATGAGATGTAAACACATGTCTATTTGTGTAGAGTGTGCCTATGCAGTGTCAGTGACTTGGCCAAAGAGGGCATCCTAGAGCAATATTTGGATTATACATTAGAAAAATTCATAATAGTGTCCCACAAAATATGTTTGGCCCAGGTACCCAAAACCCTCTTGTCATGTCCATGCTGGGGCATCAATTTGCTGAGGGGTTTATGGAAACAGGTAAGAGTATAACTTACCATTTGTTGCATCCACTACGGTGTCAGTTTTGGACACCATCCAACTGGTACAGCAGCAGCAGGACATGGAATATCGCCTCCATGGCAGCACAGGACGTGTGGAGGTGAGTACAGGTGAGTTTCACTCTTATATCCCTTCCTTTCCTCAGACTCAGATGTGGTGGGTAGACCACCACATTATGGCTGGCTGTAAGGCACCTAGCAATTGGGCTGTCGGTAACACTGGCGGTCAGCCCTCCGACAGGCGCACTGGCCCATCCTGCGTGATTGGGATTTCATGGTGGTGGTGGTGCAGGACCCGGCTGTCTTTTCGCTATGTAACTGCAAGTCTAGCAATACGGAGATCAGACCGCCAGTGGTGCTGTGGTTAATCTGAGGCCATCGCAACGGCAGTTCCAAGACCGCCAAAACTCATATTCAGTCCCTTAATATTAATGTTTGCAAAATATATTTTTTATTTAACATTTTTGTTTAGTAAAAGTAGTATTTTAAAATACATTTTGTTATACCTGTTATGTAAGTAAACATTTTTGGGTGTTTCCTTTTTTGCGGCAGTGAAGCAAATTGTATTTACAGTAATTTTATTTTTGTAATTTTATTACCAATTTTTTGTACTAGTATATAATATTTTTTTTATTTATAATGTGATTGTAATTTTTTTTCTAGTTTAGGAACAAAATGATTAGCATTTGGCATACCATTTGCTGTTCCTTCAACGTCCTACATTTTCTGTACTGTTAGACTGGAGTGCAAATAGTAAGCCCATGCCTTCTCCCCATAGCACAGCACTTTTTCTTTTTTTTTTTTTTTTTAAATGTTTATTATTGCAGGAAGAACATCATCATACAAAAAAAAATTATATACAATTTTTCATTTAACAACTAAAGCAGGGAATAAACAGATATAGTTTCAAAAATGCTTTTCAGGAAACCATAGTTAGAACAATAGATTTAACACTGGCCTGTAAACATAATTACAGTTCAAAACAAAAGAATGTTCCCCAAATTTTTTCTTTCTTTTTCAAGGCATTCGGTCCTCTAAGTCTTGCTAAGGAAAGTTCCATAACATTAATTTCGTTTATCAAGCTCCACCATTCCATTACGCTTGGAGGATCTTCTAAGATCCAAGATCTGGCTATAACTAGTCTAGCACATGCATATACAATTGTTAATAGATCCCTATACTGACTGTGGTTGTCTTGAATATCAAGTAGGATCAGTTGTGGCGATATCGGCGGAGTATTAATTTTTTTCTTTAACAGAGCATCAGTTATCCCTTTCCAAAATATAGATAGCTTCGGACATAAAACCAACATATGCTCGATGCCTGCTGCATCCATATGGCACTTCGGACATTTAGTACGATCGTTAGTCTGGTTACCACGTGTCCAACTAGCTATTCTCTGTGGAGTATAATATAGCTGGGTAACTGTTCGATATAGCTGGAGCCTTAAATTTGAGGATTGAACTACCCGGTTTATTTGGCATAATGAGGCTGAGATCTGTTTAGGGTTAATGTTGACTCCTAGTCTAGTCGACCATTTAGCCGCTAGATTCCCACTGTCATCCCGTTTGTTTGCAGTCAAATAACCATAGATTAGGCTTATAAGTGATTTAACTTTATCTGAATACAGACATATTAAAGTGTCCGAGTGTGATACTACAATCCTCATCTTACGGAATAAAAAATCCCTGATTTGGATATATTTAAAATACATATCCTCATTTAATTCAAATATAAGCCTAAGTATGCCAAAATCTAGAAAACCATTCGGGCCATAAAGGTCTCTCAGAGTAATAATTCCATGCCTAGCCCATATCTTCCCTACACCGTCTGAAAAAATACCAGGTAGCCCAGGATTGCCCCACAGTCTAAGCTCAGCATTATATTAAGAAATTCTTTCTAGAGTCATAATTTGGTCCCAGATTTTCTTGATATGTCTCGCGGTCTTGAATTTAACTCTTTTGAAGTAGTTAGGATCATGTGCACGAAGTAAGAATTGGTTGCAGTCAGGTCCCAGCATGTAATGGTGGTAGAATAACGAACTATCGTTTTTTCAACAAGCTTCGTATACGTAAAGAAAAAGTAGCGAAATAATATAATCTAAAATCAGGAAACATCAAGCCTCCCTTTTCAATAGGTAGCTTCAGTAATTTGATAGATCTGCGTGCTTTTTTATAGCCCCACACAAAATTGCTACAGATGCCTTCTAGTTTCTTAAAGAAAAGTTTGTTAATTTGTAAAGGGATTGACCTAAATAAATACAAAAGTTTGGGCAAAATCTTCATTTTAATAAAGTTAATACGCCCCACTAGGCTAAGCGGAATCATGTGCCATTTTTTTAGAAGTGACGTGATTTCCTTTAGCATGGAGTCATAATTCATAGTTATCACCTTGTCTATGTTAGCTGCCAACTTAATTCCAAGGTAAGTTGCGCTTTGGCATAAACCCAAAATTGGTTCCGATGATTTGTGATTAGCAATAACTTGTGTCTTGCTTACGTTAAGTTTATAGCCAGACACATCTCCGAAATTTTCAGCCTCTTGTATTATTGCCGGAATTGCTGTAACCAAATCAGTAGTGTGTATTGCTATATCATCTGCATAAGCAGTTATCTTCAGATTTTTACCCCCGTGTTGTGCAGGTATGATACTATCCTGAGCTGTTAATGCATTTAAAAAAGGCTCCAAAGATATCGCAAAAAGTAGAGGGGACAGAGGGCAACCTTGCCTTGTTCCTCTCTCTATCAGAAGCGTAGGTGACTCCGTTCCCCCATAGCTGATCTTTGCCCAAGGTTCATCATAAAGTGAACATACCCAATCAAAATAGGGGCCCTCAATACCAATTTTCTTCAAAACCTCCCACAAATACTCCCACCCCACTCGGTCAAATGCCTTTTCCGCATCTAACATCACCATCCCGAGTGGGGTGAGAGTAGTTGAGGCAACATCAAAGGCAGTAATTGCCATATTTACATGGGCTGTGGTATCTCTCCCAGTCAAAAAGCCATGTTGCTGGGAGTTAACTAAGACTGGCATTATGGGGGCTAAACGTTTAGCCATGATTTTGGCAAATATTTTTACGTCTGAGTTGATCAAAGAAATCGGCCGATAAGAGCCGCATTCTTCCGGGGTTTATTTTTCTTTAAAAAGAAAGCTATTTTTGCAATTTTCCAAGACATAGGAGCCATTCTAGTCTCAGTTATAGAGTCCATCACTGTTTCCAGAAGAGGGAGTAGTTCTTGTGCGCATACTTTATATAGCTCTATAGGCAAGCTATCCTCACCTGCCGCTTTACCAGAGGGTAGGGCGAGGGTTGCTTCATTTATTTCAGACATTGTTATTTTGGAGTTAAGCTGCTGCACAGCTTGAGTGTCTATAGGTGTGGGCATACACTCGTCAAGATACTGAAGAATTTTAGCAGTAGTGGGGACATTGTCAGGTGTGTATAATTTGCGATAGTATTTAGTAAATTGGTCGAGGATATGATCTGTTTGTTCATAATTGCATAGATCTGTGCCTTTAATTTGTTTAATCCTAGTTCTAGCTTTCTTATCAGCGACTTTGTATGCAAGAACTTTGCCAATTCTGTCCCCTCCCTCATATTGAGCCAATTTATAATTATGGATTTTAGCACTGTACCCTTCTCTCAATGACTTTTTGACGGAAGATTGTAATTTTAACAGCTCCATCCTTAATAGTTCAATATTTGATGTTTTTTGAATGACAGCTTCTGCTAGCTGTTGCTCTACCCGAAAAAATATTAGAAATAGTTACTTTAGTCTCTCTACGACTTTCAGCATTTTTCCTATAAATATACTGTTGGGCAAAGCCCCTAATGGTGCACTTACAAGCATCCCAAACTGTATTTATCTGAGCAGTGTTGCTGTTTAATTCTATATATTCTTTAATATGTTCCTTTAAAAGTAAAACAAATTGTGCGTCACTAAACAAATACCTTGGAAATGTAAAGAGTCGTGCACCCAGACTTTGCTCAGTAATTCTAAGTTCCATTAATATCGGGTTGTGATCCGAGGTCACCCTCGGGCATAGTTCTATAGTGCAATTTTCTATTATATGACCAGAAGCCCATACCATATCAATTCTAGGGCAAGATCGATGAGGCGTGGAATAATAAGTAAAACCAGCTAATTTTGGATGTTTTGAGCGCCTATATCTTTTAAGTTGTGGATTCTACCCAGCTCCGTGATAGCCGCCCTAACCTTAAGCATCCTCTTAGCACTGCCTAAACCAGTAGTGTCTATTTTATTATCCATTGCGCAGTTGAAATCACCCATTACCAAAGTTTCCCCCTCCCACTCCAATAGCTCAATGTTTAACTGCTCATACGATTTCGGATCATCAATATTAGGCCCATAAATCAAACACAGAACAAATTTCTTAGTTTCTAATTGAACTTGCGCAATCGCCCATCTGTCCCGTACATCAGAAACAGTTTTAATAATTTCCATCGGTAAACTTTTCTGTTTAAGTATAGCAACTCCACGAATCGAAGCTCCTAAAGAGGAGCAAACAACCAAATCAAAGCCCATTTGAGACAGTAGCTTTCTATCTTGGTAACTAATGTGAGTTTCAGACATAAATACTAAATGAGGCTTATACATATCCATTTCCTCTTGTACTAATTTTCTTTTCTGTTTGTTATTGAGACCAGCAACATTCCAAACTAAAAATCTAATTTTGGACATTTCCTATAATCATACAATTGTCTATCCTCTGCACAAAACATATTATTAATACAAACAGATCTGATTTGTAAACATCAGAGCAATTCTGCCTTCCTGCAATAAAAGATTTCCTCCCCTTTTTTTTAACCCCCCCCCCAACCCAGAGCTCCACCCGACCCTCCTCCCTCCCCTTCCTCTCCCTCCCACTCTCCCGCCCAACCTACCCCAAACCCCGCTGCTTCCCTCCCCCCTGTACCTACCCGGAAGCCTCCCTCTATCTTCTGCTGCCGCTTGAGGGGCAGCCAATCAGAGAGGATTCCACAGGAACCCGAGCCCTCTATATTACTCTCATACAAAAAGACCATTGGCCCAAAAGTAAAAAACGAGAATAAGAAAAAAAGAAAATTGCCCTAATCAGTTGTAAACGGCAATAGCAACCATAACAGGTTAATCTAATGTATTTTTTTATCTCAGTTTCATTTTATCCCATTATTTTCTTAGTTAAGTTTTTAAATCCATTTTTGAAAGAAAATGCTCCGCCTCTTTAACGTCATAAAAAAAATAACTGTGCCCGGACTTGATAACTTTGAGGCGAGCAGGTTCTTGTAAATAAGCCATTGCTCCATGAGACTTAAAAGCGTCGATCAGTTTACGTAGCCCCCATCTTTTATCCATAGTCACCTTGCTGAGATCAGATTTAACAAAGAAGGTTACATTATCAATTGTCACTGGAGTGCTGGGTCTGGCTTTCATTGAGACTGCTTGTCGCAGCAAGTAGTTACCAAAGTGAATTAGGAAGGGCCGAGGATATTTACTCTCCTGGGTTTTGGGAATGATGGGAAGTCTGTGTACCCGCTGGAGCTGTGAATCCCAGTCCCAGTCTGACAAATCCGGGAACGCCCTCTGTAGAATTTTTACCATGTAAGCCCTTGCATCTGCTCCCTCAGATCCTTCAGGTATCCCAAAGAGTCTCAGGTTCTGCCGCCTTTGTCGATTTTCCAAATCCTCAACTTTGTTCTGCAGAACCCCTATTTCTTCATTATGACGATCTGATGAAGCCGTAGTAGTAGCAAGGGTTTCCTCCGCTTCGACAACTCTTTGCTGTAATTCCTCAATTTCTTTTGTTACACCACTCAATTTATTAGTAACTTCCTGGAGCGAGCTGTGGATTTTAGTATTATCTTCTCGTAGTTGTCGAAAGTTTTCTTGTACCTCTTGACGGTGATCCATTAATGTTTTTAGGATTAAATCCAAAGTTCAAGTATTAGTATTAACAGAGGCCGATGGAGGGGAGATAGAGATAATGGGTGTTACTACTGACCCACAATGGGGGGAGGTCAGTGCAAAAGATTTATCATTCTGAGTGTCCCTGACAGTAGCAGTATTGTCATCCGTAGTGTTATCAGTAGGTAGTATATTCACAGAAGCAGATGGATGAGTTATAGGATCAATTATAGGAGACGGCAGCAGCGATCCCAAGTCTGTATTTGCATCCGTATTTGGTAAAGAGATACTCTCAAGCGGAGTAGCTTGTGAGTTTATTGAGTTGACTCTAAGGCTCTCCACTGCCATAGAATTACCTCCTGATAAGTTTGGCGACAGATTTTTAGCCTCTTTTTTTTTAGCTTGGAACCACTTACTCAGTGGACTCTGGTCTGTAAACAGCTTCCCTCCGCTGATAGTTGGTATTAGTGTATTTAGTAAAGTTGCAGGGTTCATATTTCTCCCTCCTTTCTTAGCTTTTATTTTTGCCTTCCCCCTTTTTTTAAGAGCAGAGGATCTAATAGCCTTTAATTGCACAGAGGAATATTCTATGTCCTCACCTATATCTCCTCCCCCCTCAATATCTTGATTCTCCACCGGCTCCTCATATTCCGCATCGTCAGAACTAGCTTCTAGAAATGTCTCGGTATCAATAACATCATTTACACCAGCACCATTGCATTGATCTGAATTTCTCTCGTCAGCTAGAGTCAGACCTAAAACCGGTAAGGGTTGAGGAGACTTAAGGGGAGGTTTAGTAACAGCATCTGCAGCATCTGTAGTAAGAGCATCCACCGCGATGATCTCATTGTGCCCAGCCTTATTTACACTAACCACCCTATGTACAACACTCGCGCCCACCATATCCGGTGCCCCTTTAGAATCTTTAACTGAATTATCAGTAGATTTATCAAAGTTGTTGTCATACATTCCTGTTGCTTCATTTTTGTCTTTTCCTTTGTCCTTATTTTTAGTAGTAGTTATAGCAGAGGTGTTAACTTCAATAGGAGTTTTTAAAGAAAGTTGAATAACTGGCTGCTTACCAGTGTGTTTATCCATGTTGCGGGGCATCCTTGCGACCACTGCTGGTGAAATTGGTTTAAATATTGGAGAGCTCCCATCATCCACTCCATCTTCCATGGGAGTGCCCCTGGTTGCCTTGCTCTTGGTATTTTGGGGGGGGGGGCCATCAGAACAATATATCTGTATCTTCACCAGCGTAGTTACTAGAGCCAAAGCCAAGAGCCTGGTACGTCTCCTGTTTTTACAACAGCCAAACAAAGCCTCGAAACCGGTTCCAGGCCACAGGGCGGTCCCTTTCAGCAGCTAAGACTAAGCACTTTGAAGAGTCCGAGAAAAATCAGGCAATGTCCAGTGAATCGCTGGGGGGGGGCAGTTGAGGCAATCACTTTGTCACCCTCTAGGCATAGACCCCTCCAAAACAGGTGTTTCACAGCTTTTTCCTCGCTGCAGCCTCTACAGCTTTCTGCCCGCCGGAGCTCCGAGCACACGCCGGCTCCTACTCTTCCTTCAAGCACACCGCGGTTGCTGCTGCGGGTGCCGCTCGCTTCGAGCCCTTCCAAACGCACTAGACTTCACCTCCCGTGTCTCTCGCAGGTATGCTTCTGCTGTGTTTCGCTCAGAGAATTAAAGTATTGCAGCGGCGATTGGTAGCATAAGATGTACTGCTACAGTAATAGCTCGTAGCTCGTAGCTTCTTGACGCCTGAAGCTTTGTAGCTGGTAGCGCCGCACTTTTTCTACTGTTGCTTGTATTGAAGTGTAAATAGTAAATCTAACCCCTCCAGAGTCCAACACTTTGGTTACTGTTGCTTATTGGGTACCATAAATATAATAGTAAATATAATCCTTTGTAATTCTGTGTAAATACTTTATGATAACCTGCATTCACAGTATTTTTGTATTTTGTATTGTATTGTACTATTTATAATACTTGTACATTCTTTTTTTTTTAGGGCTTATATTTTATATTTTGTAATATTTATTATATGACATGAAATATTTTTAAAATTGTAATATTCTGTTTTATATGTTACATACATATATACATATAAAAGTTGATTAAAACTATAATTTACATTGTTTTTTGTTTAAATATAATTATATTTTAAAAAATATTACTTCATACATACATTTTTAATCAATAGTCTTACTTTTTTATGATATTCACAGTATTTTTGTATTTTGTATTGTATTGTACTATTTATAATACTTGTACATTCTTTTTTTTTTAGGGCTTATATTTTTGACACACATAGTTTGTCATTCCTAATATAACTATAGGAACACAATATTATGATATTTAATTTTTTAGGAAAGTATCACAAGAAGCCCTTATCCTTTACAATTGATTGATAAAAAATTGATCCAGTGGGATTTCTTGCAAATATTCTAAATCAGGAAAAGCACAAAAATGTATAGAATCTGCAAACAGTTAAGAACATTAATAAAAATCAATACAAGTTAACATATACTAAATTATAATATAACAGCCTTGAGTACAGGCAACCTTCCATTAAGGGGTGCTTCACATTTTCCTGAGCCTTCTAGTCTCAGTTGTGACTAATTGTTAAACTGGGCACCATTGGCGTGGGTCACCCTTCCATTTTTTGCTGTTGCCCCCTGTGTTTTTGCTGGTCTAGATGCTTTGGGCACTTTACCACTGCTGTTCAGTGCCAAAGTGCAAGTGCTCCCTTTGAAAATTGTTGTTATGGATTAGTGATTCCATGATTGGTTATTTGATTTACTTGACAAACCTTAGTACGGTGCATCATGTGTAAGCCAGGGCCTGTAGATCAAATGCTGCTGGTGGGCTTGCAGCACTGATTGTGCCACCCACAGACACAGCTTGTAAAATGTGGCTCAGGCCTGCCATTGCAGAGCCTGTGTGCAGTCTGGGAACTGCCACTTGGTCTTGGCAAGGACACCCACTTGCCAGTCCCCAAACCTTCCCTTTTCTGCATGTTAGTCACCCCTAATGTAGGCCCAAAGAACCCCTGTGGGCAGGGTGCCTTGTCTGTGAAAGGTAGGACATGCTATGATGTGTGTAGCATGTCCTGATTGTGAATTACTGCCAATTAGGCATGGGCGAATTTTGCAAATGCGCGATCCGCGAATTTGCGGATTTTCGAATTTGCGATCCGCAAAATTCGCGAATTTGCGGATTTTTGTTTTTTTGCGTGTTCGCAGGGTTTTTTGCGTGTTCGCTGGTTTTTTTGCCTGTTTGCGTGGCTTTTTGCGTCTTCGCGAGCCGCTTGCATAGCGAAGTTACCCATGCAGTCGTTTATGGGAGAGGGAGAGAGAGATAGATAGATAGATAGATAGATAGAAAGAGAGAGAAAGAGAGGGAAAGAGAGAGGGAGAGAGAGAACGAGAGAAAGAAAGAGAGGCCGGATCTCTGAAGGGCCAGATTCCTGAGTTGCCCCTACAGAACATACAGCTTTTTATTTTTAGCAAAATGCATATGAAAATTGTGCTGTAAAGGTCTCTTTTAGTTTAACCCCTCCTGACAACTCAAAATGGGTGTATTTGCCATCCTCTCCCTTCTTCCTGTTTTTTATATCTGTAAGTGCTTCCTGATGAGGTTTAATTCCTTGGACAGGTGCCTCGTTGTCTACTTGTAACTATTCTCTGAACCTGCTTCAAGGGTCAGAGCAGGGTCAGAGAATAGTTGCAAGTAGGCAATGAGGCGCCAGGAAGCAATTAGCAGCAGGTGTCCAAGTTGAAGATAATTTGTTTGTAACCCTTTTGTAAAAGGTTACAAAGAAATTAGGTTCAACTTTTGCACCTGCTGCTGTAACCCTTGCTTGACTGAAAATTCACCCCGCTGATTCGCGGATTTTACCGCGAGTTCGCGAGATTCGCGGATCGCGAAATCGCGGAAAATCCGCAAATTCGCCCGCGGAACGGATTTTACGCCCACCCTTACTGCCAATTTTGTTTTTCACTATTACAAGGCTATTTGTTCCCATAGGACAGAATGGGTAGTTTGTTTATAATACCCTATAAACATAACTGATCCTGGGAAACAAGATAGAAAAGTTTAGTATGCCTGAACTCAGAATGTTAAAGTGCATCTTTTAGGGAGGGTGATTTTTTTCATTCTGTGTTTGAAAATACCACTTTTAGAAAGTAGATATTTTTTGCCTAACCCTCCAGTGTGCCTCTGCTAGGTTTGTGTATTGCATGTCTGGCTTTTGGATGACAGGGGATGGAGAGGGCTGTAGCTCCAGAAGTCTGATGAGTCAGGGCAGCGCTGAATGGGCCTGGGTTGCATTTAGAATAGGGGGAGGAGATTTCCTTTCACTTGTCTGGGCCTGTTGTGCCTTCAACAATGCTGTCTCCACCTCCTGCCAGGAAGCTGCACCAGGAAGACAGAACTGGTTTTGACTGGGTACAGACACTCTCTGCCTTCAGAGCACATAGGATTTTAGTGGATAAAAAGAGAGGCCCAGACCCCAGACTTCTAGATCACTTCTAGGAAATCAAGAGGAAACCTTTGCCAATGATAAGAGCCCATGAAGCTGAGAAGGAATACTGCCCCTGTGCTGTTTTCTGTTGGGGTTGTCCTGCAGTGGCTGCTTGCTGCCAAGGAAAGGAGAAAAAGGACTTTTCTGTTTTGCTTTGTCACCTGCTTGAAGAAAAGTTCTCCAAGGGCGTGAAACAGAGCTTAACTCCTGTTCTGAAGTCTCAGGAACACAAAGACTTGACCCCTTCTGTCTCCCTGCATCTGGAACTGCTGTTTCAGCTGCTACAGAAGGAAATTGCAATGCCGGCGAGTGACGCCATAACCTGCGCTGAAGCCGTGAGCGCTGCTCCAACTTGCGACATTGGCCCCCCACCTGCTGTCGTGTCACATCAATTTCGAAGCCAACTTCATCATCGCAGAGCTGATCTTCGAAGGGGGTGAACCCCGAATCCACCAACATCGCACCTTCATAAGAAACAGTGGGTTTGGTGACATTTTGACATCACCTCCCCGACGCAGTAAGGAACCGTCATCTCGCCTACCCTGCGCTGCAGTAAGAAACAGAGGCTGCACCTCCCCTGGGGTAGCAAGGAACCAACATTGTGCAGCATCTACGAAGCCGCACCTCCCCGTTGCTGTGAACTGTCTTTGTTTTCATAGATTCCAAGGTACTGTTATTTGTGGGTCTGCTTGACTCACAGTCGGCGCCGTACTTTGGCATTTCCACTGGTCACGACGTTGTTATAACTCCAGGTGGAGTTTTTTGTTGCTACAAGCTTTATGTTTGTGAATAACCCATGTTTGAGGGTATCTTGATACCTGTACTGTGGATTTTAGTTGTTTGGTCTTGTTTTGGTTTAGATAAAGATTATTTATTTTTCTAAACTGGTGTGGTTCCATTTGTAGTGTTTTCACTGTATTACTCTATGTGTTCACAAATGCTTTACACGCCGCCTCTGAGATAAGCCTGTCTGCTCATGCCAAGCTACCCAGGGGGTGAGCAGGGGTTATTTTAGGAGTGTATCCCCCTTACTCTGACTAGAAGCAAGGGCCCCTATTTGGACAAAGGTTTATACCTCTGCCAACTAGAGACCCCCATTACTAACACTAATAATTGCATATTCAAGGGCATAAAGAAAGACACGCACCTGCCACTATGGATTATGTTCTGGAGATTCCCTTTGTAGCTATCCAAGTGCTACAGCTAACCAGACCACTGAAATGGCAAAGAAATGAATCCCTAGCATGTGGAATGATATGCTAGGGGCATATCCCAACCTAATGATTTAGGTTCCAGTGGAGTGTTGATTTTCAGCACACTATTAAATTATCCAGACACTTTCACCACTAAGGGACTATAACTAGACAAGAAGCAGAAATAAGTAGGGTATCTGAGTGAGGATTTGACAGCAGAAACAGGTTGAAGTTTCCCTCAGGCCCCATTTGTGTAATCTATATGGTGTATCATATAGAGCCGACAAAATGTTAAAGAAATGAGCCTTAATCCAAGAGACATTACTAATGGCTTCTTCATGCTGAATAGTCCATCTTATCTTTGCTAGGAGCTCTTGTACACCAAAGCTCAGGGTAAATTCGCAGACTAAATAACTTGTCTTATCTGCTGGTTTCTTAATATCTGAGAGGATTTGATAAAAAGTATGAATAGAGCTTCATCTGGGTATCCTAATGAAACGCTCCAAAAATTGTTTGCGGACAAGCTCTACCTCTTTTATCTGGAGTTGTTCAAGAAAATTCCTTAGGTGAAAGTATCTGAAAATCCAATACTGGACGCCCAAAGTTATCTGCACTATTCACCAAACTACTTATTTATTCCACCTTTATACAGTTGACCCAAAGTCTGAAATTGCAGGTCACTCTAGCAAATAAGGTAATTCTCATTGATAAATGATGGAGAGTCAGGATTACAACCAAGTGAGATATACTGATGAAAGCTTGGACCTGACAGGTAGTTTTAATAAACTGAGCGATCTTACGATAAACCGAAGTGTCTTGAATCATATTACTTAAAGTATGTTGTATCTTCAAAGCCATTTTATGGAAGGATAGTGTGTTTGAAGACCTGGAAATCTGGGACTTACCCTCCAAGGTCTCATTTCCATAGCCCAACCATTGCAGGGAGTCTGAAGAAAAACAGGAAAATAAAATGGGAGTTGTAAATACAAAGAGTTTTCTTATATTGCCATATGAATTTTTCTCAACTTGAGTCAACCCTTTTGCCAAATAACTTTGATCACAAAACGCAGAATAGACTGAAATAGGTACAGTAAACAAGGTGAAATTACTATTTGGTAACACTACACCTACCTATCAGGCCCAGGTGTAATTTATCCCACTTTCTAAAGATCCCAAGTGAGTTTGAATATAGAGCTTCATATCTGTGATTGATAATTACCAAAATTATTACCTAAATTATTTAAAGAAATATGCCCTCTCATATATATGTTACAGAGGTTACAAAGCGAGATAATATCTGCTAATATCTCCATCTTTTTGATATTCAATTTATTGCTCAACACTTGCCAAAAGTCTACAGCTGTATTCGGTATTGATGATAGGGCAGTGACAGGAAAGAAAATCAGCATGGCTATGTTGTCCGCATAGTCTAAAAGTTTAACTTTATGTGTATGCAGATGTAGAGGCAAAATTGCGGTTGAAAATTTTAGAACCTGTAATGGAGAGCAAAGAGCTGTGGGGATAAGTTGCACCTTTGTCTGTATAACACTGGACAGACAGCCCAAATAGACCACTTGCGCTGATAGTGATTTGTATAGGGCTTTGATACACATTAAAAGTGACTACCAAAACCCATAGCCAACATCAAGGGACCCTACTGAATGCTTTTTCATCATCCAACAGGACCATCCCGGCAGGCCTATTCAATACCCTCGATACCTCAAGGGTAGTTATGACTAAGTGATATGAGGGCTGGTATACTGTGATAGAATACATCTGTGCTGTATCGGATCCACTAAAGCAGTGATAGCTTTGGCAGGGCAATTTGTGAGTATTTGAGCATATATTTTGTAATCATAGTTTATTAGTGATATTAGTTTATAAGAGCAAATGCTAGAGGGATCTTTATTCTCCAAAAAGAAGGTATGGATTGTGCAAATTACTGGAGAATTCCAGCATCAGTGTAATGACTACATTAGAGCAAGCTTTATAAAACTCTAACAGAATTGACTCAGGACCAGTGGACTTACAAATAGCAAACTTTAATATGGACTTTCTCTTGCTCCGCTTGTGTAATCGCTGTATCTAAAATGTCTTCATTGTAGAAGATTTTTATGATTCCACCGATTGGGGCATTTAGAACTCACAAAGTTAAGTGAGTGACAAAATGTTTTGACATATTTCCTTTATTTAAAATCAATTTGCCACACACAAGAGTTTATGGTAGCTTTGTTGGTCATTCATGTCACACATGGGCTTGCATTTTTGTTTTATCCTGATGAAGACCTCAGTGGATGTTTCTAGCCACACACATTGATTAGGAGGTTAAAAATGTTGACACTTTGCAAAAGACAGCTTGTATTATTAGCTTCTGGTTGAGAAAAATGAATGTCAGTACCCTGAATGAAATAGGGTATGGTTAAGCAGATCGCAGCCAAGCTTTTGGAAAAACTTTGTGAATTCTTATTTACAGATTCTGGGGCATATTTACAAGAACCCAATACTGCCATACCTTCAATTGTTTGACATTACGGCTGCCTTTTTTTATCTTCGTATTTACAAGTTGCTGTTAACTGGAGTGGGTGGTAATTTTCTACGTAAACGTGAATTTTTCACATCAGCACTTCTGTTAGCTTGACTACCTGAAAATGAGATGCAAGGTAGATGCTCACGTGTAAAAACTCCAGCAAAACATACAACGCAATATTTACAAGGATCTTCTTGTATGTCGCAAAAAAAAACTGCTGCTAAGTCCAATTAGAAAAACTTGATTAAGGCCAGATAATACCTGGTCTTAAAATTGGTGAAAATACTTGGGCCACATATAAGATGTTTGTGTGCTAGGTAGCGCTGTAAGGAATATTCCTGTGCTGCTCTGCGCGGAAGCAAAACATCAGGAATGCGCCCTATCAATAAGATATTGTTGTTTTTGCATTTGTCACCCGAGTGGGACGGGTATATCCAGCCGTCAGTCCCTTGCTCTCCATTCCACTGGAGTCAAGCTATCCTGGCTGACATGGGGTGAAACCCTGAAACTGGTCCTAGGATGCTTGTTTCCGGTCCAGGGAGGACCCGGCCTGACAGTTCTGGCTGGACTGTTCCCATTGGGCACAGGGTCACGACTGATTTGCATATGGCTGGGTTCAAACTGGAATGGCATGGTGAGCAAAATACAATGGATTTAGGCCCAGATCTCTCTACCTGGGTGAACGTATGACATTGTTCTGCATTCTGTCATCAATTGTTGTTTTTGCATCTATCAATAAGATAGGGTGCATTCCTGGACCCCATTCATGAAAAGCGTCTTTTCACTGCGCACTCCTTGTGACACAATGGATGTGCCGTATTTGCTGTGCGGAATATGCAAAAACAACAGGTGATGGACCGAATGTGGATCAATGTCACACACTCAACCCAGTCCAAAGATCTGGGCCCAAATCCAAATCCATCGAGCTGATTTGCATATCGCCATTGTCTAACCCAGGGTGGTGTGGAGTGCAAAATAACGATGGATTTGGGCCCAGATCTTTGGACTGGGTTGAGTGTGTGACATTGATCCACATTCGGTCCATCACCTGTTGTGTTTGCATATTCCGCCCTAAGTGTGCTGGGGATGCCCAGACGTGGGTCCCAGGCACTCCACACCACTGGAGTCAAGCTAGCCGGGCTGATGAGAGGTGTTACCTCGAAACCGGTCCGGTCCTCGGATGCTTGATTCCGTTCTGGGAAGGACATGGCTTTTGTAGTTCGGACTGGACTGTTCCCATGGGGCAGAGGGTCAGAGCTGATTTGCATATCGCCATTGTCTAACCCAGGGTGGTGTGGAGTGCAAAATAACGATGGATTTGGGCCCAGATCTTTGGACTGGGTTGAGTGTGTGACATTGATCCACATTCGGTCCATCACCTGTTGTGTTTGCATATTCCGCCCTAAGTGCGCTGGGGATGCCCAGACGTGGGTCCCAGGCACTCCACACCACTGGAGTCAAGCTAGCCGGGCTGATGAGAGGTGTTACCTCGAAACCGGTCCGGTCCTCGGATGCTTGATTCCGTTCTGGGAAGGACATGGCTTGTGTAGTTCGGACTGGACTGTTCCCATGGGGTGCGGGGTCAAAGCTGATTTGCATATCGCCATTGTCTAACCCAGTGTGGTGTGGAGTGCAAAATAACGATGGATTTGGGCCCAGATCTTTGGACTGGGTTGAGTGTGTGACATTGATCCACATTCGGTCCATCACCTGTTGTGTTTGCGTATTTGCTGTGCGGCACTCCATGTTGCAATCAATGACAGATACGTCTGGAATCCTGACATATCAGTCAGCATTAAAGTCACACATTGCTGCAGTTGTGTCACAAGCATGACACAACTCCAGCAATGCATGGGGCAAGCCTATCCCTATGGCACTGCATCACACTTACGCCTGACTCATGGCAGTTTTGACTTAGTAATTAACAAAACAGTTTGCCAATACTGTGAAACGAATGACACTAATTACATTTGAAGAGCTCTCAATCGCTCTCTCAAGCTGACCACTTTTTCAGTCACTACAAATTAGAAACACAAGAACTTTCAAGATAGTTGTTTATTAAATTAAACTTTCAATTTTTTGACTATTTTTTCAGACTTTAATTTTTGTTTTTTTGTTTTCTCAAATATCTTTTTTTCAAAGGATCATACAATATATACAACAATATACAATCAATTGGGAGGAGAAACCAGTGAATGGGCCAGGGAAGGGTCAATAAAACATTTTGGACAACATTTAGACACTAGACGTACAATTGGACACTAGACAACAAAAACCATGGATAGTACATAAGAATTGGGGTTGGTAGAGGTTGCTGGCGTTATTTACAGCTATATACAACAAAGCAACTGTGTTTTATAATCCTAAATGCAAATTGTTTCAGGGGTTTTCCTCAAGATGAATGAAAAACATTAGATATTTTCTTGTCACTCAATGAAATGAGCCATATTTCAGTGAAGCTAAACAAGAGATCAGATCATTTAACACCTACAATTGGCCTTAATTTTCCCAAAACAGCCACTATAGTGGCGCCACCATTCAACTACCACCTCAATAGTTTATAGGTCGACGCGTTTCGAATCCTATATAATTGTGTAGGATTCTCTTCAGGACCAAACCAACTCAATCTGTGAAAAACAAAATAAATAAACGCTCTGTCAGTGGAAACCAAAGAAAGACTCTCAACTCACATTCTACAACCGTCCACTCTCAATATATTACCTGTCACTCTTTTGACTGTGTTTAGGCGCGGTGAAATGCTACAAGGAATCGAAACAATATGTTTCAGACATTGAGCACATGAATTGAACGTTTTTTTAGAAGAAACTCCGTGGCGATCGTATTGGTACTTACAGAGTAATAAGGTGAATCCTCCCTTTTTAATACGTATCCAATTGGTTAGCTTTTCGATTTCAAATGAGGGGGCGGACTCGCCTCGTGGAGTCAATCTATGATAGAGAAACAACGGATGGGGTTATTCCGTTGTGAGATTTAAACGACCTACAAAGCGAGCCGGAGAGCACCGGCAATGCGTGCAACTCCGCTCGGGGAAACTATTCGAGAAAACTTATCCGTATTTACAACAAGAATTTTATTCAAGACCAGAAGCAAGACGCTTCCTGAACGACAACCAAGGGAGATCTCGCTCTAAGTTTCTCACATTTTCAGATACATCCTCCTCCGGAGGTAGTGACTCTGATCAAGGAGGCCCCCGCCCGCGATTCAACCAAAGAGGTGGCTATCAGAGGAACTATCAGCCACAATATCAACAAAATTATCAGCCCAATTTTCAAAATCAGCAGTTGAATGGTGGCGCCACTATAGTGGCTGTTTTGGGAAAATTAAGGCCAATTGTAGGTGTTAAATGATCTGATCTCTTGTTTAGCTTCACTGAAATATGGCTCATTTCATTGAGTGACAAGAAAATATCTAATGTTTTTCATTCATCTTGAGGAAAACCCCTGAAACAATTTGCATTTAGGATTATAAAACACAGTTGCTTTGTTGTATTTAGCTGTAAATAACGCCAGCAACCTCTACCAACCCCAATTCTTATGTACTATCCATGGTTTTTGTTGTCTAGTGTCCAATTGTACGTCTAGTGTCTAAATGTTGTCCAAAATGTTTTATTGACCCTTCCCTGGCCCATTCACTGGTTTCTCCTCCCAATTGATTGTATATTGTTGTATATATTGTATGATCCTTTGAAAAAAAGATATTTGAGAAAACAAAAAAACAAAAATTAAAGTCTGAAAAAATAGTCAAAAAATTGAAAGTTTAATTTAATAAACAACTATCTTGAAAGTTCTTGTGTTTCTAATTTGTAGTGACTGAAAAAGTGGTCAGCTTGAGAGAGCGATTGAGAGCTCTTCAAATGTAATTAGTGTCATTCGTTTCACAGTACTGGCAAACTGTTTTGTTAATTACTTTATAGGCGCAGCCTTACTGTGTTGTACGCCAGACCCTACTTGTTTCTCAGTTTTGACTTAGTGGCATCCTAGAATTGTTGCAGTGAAATCTGATAGATTTCAATGTGCAACTCCTATATGTTTTTTTTTACGTGGGAATGCCCACCCTGCATACAGCATACCTGATGCAGGTATAATGTGGTGTATGGCTTTACAAGGTCATGCATACACCTAGCTGTGTCACTTTGTAAATAAGGTGCAAAAGAGTGTAACATTTATTTTGCAAGTAAGTCAAGAAAATGATGCACCAGGGGCGTTAAACTGTTGCAAGGGGATCATGAATAAGTCCCCATGTCTTTTCCCCTATGTTGGTGCACAATGGCTGCCATGTGCCAAGGCAGGAACCCTTATGCCATGGTGCTAGGGTGATTGTGTTGTGTAATTGATTGATGTTGTGCAGGAAGGGACACTTACCTGCAAAAAGCCTAACAATCCAGGGTATTTACTCTTTCTCTGTGTGCTGCAGAAGAGAAAAACATTTATCCACCTAGGAACCCCCAGTACGAGTGGCTCTATGAATGACTGTTTGTTGCACAGAACCTTCACTCCCTCTCCCCAGCACCTGGCGACCCATAGATTCCATCTAGGTTCAGACCTGTTCAGTGCCCTCAATGATTTGTGTGTCAACATTTGAGATCAATCAAAGCCATTACGGGCAGAAGAGGGAGTATTTGATGCCCAACTTCCGAAGCCATCTCTTAACTGCTAAAGATGACCCCCTCTACTTCTGCACCCAGTGTCGCAGTCAGGGAAGAAATTGACTTTGGCGTTAGCCACTTTCACCTCCACAGCTTGTGTACCTCCCTCAGGACAACATCACAATCCCTGTAGGAAGGCAGAAGAGAAAGGGCCAAGAACCTGTCACGGGCAGCAGATGGCTCGCCAGCACTTGATGGTCCCCCTAAACAACAAAGAATGTGGAGAGCGCACCTGCTGGCAGTAGATCACGTAACCATGTCTCAGTCCATGCCACTGCATCAGCCCCTTTCACTCCTCGGGCAAACCCAACACCCTCACTTTATTATGCTGAGAGCAGCCCTCTGCAACCTCCGCTGTTTTTTAGTGACTACACACATGCCATTAGCTGCTGCACATCCAACGCTGTATTCAGAGTAGTCGGGGGACTTTGACCAGTTCTTGCTCAATGATGTGCACCTTATAAGTCAGCTTGTGATGATCTGTGCACTCCAGGGTGAAGTCAACTGTAATTTTGTCTATGTAGCCCTCAAAGGAAGTGCATGTTTGTTTAAGGGAGCTACCTGCTGTCAGTACAGAGTCAATTTTGGAGTCGAGGGTGTCCTCTGTTAACTGCCCCGCTGGACAGGGTACCCCAGCTGCTCAGTTCACCAACACAGAGGAATGGCCAAATGTTGAAGCCGCCCCAGTTTGCAGGCAGGACATCGTTGTGCCAGACACCCAGGCACTATGTATGACATGCGGTGCATTGCAGTGTGGCCAGCCTGCCCCTCTTCTCCAATCAGGTGTATGCAAGCCAGGAATCTTCGTTCGGGCTGCACCGTTAGAAATCCCACATACACCAAAGATCTCACTACCAGGGGGTGAGGAAAGGCAATCTGTCAAGCTAACAGTGGAAAGCAGATTGTGGGTTCCCCAGTGCCCCAGTGAGCATGGGCAGATCAGGCAGCACAGCCCAGGGCCGGTGCCTGAGAGACCCATACCCTTGGCACCCGCCAAAAGCAACAGCTGATATCCGTGACTACAGCCAGATAGTGGAGTCCCCCACCAGTATTGTGCAGTGCCCTTGGAGAAGTAGGTCCACATCAGTGCAGGGATTGCTTTGGGCATGATGTGCATCACCCACAGACACTAGGCCTGGGCCCCAGTAGACCCCCGGGTCTCCTCTGCTACCCATACCAACTTTTCACCTGGACATGGACACCGGGGATCAATCTGCTGCACTCTCTAAAAATCTGTGACTTAATCAGCAGGAGCCTCAGTCAGGCTGGATTTCACAATCTTGGGTGCAGCAGTCACCGCCAAGTCTGCAGGGGAACCTTCCCATGCGTGTGATGCAACAGGGCCCGCTTAGGCATGAAGATGCGGCGCTACCAACATACAACCTCGGCGCAGCTCAAGGGCCTCACCCTCCACAGCGTCCGGCCAGCACAACATCACCCAATGTAAGATGCAGAGAGGAGCAGGACCCCATTGGCATTCTCCTGCATGCACCCCGGTGAAATGGTGGCGCATGTTATGCAATGCAGACCTCCCCATGTCGGTGCTCAGGAGCGCTCTACCAATCACAGCTCCATGGGGCGCCAGCCAGTCTTCTCACACAGATCAGCAATGTGTCTCCTTGCTGCAAGACTACTACACCAGGTAAGGGTGATTACTGGTGCCTCAATGTTCACTACCATGGCCCACAGGCTTGAGCCCAACGTGTACTGCCTCCACTGTCAGGCTGCAGCAACTCCACAGCACCGGCGCCTCCCACATCAGGTCTCAGGCCCAGCGGGGCCTTAGGCCCCGGCATTGTACGTGCTTCCAGGCTTCGGCTGCCATGGCGTCGCAAGGATGGTGCTATGAAAGCGATGCACCACTTTTCAAATAAGAGGCCTGATTCTGCCTTTCCTCTTCCTTTGTGAGTCTGGCTGGGCCTCCTGGGTTTTCGGGGGGTTGCAGGCGGTTGTTGACTTTTGCTGTACTTGACCCTGGCTGCTCCATTCTGCATTCCATTGTTTTCTTTTTTTTCAGAGGTGGATTTATAGGCTATTTTGCCTCCAGAGGCTGAAAAGTGACATTGGGTGACTAGTGTGAATTTCTTTGCCGCTAATTGGCCTTTAGTCACTTTTCTCTCACTAACATCCGATTTTTTAGCACCTTGATGCTAGTGTTAGCAGCAGTTTTTGCCACGGCTAGCTGATACTATCACCATGTAGCAACGTATTGTAAATACAATGCTTTCAATGAATTTCGGTGATAGTCGGAGGTAAAAGAATTGCCCCTAAGCAACGTCAAATTTGCTTAGCAGCAATTCTTGTAAATATACTGTTCTCTTTTTTGACTTCAACACTGTTTTTGCACTGCATGACCACTTTCTTTGTCCCGCTTGCACTAGGACATCTTGTTTCACATTTTTTATACTGTTATTGAAAGATTTTTTGGAATCCTCCTCCATATGCAAATTAACTACTACCTCGGCTCTTCATACCCATCCATCAATGCTCCAAACTGTTTTGTTCTAGCACTGACGTTCTAATCTAAGTGCAAATAGTGACAGGAAATGTATAATATATTGCTTTGTTTTTGATTGCTCTTATCTCATCTGTGGTGTGTATGGATTCAGGATATTTCATGTGACCAAATCCTTGTATATGTCCAGAGATGTCCCTGACATGTGATTCGATTTATGTATGCTATGTCTCCCTAATGATGATTGCAACTGTTTGTCTGTATATTGACTGAAAAATTCTTCAATAAACAAAGTAAAAAAAAAAAGATTTTTGGGAATCGAATGAACAATATATTTTGCAGATATTTGTAAAAGAAATAATTAGCCTGGTGATTATTAATTTAATGTAATATGTGTGAGTGAGGATCATTGTGTGATGTCTCCTAAAATACATAAGTGTTGCATTGATTCCAACAGGACCACATATGATTATACTGATTACTTACCCATGTTCTGGGGAATATAGCATCCCACCTCCAGTTATTATGTCTAATCTCAGCCTTCTGGCAGAACCTATCCCAGATCCTTTCTTTAGTATCATATGCCCAATGGTTATCCGTTCAAACAAGTATGACACAAAATGTTGGAGATAGCTGGTTATTGAATGAATACTCAACTTTGAGTTTAAGTTTCAAACGAAGCTGCTAATTTACCATTCACTCTCTTCTCTCTAGCTGAATGGCATACCTCAAGGTCTGGGCCAGAGTATAGGCTTTTGAATGTATCCCACACAACTGTAGGCTTTGGTGAGCCCACATTGTTGCTAATAAATTAATCTAGACAATTCTGAAAAAAGTTGACATACGCTAAATTCAGAAGCAGCTTCCTGCCAAATGTCCACTGTGTAGGGGGAAAATTATTCATAAGATGAATTGTCTTAAGATAAAGAGACAGAGTGTTGTGGCCTGAGATATTCCTAGGATGAGAATGAGCCTTTTAGTTCATCGATAGAGGTTAGTTCAAAACCCTCAAGTGCCGAACTACTTCATCATCTTTCATAGATCTACTATCCACTAAAATCATTGCACTGCCATCATCATCCAAGTGCAGAGCAGCTGCCAATTCAATTTGAGCTGTTCTGCCTTTCTTCTCAGGCCTCTTACTTTGGGTCTCGTCCTTTAAATTTTTCTCTGTGTTGGTGCAAAATGGCAGTGAGGGACTGATTCTCTCCACATCAGCACTAAGGCTGCTGACAGACTCTGTCAAGCACTATGGGGTGGAAAGTTTGAGTAGCCCATGAGAAGAATGCTTATTTAAATGAAGATTAACAAAGCACACAAGTCATATGTGGCTAGTCCTAAATGTGAGAAATATTAAGCTAGGTACTTACGGCTCGCTTGGTGGTCCCGGTCAATGTCTGATACTCTTCATTTTCCTGTCCAAATATGCTGAAGTTTCAAGAGTTGCTTATCTTGTCAGGGTCCTTTTCCAGGCTGGGTGGTCTTATGCACTGATACTGGACCTGAGTCAGGAATGCATTGCAGGTCTAGGAGTGTTGTCTTGGCTACGCCAGATGACAGGGAGAGCCTGTGTATGTGCATACTCAGATATGCGGGGCTTTTTCCGAGATTGGATTTGATGAGAGGGTGTCAAAGGTGCCCAAAATGGCCATACAGTCAAACCAGGTGGAGAAGCCGAGGCAGCTAATGACCAAGAGGAGCTGTGTAGAGAATGCATAGTAGCAACATTGACTAGATCAGTAGCAGCCAGAGAGGTCACTGCTGTGGCGAATTTAAGAGAGCAATGCAAGCTCATCAAAAGGGGAGCCACTGAACTGACTCAGGTAAAGTCAAAACCGTATCATTGCTACAAGTCATGACTACAGTCCTCCTACTGATAATTGTGGTCAGACTGCCTCTCTTGTAGGCCCTCTTCAAAAGAATTTTGTTAACCTTTTAGGCCCTAAAGAGGTGGAGGCAAAAGCACTCGTTGTATTCTCAGTGGAGCCAGTTAGAGTTGATTTGTCTTCAGTCCAGGTCACTGAAGAAGCTGAATTGCTGCATAATGGTGTACCAGTGATCAATGAACCTGTGAATGGCAAGTTGGAGCAACTACCCTCCAGAAGTTATATAGGTTTGCTTAAAATTTTGAATGCAGATCTACACTAGGGCATGGTCTTGCTGCTAGTGCTGGAGGTAATACTTAGGTGGAGACTGCACAATTATCTAGCAGTGACCCAGTTTGGGATGTGCTAGCTACCTGGAATTGAGCAACCTGACACGGATGGTAGAAACCAGCAATCTTCTGGCCTCTTGGTCGATGTTACAGCTGATATTTTACCAGTTCAGGCACCTGCACACTTAGACTGCTTGGATGGCTTGAATACAGAGGGGCATTGGGTATTTGAGAATCTAGATGCTTTCCTTTCATTATCAAACTTATCAGCGGTCGGCAGGCTCTTATGCGCCTTAGAATCAAAATTAGAGCATGTTGGCGACACGGAACCAGTGAAGGAACCAGCTAGAGTTACAGAGAGCCTTAGACAACTATGACCGATGAAGACAATGTAAACAATATTTCAAACACAATATTTATGTGCCTTGTCAATTTTGAACATTATATTTTGTCATAGAATTGATCTTAGACAAGAAATTAAGATTCAATGTGGAACAAAAGCTAAGACGCCCCCTGCACTGCTTTCTTTTAAATCTTTATATAGAACCCTATGCTTGCAAATTAGTCGGATTCCATATTATTTTATATAATAATTGGCCTCTTTGAAACCGAAGATCTGTGATATAATTTGCTGTTGTGAGGCGTTTTAAGATGGCCGCCGCTTTAACACTTCAATACACAATGTGTTTACTTGATTGACTATTATTGATGGGGTGTATTGATATTGTCTCCCTTGTTTTATAGAAAAACATGATTTGTAAATTACGCTATTGCTGCAATTAATGTTATTTGGATCTATTACATTTGGTGTCTTTTATCGTTTGTTTTTCAGGAATATGTTACATTTCTAACTGTTAGCTAACATTAGCAAAAGTATTTATGTATATACTTTGGGGCAGATTTATGTTAACTGGCGCAGCCACAGTCCACCACAGCTCCGCCACCCATGATGCACAGTATTTACAATGCGGCGCACCATGGGGCAAAAGCGGCACAGATGCGTGCCTTAAAGGTGGCGCATTGCTGGAGTTGCGTCGCAAGCGCGATGCAGCTCCAGCAAGGCTCAGAGGTGCCCCATCTTCACAATGCTGCGTCAAGACCTACGCCTGCTTCAAGCAGGTGCAGGGTTTTGACGCAGCATTGGCCTGAAAGTGACTGAGTGAAATCTTATAGATTTCACTCAGTCACTTTTAAGAGGCGTTCCTGCGCAGGAACGCCCCCCCTGCGCAGGAACGCCTCATTATGGCGCAGGGCTTTACAACGTGACGCATCTCCTAGATGCGTCACGTTGTAAATAGGGCGCATTGTTTGCGCCGCTGTTGCGCCAAATAAAGTGACGCAATTGCAGCGCAAAAAGGCGCAAGGGCCTCATAAATCTGCCCCAAGGAATTTAGTAAGATTGCACATTTATTAATGGACTGGCTCGACTTTGCGGTATATCATGTATGGATGGGTCTCTTTGGGTTTCTGCTTTTTCCTATAGATACCGGTTATTAAAATAAGATTATGTGAAGATTATGTTAAATAAATGGTTTCCTTGATCCGTAAATGTATAAGATTAAATATGAAAGTTCGTCACACATAAATTACTGTGATTGTATAATAATGGGTTTATATGGAAATATAAGTCGTTGTATATGTCCTACTTGTCTGTCTCAACCTTACATGTAACTATGTTGCCATGCTCTAATAACTGTAACCTTTGTAACGATGTACCCTGCAACTATCGTCTGATACTCATGTAAAGCGCTCAAATACCTCCGTGTCTAGCCAGCGCTATATAAAACATTTAAAATAAAATAAGTAAATAAAAAATACAACACATTCACACACACAAATGTAAGGTAATTGCAAATTAAAAAACACATTTAAATCGACTACAGTAGTACTACTGATGAAGCAGGCATACATGTACTGCAGTCCTTGATCCTCTCTGTATTGAATATATACCATGCGAGAAGACCTGTTTTTGTGCTGCTTAGCAACTGAAGATTTGAGATCATCTTGTATGGATGCTGCTGACCTTTTCTATTGCCTTGAAAAAGCAAAAAGTGTAGCGAAATGTGTTGGCTGTATTGCCATCTCATTTTTTGTATTCCCAATAATACTCTTATATTGAAATTCAACTTATTCATTCTCACATGAAAATATAAATGTATCTTCTGGCATATGTGTTATGACTTCAGAGTACTTTTTATTTTTTCAACCTTGTGATCTAATCGTATCTCCAAATGTTCTAATGAACCATGAGACTTGGAGAGTTAAATACAACTGTCATCCTCTATCCTCCTAAATAATTCTATTTTGGATTACACTTGGGTGCTTCTTCCCATTGTTTCTCAAGCTGAAAAGGGGACAGCTACCACAATATAGATAACTCAGTGCTGGAATTCACGGTGTTATCACCCATTTCTATTTTCTATTCATAATGTTTCTGTAGCAATCTGTTCTTTTTTCCATTTTGCTCCATGCAAGTTACTTTGTGCTTATTTGTTTCTGGGGGAACGTGAGTCACATCAGTATACATATTTTTGACATGATTCCGGTTTTTCCTTTCATGTAACACTGTGTGTCCCACTGCTCTTTGAAGTTAGATCGATAGCATAGCAATAACAATTTCAAGGTAAAATTGCCTTTGTTAATATGTTCTGGACTAACCAGGGCACTGATAACTGCATCTGCAATGTGAAATTGGCCTATCAAGTATCATTGTCTTTATGTGGCAGTTTGATTTACCAATCGGAGGTGAGTCAAAGGAGGTGGTATGAAGTTTAGATTAGGTACGTACAATACAGGTATAATAATTAAAATAACTATAGTATATTAAGGATAATATTGTAATTTTTACTACAAAGTCAAATCATTTAATGCTTTATTAGCACATTTAGGGGGTATATTCACAAGAACGTGTGATAACTACTCCAAAAGTAGCGTAATGCAACTTACAACATCGCAGCCAATTTCTGGAAAATAACCCCATGTGAACGTGGAATTCACAAGAAGGCCGTAGCATGCGATAGACACCAGATAAGGTGGCTAATGTCCGCGTGAAAATCAATGCCACGCCGCAAAAACACGATACGCGAATGCAAGAAAACATGCGATGAGGCAAATCGCGGGACAAAAAGCAGAGAAAACCAGGCACAGGCCTGCAAATCACACGCGTCTTGTGAGAAAATGCACTATAAAAGAAAAGGAAGAAAAATCTATTCTAACTGCATAACCCCATGGATGCACCAGAACCGAGTGCAGAGGACAATTCGAACTCCACAAACCCCACGGAGGACCAGCATGGAACCCCATGTTTGGGGAAGGGCAAGGAGAAGAGGAAGTGGAAGACGAGGTCAGTCTGCAGGAAGACCGGATCATCATCACTGATGTCATAGGACACCATCAACAATTGTTCGGCACCTCCACTGCAGCACTGGCAACCCAAACAGAAAGATGGCAGTCCATCTACACCAACGTCAATGCAGGTGGAATGTCAAGAAGGTCACTGGAGGAGGTCATAGAGGTGCTTGCATGAAGTGCACAGCCAAACCAAGCAGAAGCTCTCGGCCAACAGGAAGGCAGCAAGGATGACTGGAGGTGGGAGTCCTGCGACACAGGAAGTGATTGAAGAGCTGGAGAAAAGGGTGACCACAGGCAGCAGTGTGGAGACGGTTGCAGGAATTGGGGGCCTGGACACAGCACGATACGACCGGACCCAACAGCAACAGGGTGAGTAACGACCAGGGATGGGGGACGGGAGGAGTTGGCCACAAAGGCACACATGCACAATTATTTTTAGCACACTGCACACCCACAATGATCATGGAACATGTCGCTGATAGCCTTGACACACTTTATTTATTTATTTAAAGAGTTTTCTAGACCCGGAGGTATCAGAGCGCTTTACATGAGAATCAACAATATAACAGAAATCAACGATGTAACAGAAAAAGTTCAACAATTACACAATAAATCTCCCAAAAATAGGCAATACAATTAGGAGAGGAGAGAGAAAAGTAGTGGAGGGGGCAGGGGAGGTGAGAAAGGGAGGATAAAGGAGGAGACAATACAGAAAGACGGAAAGAAGTCTGTCTAAAGATCGACTGGGTAGGTGATGACAAAGGAGGGAATCCACGGCCCATCTTCTCTATAGCTAAACCAGGTAACTCCATCGGGCATCAAACAAAAAAGTTCAGTCTCAATACATTGAGAGAGGGGAGAAGGAGAGGCATAAATAGAGGGAGGAAGCGGGAGGAGAAGACAGGAGGGACTAAAAGAAGTGCACCAATGTGGATTAACAGTATAACAGAAAAAGATCATCAATTACACATTACATCAAACAATCAGCAATACATTAGGAGAGGAGAGAAAGGAGAGCGAAAAGAAGTGGGGGTAAGGGAGGTGAGAAAGTGAGGATAAGGGAAGAGACAATCGTAAAGACTAAAGGAAGTCTGTCTAAAGACCGACTGGGTAGGTGACGACCAAGAAGGGAATCCACGGTCCATCTCCCCTATAGCTAAACCAGGTAGCTCCATCGGGCATCAGACAAAGTAGTTCGGTCTCAAGTGTCGAGGGAATAGGTCCCCAGAAAAACAGG
The DNA here is from genome assembly GCF_964263255.1 of Lissotriton vulgaris. Lineage (NCBI taxonomy): Eukaryota > Metazoa > Chordata > Amphibia > Caudata > Salamandridae > Lissotriton > Lissotriton vulgaris. The sequence continues at coordinate 1,137,365,602 of NC_141696.1, read as the reverse complement.
ATGGGAGGGATATACAGCAGAAAGATGAAGGAAAGTCTGCCCAAAGACCTGCTGGTTAAGTGACGGTCGAGGGGGAAGTCCCAAAACCCATCTCCTCTACAGCTATCAGGTAGCTCCACCGGGCTTTGACCAAAACGCTAGGTTTCAATGGGAAACATTTAAATAACATGGAGGGCAAAATAAATGGAGCGTAGAGGGGAGGGAACAGGGAAGGTGAGAAAGGGAGGAAAGGGGAAGAGACAACAAGGAGAGTCGTAATGAAATCTGTCTAAAGGCCAACTGGGTAGGTGACGACCTAGGAAAGAATTCACGGCCCATCTCCCCTATAGCTAAACCAGTTAGCTCCATCGGGAAACAGACAAAATAGTTCAGTCTCAGTACATTGAGAGAGGAGAGAAGGAGGGATATAAATAGAGGGAGGAAGCAGGAAGAGACGGCAGGAGAGACGAAAGGAAGTCTGGCTAAAGACTGACTGGGTAGGTGACGTCCAAGGAGGGAATCCCCGACCTGTCTCCCCTATAGCTAAACCAGGTAGCTCCATCGGGCATCAGACAAAATAGCTAGCTCTCAAATGACGCGGGAAATTCACAAGTAAACAGGGTGGGGACTAGGGCAAGGATAGGTGAGGGCAAAGGTTAGTAGCAGGAAAGAGGAGAGGAGTAGAGCGGGGAGGGGTAGGGGGTAGGTAGTTCAGTGAAAGGGCCCATGGATCTGCTGCGAGGCATTCAAAAAGCAGGTTTGTTTCTTCATAGGTGCCATCTTGAGGTTATGACGCCGGGTGCGAATTACGCAAGAAGTCTTGTGTTGCTATGACCGGTAGGAAGGGCGGCCACAGCGTCAGCCGTCCAGGGCTGGTAGACAGCCAGGGCATGCTAGGATAGAGATAGGCGCATTGAAAGAAGCCTGTTAGGTGCTTGGTGTAAAAGTCGGCGGTGAGGAAGTTAGTAAGAGCAGGGTGGTGCCATTTTGAAGACAGGCAGGGAGTCCTCAGTGTTCGTTGCGAGGTCGGGACTTTTGCCTGGAGATTCAGGGCTTCTGGAGAACCTTGAATTGTCAGGAGGGACGGTGAGAGCAAGGATGGGACAGATCTCCGGAGGATGAAGTTACTCGGCAAATGGGAGGATAAGTAGGTTGGAGGTCGCCATTTTTAAATCAGGCAGCGCACTTGTGAGCCCTGAGTCTCCTGTTGAAGAGTGCCATTTTCAAGGTTCTAAGGCAGGATAGCAAGCAAAAATCTGCTTACTGGGATTAAAGGAGACTGAGGCAGTTGAGCGCTGAAGGAGAGAGAATGTCACAATTCTGGAGGATTTACGGGGCTAATCAGCCGCCATTTTGGATTGGGCATCATCCAGCGGGACCTTAGTCTCTCATTGCTGGAATCTCACGTCGTCAATATCTTCTGCTATCGCTTTCGGCTTCTCGCAGCAGTTAGCACGGCCGTTGTTGGGGGGTGACTTGAGTTGTGGGGGCCGATTCGTGAGCATAAGAGTCTCGGACCTGCTGCTAAGGAGTCAGCCGGCAGGTCAATCTCTTCTCCTGAGGAGGTAGCGGGGAGAGGATCAGCAGTGTCAGTGGAGGATCCAGAGCGCCATTCCAGAGCACCCACTTAGCAGCTTGAGATACGGTGAGTCGTTAATTATCGAGGCTTTGCCTGCGGTGGGAGGGAGGGTCCTGGGAATTGTACGAGATGATACAATGAAGGTTAAGATGTCCATCTCAGACAGTTACAATCCTAGGATGTATACAGAGCAAGCGCCTCTTAAGTGGCGCATGAAAAGATCACCACTACAGTCATGGTAGCTAGCCTGGGGCAGGCTGTGACAAAAAACAGCAAGCGTCTCTCAAGTGGCTCATATAGAGAACACACCAACAATCATAGTAGCAAGCTTGGCAGCGCTCACCTTCCATTAGATCAGGCAGGCTTGTCATCGGTTTTGTCAAGCAGGCGAGCCGGGATCTGATGTTAGAGACTCAGGTGGGATGCCCTGCAAGGCACTCCCCGCTTCCAATTTGCAATTAGGTTCTGGGCGGTCCACGGATATAGAGCGCAGGACTCGCTCATTGGGACACATGCAGCAACCAATGAGCAATATTCGCACCAGCCGGCCACAATGTGCACAAAGGAGCCACCTCTGTATCACCAATATCACAACGACCCATGCACATGTGCTGAATCCAGCAAAGCAGCAGCTCTTTGACCCACACTGACTATGCAAGTCGCACTGCATGTCGGATAGCATGGCAGCAGCCCAAAAACATGAGATGGCCTATGAATCGACATGGAGATAGCCCAGTGCGGATCACAGCCATAAAGGAGCAGGTCACACTCTGACATGTCCACGTGCACACACAACCCATGCCGCACGATACACACAGCAGAGGAACAATGCACAAGGCCACAAAATCTGTCCGAGAGCACATAGGCCCAAGTCAAAAACAAATCAGGCCCTGAAAAGCACACAATTCAAAGGCACTCCGCCTCAAAGGGAGAAGGCTACATGAAATCAAAGCTGCAGGGGCAACTCCCCCACAATGGTACACAGACACATAGCAATCACAGAAAATCAGCAATGACGCAAATGTGGTACAAAAAGCAACACCAACAGCATAAGCCACCGCTCACAACAGGTCCCACACATTCGTAGTAATTGCCCACTTACATCTGCCTGATATTGTGTTATGATGATGCACAGGTACTACCACACATCCGTCATGTAGTCGAAAAACACACTGACTGCCATCAAATAGCCGGCTAAACCAAAATTGGGACAATGCACATTGGCATGCAGTCTGAATGTAAACATCTGCAAAACTCCCACATACATGTATTACTCTGTAAACCTGCATCTCACCTTTCACAATGCAGAGGGACAAACAGCATCTACTGCAGGGCACACCACGCCTCACATCATTGATGACGAAGAGGACAATCTGCACATATGTCATGACACCCTCCAAAGGATAATGTACAGCTTCTGCACCCCATCCCCAGGAGCAGGGCAGGCCAGTTGCCCCGAGCTGAGCCCACCACCTGCACAGACCACAGAGCAAGAAACACACACCACCACAGCTGTCTCCCGGCACCCCTGACCAAAATATTGAGTTCCAACAACGTGCGTGGAATTGCCATGTGGAGTTGGCTGAACAGCTGTGGTGGGTTTTGAACTCGTGGCAGTCAAACTCAATGCCATACGTGGGTGTCTGAGTCTCATCAGGGACCATGTACAGTCCCTATTGGACACCCGCAGAACGCACTATGCTCCGCCACAGACCTTGGTTGACCTCGCTTGGGCCATGAATCTACTACAAGAACTGTCTGGTCAGACAGGCACCAGAGATTATTATTATTATTATTATTGCATTTCTTATATAGCGCCAGAATCGACCCCCAAAGGGATATCTCCGTGCTTGCCTTGGGAACCCGTCCTGGTTTTTCCCTGTGAGATAGCCCCTATAGGGCATCCCCAAGGTGAAAGCCAGGCATCCCGCCGCCGGGGGGGCCGTTGTGGAGATTAAGCAAGCTTAATGCCCAGAGTTGCATAGTGTGAACCCATGATTAGGTCAGGCACCGAAGCGAGAATTATCGAGTCCGTGGACATTTGAGCTCAACACCCTGCCGCGTCAGGAATCGAACCCTGGTCCCGGGTCTGGCCTCTGCTTCAGGGTCTGCCTGCTCTAACCAGTGAGCCACACTTCTCCGCAGCATTTTTTACAGCACTGAGTTGGCACAGATGGGAAGACCAAAGGAGCCCATGGAGCAGATGCAGGCTGGAAATATGTCTCCCACGGGTGGACACCATTGAGAAGTATCTTGGAACTTCAATGCCCTGCAGTACTTCATCTTGCCATTGCTGCCACTGAACCGCTCCCAGATGAATGCAGGGGGAACATCGACGCATTTAGCTCCGACACTTGATGTGTCTTTGGCACACAGTGATGCTGCCCCATCACCCTCGCAGTCTTGTGTCAGTGGCATCATCCCGACACACACACAGGACACACTGGACACAGAACCCGTATCAGGGGAGTAAGAAAGGGATGGGAAATACTGTGTGAGGAAGGAGGCAGTAGCATCCATCACCGCCATATGCCCTGTCCATGCCTGGTGATGACCTATGCATCATGCCCTGGGAAACATCTCCTACTGACTCCCGGAACACTCATTCCCGGACTCCGACACGGACTCACATTTCATCACTGCTGGCCAATTACACAGCAATCCTGCTGCGGACTGTTCCCTCCCACTCCCTAAACCCTTCTCAATCTCCAAAGGACTGTGGGTTGCCCACCACTGGGCTTGGTTGGCCATGTACAGCTCTAACTCTGTCAATCACCTGAATGTGAATAAAACATTCTGAATCGCACAGATGTGTCATTACTATGTTCACTCGCGTAAGGAAGTATAGCTGGATGTAGGGACAATGATTGCACCTGAAGGTTCATCCTGATAACTGACATCTATGCGCATGTGTATCCCTGAGGCACATGGCAAATTGAATGACTGTGAAGGTGAGTACTAGCTGTGGCCCCATTGCACATCAACAACAATTTCACAACCCCCCAACGTAGGCACATGTCAATATGTTGAATAGGGCTGTGTGTAGGAGTGACCAAATCGGTAGCAGGCCAGAAGTGGTGTCCTACATCACATCACATGTGACAAAAGAAATTCATGATGCATACATAATTACACATATCTGTGTGAACACATTCTCTTATGATATATGACATTGCTCTACATGGTCAGAGGTTGGACACCATACTCACATCACTGAAGTCACGTAAGTGCACATGTCGGCCAGCACCTATCCCAAACAATGTCTGGTTCACATAGGTTGAGCTTGCCAAAGGGACCCACCCCCATTGCACATGCGTCAGTCAGTTCCTCCCTGTGTAGGGACGATGTTCATTGTGGCACACGAGTGGACATTCAAATCAACACACCTCACACTTAGACACCAGTGGGGTGGCATAGACTTTATTGGGATGTGAGTGTCAGTGTGGATGGGGCAAGAGCCACAACAGTCAGGGACATGCTTCAGACACTTGCACACAGCATGGGTACATGTCGAGGTTCAGGGAATGGTGGTGCAAAAATGTACGACAATCATCATGGATGGCAACGCCCTCAGCCCACCTTGCCTTGCTGGATGAGTCATGTGTTGTTTGACGTCTGCCCATTGCCCCATTTGAGGGGGCACGACTCACTGCCCATTGGATCTGCATAGTGCTCTGCCACCAGAATGCTCTGATTGTCTGCTCTGCTGACAGTGTTCAGGTGAAAGGATCCGACATTGTCACATGCCGTGCTACATTGCCATGTGTGTGCCCCCTCCAGCAGTGTGTCTGAATTGGCAACGTTGCCAAACGACTCTGTGTTGCTGTGATCATGGACCTACATCACCTTGCACGGGTGTGTGTACATGCGCCTTGTGCCACGCACATGCATCTACAGTCCAGACGATGGCAGACATGTCCTCTGTTATGTGAGCAATCCCCATGATGCAACAAGTTGTTGGGACATGTGCTGTGGCTGACAATCAGATGTGGCTTCAGGGACGTAGTTACTAATCCATGAATGCTTGTGCTGCTTCATGTGCAATGAGTTCCAATAGTACGTTGTTGTCGTGTTCAAGGAACACCAGAGTGAGCCAATCCATTAACTAGTCGGGGTCGGTGTGCTCAGCCACCGCCGTTTCACCAATCCGCAATACAGCCCAATAGGGGAGTGCCTCTATTTGGTCACTGCACATGAGGAATTGTGCAATCTCCCATGCACTACTGCCAATACATACGCAGCATGTCAAGGCATCTCATGCACGGCTGTCTGGGCTACTCTCCTGTTCTTGTTCCAACAGGGGGCGCACACTCAAGTCATAATCCAATTTATCTACGGTTGTGTTGGATAGGCAGACTTCCATGGGACACTCGAATGTGAATGTTTGGCAGTGGAACCAGGGCTGGAAGCAGGTGACATAGGCAATGCGGAAGCTGAACCTGTAACTGATCTTCAGCACTGCCATTGGCACGGCGCCCAGTAAATGCAGCATACGTGCAGGGTAATGTTTCACGTGATGGGGGTTGTGCATGTTCCTAGTATGGCCTGCAATTGACTTGGTGCATCTCGTGGAACCGGCACTCTTCTGAACTGTGGCAGTTGTGTGGAGGGTATGCCACAGCTCTACGCAATGATTCAAATGTGTGTGCAATGTGGGGCTGAATGTGTTGCTGTTTCGGTGGGTGTCAAGGGCATCCCATTCAGGGGTACCTCCGGCAGGGGCTTCTGTGGGTGGGGTGTGGATGAGTTGGGTAGTTTATTTGTGCTATGCATAGTGTGGGAGTCATCCACATCTGCCATGGAATCTCTCTCAGGGTGTTCCAGGCACAGGTGCCCTCCCACCTTCTGCATTGGTACAATGGAGCTTTTATCCCTGATGTTTGTCTGACTTCTATTTGCGTTTTTGGAATGTGATGTGGCTTTGGTGCTCAGATTGGGACATGGCCTTGTGCTCATGGTGTACGGATGGGAATGCACACACACATGTTGGCATGTGGAGCCAGATGCCCTGCAAGACCTTGCGGTGCTTGTGCAATTTCACTTCATCTCTCCCTCTCATTCCTTTGTTGGGCATATGGCACATCTTCTTCGCTTGGATTTAGTGATCCAGGCTGTGTCCTATGAATTGTCCAGTGAGGGCCCGCTGGGTCTCATTCGAGAGGTTGTTTTGGCATTTGTTTGTATGGTGTTTTGTGTTGGTGATTGCATTGCTGTATGTTTGAATCTCCATTTTCTGGCAACGCATGAATGTTGATTTTCCTGCTTGTGCGACATCAGGCAGAATATTTGTTTTGGGATTCATGGTGTTGGTGTGCTGTTACTTGGTCCAGGGTTGGGGGTGGGCCCGGGGGGACATTGCGGGCCTTGGTGTGGTGTTGGTGGGTGTTGTGGCCCTCTTGGGTGCCCGTGCTGTATGTTCAGTTGCTCCATGGCATCTATTTGTCTTCAGGTGTGGCTGTGGGCTGTGCTCCCTTTTATGAAGCAGGATGTGGTCTGACTTTACACCAGGTCAAAGCAGGTGTTTATTTTTGTGCTGCTAACGTGCCTTATTGTGTAATTTGTTTTCTTATCGCCGATCTGGCAGGCCGTTGTGAATGTTGAAGTGTGATGTTGTCTCTGCTTTTTTGCACGGGACGCCTACTCTGCATCTCTTTAGCGATAGTTGCGTGGGTCCTCTGTGACAATGTTTTTTGTGGCTTGTATCGCGGGACAACTGGTGCTGTGGGATGTTAGCACCAGCTTGTGAATGGGGAGGTTTATCTTATTTCTGCATTGACCAAACTAGAGACACCATTTTTAAAAGGCAGAGCTCTAGTCTAGTTTAGTGCTATCTAGGATTACTATACCCAACAAAATATGGCCGCGGGTGTGCTGTTGGCTCATCAAAGGTGAACTAAAGGCAACTTATCTGTGCCCTTCCATGTCCCGACCATGGGCAGACAGCAGCAGGAATGCTGCCAGTTCCTTTAGACAGGGGAGTTGCGGGTTACAAACACGTCTACTAAAGTACTCAGAGATAGGAAGCAGAAGGATGGAGGGAGTATGACTGCCTTGCCTAACTGCTAGGGCCCAGTAGCCTGTGGTAGTTTATATCAATGCTGCCATTTCTGGACATGGTGACCACAGAAGAAGTGATGACGATGAGGGCCTTGCCTATGGGGAGCGGAGATATTACTTTAATGCTGCATTAATAAACATTTGTTCACTTCACGAAAACGTTCTACATATTTACAGTGTTTTGGAGGAGTTTCAGTTTGATGACTTATTTATGATGGAAACGTAGATGGGGCTCAGCCCCAGAATTACAGCTAGCTTTTCCGGAGAATTATGTCTGTTTACACCTAGATAGGAATGGTAAACGGGGCGACGACCTGGCTTTTGCTCTTAAGAAGAATTTTAAATGCTCCACTTTTCAGTTGGAGAATCTTAAAAGTGCAGAAGCATTGGGGTTTTGTATTTCTTCCTCCTTGCAGTGCTCCTTCTCAGGCACCTCAATCTATCGGCCACACGGTTATGACGGTGTTGAGGCACTGGCCTCAAAAATATTGCAATATGCCAATGTTATGGTATTAGGAGACCTGAATTTGCATTTGGATGACACTGACGAACCTTTAGCGAGATCATTAGTCAAGATCTTCCTTTAATGTGACTTTGAGCCCAACTGGATCGACTCATAGCGTAAGACATACTACTGATATGACTTTATCTACTGATATTATATTAGTCAAAAGTCCTTTAGAGGTTGTGTGGTCGCATTATTATTTGATTCTTTTTCGTGGCCTCACATGCTTAAGGAGGGGCAGGAACTTCAGCTGAGAGCTAACTTGTTTAAATCCTCAAAACAAGTTAATTTTCCAGAGTTGAAGGATGCTCTAAATGTGACAGTTCCCATTATGCCAGGAGAAGTCAATAATGGTACCTTATCAGTTAATTAACGCATGGAGGCCTCTAATAAGCTGGGCCCCGGAAAAACATTTGCACTAAGCAAAGTCAAGCTCTTTCTGCTCCTTGGTTCTCTGCCAGTCTTGCAGAGGAGTGAAAATACTGTAAAAAGTTAAAAAGGATATGAAGGAGACATTATTTCATAGTAGAAAATACAATTTATAAGGAGGCATTAAATAAATGAACTTAAAACATGGTCAGAGTAACTATTATACTAAGACGGTGAATGGGGCCAATACCAAACCAAGCGATATGTTTAAGATTGTCTCTAATTGCGTGCACCCAAAACGGCAGTCCCTCCCTTTAAATTCAGCTCTGATTCATGGTCTAAGCTTGAAACTATTTTGTCAAGAGAAAAATTATAAAATTCAGCTGAATATTTAATCTCAGGGGAGGACTTTGACTGGGCTCTTGCCTCCAATGGAACAGCCCCTGTACTAGAGAGTAAGGGCCATATTATCAAGAAAGGGCGATAAATTATCGCCGCTTATAAAGCAGCGATAATGGGTTTGATAAAATGCCCTTGTGAATTCCCATAGAAGCCCATGTTCTGGAGTTAACCTGGGCTTCTATTGGAATTCACAAGGGCATAATATCAAGCACATTATCGCTGCTTTATCGTCAGTTTCCTGCCGATAAAAGCGGCGATAATGTATCAACCTTTCTTGATAATATGGCCCTAAATTCTTTCAATTTAAGCTGATTGGCCAGGAGGAGTTAAAAGCATGAACCGTAGATCAGGTCCAGTATTGTTTAATAATTTATTTCTTATGGGTCAAGTTCCTAAGGTTTCAAAACAGGCAAAAGTGTTTCCCCTTGTTAAAAAACGGTAGCAGATAGGTAATCGCTATCTAATTTAAGACCTATCTCACTTCTGCTTGTGGTGCCAAAGATTTGGTAAACAATTTTTAATGCACAATTATCAGAATTTTTAGAGACATTCAAGCTGTTACACCCTTCCCAATTTAGCTTTCGCCTATGACACAATATAGAAACGGTGCTACTGGAAATGGTGGACTTTATTAAGTGGATTTTGGATCAAGTCCATAATGTTGCCTTGATTTTATTAGATCTGTCAGTGGCATTCAACATTATCTCTCTTTATATCTTTCAGCAAAATCTGTCTGCTCTTACGTTAGGAGGCTCTGCTTGGAAAATGCTTTGCTCTTTTTTTGCTTCCTACACTGTTTAATATTTATATGTCCCCACTTTCCACTCTAGTGGAATAAATTTTCATTAAGAATATTTCAAATTCAAACAATACTCAGCCTCTGCTTTCCTATGAGGGTGGCTCTGAAACAGCATTTGTGGTCTGCATGGGGGCGGTAATGGGTTGGTTGAAGATTAACAATCTAAGGTGTAACCCAGATAAAACAGAAGCTCCGTTATTTGGTTTAGATCCCCAATCCATGGGGAGTTGACCAAGCGAGATTCCAGCTCCTCTCCCCAATGGATCTATGACGTTACAACGCGTTATTTTACAACGCAGACCGTTACATTGCAATTTTTACAACGCAGGATCCATTACAATGCATGCCTTTACAACGCATGTCATTACATAGCAGATACTATTACAACGCATGCCATTACAACGTAAGTATAGGTAAGTATATCTTTTTAAAAAAAATGTAATTAAGTTAATTTAATTAATTTAATTTAATTAATGTAATTTTATTAATTTTTAAAAAGTAATTAATTTAATTTAATTTAAGTATTGTAATTTAATGAATATTAAAATTGTAATTAATTTAATGTATTTAATTTAATTTAATTAATGTAATTTAAATAAATTAAAAATTGTAAATAATATAATTTATTTTAATATAATTAATTTAATTTTAATAATTTTAAAATAATAATTAATTTAATTTAATTTAATTTAATTAATGTAATTTAATTAATTTAAAAATTGTAAATAATATAATTAATTTAATTTAATTAAATTAATTTAATTTATTTAAAGTCGTGATTTTTTAAAAAGTAAACCCTAAAAATACCCCTGTACCCCAAAAACAAAACCTAGCCCTAAAACCTAAAAATACCCCTGTACCCCAAAAACCAAACCCAGCCCTAAAACCTAAAAATACCCCTGTACCCCAAAAACCAAACCCAGCCCTAAAACCTAAAAATACCCCTGTACCCCAAAAACCAAACCCAGCCCTAAAACCTAAAAATACCCCTGTACCCCAAAAACCAAACCCAGCCCTAAAACCTAAAAATACCCCTGTACCCCAAAAACCAAACCCAGCCCTAAAACCTAAAAATACCCCTGTACCCCAAAAACCAAACCTAGCCCTAAAACCTAAAAATATCCCTGTACCCCAAAAACCAAACCCAGCCCTAAAACCTAAAAATACCCCTGTACCCCAAAAACTAAACCCAGCCCTAAAACCTAAAAATACCCCTGTACCCCAAAAACCAAACCCAGGCCAGCCCTAAAACCTAAAAATACCCCTGTACCCCAAAAACCAAACCCAGCCCTAAAACCTAAAAATACCCCTGTACCCCAAAAACCAAACCCAGCCCTAAAACCTAAAAATACCCCTGTACCCCAAAAACCAAACCCAGCCCTAAAACCTAAAAATACCCCTGTACCCCAAAAACCAAACCCAGCCCTAAAACCTAAATATACCCCTGTACCCCAAAAACCAAACCCAGCCCTAAAACCTAAAAATACCCCTGTACCCCAAAAACCAAACCCAGCCCTAAAACCTAAAAATACCCCTGTACCCCAAAAACCAAACCTAGCCCTAAAACCTAAAAATACCCCTGTACCCCAAAAACCAAACCCAGCCCTAAAACCTAAAAGTACCCCTGTACCCCAAAAACCAAACCTTGCCCTAAAACCTAAAAAGAAATATATTTATGTACATTTAATATTAATCAAATTAATTAAATAATATTAAATAAAATTAAAAAAAATATATATACTTACCTATACTTACGTTGTAATGGCATGCGTTGTAATAGCATCTGCTAAGTAATGACATGCGTTGTAAAGGCATGCATTGTAATGGATCCTGCGTTGTAAAAGTTGCGATGTAATGGTAGTGCGTTGTAAAAGTTGCGTTGTAACGGTGCAATACCCTCCCCAACAGCTGAGGGCAGAAACCAAGGCATTCAATTTGATTGTCATCTTTCTTTAAGGCTCAGGTTTCTACAGCGGTAAAGAGCTTCCTTTTAGATTTAGAGACAGCTTTAAAGAAGTTCTTAGTTTTCCCCTCATGGAAGCTTCAGACCCAATTGCTCAGACTTTGGTAATCTCTCAAGTGAAATACGACAATGTGCTTTAGCTGGGACTTCAGGATTATCTTCTTCAGTGTCTGTAAATCGTGCAGAACCTGGAGGTTCACTTTTATTTAAACTTTCACAATGGACTTCCACTTCCTTGTATCAGATAGAGCTACATTGGTTACTAGTTAAAAAGTACATTTTTTCAACATTTTGGTACTAGTCTATTTTTCGTTTTACGGCATGGGTCTACAGTATCAGAATTCCAGGTTGCAGCAATACTGTCTGACAAGAGCATTCCACTCTACGGATGCTAGTATCTCGATTTAAGAGGGTGAGGAGACGTGGGTCAACTTTTATGGTTTCAGTCTGTGCAAGCTTGGAATCATTTACCAGGTAACCTCGTAACTTCAGGGTCCCCAGAATGAAGGATATGTCTGTAAAATGTTTAAAACATCTGTTTAGGTCACTATGAATTTGTTACTGGGGATGTTACCTGTCAAGAAACTCTCTGAGTAGCTGAGCAGTGTATAAGACCTGTCATTCATTCATTCAATTCATGGAAGTAGTAGCCAAAATGTTGACAAATTATTTTTTGTGATTTTTAGTGCCATAGCAGGTTGTGGGCTGATAGGGGTATAGGGTGGGAAGTAATTTAGTTATGCTACATTATAGCAATTTTTTTATTTAATAATATTTATTTAATTGATATTCAGTAATGTTAATTGTGCTACTTATGTAAATTGTATGTGCGGTTTTTGGGGATTATATGGGTAAAGGGTGGGAGGTAATTTGTTTTTAATTAATTCATAATTAGTTGTTAACAATATTTATTAATTAATTGATAAGTAATTATGTTAATTGTGTAAACCATTTTTTTAGGCATGGGTAGTGGCGTTTATAGGGGTAAAGGGTGGAAAGTAATTCATTTCTAATGAATAATTAGTTGCTAATTATTATTAATTAATTGATTATTTTAATTGGGTATTTTGTATTAAGTGCAGGTTGTGGTGTTTATAGGGGTATAGGATGGGAAGCAATTTATTTTTAATTAATTAATTAATAATTAGTTGTTAATTAATAATAATTAATTTATAATTGATTATGTTAATTGTTTCATTAATTTGTTTAGGTGTGGGTTGTGGAGTTTATAGCGGTAAAGGGTGGGCGGAAAATGTATTTTAATTAATTAATAATTAGTAGTTAAAACTGTAAATTATTTAATTGACAATTAAATATTTTAATCTGTAATTAATAATTTTAAGTTTAATTTAATTATTAATGACTGGAAATTTTACTACTTTTGATTAATTAATATTTAGTTTGTAATGAATATTATTTGTTTAATTGATAATTACTTATATTAATTGTGCTATAACGTTTTTGTTTTAAAAATGTCGGGGATTTTAGATGTTGGTTGTGGTTTTTCTGAGGGTATGCGGTGGGAAGTAAATACATTTTAAGTACTTGATAATTAATGTATTAATTATATTATCAAATTGATAATTATTTTTTTTAATTGCGTAAATTGTGTAAATAATTTTCAGTACATTTTATTAGTCTGTTTTGTGTTTTGTGGGGGTACATTGTGGGAAGTAAAATAATTATATTTAATGAGTTCATGATCATTAGTTTGTTGATAATATTTATATTTTGGAAGTATTTTCATTTTTAAAGTTAAGTTATAGGTGCAGATTATGAGTTTTGTGGGGTTATAATGTTGGAACTAACTAAACGAAATTTATGTATTGACTTTTATTTATAAATAATTTCAAAAAAAAAAAAATGTATGAAAATATGATTATACTTTATTTCTAATAATGTATGTAGTTATATGTGATGTGTATTTAACAATATTTTCTTTTTTACTTTTTATTATTCAATGTGTTTGTATTTTGTTTGTTTTTTATGTTGCACTGACTGGAGTGGGAAAAGTACATTTTACCCCTCCACAATCCAACACTTTTGTACTGACTGCAGTGTTATTTGTAAATTGAGCCCCTCTGCAATTCAACAGTTTCCCTCCTGTTATATTTATTTGAGTGGGAATAGTAAATGTTACCCCTTCACTCTCAAACACTTGCCCTACTGTTGTACTGCCTAAAGTGGGAATACTAAATTGTACCCCTCCGCAATTCAACAGTTTCCCTAATGTTGTACTGACTAGAATGGGAATAGTACTTTTACCTCTCCCCTATACAACACTTTCCCAACTATTGTACTAGCTGGAGTGGGAATAGTAAATTGTACCCCTCAGCAATCCAACACTTTCCCTACTGTTGCACTCATTGGAGTGGGAATAGTACATTGTACCCCTCTGCAAAACAACCCTTTCCCTACTGTTGTACTGACTGGAGGGGGGAATAGTAACTTTTACCCCTCCGCTATCCAACCTTTTTGCCACTGTTGTATTGACTGGAGTGGGAATAGTACATTTCACCCCTGTGCAAATTTTACCTATCTGCATTCCAACCTCCCTACTGTTGCATTTATTGAAGGGAGATTTGTACATTTTACCCAGTTTTATTATTTTTCTGTTGTGTGAATTGGGAGTAGTACATTTTCAGTAGTTTGTGTAGGTTTGTATGAATTGTAGTGGGAATAGTATATGTATTCAATTCTATATTTAATATTTGTATATTGTTATAGTTTACATGATTATTTTTTGTTTATTTAAAATTATGTTATTTGTAATTATTCATGTTTTAATGTGTAAAATATGTTTACTAAATTGTAAGTTGTTTACTATTTAATTTAATTAGAATCTTTTTTTGTTGAGATTTTATAGTTTTGGTGTGTGTACATATATTAATGTGTTATATTTTTATATTAGTTAAACATTTTGAAACTATAATATAAATAAAAATTATGAGTTTAATAATTGTTTTTTTGAGTAGCTAGATGTAAGTATATAAATATATTATTATATATGTGTGTATTTCAATTACGTTTATTTGATGTATTTGTTAAAATATATTAAATCTATTTTATTTGTTTCAATAATGTTAGTATATAATATATTCAATATTTATTATTTAAATTTATATATATATATATATATATATATATATTTAAAAACAATATGTAATACAACAATATTTATTACAATAATATATTTTTTCAATATTTTTGTACTTACCATTATAATCATAGGATGACCATATTTTTGAAATCGATATTTTGGTCATGATATTTTGGTAAGGTAATATTTTGGGGCTCAATATTCATTCAGTGGACCGGCAGGCAAACACGCCAGGTTTGTCCCTCTGATTTGTCTGTACTCCACTGAAAACTGGCTCATTGTTGTTTTGCATCTATATCTTAAAGAATTCAACAAGATTCTGTTCAGGGTTCACTCCTTTTGCATTTGTATGATACAATATCAAGTGAAAAAACAGTGCCCTGGAACAATGTTGTACCAAAAACAGACTACCAATATATCCTAGAGAAAAGCAGATGAAATTGCTGATTTACTATTTATATCTCCATATATATGTACATTGCAAAATATGTATTTGCTGTCAAGGTATTTATATGTGGAGGTAAGTATAACAAATCTATACTGGCCTATTTATACTTCATGATATTTAGGTAGTTAATAGTTTGGTCTAAACATTCTAGCGGACTGATATTTAAAACCCCTGATTGTGGTGGGGGGGGGGGGGCATACACTGTTTATTTTGATTTTGGTCACAACATTCTTGCAGATTGATATTTAAAACCCATTATTGTGGCGGGGACAATACACTGCGTACTATAATGTTTACCTTCATGATTCAAATTTGACCTTAATGCACATTCTTTTCATGGTTACAGTTGCCTGATACCAAGGATTCGCTAAGATGGTTCAATCTTAATATACATTCACCTACAAATCTTGCTGTAGAGAATCCTTGCAGCTCAGAAGAGGTCAATGGACCTTTTCCACCGTAGGCAAATTAGAGCTTTTCAAATCATTCAAACATCAATGACATTTAGAAATTGCGATCAGTCAATGATGAGGGGGTTGTGAAAGTTTAAAAACCTTAATTTATTGTAAAGTTACAATATCTATGTCTCTTTATTCAGATTAGTAAGTTTACAGAAATATAAAATAGAATTTGTTAAGAGTCAGCTCTAAAAAAAATATACCAGTGTTCCCTAAAGAAACCCCGTAAACTAACTAAAGTACCTATTCTAAATAGAACCCATGAAGAGTTCTTCTGGAGAAGACCAAATAAGAAAATTAACTCCTCATAAAGATTAGTTCTGGAAACTCAGCCGAGTCCCTTACAGCAGCAGTAACTACTGTAAATAAAAATGAGATCTTTGCAGTTGCATTGATGCTCCAAAACATCTAATACAGCACCTTAAAAGAATAGCTAAAGAAATCACATTTTCAAAAAGAAGAGTTTCAGGATAACGAGAGATCCAGCAGAGAGACTATTGGAATAAGGGTCTGAGACTAAGCCGAAGAAATCCGAGAATCTCTACTTAACTACCTAGGAACATTCGATATTATAGATTCATACTTTTGTAACATTTTAGTAGGCGTCCTCTGTCAATATCCAATAGTAATTGTTCATGCAATGATGTCAGGGATCATATGATGCTTCTTCTTCCAATTCCCACAGTCTGTTCCTTCTTTGCCATTAGTTGATTCAATGTATTTAATGCTTGTTAAACGAGGGAAGGTTATCATGAGAACCCTCTTACCTAGGCTAAAGGATGCTTTATGAGCTCGATGCATGAGCAATAGCTAGTCAGTAATATGAAAGCATCTATCAATGTATTTGGAAACATCATTCATAAAGTCTCCAAGTCATCATTTTACATAAATGATTTTAAGAAGCTCATCGCATTCTAACACATGATCTAACATGGGAGGAGGAGCTGGATAAACACTATGGGTCTGATTACGATGGCGGACAGACTTAATTCCGTCCACCATCGTCACGGGGATTGTGACCGGCCGCATATATTGCGACGGTCCCCCGCATGACATTACAATGCAACCAAAACTGTGACGGTTGTATTGTGCATGTTTACCATGCAGTGGATGCTGCTGGCTACAGCACCCGCTGCAATGGTAAAAATGCATGTTGTGCATTTCCCTGCACTACATTGCAGGCACCACACAGTACCTGCCACCTGATGCAGGGAACTGTAGGAGCACAATAGGTGCCCCCCAAGTGCAAACTCCACATGCCCATGCACAAGGATGGCCGCAATGGGCTCCTAAAGTACATACTGCCAAACTTTCATAGACAGGCTGGCGGGGATGCAGCATCTCCAGTATTTTGTGAATGTGGTGTGGGCCCAACAGGCAATCACAACGATTTCCTCTGTCGGACCCGTGGTGGACGGGCATTCTGCCCGCCAGGCACACCGCCTGCCATCTTGATCTGGTGGGCAGGAAAAAGCCTTACGATGGCAGTGAACCCGCCTCCCGCATCCTGCCGGTGGCGGTTTCACCATGATTGTAATCAGGCCCAATGTTATAGTCAGCACATTTCTGAAAGATGTCACTAATGCTAAGCAGTTTTTCTAAATCTCTCACACATGTAACTGTGAGAAAGAGGCTATTGAGACGACCTTTGGGCTTTGTTAAAATACAGGTTAAGAAATGGTTGCTTAGTCCAAAACATTAACACGCATTGCTATATTTTATTTAGTTATTTTATGTGTTCTAAATACTATGCATCTATGTTTCTACCATTCATTTGCTACATAACCATTTGTACAACATTTAAAGCATTTTCAGTTCAATTCTAGAAAGATCAGTAAGTCGGTTTTCTACATTTGTGATAATTTCTCCGACAGTCAACTTAACTTCTTCTTTCCCTCATCTCTTTATGCACCTTTCTCAGCAAAGGCATATATGAATAAACACTATCTTCATGTTAACCCATTTAAATTAAGTTGATCTATTATTGGTATCTTATTGTCTCCTATATCACAGTACTATATAAATTAATTTCCCCCATGTTGTATTGTCTCACCTTGTTTTGCCTGGTATATGGTTGTTGCATTTTATTTGCTACTTAGCTATCATGAAATTATCTTTAGAAACATTCATACTGCCACTTACAGTTGTATGATGGCAAGAATTATTTTCAATGTCCCTTTCTTTCTTCAGTGAGGCTTTAGTCATGTATTTTAACCAACATGATCCATGATCCATGATCCATGTTGAAATGGGGTGTCCCGCAGGGCTCTTCATTAAGCCCCCTACTTTTCAATGTTTATTTTTCTCCGTTAGCTGAGATGATCTCTAAAACTGGTATCAAAACTACATCCTATGCGGATGACATTCAATTACTGTTTACTTTTGATAACCCTACTACCACCACTTTTGATCCCCTTAAATCCTGCATTCGAGACATTGCCAACTGGATGGATCGCAACTCCCTGAGACTGAATGCAACTAAGACGGAAGTGCTTTTTTTTAGCCAACCGTCTCCTCTCGACTCTAACATCTGGTGGCCGGTCGACCTCAGCCCAGCTCCAAGCCCTAAAGAATCAGTTAGGAATCTTGGAGTTCGCTGGGACCAACAGCTATCCTTGAACTGTCAAGTTCAATCAGATGTAGCTGCCTGTTTTTCTAAGATTAAAATCTTGAAAAAATTGATTAATTATCTTCCAAGTGACCATAGAAAGACAATAGTCCATGCGTTGATCATCTCTCATTTGGACTATGCCAATGGACTTTACTTGGGACTCTCAGCTGGCCTCTGTCATAAACTTCAAACCGCCCAAAACGCTGCTGCTCGATTGATAGGTGGTCTCCCTCGGAGACACCCCATCTCCTCCTACCTTCATGACTTGCATTGGCTCCCCATGAACAAACGAATTGAGTTTAAGGCAATGACACTCGCCTATCGCTCCACCCAGGGTAACGGATCTGCCCACCTCAGATCAATTCTTCGTCCCTACTGTAATTCCTGCACTCTACGCTCCAATTCCAAAGGCTTATTGGTCATTCCGAGATTTAAAAAATCCCGTTCTGGTGGAAGAACCTTTGAATTAGGTGCGGCTCAGCGATGGAACAGGTTGCCTCTTAAACTACGCATGAGCAAGACTGAACTAGAATTTCGCCGCGCTCTGAAAACCCTCCTGTTCCGCCGCTAATCGCCATCTCTGATTCCCTCCTGAGAGCCGCAATCACATAGCGCCGGGACACCCCGTTGGGGTAGCTGCGCGCTCTATAAATGACACAAAATAAATAAAATAAATATATTATTCTCTGTCATAAAGCAATTTGGCACGCCTGTCTTAAGCTAAGGTGCCCAAATAGTATGGACTAAGAGAGAAAATTCAAGGTTTGAGCTCACAAACATGAATGTAATCTTGAAACTTGACGACCTATACATAATATTAAACCATTATCGTGTAATAATATCTGAGATTCTCTACTAAGGGGTCGATTCCGATTCAGGAAAAACCGCTCCGAATAGCCGGTCGGAGCGTTTTTCCCATACGGATCGTACCCTGCAATGTCCCCCGTACGTACGACGAAGTACGATTCGTACCAGGAGCTAGACTCACTACGAATCATACAGAGACCTTACAAATCAAATCCCCATACGAATCTCCCTCGGAGCCCGCTGTACGCGACATCTGTACGGTTCGCGGCTGCTTTTTCCGACCCGGCAAGTACGATTTGTGTCGGGTACGCACCGTACGACCCTTTTTCTACGGGAGCTGAAAACAGCCGTAAAAGCAGAGTTCGACCCGAAACAGGTACAGCACGGCCCCCGGGTACGTTGCGTACACCCCATGATCGCAGGGGTCCAGTGCGTACCCCTGCGATCACGGGGTGTATGCACCATAACCCGCGATCTTGGGGTGTACGCACCGCACCCCATTTTTGCTGTGTGTATGGTGCGTACACCCCGTGATCGCAGGGATACGCACCGTACCCCTGCGATCATGGGATGTACGCACCGTACGGTGTGTAAGTGATTGTGTGCTTTTCCGTACGAATCACCCTTACCTGAGGTGGACCGTACGAATCGCGTCCTCATACCTGGGTTCGGATCGTACTCGTCGGGTCGTACGGCATGTGTACGAGTCGTACGCTTCACTGTTTCAGCCTTACAATACGTACGATCTCGAAGATTTGGACGAATTGACGGAATACGGATCGTACTACGCGACTCGGACAGACGGGTACGAATCGTACGGCGATGGCTCCGGATGAAAATCGTACGGATGTTTTTTTTCCAGGATCGGAATCGGCCCCTAAATGTTGAGTGGTTACCACAAAGCAGTACACAGAATCAAAGGAAGTTCTAGCACCCACAGGCCAACCAAGATTCCTCTAAGCAGGCAATAGGTTAATTTATTCATAGACCTTTAGAATTCTTTAGCCAAACAAGGGAAGTTGTAGAGGCATAGGCAGATTTATTTTGCAGGATCTTGACCCCATTAACTCAGTGGAGACAGAGACCACAATGATTCCAACTGGAAGAAGGTATTCTCCCAGTGTTTTAGGAATACTTCCTTCATTTGTTCAGAGAATTGAAAGAGTGTGGGTTCTGCATGAATTTCTACAATGTATTAAACGCAAGCATACTCCTCCCACTTAGGTCCCATGCTCAATGTGCCACTGAATTCAAGGTAGCCTAGCTGAGGAGGGGTGATGACCCATTACTGGTCCCAGGATGCTTCCTTCTGGTCCAGGGAGGAAATGGCTTGGCAGTTTGGGCTGGACTCTTCCCATGAGGAACAGGGTCAAGATTGATTTGCATATGGCTGGGTCCAAACTGGGGTGGTGTGGTGAGCAAAAGAAAAATGGATTAAACCTATATCTCTGCAACTGGGGTGAATGTTTGCATTGTTCAGCATTCCATCTGTCATTTGTTCTGTTTGCTTTTGACACCCTAAGTTTGAAAGGTATGCCCCGATGTGGGTCTTGTGCTCACTGTGCCACTGGATTCAAGCTAGCCTGGTTGATGTGAGGCAATGCCCCAAAACCAGTCCCAGAATACTTGCTTCAGGTCCCAGGAGGACCTGGCTAGGTAGTTCAGGCTAGACTGTTCCCACGAGAGCAGAGTCAAGACTGATTTGTATATGGCTGCGTCCAAACTGTGGTGTCGTGGTGAGCAAAAGAATGATAGATCAAATCCAGATCTTTGTGACTGGGGGAGAATTTTTGCATTGTTCAGCATTCTGTCCACTTTTTGCTTATACAATGTATTAGAGATAACCAACAAAGCAGATAACTTTAGATATTTATCAAACATCCTACTTTCATTTTCATAGCAGTATGATGTCACTCACATCTAGTTAGACCTGACTTCAGGTAGTCCATGTATTAGAAGAGCATTTTGGGAATTTCTAAGATAGTGGAAAGCTTCCTCTCCTGAGCAGCTGCCTCTTCCTTTCCTCAATGCCTCCCAGCTCACAAGCCAGCCCACAAGAGAACAAAGTATTTCAGTTATACTTGACTATTGATCTTCAGCATTATTATTTTTTTTTTTTTTTAAATCTGTTTTATTGAAACTCTTGGTACACAAGTACAGTTCGTTAGGTACATAATTCAAAGGGGAATCAACAATCGGAGTGGTTCGTACAGTATCAAAGCAAATACAGTCGATGGTTGAAGGTCCAATAATTGCACATATATATAGAAATCACCACTTATCGCCTCACGGGTGGGCACTGCATGCGTCTGACCATTCATTCCTTTGTCTTGTCTCGATGTGTCTCGCAGTGTCGTTCCCGTCAGGACATCCAATTTTGCCCACCCAGATGGGTAGCTTGGTGACCAGCCGTCCCCCCGGTGCTCGCAGCCTATTGGTCGGTAGGGAAGTGTGGTGACTCCCTACTGTATGAATAGGCATCCAGGCCCGACTCCGGGTGGCATGTACGAGTACTGTGGACGACCAGATTGGTCAGGATGTCGGCACCGTGGGGTGGGAGGTCTCGGCAGTGGCTTGCCTATGTGCTGCACTCCTATATGTAGTCCCTGTATGCTAGTAGTGAAGGTGCGAGTAGGAAAGGCAGGTCTGGTGCGGTCAACTGGGGGGCGACCTCTGCCGTGGGTGTCGCTATTCCGATCTAGGGGAGAACAGGGATGAAGGTGTGGGTGCAACCGAACCTAAGCTTGGGGGAGGGGGGGTGCTGCAGTGTGGGCCTTGTCTCGTTGGTTTCGGGCGGAGTAGCCCCATAGGGTGCTGCCCCGTGGTGCTCACGGGAGGGTATTACAAGTGGTGCGTGATAACTCTGAATCCCGGGGTGGGAGTGCATTAGCGGAGTCGCCAGTGTGTGTAGCCCCCACTGGCGGGCAAGGTAGGGGTGGGTGGGGGGGGCGGGGGGCGCAAGGGGCGCAGGGGGTGGAGCGGGCGGGGAAGCAGGGGAGGGGGGGGGGGAAACCAGGGGGGTGGGAGGGGTCGGGCGCGGGGGGGGGGTGGGAGGGGGAGGGCGGTGGATCACGGGGGGTGGCATTTCTCGTTCATCTGCGCGCGGCCTTCATTACTCCCCTTTCTCACTATTCTCTCTCTATATCACCCCTCTATCATGGCAGGCCCTGGCGAAAGCTCGAAGGAAACCCTCCCACATCTGGGCTATCGGTATGGCCCTCCGCCCCGCCGTCTCCTCCCTGCGTAGTACCGTGCCCTCTGCGGTCGCCCAGTAGGTGTTCAGCATTATTTATGACGCTGATTTGAGTCAAACAAGGCTCACAGGTGCAATCTTTCAAAATCTTAACAATAATTTCGACAATTTATAATTTACCTAGCAATACATCTCACAACACATATAAATAGAATCTCCTCAACTCTAAGAATTTTAACACATATCCTATTACTTAAAATAAAAATTGTCATTTCTACATAGTACACTTCACATTTATAAAACAATTTTGTTCTGGATCCACTTCACAGTTGCGCCACGGAGCCAAGACAATGTTTTGGTTCTGAGATGTGGCGAGGCTACAGTGAGAGGGCCTGATGCGTCATTGGCGATGATCCTGTCGACAAGACTTGCAAGATGAAGTCTGGAGTCAAGGATCTGAGGTGCAGCAGAGGCGATGTGACAGTTCCGATGAGCGCTGAAGCTGCAATGTGGAGGTCCGGCATCAAGGCTACTGTCGTCGAGAGATGCAAGGAGCTTGTATCGGGTAGAGCGTCACGCAGTTGTGGTTCAGAAGGTGATGCACAGGTCTCAGATACAGGAGGCTGTGGTGATGTGAGTCTTTTGTGAGGGGTCCAATTCACGCAACAGTGATGATGCCTCAGTTCCGCTCAAAGATGCGCCATTCAGCCGAGTATGCATCAGTCCTGCTGCAGCTTCACCTTAGGCCTACCTCCTAGAATCCAGGACTGGGGTGGCACCAATTTTCAGGATAGATTCACAGATGGCAGAGTCTAGGTGCAAATGCACGTTGTTTGGAAATATTTTATGTTTCTGAAACTTCCGATTAAGAGACCAGTCAGCTGGCCCTTGGAGTCACTCTGGGTTCTGGGGACAAGTTATGTCGGTCCAGTCTTTTTCACTCAGACAGGAGGACAGAAGGCCCCAACTTCAGAACAGCAAAGTAGGAGTCCAAAAAAGAAGCAGTACAGCAGTGTGGCAGTCCTTCAGCAGCACAGCAATAATTTTTTCTAGTTGAGTATTCGCAGGTCCAGAAGTGTACTTAATTGGTGGTGGCTGAGGTCCCGTACTTATACCCAGTTGAGCGTTTGAAGTTGGGGAGACTTCAAAGACATGACTTTGAAGTGCACAGAGGTTCTCCCTTCCTACTGAAAACGAATTTGAACATTTATCACTACCGGGATATGCAGAACTTACAAGTACATGTTCTGCCTCTAAAATACATTGCCCCCTTTCCTCTGGGTTGTCCAGGGCCTACCTTAGGAGTGACCTATATATAACAAAAGGAAGGTTTGGGCTTGGCAAAAAGTTTATTTGGCCAAATCAAAATAGCAGTGTAAACTGCACACACAGACTCTGTAATGAAAGGCCTGAGCATGGTTAGAAGGCTACTTATGTTGGTAGCTTAATAAGTGCTGCAGGCCCACTAGTAGAATTTAATTTACAGGCCCTGGGCACATCCAGTGATCTTTACTAGAGATGTATCAATAAATTAAATATGACAAGTGGGGATAAATCAATATTACCTTGTTAAAGGGAGAGAGTACTGGTTACTAGTGGTAAAGTTCACAGAGTCCTAATAACTCATAAAAAGTGGAGAAGCAATTGCAAAAAGATGGGGGGAAGACCACCCTAAGCCTGTCAGGTCTAACACTGTCTAATTAAGCTATTGAATTTCTTTGTCACCATTATTAAATTATTATTAAATTAGGTTTGTAACGTACACAGCTACCCAAAAAGGGTTTCCCGGCACCTAGCACACAAATTGTTATAAGAGAGCAATCAAGAACCATTTGCCACTAAAAGAGCCACGTTTTAAGATTTCTTCAAAAGCTAAGATAGGACGGGTCATTCTTCAAGGACACCGGAAGAGAATTCCAGATTTTGGGGCTAAGACAAGAAAAGGAACGGCCTCCCATTCTTTCAAGTTTAAATCTGGGAATCACAAAGTCTCCGTGGGCAGTAGAGCGCAGGAGACGAGAAGGAATGTAAGGATGGATGAGCGCTTGCAGATACGCTGGAGCCACACCTTGTTTGATTTTAAAGATGTAACACAATGTTTTAAATTTAAGCATAGCATTGAAGGTTAGGACATGGTTCTTCTTAGGCCTTATCTTTCCTATTTTCGTCCCTATCCTGCTTTTCTTTACCATCTTATTCATAAGGAATTAAAATGATTCTAATATATGAGTATTAGGCCCAGCTATCTCTACGACTGCTTCCACTAATATTATATATATGATTGCTATTTCACTCTCATTCCGGAAGGTACAACCATTACTTTTTTCAGAATTTTAATTATTTGTATTAATTACTGAGCAATCCATAATACACTCTAAAATGTTATGGTCACTCATCTGGGTGGTCTGGTTCCCCATTTCCTGCAACTGGTCAAATAGATTGTAAGAATAAATTATATAATCTAAAAAGATAAACACAAGATTCCCTTATCGGTAAATTTTGCTGCAATGTCTTTACCTAATCTTTCATTCACTATTATACAGCCTGACTCTCTCAGGAATTCTAATAATAATTTTCCTCCAGAGTCCCCTCTTGTATTACTTGGTGGCGTAATTCCTGGGCTATTATATGCATGCTCTTTTTCTATATTTGCATAAATGCTAGCTGTGTATTGGAGATTTTTCATTTAAATCCTCTAAGATCAAACCTGAACAATCTTTTCTGTTTCCAAAATTTCAGCTACAAAATGAAAAAGAGCTTTAGCCAGACTATTGTTCTTGCCACCGAGGGGGTGTTTACAGGTTAAAGATCAGCAAGGTTCACCTGGCCAAATTTAATATTTCCTTCCATTTTACCTTCAACCATTGTGCTAAATTCGGAGGATGCACATTTGATTACAATGATCACGTTACATCAATCACTCGCACAACCAGTATTTGAGGGACTTGCTGGGCGGTTAAAACGTGATCATTTTTAAGCGTGATAGCCTTTAGGCTCCAAATTCTTAACATGCAAATTACGTCTGATCTCAAATCCTTAAGGAATAGCATTTTTTTAATACTTCCTGACTTTCCTGTCATATTCCAGGTTACAATTTTCAATGTGGTGCTAAAGATGGCAATGCATTTTAGGGACTGAAGCGCAAGTGTTATGTAGGGGACTTGCTAAGCAGGACCATTTACTGCTGAGACCCATTTTCCTGACCTATCATTGTCACCTACCTCCCATAGTGTCCAATCGTAACTATTGTGGATTGTGCCTTTTGAAATAATCCTCCTGATTTTCATTTATGTTACATCCTCAATTTTCCAAAACTCAAGTGGTTCCCCTTATTTTATGGGATGCTAGTTTTTGCGACTAAAAAGGGATTTCATCAATACCTCTATGGAAGAAAGAATCACAATTCTCCAAAACCAAGGGCCATATTATCAAGCCCCAGCGATAATTATCGCTAAGCGCCCTTAGCGCTAGGATAAATATTGCCGGGTAGCGTGGATTTTCATCACTGAGATAGCATGGTATTAGCAACGCTTATCTCAGAAGTGATAAAAATACTCGCGCTAACTGCCAAATGGGAGAATATCACTAGAAAACCAACGATAATCTCTCGAAGTTTGGCGTTAGCTTGATGATAGGGGCTCACAAACTTAGCCATGATATCCACCTTCCATAGGATATCATGGCTAAGTCAGGAAAATACCAGGTGTAAAAAAAGCCGGGTTAGCGATATCCTTGATAATAGGGGAAATGTCGCTTAACAACATGTCTCCTATTATTTTTCTCTGGAACGAACGCCCCCTTTGCATCTCATTAGAGATGAAAGGGGAAGCGTAGAGAAAAAGGGTGCTAACATGCAAATTTGCGTGTTAGCACCCTGTTGCTGATAGGGAGATAATTTTATCTCTGCTTTCTTGGCTTTTAAAGCCAAAAAAGCTGAGATAAATCCCTTGATAATATGCCCCCAAATTTGTCACCACAACAGACTGAAAAGTTATTCTGAATCTCTCATTCCCATCTCATTGAAAAATATAACTCACTAAACGTCCTTACTTTTCACCAGTTTAAGAGACTCCATTTAAACAACACAATTTTATAGAAAAGAGCGATTATTCGGTTCCTGCTGATCTTCATAAATGATAATAAAATCCAGTCTACTCGTATCATTGTCAAACCTAGGGATATGTTTTTTTTCCTATTTAACGAGATTTCCTTGTTCTACCGGCACTGTTCATTCAACACAATAATTTGTATTTGCACAATCCCTCCTTAGTTGATCATTGTCTCCAATAACATCTAGAAATGGAGTTGCATTTGGATTTAAAGAGAATTCAGATATGCCATCATTTCCTTCAGCACTACCTCCTTTAACAATTGAAGGCATAATTTTTTTGCTGTTGTTGATTCAACTAAAAAAATGTCCTCCCCTAAGTCATGATGTCTGAAGATCCTCCAATTTTTATTTTTATTTTCATTTGCTTTTTTCCTGTTTTGTACTTTTATGGCTTGTCTACAGAAATGTGAGATGCCTATGTTGCTAAGACATCACTATATATATTTTTACGTAATACCCCTTTTATCTTTAGTCTTTAGTCCAGATTGCTCCTTCTTTGTAGCTGCTCCCAATATGGGATTTGGGTGCTCACTTAATTTATTTCTATGAAAAATCAGAAATAAATGACTCTCAGCTTCGTCTGAATAGATCCCTTCCAAATCTTTGATTAGGAATTTCAGCGAACATACTTGACCATCTTTCTTACTATTCAATGTCCTTTTTATATCCCCATCCCTGATCCGCGTTTGAGTACTTCTCTCCATCAGCTTTGTCTCTCTTCACTTTTTGAGTCCTTTTTCCTTATTAACCTTTACCCAATTCAAAAGTCATTAAAAACGTTTTCCCAACATTCCCTTCAGCATCCTCCCTCTCACTGCAGACTCTTCCCATATATTGGTGGGATTGCAGGGACTCTTGCTTTTCTTCCATAACCAATTTGTCCTAGTTAAATAACTGGTACTTCAAGATAGAGGAGTAGAAATCCAGTAAATGATCCGAATTACTTACTGATTTATATCTTTCTTGTATCTCTCTTAGACATGCCTGAGTAAGAAGGAAAGGGTGGATCGGGTTCCACAATTTCCTTGGGAAATTAGAGTTGCCATTTTCTGAGGTTGCAGATACCATCTGGTACCCATGTCATGTTTGGGGTTCAGATGGGGCACTGTGAGTTAGCTAGGAATGGGACCAACATACTGTGATGATATGTGTGCACTCAGACCCATATTCTGATGGTTATGTTGTCCAGATACACAGTCCTACTTAATTTGATGTAACTGTATGACACTCCTGAGAATTTAAGGTGCGCCCCAATAGGCCACGGTGGAAAAACGCACCAGTACATCAAAACATTTTGGGCCTTATTTCTGAGTTCGACGATCCATTGGACCGCCGATTCCATAGTGGAGGTGCAGCGGCAATTGGTGATCGGTTTACCAGTAATCTGACCACCGTATTACAACTATGGCAGTCGGACCACCATGGCACCACCGCAACAGCCAAGGATCACCGGTCCCTGGTGGTGGTGTAGTGGTGTGAGGACGCAATAAGCTTGGCTCGGCTGCTGCAGTCCGCCAAGCATATTATGAGTTTTTATAACCATCAGGATTTCATGGTGGTGTTCACGCCTTGAAATTCTGGTGGTGAGGAAAAAATGGGGGCTTTACAGGGCCCGCTATTGCCTCTGGGCCCTTGGGAGCAAACACGGAGGCACATCATTTACCCCCCTGTGTGCTTGCACAACATTTTCTGTATGGCTTGGACTTAACAGTCCATTCCGTGCAGAAAAGGACTTGAGCGTTCCCATCGTGGGAACGCCAAAGGCCTACCTGCCAGACCAGGAGAAAGCTCCTATTCTGGCCTGTCGTATAGTTTGCCAGTGTGGGAGTGAGGCGGGGGCACTCACACACTTCCAAACTCATAATCAGGCCCTATGTCTTTAGAAATCTATCCTTTAAGCATTCACAGACGTTCCAGCAGGGTTTCCAGTACAGGTGCAGATGAGCTATATAGTAAATGGTAAATGGCAGATACAAATCTTAGATGGACTGCTAAATTGGAAAATCATCAACCAGCTCAACAAAAGTTGAATGACCAAGCAGTGAAAGGCTAGGTAACAGACAATACTGGCAAAAAAGCAGGCTGAGCCATGGAGATGAAAACCCCCCATTCACGATTTTGTCATTGTCCATTACTTCTTCATCCAACTCCAACAGATAAGTGGCCACTGGCCACACTCTGCAAGCCATACTGGTGCCACCTTCCTGTGACTCCCGCTGATTGGTTCACCCTGAACTTGCCGCTACCTGTCAATAGCATCCCAACAACAGGAGAGCTACAGGAGGGCAACTACCCCCCACCCTCATGGGGAGAGACCCCAAACCTTTTAAGGATTGGTCAGGGGCATGAACACCCCAGCCACTCCTGTGGCATTCCATGCTCCTACACAAGCATCTGAATCCGGACCAGACCAGGCTCGACCAACCAATTCATGAGCTACTCCCAGTCATCAAAAGATCAAATTAATCTTCTGGGGCATATGTGAGAGTTTAAAGACTCTATCAGACATTCCTCAAATATTAGAAGCAGGCACCGGAAGAACACTGCATACTTTCTGCTCTTTGACAAAAAGTTGGTTGAAGCTTGGTGGCTCATGAGCTGGCCCCTATCTGCCATATACACAAGCTACTTAGATTTTTCCAGGGCCTAGTATGGTTAATTAATTTGTATAGTCATTTTCGCCATGGCCAAGATTGGATAGTTGCTATAATAATTTCCCTTGGGGTGCCAGTGTATCAATTATAGCAAATATTATGACATTTTAATAGGAGAGAGACAACTTTTGGTCTTCAGATTCAAAATCAGCATACCCTTGAGCTTGCACATTTATACTGATGCTGGTGAGTTCCGCGAGGCCGCAGATCCGAATTTGGGGTCAACATAAGAATACTATTGGCTTGGACAGATATGCTCATGTGTCAAAAATCCAACATGTCCTTTGAATGTAGGCAAGTGGGAATAACTATGCGACAACAGCAAAACCCTGCACAGCAAATGTCTTATAATAAAATGTAATTGATAACAGTCAGTAACATATTGAATAGTAGCACTATTAATAAGGCATAGGTGATATTCCATAACAGGTACATAAGGTCATGCAATAACGAGTCATTAACATAAGAAAGCAAACAATGCAGATAAATTATGTCAATTTAAAGCAATGAGGGATACCCCTCCCGGTGTTCACGATGATTACATGGTCAGACAGTGTTTGAGCCATGCAGTGAGATGTAGTTTCCTGCGTGGGACACTCATATATATCAAGAGTTGTAGCCTTGGATAACTAATAGTTTGCCAATTATGTTAATGTTATTCTGACAAAATATAGTTTTAAATAATGTAGTAGGTCACAAATACTGTATCAAAATGAATGTGTTGTCCAAAATATCGTGGGACAGAAGATAGAAGGTAAGAATAAAGTCTTTTCAAGTAACTAAAATATATAAAAAGGGGGTGGGGTCGCACACTACTCACACACCGGCGGAAGTTGCCCCTAAGGACTCTGGTCATTGTAGTAGAGTGTTCGCGATGCATCATCTTTCGATCTTGCTATCTTCGCTGTCTTCGCCATCCCTGGACACGTGTTTCGGGTTTTCAACCCTCGTCAGCAGGGATAGGCAGTGTTCTGGGGTCGCCGATGGCTGCCAATATCTGCCAGGTATAGTACCACTCTTGCGCGTAGGTGCGGGATCCCAGGCTCGTCAGCCCGCTGCTCAAGGGAGCTTAAAGTTACAAAAAGGGGGTGGGGTCGCACACTACTCACACACCGGCGGAAGTTGCCCCTAAGGACTCTGGTCATTGTAGTAGAGTGTTCGCGATGCATCATCTTTCGATCTTGCTATCTTCGCTGTCTTCGCCATCCCTGGACACGTGTTTCGGGTTTTCAACCCTCGTCAGCAGGGATAGGCAGTGTTCTGGGGTCGCCGATGGCTGCCAATATCTGCCAGGTATAGTACCACTCTTGCGCGTAGGTGCGGGATCCCAGGCTCGTCAGCCCGCTGCTCAAGGGAGCTTAAAGTTACAAAAAGGGGGTGGGGTCGCACACTACTCACACACCGGCGGAAGTTGCCCCTAAGGACTCTGGTCATTGTAGTAGAGTGTTCGCGATGCATCATCTTTCGATCTTGCTATCTTCGCTGTCTTCGCCATCCCTGGACACGTGTTTCGGGTTTTCAACCCTCGTCAGCAGGGATAGGCAGTGTTCTGGGGTCGCCGATGGCTGCCAATATCTGCCAGGTATAGTACCACTCTTGCGCGTAGGTGCGGGATCCCAGGCTCGTCAGCCCGCTGCTCAAGGGAGCTTAAAGTTACAAAAAGGGGGTGGGGTCGCACACTACTCACACACCGGCGGAAGTTGCCCCTAAGGACTCTGGTCATTGTAGTAGAGTGTTCGCGATGCATCATCTTTCGATCTTGCTATCTTCGCTGTCTTCGCCATCCCTGGACACGTGTTTCGGGTTTTCAACCCTCGTCAGCAGGGATAGGCAGTGTTCTGGGGTCGCCGATGGCTGCCAATATCTGCCAGGTATAGTACCACTCTTGCGCGTAGGTGCGGGATCCCAGGCTCGTCAGCCCGCTGCTCAAGGGAGCTTAAAGTTACAAAAAGGGGGTGGGGTCGCACACTACTCACACACCGGCGGAAGTTGCCCCTAAGGACTCTGGTCATTGTAGTAGAGTGTTCGCGATGCATCATCTATCGATCTTGCTATCTTCGCTGTCTTCGCCATCCCTGGACACGTGTTTCGGGTTTTCAACCCTCGTCAGCAGGGATAGGCAGTGTTCTGGGGTCGCCGATGGCTGCCAATATCTGCCAGGTATAGTACCACTCTTGCGCGTAGGTGCGGGATCCCAGGCTCGTCAGCCCGCTGCTCAAGGGAGCTTAAAGTTACAAAAAGGGGGTGGGGTCGCACACTACTCACACACCGGCGGAAGTTGCCCCTAAGGACTCTGGTCATTGTAGTAGAGTGTTCGCGATGCATCATCTTTCGATCTTGCTATCTTCGCTGTCTTCGCCATCCCTGGACACGTGTTTCGGGTTTTCAACCCTCGTCAGCAGGGATAGGCAGTGTTCTGGGGTCGCCGATGGCTGCCAATATCTGCCAGGTATAGTACCACTCTTGCGCGTAGGTGCGGGATCCCAGGCTCGTCAGCCCGCTGCTCAAGGGAGCTTAAAGTTACAAAAAGGGGGTGGGGTCGCACACTACTCACACACCGGCGGAAGTTGCCCCTAAGGACTCTGGTCATTGTAGTAGAGTGTTCGCGATGCATCATCTTTCGATCTTGCTATCTTCGCTGTCTTCGCCATCCCTGGACACGTGTTTCGGGTTTTCAACCCTCGTCAGCAGGGATAGGCAGTGTTCTGGGGTCGCCGATGGCTGCCAATATCTGCCAGGTATAGTACCACTCTTGCGCGTAGGTGCGGGATCCCAGGCTCGTCAGCCCGCTGCTCAAGGGAGCTTAAAGTTACAAAAACTTTAAGCTCCCTTGAGCAGCGGGCTGACGAGCCTGGGATCCCGCACCTACGCGCCGGAGTGGTACTATACCTGGCAAATATTGGCAGCCATCGGCGACCCCAGAACACTGCCTATCCCTGCTGACGAGGGTTGAAAACCCGAAACACGTGTCCAGGGATGGCGAAGACAGCGAAGATAGCAAGATCGAAAGATGATGCATCGCGAACACTCTACCACAATGACCAGAGTCCTTAGGGGCAACTTCCGCCGGTGTGTGAGTAGTGTGCGACCCCACCCCCTTTTTTGTAACTTTAAGCTCCCTTGAGCAGCGGGCTGACGAGCCTGGGATCCCGCACCTACGCGCCGGAGTGGTACTATACCTGGCAGATATTGGCAGCCATCGGCGACCCCAGAACACTGCCTATCCCTGCTGACGAGGGTTGAAAACCCGAAACACGTGTCCAGGGATGGCGAAGACAGCGAAGATAGCAAGATCGAAAGATGATGCATCGCGAACACTCTACCACAATGACCAGAGTCCTTAGGGGCAACTTCCGCCGGTGTGTGAGTAGTGTGCGACCCCACCCCCTTTTTTGTAACTTTAAGCTCCCTTGAGCAGCGGGCTGACGAGCCTGGGATCCCGCACCTACGCGCCGGAGTGGTACTATACCTGGCAGATATTGGCAGCCATCGGCGACCCCAGAACACTGCCTATCCCTGCTGACGAGGGTTGAAAACCCGAAACACGTGTCCAGGGATGGCGAAGACAGCGAAGATAGCAAGATCGAAAAGATGATGCATCGCGAACACTCTACCACAATGACCAGAGTCCTTAGGGGCAACTTCCGCCGGTGTGTGAGTAGTGTGCGACCCCACCCCCTTTTTTGTAACTAAAATATATATTTTTCTAAATATAGTTTCATTTGTATAAAATGTTGTTTTTAGTGAATTTCATAAATAATAGTTATTTTAGTATTGTAGTGTATTAGGATTAAAAAAATACATGAGACTAACTTTTAGTATAAAAAATTACATTTACTTAGAAAATATTAATATAGTAGTGGGTTGTTGGATTTGTAGGGGATTAGGATCAGAAGTGTAAATTATTGTTTTTAATTATTTTATTTTATGCAATTTACTTTTTAATGAGAATATTGCAAAATAATGTATTGGTTTACAGTTATTTTAATTATTTGTTTTAAATGTATTAACTGGTTGAGCAGTTTATTTAATCATTACATTGTTTTAATGTTATATACATTACTTGTTTTAATTGTAATTGTTTTCTTTAATAATTAATTTGTATATAATTATAGTTTTTATTTTAATTGTTTGTTGGTGTTTGTTTTTATGCTTTTATGGCAATAGGGAGGGAAAAGAACTAATTTAAAATATTTTTTTTAACAAAAAAACTTCAGCTTTTTATTAGTAATAGTAAATGTGCAATTTCTAAATGTATTTTATTTGTTTTATATTTTATTAATACCGGTATAATGGATGCAGCAATAAATTATCTTGTTTCCCCCAGAACATAATGAAGACTCACTTTGCTTAGCTCAAAATAAGGAATTCATTCTTGAAACAATGGCTCATTCTCTTTTACTTGCATTCTTTTGCAGTGGTGTCACCTAAGAGAACATGCGAGCCCCCGGAAGTGAGAGCGTAAATATGTTCAAGGGTAACATATACAAGCAAGGAAGGATGTGCCCAGGGATCGGAAAGCATGTAAAGATGCCATAAACAAAAGGATCCAAAGTGAAAATATTATGATGACTGTAGTGAGGCATCAGAGATCTCACAGATGTCTCTAAAGGCAAGTCCAGTTGCATCAGGCAGCTGTAAGTGAGTAATATATCCATGTACATGTTAACGTAAATGAGTTTTAAATGCCCCGTAAAGGGGTTGTTTAGGCAGAATACCACATTTCAACATCTCCCAAGTGCCACTCATTTATTGCATTTTTTACAATTCCAGTTCATCTTTTGCTCTTTTTATTGAGTTTGTATGCAAGAGTTGGCTCATTGTTGTCTTGTTATCTTTCTATTATTGTGGCCTTTTCAAGGTTTGGGTTAAGGGAGCACAATTTGCAACTTCCAGTTACAGAACTATCTTGCATGTTTTGTAGATGGTCTCTGCTATCACTGAGTTATAAATTCATCAAATCACAACACAATATAGAATAGATTATATTGTCCATCTTAGTGATGCTCATTTTATCAACATTGAGAGAGTGACTGTAGTAGGTATGCCAAAACGGATTCGAATATGTGACATGCTTGTTAGTGGGAATGCTCTGGGACGCTTTTTCCAATATAAGTTTGGTCACTAGGCCTTGATAGTAGCCTGAGAGGAACAGGGGTTAACAGCAACTTACATCTCAAAGTACAATGTGATCATTATGACCACAATAAAAGTCTGAACCAGTAACCTGATATTAAATTGTTTATTGCAAACTTAAATCCAGACTGATACAAATGAATCTCAAGAACATAGTGTGAAAGTATAAAATAATTAAAGGAAGACCAAAGCGACGGACAATATTGATCCTCAAAAGCAAGAACATTCGGGAAATATGACCTCATACATTATCACAGTAGGTTTTCCAGTTCTCAGAAAAGAACTTGGCACCTTTATCACTACTCCCACATTGCAGTCTCCACTTCCAAGGTATCCATGGTTCCTCCCTTCATCTAATAGTACCAACTAGGAACACTCTTTTTGTTCTTCCTTAAAATCATTTGACCTTGCCAGTACTTCCTCACATCACTAACTCTAAAAATACTATGTGCTTTTCACTAAATAACAAAAGTCTTTGGCTGCACCTGCAGAGGAGAAAAACATGCAGAAAAAAAGTTCACATTAGTATTAAATGTCTCAACTGCAAGCTTAAGGCCAACATTTGCGCTAACTTAACATTTCTCTTTAACTGCATATTAGTTGTAGAATCTATGTATGAGGCAATAAATGAACGCTTTAATAAAGAAATCGACTATTTTATACTGTACTCTTATACCTAGCACAATATACCAATACATTATTAGTAAACATAAACAACAACTGGTCAC
This sequence comes from Lissotriton vulgaris, assembly GCF_964263255.1. Lineage (NCBI taxonomy): Eukaryota > Metazoa > Chordata > Amphibia > Caudata > Salamandridae > Lissotriton > Lissotriton vulgaris. The sequence goes on along the minus strand of NC_141696.1, from coordinate 1,137,330,703 downwards.
AATTAATAAGGATAGCATTAAACACACATATGATTTATTCTCAATATATCCCTGGTAAATGCACTGCATTAAATGCATTTTAGCGCACCGTCTAACAATCTAAACTTATAGAAAATTAATATCAGTAATTAAAATGTTTCTGAAAGAAAAGGAAAAAAATTAACAAGCACACACGCACATATATGTCATAACACACAATAGATGCACTTTCTATATCTTTGGTAAACTATGTCTCATTGGTATTATTGCATCATACGAGTACATAAGGACAAATGTAAATATATATGTGACCTAGCCAAATGTAAAAGGATGGAGCCAAACAAAAAAGCTTGTGATAGTCAAATGACATGCAGATCTGTGTGGTTATTACATTCATCTGAGGAGCTATCTTTTTCTGACAAAATTCCTTTAAATATCCCGAAATACTGAGAGCTAGTGTCATTACCTTTTGAGTGCACACCCACAGCCTTCTACATTTATATTTCACATTTCACATTGAGAAAAAAGGGTTCATGAATAGAGAAAATGCATTATTTGTTACATTTTCTAATTCCTCTGAAGTCTTGTCCAAAGCAGCATACACGTGGGCCCCTGGAAAGCAATGCACATCTGAAATTAGTAAAACTTTATTAAGAAAACCCTGGGAGCAAGTAACAGCAAAACAAAGCAACTCAGAATCCTTCAAACCTTAAAGAACATAACAAACTTGATATGAGTCACCCTTGCAGAACTCTAAAAAGGCATTGTCGGTGGCATGAATACAGTGATAAAGTCAGAAATAACTTAATTAAAGCAGAACATTTATCTTCCTTTGTAAAGCGGGTGTCATCTTGTTACAGATTCTCTATGGGTCAGATGGTGAGTTCAGCCCATCCCTATCCATACTCGCTGTCTCATACAGTTATAGATACACATTTAGATCAGAGAGGCACACTGGGTCATTATTTCTACAAATTCAGTCACTCTGATATCAGTGCAGAAGGAAAACCAAGCACATTGTTGCTAATGAGCCATGCAGGAGTTGCAGAAAGTCAGAGCCGAGCAGGCAGAGAAAGTAGATACGATGGCATTATACAAGTGGGAGAAATGGGCATCACAGTATGACAACAGAGGGATCAGGGGAATATTGGAACAGATTGAGAGGCAGCAAATGGGTGCTGGAGCAAATGAAAAGAGGAGGCTAGGAGAATGGGTAGGAAGAGCAGGTGTGAGAGAATCCCTGTTTTTGCAAGTTCTTCCCAATTTTCTATTGACTGATACTGCTGGTTTGTGAACTCTATATGCTGGGGCACTGCTGTCCCAAACCCCACTGTATGCACTCTGACCCAAAAACATGGTAAAACTGGCTAATCTCCAACTGCCACATTTACCTTTCAAATGAAGCCACTGTACATGGTATCGATCACCAGGTAGGGAGGAGGAATAGCTGTCCATTCTGTTCCCCTAAGATAATCCAAATTATCAATAAGAGAATGGACACTTGTAACTGCGTTACAATGGTTCTCTTAGACAACCCTCATAAACGCTATGTTGATGTTGGTTGCGGTTTATATAGTTTCTACGCCCCACATATGCGTTATGGCATTATCATTGGGTTCTCTAAATTTGTGCTGTATGCCAGCCTCAAGCCTGAGGCAACCTCTGGTGTAGCGCAGTAGTGTCCAGAGATATATATAGGCCCACACAAAATGTCTAAAAAACAAACCTACATCATAGAAAGTGTTTTATTCGCCGAAGGATGAGGTTTATTATTAAAACAGTCGGGTATACACACAGATCGGGTTACTTGGTCTGATTATACCACTTGAAAGTTCAAAAAATAGTCAACATGTTTCTGCCCCACCTCGTCCAGCCGGGTCTATGGGGCATTCGTCAGGACAAACAAACTCAAAATGGAACTATACTCACACGATTTATGTACTAGTCAGAGTGGATTTTGTGTTACCACTTAGTTTCTAAGGAGGTAATGTGTACCTGTAATAAGATAAACATACAAAAAAGGGGGGTATATATACAGCACTTAATAATTAAATTCTCGACTTGAGATAAAAATGCATAATTATGCTTATTAAATTCACAGGAATAGTCCTATATGGAGACCATCGTGTTCAGGCTAATGTGGAAGATGGTATCATGTTCTACATATTAGGAGGGTAATATTAGGTTCTGAATTATGTGGAGGAATGTCATACTAGGAGGGTAATATTAGGTTCTTAATTATGTGGAGAAATGTCAATCTCTCACAAGGGTCGATATTCACCGATATCACTAACTTCACCCTCTTAGGCACTCCCATTTGACAGGATTAAGATTTTGACAAACATTACCTCTGTAATATTTTGGCCGCGTGTCTTCAGGGGAAAGTGGACACAATGGTCCCAGGCTGTAAGGAAAGCATACAAGGGTTTGTATTGAAAGTTAGTCTTACCCCACAGTGTTCTCCCTCTCAGGACCGGCTATAATTCTCACCCGCTAATGGAGGTTCCTCCGCGTCTTGTGCTGGCTCTGCCCCTGGACGCAGAAGTATCGTTCGGAGCCTTCCTTTACTCTGTGTACCGCGAGGCATCATAGTGGAAGAAGGACTAGCGTCTTCTCGTCTTTTTTGTGTTTGTTACGTAAATCTGTCCTAGGATATTACATAAAGCCTCTAGACGTTTTTATCAAGTACATTTCTCCTGAATCTATATATACAATAGTCTTCTAATTTTTATACCACGATATTATGTGTTCGATCTTTTGTAATTGAAGTGATTAACAAATCGTTAGACTAGTACATTAGATATCCCTAGAGCTTCCTATATTTAAAGGGTGTCGTTTTTAGGTTTGGAAGGTACTTTGGACACGCACTTTTATATAGTCTGGATATATCTCCTTGTGCCAGACCTCATAGACATTAAAAACGGACAACTAGGTGTTCGTCTACTACTCAGTTTTAAATGGAAGTTGAAAGGAAAGCTTGTAGTACAATGTCTAACTGTCCCTAAACTAGATGTAAAAGCGCTTCTCCTCATGCTAAGAGTCATAGACATAAACAAAGGACTGCTGGGTATTCACAAACTGCTCAATATTAGATGGAAGCTAGAAAATGAGCTTATAATGTTTAATCATTGTTCTCATCTCATGACTGGTGGTAAATGTAGTTGTAATATTAATGTGATCAGATTTAGGATCTAGTTTTCACCTCTTGACTGGGCGGTAAATATAATTTAAGATCTATATTACGCGAATTGGTGCCATGGTATATTATCATTGAGTCCTTTAAGATTAGTTTTTAATCGGTCTACCCATCTTTGCTCTTTTTCGAACAATGTTCTCTCAGCATTGGTAGTTTTGTCATGTAGCATTTCGATCACAGTCCACCTGAGTTCTTCTGCTTTGTGACCATACTCAGTGAAGTGGGCACATAATTTCGTGGTGATCTTTTTTGTCTTGATATTACTTTTGTGCTCCCCGATTCTTGTCTTTACTTTTCTGCAAGTCATGCCAATATATTTCTTCCCGCAGGGGCATAGAATCATGTGAATTACATGAGTAGACTTACCGTTAGTGTGTTGTCTTTGGGTCCAGAGCAGTGAATCTGCAAGTTGTAGAGATTTAGTTGCTGTTGTTAATTTGCACATTAGGCGGGAGCCGCATGGATAGTGGCCAGTAACTGGGGTCATCTCTGTGTTCCTCGTTACTGTCGCTTTTATTTGTTTTCTAGGTTGTCTAAGAGAACCATTGTAATGCAGTTACAAGTGCCCATTCTCTTTTTGATTATTTGGCCACTGTACATGGTGCAGGAAGTACTAAACTGGCCTGGAAAGTTAAATGTCACTGGGAACTGCAACATATTGTGTCATACACTAGGCTGACAAAAAAAACACATAACTTCAGGCCTACAAGTATAGCATGACGACCTGCAGGTAAACAAACCTGTTAAAAAACATTTTCCCTCAGAAAGGAACCCTACTTTTAAATATTAGACAAGGCAGCCCTAAGTTGGTGTTGTATTCATCCCATAAAGTACCACGCCTAGCATTTAAAAGTAGAAAATGTAAGAACTTATTCCCACATGCATCAAGCATTTTTGGAATCGCAAACGGTGAGATTCCTTAAAATCGGCCGTTTGCGATTCCAAAAATGCTTTTTGGGATGCATCATTGCGTTTTCTTGAAAATCTCTAATTTTGCGATTTTCTAAAATGCGATTGCATTTAAGGAATCGCAATTTTGCGATTCCTTAAATGCAATGCATCATTCTTTAAAAAATTGCGATCTTGAAGATTGCAAGTGCAATTTACCACGAGGTTGAACCTCGTGGTAAATTGCGAAAAATGTTTAAAATGGTCAAATTTACATTTTAAACAATGTCATGTTACAGACACACATGTCCTTAGGACATGTGTGTGTGAAACATCCATTTAAAAAAACATTTCAGGGGTGCAGGGGGGGTCCTTTGGACCCCCCCCTGCACCCATGGAATGCATCAACATTATGCGAATTCAAAATTGCGAATTCGCAATTTCCATTGATTCCTATGGGCCTTTTGGCCCATAGGAATCAATGGGAATAGCGAATTCGCAATTTTGAATTCGCATAATATTTGCGATTCGGTAAATATCGCGATTTTTACCGCATCGCAAAAATTATGCACTTTCTGTGATGCATCCCGTTTTGCGAATCCATATTTGCGATTCGGTAAAAATCGCAAATTTGGAAACGCAAAACGGGAGTTTGATGCATGTGGGGGAAAGTGTGGGCGGGCTCCTACAGAGACTAGCTCCAAAAAGTTACTTCCACTGAAGCTGGCAGTAGCAGTTCTACAAGAAATGCTAAAGTACAATTAAAATTCTATTTTGAATCTTTGGTTTGGAATAAGCTACAGAAGTCATTCAACCAACTGCATATTATGGTTGCATTTAGGAGAAATATACAGGAAGTTAACTGATAAAAAAAGTTTATTTTATTTTTTTATTGTCCTCATTTAACAAAAATGTCAAAAGTTTGGAGAAATATAGCCGGTTTATTAAAAAAAAACTGCAAACCACTATTCAGAGTGGAGAAGAAGAAAAAACACCCGGTCGCTTCTCGAGGAAGGGGGGGTTAACTGGCCTCCAGGTATTTATCTAACTGATAAAACTGATAAAAAAAGTTCGTCTTTTTCTGCCTCATGCTCCGAGGGCTAATTAGCATTAGCTTTTCAGCAGTTTCCCTCTGATGGTGCTTTCCTCTTCATGAAATATGAAAACTATTCCCAGAGCAGAACTGATGGCTTAGACATTATGGCTGTAAGGCACAATAAGCTGCAAGTGGCCCTTTTCCTGGTGTGATCAGCTGACCGGTAGCAACTGGACCTGATATGGACCCTAGTGGTGGCCTATGCTAGACCCCAAGGTACTGGGAACTTTCAAAGAGACTAAGAGGAGCGGCTCTGGAAACCCTGAAATGGATGAACTTCAAAGAACTCCAGAGCTGCAGAGGGACTTCATAGCAAAAAGCATCTGATTTTTAGAGGATTTCATTAGATATCGTTTTCAGACTTGCCTCATCAGATTATTTTTGGCTAAAAAAAAGAGACTATGGGCATCATCTAGAGGTTGGTGGATGCGCCATTGTTCTTCCATCATGGTGAATCAGATCCATCCATTGGGCAGGTGAATAGTAAGGGTTGGGTGGCAAAGTCCGCTCCACCGGCAGAGTTGATGGAGTTTTGCAACTTTGCGCTCTACTGCCGGTGGATCGGAGTTTACCCGCATGTCGATGTTCACCCATTCTATCTATTCGCAAGTATCTGGTGATTTGTGCCTCAATAAACATGTAGTTGCCACATTGGTGTAAATTAAACCAATTGGGAGTGAAGACGGAGGAATTATTGGTGACATGCGAGAGAGTGATTGGAAAGGTGGCACAACCATACGGCGGGGGCATGGTCAAATAATACGATGAAGCAGCAGACTTTGGAGGGTGAAATACACTGCTTTAAGTGGGAGTGTGGTGGCAGCAAATCTAGGAGTAGCAGCATTCTATTTAGGAGAGTAGTATGATACCACCATGGCTGCCAAAATGACGGCAACTTTGAATGCCTTGCTAGTGACCACACCGACCTGGAAAGATGTTCCAGAATCTGCTTTTTGATAGTGCCAGCTATGATTCCTCTGCTTGTTAGGGCAGTGATGGGAGTTGGACCCATGTCATCTCCGTGCTGCCCCACAGGAGATGGTCGCGGCACTGGTGCCCAAGTGTGACTATCACTGCAGAGTGAGAGAGATGCAGCATGTGGCGAACGAGAGCCATGCGGCATGCACATTGCATCATGATTAGTCATCATGACTCAAAGGTGTGTCACTTTCTGTTGCTGCTGAGACTGTCTGAGATCAAGACATGCCAATCAGAGTGGAGCATGAGTACGGAGCAGAAAATAGAGGAGGAGGGCAGCTCAAGCTGGCAGAGGCTGCAATGAATGCACACAGCTATTGGTAAGTGGAAAGTGTGTTTCTGAAGCTTAGAGGAGTGGCACACAGCTACACAGGGTGAAGTTTTATGTATGTGACTTTACTCCACCTGCTCGCTGAACTCCACATAGCACAGAGGAGTTTATTGGTCACTTCATGGAGTTTCACAGATAGAGACTCCGCGAACTCCGTCTGGGCGTGGTGGATAGTCATCCCCCTTATTTAGAGTTCCACCTGATAGACTGCCACTGGTCATGATGGAGGATGGTCAGATGATTGAACATCAGCCCTCCGCCATCAGTCCCCCATCCACCGTCAATGTATACCACTCTGTAAAATTTGGTATGGCCGACATCCATTGTGTGTGCCATCAGCAGCCTTCGTGGGGGACCATCACAAGGGTGACAGCAATGGTGGACAGGGATTCCAATGGCATCTATCAACAAACACCTGATCAGATGAACAGCACCTGCATTTCCCACTACAAATGGAATCCTCCAAACACATATTTTAGGGTTGGCCTGCAGTCATTTTAAGACTGTCCAGACAGTACCAGTGAGTCAGAGTCGAAAAATGTGGGATAGAATAATGATTAAAGCAAATGCTAACTCCAAAACCAGACACTCATAGGAGGACATCTGCAAGTGGTGGAATAACCTGAAAGGGAGAGTTGGTCACTAACTTCCAGGACACGCAAATAGGCCCTGCTAAATGGCGGTGGGTCTCCTAGTCCCTTCATACTCATGTCTTGGAAGCAGACGGTGTTTTCTATACTCCAGACTGACAGGTAGAATTGAGACTGGCAGGTACAAACACTAACTCTATCACAATAGCTATTTCACCATCTCCACACTCTCGTACCCTATATCTGCCACCCCTAATCCCTAATGCAAACCTCTAAACTAATGACAACCTATTCTCACAAGTAGGCTAATTTATGTATTTCACCAATCACTACATTCTCTACTTGTACATAATCTACCAAATGCTCAATCTGGCACAACATTCTCCTTAACAAAACTCATACTGGAAAAACAATCGAACAGATGTCATCTTACAGTGGGACAACAAATCAACACCCCATATATATCAATAACATGTATTAAGTTTCATATAGCAATGTAAGCTCTACCCACTGTCATCCGATTTACATAACACATAGTATCTCTTTTTATCTGACACATTTTAAAAAATAATAATTTATGATAGTAAAATGTACCATAGACAAATCTATTTCACCGGGACTACAATGTTTCAATTGTAGTTTTTAAAATTACATATCACTGCATTCATAGATTTAGTTTTGTTTTCTTTTATTATTGTATAAACCAGCATGATCGTAATGTTACCTGGAAGCTAAGGAATGGAAACATGGGGTCATAATGAAGTTTAGCCATTTTGTCTATTATGTAACCCTCTACTTTGACACACATTATATTAAACATATAACATTGAATAGGTTGGTCCTTGAAAAGTTCAAAGACTGTGTCTGTTTTATTAAAACATAAAGCACACTTCCATGGGTTTATCTACCCAGAATGGATCTAGAGTGATGTATATATGGTACTTTCAAGCACTGCAAAGTGGGCTGTGTCTCCTGACCAGCTGGTTCAGTTGTCTCACTCTATTGTGACACAACATGCCTCTCCTAACAACAGATTCAGTGGATGAGACCTTCAAGCCAACTGATGCCAAGCGATTTTTTGTCAGTCTACAGGAAAAGAACTGTCATTGATAGTATATAACAAATGAGGGATGGTGCCGCTCCTCCACTGTGCATCCAGCTAAAAGACCCAGTTCTATGAAAGGAAACTGGTGGAGTGACAGGGAGCTGTATAATCTAGATTGTTTTAGAGTCACACTTGCATTGTGCCTAACTGAAAATATATATATATTTTAAATATTATTTACAATTATTAGTAATATAGCACTGCTATTTGTTCTAAAATCAAAAGGAATCATTGTGGATCTACATTTCTTCATTGGTTTTTACCCTTAATGTTGACATTCTATTGCTCTATATGCCCACATTGACCTCCGGAAGAAGGCTAGAACTGTTTAACTAAGGGGCTCTACTTCACACAGGATTATGATGTCAGGCGGACTGACATCATAATCCCAACAGCTGAAACACTGTCCTTAAGGGATTAAGAGGTCTTTCCGACTGACCGATGGGCTCCTTGAGCCCGTAGGAACTGCGTTGGATTGCCTGGCCGGATAAAACTCTGACTGCCATCATCATAATACAGTGGTCTGACTTTAAACCTACCATGTCGGTCATAAAGCCTCCGGCCGCTTACTGACCGTCATCGTAATAAGGCCCACAGTGTTACTAAGGCATATTAAGATCGACCCTGGGACAGTAGAGCCAAACAATATCAGCTTTCATGGCTCACAAACACTAGGACAAATGTTATCTTTGAAACCCCAAATAAACGCAACTTCACCCTTTATCCATCTTTCTCAATCCTTTTGTTCACTATAAAGGTAAAAAAATCAGTAGTTTACCAAAATCACTGAAAACATGTTTGACATTATAAACATGAATATAGGGCAAATGTTCTAGCTTCAATAATTTTCATAAAACTGGTTTTAGTGATGATTGTACAAAAGGTGAAACAGCAAGATCTTAATCATCAGCCTCATCTGCATTGGTCACCCTGTCGGAAGAAAGTAGATCCCGAGCCTGCCAATGAGGATGATCTTCATGGCTAGCCTGGGCTTCCATTTCAGGTTTGTATGGCTAGGACCCTAGTCATCTCCCTCTCCCTAAGGAAATAAAATCTACCACAGCCAGAAGAATACTGTCCCCTGTATGCACTTCAGTGCCGCAACAATCCCCACTGTGGTCTCCATGCCACCAACAACTACGGCCACCTATGTGGTGGCTCTTGTGACAACTGCAGCCATAACATCTGTAGCCAGGACACTCTAAACCCATGGCTACCTACTTGGGTCACCGGGCAGTTTTGAATGGCCTGGGGGCAGGACGTGCTGTGGTGTAGGAGGCTCAGAAGGCTGTCATTAATAGCAATACCACTTGCAGAGTCCTGATCAGTGTAGCTACTCAGCAGGAGGATTGTCTGGGTCAGAATATTGAATTTCTAGGAGCCCAGAATAATGTCATAATGTCTACAGTTTGCAATCTAGGGTAGTGCAGGATGATTTCAGAGTACTGTCTGCAGCTGAGTCTCATTTAGCTGCTGCATTCACTCATCAAGAACAATGTGCTGCCAGCTTGGTCCCAGAAACATTTACTGCTAATAGCTGATTTCAGGGAACAAATAGGCAACAAGCCAAGATGGACCTCTGGATTAAGTGTGACTGTGGGGTCCACACACCTCCAACTTCCTCTAGGGCAAGTGTAACCCTATATACAAATCAAAAAGCCAGAAAGGCCCCAAGCGCTTTGTAAATTAATTTTAAGGTTTGGATGCATGAATAGATGTGTGATCCAGGCTATAAAGAGCACTTCACGAACAGTGAGTTAATCCAATTTATTACTAGAGATCTCTTACTTCTTAAAGAAAGCTGGGTGGCCAAAGGGGCAGGAAAAAGCTGGCTAAAACTTGTAGACCTAGAAAACAGATGCTGGAGGAGGAATGACATTCATGTAATATATGATCATGTTTTTATTTTGTCGAAGTTGCTAGTAGAAGAAATTGAGTTCAGAAGAAGTTCTCTGTAGGCAAATTCAAAATGTAATACGGATATCTCAGCATTGATATTAAAATGCTTCCTCCAAAAGTGAGGTTGCCCCCAAATGGATGTACTAAACTTCTCACATGAGGACTCGATGATGAGGCATCAGCATGAGAGTTCTAGGTGGGTAGAGGGACCTGTGTGATTGGTGAATTAGTAGGCAACCTCTTGGTTAAGGATGAGGATGTTGATGTAAGGAAGATGAGCTAACCTATTCACCAACTTTTTCCTCCCTAACCTCGGATTTATTGAATAAGTAGATAATATCCGTTTTCCCAAAGACTAACATCAACAGATGTAAAACCATGCTCATAATTATGTGTAAGAAATTGCCAATATACTGCTGTGCTTTCAAAACACATTGAATATAATAAAATATAAAAAAATCTCAACATTTACTTAGTGTATTAGTAGCGTAGGGGCCACATGTATCATTATTAGAAATAGCGATTCCCTAATTGTGATTTATTGTGATTCGCAATTACGTAATCGCCGTTCCTAATGTATGAAACTCCATGAGTTTCATTTAGCGATTACCAGTGGGTCGCAAATCGTCCTACCTCATGGATAATAATGAGGTAGGTTGCAATTTGCGACCCATTAGTAATCACTAAAATAACGGGGATGGTGGACTGCTCGGGTCAGCAGACAACCATGTCCGCAATTGTTTTTAAATGAAGCTACTTTTTTTTAAAGCGGAAAATGGGTTTTGTTTCAAAAAGAAAAATGAAAAGTTTTCTTTACATTTTCTCAGAGCAGGCAGTGGTCTGTAAGATTGCTCCCTGCTCTGAAAAAATGTTTTACTACCATTCACAAAGGAGAAGGGGTCCCTCGGGGTTCCCTTTCAATTTGTGAATGGGTTAACACCTACTTGAAGTAGGTGGTAACATGTGACTGCATTTTGGGTCCAAAACATTCTTAAATACCTCTGCAATTTGCTATTAGGAAGAGACGCCTTAAACACGCTGCTTCCTAATACAGAATCGCTAACCCACTTTGCAATTCGGTAATAGGTTGTTGAATCGCAAAATAGTGTTTGGTACTCAGGAAAAGCCATTTTCCGGTCACAAACGGGCCTTTTGAGACCTTAAAAAAGGTACATACATGTGGTCCATACTTAAGAGGATGTGTCCTTAGGGAATACTAACAAGTGCTATTTTGGTTACAGACACTCACCATCAGGCAAAGATGTTCTCAATTCATTGATATCTAAGACCATTGCCTTCATTGTCATAACTGTCAACTTGATGAAGCATGTCAAAAACATCACCCTCTGGAGAAAAAAATCAAAGCCTCTAAACTACCTGAAACTGCACAACATTTGTGATCCCACAATAGGTCACCCCACTTATCGACCACCTGCATATTAAAGACACACTACTTCCAGAGAATAGTGGTGATGCTATTGATGGCGACTGGGGCACCACTAACCTAGTTGCTGTGCGTCAATTAACAAAGTCAAAGGTCTAGTTCTTTTCCTAATTGAATGGAACCAATGTTGGGCCCGCTAACGGAGAGAAAGATGATGAGCCTCAATAGTGCATATGCTCCCACTCTGTTCCCCTCAGAAAATAACTCGTGCAGAATCAACTACCGACCTGACTTATCCAAAAACGGAGCAAAAAAAGATTCAAACACAATATCCTAAGGAGCAACCCTGAAACTCTAATATCTGACTTCTTTTTTTACTTCTCAAAGGGAGCCATTAACCCTTTCCATGCCCCGTTTTTTTGCCTTCTGTGCCACTGTTTTGCCCCCTCTTGTGCCCCATGTTTTGCCTTCTGTGCCACTGTTTTGCCCCCTCTTGTGCCCCGTGTTTTGCCTTCTGTGCCACTGTATTCTCCCTCCTTGTGCCCCATTTTTGCCTCCTGTGCCACTCGTTTCCCCAGCTGATGTATCCACTGCGGCCCCGCCCCCTTGACTGCCCACTGTCCATTCGCTGCTCCCTCCTCCCACCTCCCAGCTGCTCCTCCCTCCCACCTCTCCATATAGGCCGGCCGCTGTGCGGTGAGGAGAGCAACCCTTGACACCTCCTGGTAGGTCGCTCCGCCTGGGTGCCCCTGCCGCTGCTGAGGTCTCGCTGGTAAGTGTGTTTCTTCCATTTTGGTGCCCCGTTTTTATTGCTTTCTGTGCCACTGTTTACCCCCTCGTTGTGCCCTGTGTTTTGCCTTCTGTACCACTGTTTTCCCCCTCTTGTGTCCCGTTTTTTGCCTTCTGTGCCACTGTTTCCCCCCTCCTTGTTCCCATTTTTTTTGCCTTCTATGCCACTGTTTTTCCCCTCCTGTGCCCCCTCGTCTCCCCCATCGCTGTGTCCCCTGCGGCCCCGCCCCTCTGACTGATCACTGCCCATTCGCTTCTCCCGCCTCCCAGCTGCTCCTCCCTCCCACCTCCCCATATATGCCAGATCCTACGTGGCCGCGCAGCAAACGCGCGCAGCGGAAGCGGCGCTGGTGAGCTGATGGCATGCCTAAGGCTAGCCCGTCTGCGCCCGTCTGCACCTGGACTGTGCCCAGCGCCAGGAACCCTGGACCCCGCACACACAATGACACCCGCCTCCGCTACGACTCCAGCACTCTCCATGCACTCAAAGCCGGACGATCTCGCACCTGCTGCCTGGCCACCCCAAAACGCACCCAAGGACCCTTCTCCTGCTGGAACTGCAGCTTCACCAGCATCCGGCCCGCCAACCCACCCAACATGGAAACAGTTGGGTGTGTGGTAGTGTGGCTCACTGGTTAGAGGCGGCAGACCCGAGAGCAGAGGACGGCCCGGGACCAGGGTTCGATTCCCGGCGCGGCAGGTTTCTGGACCAGGGTCAGCGGACTCGATAATTCTCTCGACTCGGTGCCCACTCTGATCAGCGATCACACTCGGCAACTCTGGGCATTAGCTTGCCTCATCTTCACTAACGGCCCCACCAGACCGCCGGGGATGCCTGGTCTCACCCTGGAGATACCCATTAAGGGACCATCTCTCAGGGAAGCCAGGAAGGGTTTCGCAGCGGTCGAAGCGCCTTGGGACCCTACGGGTATGTAGTGCGCTATATAAATGCCAATACAACTTCCTCAGATGTATCTTGCTCAACACCTGCTCCGCCCGCAACACGCCGTCGAACTCTGGGATCTATTCGACACCAACGCCCCAGACATCGCCTTCCTGACTGAGACCTGGCTGACCCCCTCCTCAGCACCTGACATCGCCATAGCCATCCCGGAAGGCTAGAAGATCACCGGCAAGGACCGCACCAACAGAATAGGAGGAGGAATTGCCATCATCCACAGAAATATTCAAAAATCTTGACACACGCCGACGACACCCTCAGCACCGCTGAACACCTGCACTTCCAGATCTGCACCGACCCCACCACTACCCTCAGAGGCACCCTCATCTACAGACCCCTAGGACCCCGAACGCAGTTCTGCGACCCCATCACCGACCTCGTCAGCACACACGCCCTTGCCTCCATGGACTACATTCTCCTCCGGAACCTGAACTTCCACCTCGAGAACAACAACAACTCCAACTCCTCCACCCTGATCGACAACCTCAGTAACCTCGGACTCAGACAACTCGTCACAGCACCCACACATTCTGCTGGCCACACGCTTAACCCCATCTTCTCAGCGAGCATCCACGTCTTCTTCGACCGCACCTCCAAACTCCACTGGACTGACCACCGCTGCATCCACTTCACCTTCCGGAAACCCACCACACACCACCGCACCCAGCAGATGCCTCGCCGCAGCTGGGGCAAGATCACCGAGGACCAGCTAACCACTGCCCTCGCCCAGAACCCACCCGCAGACCCAACCGACCCAGACGCTGCAGCCCACAACCTCAGACAATGGATCAATGACTGCGCCAACACCCTCGCCCTGCTCAAGAAACCCCCGAACACCCACACCAACAAGAGAGCCAGCGGGTTCACCGAAGACCTCCAGGCCTCCAAGCGAACCTGCCAAAAAACTAGAAAAAAAAATGGACATCGGAAAGCTGCACAGCCCACAGGAACGCCACCCGCCGACACCACCAACTCATCAGATCTGCCAAAAGGACGCCTTCAGAGACCGCCTAGACAACATCGCACACAACAGCAAAGAGCTCTTCAGCATCGGGAAGGAACTCTCCAACCCCAGCTCCAACACCAACGACATCCCACTGTCACAAGACCTGTGTGACTCGCTGGCCACCTTCTTCCATCGCAAGATCACAGACATCCATGACACCTTTGACGCCGTCACCACCCCGGCAACAGCCCACAACCACCACCCGCACCAACCGCCTGCGTGCCTGGACCAACATCAACGACGACGACACCATCAAGATCATGAACACCGTCCACTCCGGATCCCCGGAAGACCCCTGCCCACACCACATCTACAACAAAGCCAGCAGCACCAATGCACCCCAACTCCGGAAAACCATCAACATCTCCTTCGAGACAGCGACCTTCCCGGAGAGCTGGAAGCACGCAGAGATCAACGCCCTAATAAAGAAACCCAAGGCGGACCCCAAGGACCTCGGGAACTTCCGACCCATCTCCCTGCTTCTGTTCCCGGCGAAGGTCATCGAAAAGGCTGTCAACATACAACTGACCAGCTTCCTCGAAGAGAACAACATCCTGGACCCATCCTAGTCAGGGTTCCGCAGCAACCACAGCACCGAAACTGCCCTCATCGCCGCCACCGACGACATCAGGAACATGCTCGACAATGGAGAAACCGCAGACCTCATCCTCCTGGACCTGTCAGCCGCTTTCGACACAGTCACCCATCAAACACTAAGAGCACGCCTCCACAATGCCGGTATCCAAGAGAAGGCCCTGGACTGAACCACCTCCTTCCTCTCCGGGAGAACCCAGAGCATCCGCCTCCTCCCCTTACACTCCGAAGCCACCGAGATCATCTGCGGCGTACCCCAAGGCTCATCTCTCAACCCAACATTGTTCAACGTCTACATGGCACCACTCGCCCACGTCGCCCAACAGCATGACCTAAACATCATCTCCTACGCCGATGACACCCAGCTGATCCTCTCGCTCACCAAGGACCCCCACACCACCAAAACCAACCTCCATGAAGGAATGAAGGACATTACCGACTGGATGAGGAACAGCCGACTGAAGCTGAACTCGGACAAGACAGAGGTCCTCATCCTCAGCTCCACCCCCTCGGCCTGGGATGACTCCTGGTGGCCGACGGTACTAGGAGCACACCCTACACCCACCAACCACTCCCAAAACCTAGGGGTCATCCTCGACTCCACACTCTCCATGACAAAGCAGGTCAACGCAGTTTCCTCCTCCTGCTTCAACACCCTCCGCATGCTTCGCAGGATCTTCAAGTGGATCCCCACCGAAACTAGAAGGACGGTCACCAAGGCCTTTGTCAGCAGCAGACTGGTCTACTGCAATGCACTCTATGCAGGAGCCCCGGCCAAACTCCTGAAACGACTCCAACGCTTCCAGAACGCCTCAGCACGCCTGATCCTCGACATCCCCCGAATGCAGCCACATCACACCCCACCTGAAAGACCTGCACTGGCTCCCCATCAACAAGCTTCTCACCCATGCACACAAGGCACTACACAACACCGGACCAGCATACTTCAACAGACGACTCAGCCTCTACACCCCCGTCCGCCAGCTCCGCTCCACAGACCACGCCCTCACCACCGTCCCCCACATCTGAAGAATGACCACCGGAATGGTTCCGCCATGAGCACAAGTTCTACTGTGCTCATGATGAAACCATTCCGTCATGAGCACATGCTCAGGAAATCACTCTGCTGCAGACAGCACAGCAGAGGGATTTCCCTTTTTTTCGCCTGCAGAGGTGGAGAAGAGCTCCCCCAACCTCCCCAGGCCTATTTGTGAATTTCTTTGCAATGACGATCACACCCATGCAACGAAATCAAAACTGAAGCTTAGTTTCAGTTTCTCAGTATTAGTGCTTGTAGGGCTATCTCAGCCCCCCGAGAAGTGTAAAAGATGAAAGAGGTATAGTTGGAAAGGGGAGAATCTCCTCTTTCTAATGGTACCCTTTCCTAGTGGATCCCTGCTTGGGGATCACCCCAGGAGGCCGATCCCCAAGCAGGGATCCACCCACTAGCGCCAGGGAGGGGGTAGCATCCGCTGGGGCAAGGGCCTTTGCTCCTCCCATATTTGTTTGGCTGCTTCAGATTTCCTGCCCCCCCAGGGGGCAGATGGGGACACAAGCCCCTAATCTGCCACCCGGGGGGGGGGGGGAGAAGCCCACTAGACACTAGGAATTTTTTTTGTGATGTTGGGGTGGGGGCTGCCCAAAAAGGGCATGGCATTGCCCCACCCCCCCAGAGAAATGTAAGTCTTTTTGCCCCCCTGGGGGGCAGATGGGGGACGTAGCACCCAATCTGGGGGGCAGAAAGCCCACTTTGAACCAGGGATTTTGTATGTTGACATTGGGGTAGGGGCTGCCCAAAAATGGCATGGCAGTGCCCCCCCCAAAGAAATGTCAGCCGTTCTTACCCCCTGGGGGGCATATGGGGGCAGTAGCCCTCAATCTGCCACCCTGGGGGGCAGAAACCCACTAGAAACCAGGGATTTTTTTTAATTGATGTTGAGGTGGGGGCTGCTCGAAAATGGCATGGCAATGCCCCCACTCCCCCTAGAAATGTAAGTCTTTCTGCCCCCCTGGGGGTCAGAAGCGGGCAGTAGTGCCCAATTTGCCCCCCATGGGGGCAGAAAGCCCCCTAGGGATCAGGGATTTTTTTAAATTGATGTTGAAGTGGGGACTGCCTAAAAAGAACATGGCAATGCACCCATCCCCCCAAAGAAATATCAGTCTTTCTGCCCCCCTGTGGAGCGGAAAGCCACTAGAAACCAGGGATTTTTTTTATTGACGTTGGGGTGGGGGCTGCCCAAAAAGGGCATGGCAATGCCCCCCAAAGAAATGTCAGTCTTTCTGCCCGCAGGGGTTGCAGAAAGCCCACTAGGTAACAGGGATTGTCTTTTTTATTGACGTTGAGGCTGCCCAAATAGGGCATGGCAATGCCCCCACCCCCCAGAGAAATGTCAGTCTTTCTGGATGCAGATGGGGGCAGACACCCCCAATCTGGCCCTCAGGGGGGCAGAATGCTCACTGGAAACCAGGGATTATTTTTTTATTGATTTTGGGTTGGGGGCTGCCCAAAAAAGGGAATGGCAAAGCCTCCCCCCCCCCCCCGGAGAAATGTAAGTATTTCTGCCCCCCTTGGTAGCAGACAGCCCACTAGGAACCAGGGATTTTTTCTTTGTATTGACGTTGGGGTGGGAGCTGCCCAAAAAGGGCACGGAAATGTCAGTGTTCCTGCCCCTCAGGGGGCAAATAGGGGCAGTAGCCCCCAATCTGCCCCCGGGGGGCAGAAAGCCCACTAGAAACCAGGGATTCTTTTATTGACATTTTTTTAAAACTAGAAACCAAGGGGAATCAAGAATGGGGTGACCTGTCTGGCTCTCACCAGGTTCTGTTACCCGGAATCCCTTGCAAACCTCAAACTTTGTAAAAAAAACACAATTTTCACAATTCTGTGGTGGAAAGTTCTGGAATCTGTGTGGCTCCACGAAATTTCACCCAGCCCACATTCCCCAAAGTCTTCCGAGAAAAAAGGTACCTCGCTCGTGTGTGGGAGTCAAGTACCCGCGACAGGCGAGGGCCCAAAACCTATTAAGGCAACTTCAAAATTACCTATCACAAATCAACCTGGTTTTGCAAGGGGGTCCCATGAGTATTTGGCCCAGTGCTCGGCTGTCATCTAGTGAAAGCTACTAAACCCACACATTTCTGAAAACTAGACACTCTGGGGAGTCCAGCAAGTTATGGCTTGCATGGTCCCCTTAACATTTCCCTACAGAGAATCCCCTGCAAACCTAAGATTTGGCAGAAAAATCACTTTTTCTCAAAGTTCTGTGTGGGCAAGTTCTGGAATCTGCGTGGATCCACAAATTTCCTCTCACACAGCGTTCCCCCAGGTCTCCTAAAAAAATTGGTACCTCACTTGTGTGAGTAGGCATAGTGGCTGCAACAGGAAATGGTCCAAATTGTACAGTGGAAACTTCGAAATTACCTATAGCAAAACTACCTGGTTTTGGAGGGCACCTGAGATTTTGGCCTCTGGTTCGGCGACTATCTTGGGAAAGTACCAGACCCAAACGATTCTGAAAAATAGACACCCGGGGGAGTCCAATGAGGTATGGCTTGCGTGGATCCCCCGTTTTCCTACCTAGAATGCCATGCAAACCTGAAATTTAGGTAAAAAAAACACAATTTCCACATATTTTTGGGTGGAATCACTGTGCCGGCACAAATGTCCTACCCGTTAGCATTCCCCTGAGTCTCCTGAGTAAAATGATTTCTCACTTGTGTAGGTAGGGCAAGGGCCTGTGACTGGGAAGAGCCCAAAACATAGGGAATAAGTGTATAGCACCGAGAATTCTAAGCGCTAAATTGTTATAAAAATGCATTTTTAGCCAATTCTGCATTGGACACCCACACAAGTGAGGTATCATTTTACTTGTGACACTAAGGAGAACGCTGTGGGGTAGGACATCTATGCCGCCACAGGGAAACTTTGGGGGATCCACGCAAGCCATACCTCATAGTAATCCCCAGGGTGTCTAGTTTGAAAAAATTTGTGGGTATGGTAGGTTTCCCTGGATGGCGGCGAGCCCGGGGGCAAACCCCAATTGCCCCCCAAAACCAGGTAGTTTTGTCATAGGTAATTTTGAAGTCTCAACAGTAGGATTTGGACCATTTCCTGTTTCATCCACTATGCCTACTCACACAAGTGAGGTACCATTTTTATTGGGAGACCTGGGGGAACACTGGGTGGTTTGGAATTTGTGGATCCGCACAGATTCCAGAACTTTACCACACAGAAATTTGATAAAAAAGTGATTTTATTCAGTGAAATATGAGGTTTGCAGGGGATTCCGGGTAGGAGAATGTTGGGGGACCCACTCAAGCCAAACCTCGCTGGACTCCCCCGGGTGTCTAGTTTCCAGAAATGTGTGGGTTTGGTAGGTTTCCCTAGATGGTCGATTAGCCCTGTGCCAAAAACTCATTGGACCCCCCTGCAAAACCAGGTTGTTTTGAGATAGGTAATTTTGATGTCGCCTCGATAGGTTTTGGGTAAGCATGGGATGAAAATCCGTTCCGCTCGTGGAATTTGTGAATTTTGGACAATTTGGCGGTCCGCAAATCGCACAAAATTGTCAAAGAATTTGCAATTCGCGAGTTTGCGGTTTATTTATGCTTGGTCGCGCTTCAAAAATACAATCTCACACGCGCAGCGTTGACTTACCGACGATTCTGAGTTTGCCGAGTTGTTTTCCTCCCGGTTTGCGTGCGCTGCTCCATTTTCGATCTTGCTGCGTG